>NC_141002.1:104178196-104901103 GCF_052327205.1 Somniosus microcephalus | reverse complement strand
CTGAGGGAGCGCAGCACTGTCGGAGGGGTCATCTTTTGGATAAGACAATAAACCGGCCCAATATTTCTCCCTCAACCAACACCACCGAAACAGATTAACTGGTCATTCCCCTTGTGCTATGTGTATAACTTACTGCTACAAATCAAAAATACACATCAAAAAAAAAATCACTGATTTTGAAGCACTTTAAGATGTTGTTCGGATAAGAGAATAGATAAATTTATCTTTATGAGAAACTGGACTAGCAATAGTGTGTGGGTGTGTGTAAAGCTAGCAGTAGTGCAAGCTGTACACTGTTAACAGAGTGTGTGCAAAGCTACTAGTTAGTACTAGTGTGCACAGTTAGGAGTGTAAAGGAGTGAGTAAAGTTAGCCATACCAAAGTGTTGCGTGCAATTCAGATCTTTCCATTTCTCCAGTCCTTCATAAAAATAGGTTTCAACCTCCTGAGAAAAGAAGTGGAGGGTTTTACTTTCACATACAGAGGAGTGACATTTGTAACCACAAGCTCGAAGAACAGACAGGAGTCCCAATCCCAACGACTTTCAGCATATTCTAGAGCATGAGCGACCAAACTACAGCCCCAAGCCCTGGAGATCAGCCCGAGGTCCAGGTAACACCGTGCTATCAGCCCGAGGTCCAGGCAACACTGTGCTATCTGTGCTCGTATCTCTCACTCACTGGTTTGTACGGTCTGAATTTGATGGGCCTGATGGTTTGGAAAGGGCTGTTCTTGGTGCTGTTTCCTTAATGGTGGACAAATCCCAAATCAGAACCGCACAAGTGTCGGCAACGTCAGATATTTGGGAATTATTGGAACAGGGATCGAAACTGACGCTGCACAAAATGCTTAAACAGCCCGGTCTTGACCAATGAGGTTTGTTATTTTCTGTGCAGACAAGTTGCAAATGAAACTGTCTTTTGTTTCAACGCACAACTGTTGAATTAACAAAACAAGGCCGTCACAGAGGCTGAGCTCACGATATCAGTACGGGTCCGCACTTGCACTGGAGCTCAACGTGAAGTTGTTTCAACAAGTGTCGGCCTTGGCTCAGTTGGGAAGCACTCTAACCCATGTCAGAAGGTCATGGGTTGAAGTCTCACTCCAGGACTAGAGCACATAATCCAAGCAGACACTCCCAGCGCAGTACTGAGGGAGCGCTGCACCGTCGGAGGGGCAGTACTGAGGGAGCTCCGCACTGAGGGAGCGCCAGTACTGAGGGAGCGCTGCACCGTCGGAGGGGCAGTACTGAGGGAGCGCTGCACTGTCGGAGGGGCAGTACTGAGGGAGCGCTGCACCGTCGGAGGGGCAGTACTGAGCGAGCGCTGCACCATCGGAGGGGCAGTACTGAGGGAGCGCTGCACCATCGGAGGGGCAGTACTGAGGGAGCGCTGCACTGTCGGAGGGGCAGTACTGAGAGAGCGCTGCACCATCGGAGGGGCAGTACTGAGGGAGCGCCGCACTGTCAGAGGGGCAGTACTGAGGGAGCGCCGCACTGTCGGAGGGGCAGTACTGAGGGAGCGCTGCACCGTCGGAGGGGCAGTACTGAGGGAGCGCTGCACCGTCGGAGGGGCAGTACTGAGGGAGCGCTGCACCGTCGGAGGGGCAGTACTGAGGGAGCGCTGCACCGTCGGAGGGGCAGTACTGAGGGAGCGCTGCACTGTTGGAGGGGCAGTACTGAGGGAGCGCTGCACCGTCGGAGGGGCCGTCCTTCAGATGAGATGTTGAACCAAAGCCATGTCTGCCCTCTCAGGTGGATGGAAACGATCGATGAAACTATTTTGAAGAGCAGGGGAGTTCACCCCGGTGTCCTGGCTAATGTTTATTGCTCAGCCAACATCACTAAAACAGATTATCTGATCATTATCACATTTCTGTTTGTGGGTTAAGAACATAAGAATTAGGAGCAGGAGTAGGCCACACGGCCCCTCGAGCCTGCTCCGTGCAAATTAGCTGCCGCGTTTCCTACATTACAACAGTGACTGCAGGTAAAAAAATAATTAATTGCAGTCAAGTGCTTTCGGACATTCTAAGGACATGAAAGGCGCTATATAAATGCAAGTTCCTTCTTTCTTAGTTACATCTTATTACACTTTGTTCACTTTCCACTTCATTGTGCACCAAGGCAATGTGGCTGATACTCACCAAATGCTTGTGCGAGTTTATTTAGGGACAACTTTAAATAAGAACCCTCTACTTTTCCAACGAGTCACTGGTTACTTTAATTTAGGAATGCGAAAAACAAGCTATCGCACAAGAGCAAATTCTTTTTTTAAATCACTGTTCAGATCATAGAAATTACACACCAAAGGTCATTCGGCCCATCATACCAATGTTAACATTTCAGCCGGACCGATCCGCTACTCTTTACATCTCCTTGTTCAAATCCTTATCCAATGTTCCACTCTCTGTCTCAACAGCCTCTTGAGGTTAAAGCATTTCCTATTCCAACAATCCTCGGTGTGAAACTTATTTAAAGCTCACTTCGTTCCTCTAGTGATATTCCAGCTATTGCAGCATTCGAGGGAGACAACTTCTGTAATGATCAAAAAGCCTGTGCCGCGCAATCAACTCCTCTTTACCTCAGCATAGCTCCCAGTTCGATCAATCCGGTGGATTATATCGATATTCACATTCGCCAAGCGTTCCGAGAAGGTGAGAAACTGTAAACACAGAAAGTTTCATCGAATTAATCGCAAATATATCAGATCGTCCAGAATCACTGCACACAGAGAGAACCAAATACAAATACTATTTTGTGACTCAGTCGGGTAATAAACAGATTGAAGGATTCCTTATTTTCCTTTCCCTTAATCAGCAGCATCGCTAATCGCATCTTCAACCAACACTCAACTTTATTTCAAAAATACATGTAGTAGGAACACAGGAACAGGAGCAGGCCATTCAGCCCCTCGAGCCTGCTCCGCCATTCAATGAGATCATGGCTGATCTGCGACCTAACTCCATCTACTATTTCTAGGGCCACTTCCTTAAGTACCCTGGGATGTAGATTATCAGGCTCTGGGGATTTATCGGCCTTCAGTCCCGTCAATTTCCCTAACACCATTTCCCTACAAATACTGATTTCTTTCAGTTCCTCCCTTTCATCAGACCCTATGTTCCCCGACATCTCTGGGAGGTTATTTGTGTCCTCCTTTGTGAAGACAGAACCAAAATATGTATTTAATTGGTCTGCCATTTCTTTGTTCCCCATTATAAATTCCCCTGATTCTGACTGCAAGGGACCTACGCTTGACTTCACCAATCTTTTTCTCTTCACATATCTATAAAAGCTTTTACAGTCAGTTTTTATGTTCCCTGATAGCTTACTCTCATATTCTATTTTACCTTTCTTAATTAATCCCTTTGTCCTCCTTTGTTGAATCCTAAACTGCTCCCAATCCTCAGGTTTACTGCTTTTTCTGGCCAATTTATATGTCCTCTCCTTGGATCTTATGCTATCCCTAATTTCCCTTGTTAGCCACGGTTGAGTCACCTTTTTTGTTTTATTTATATGCCAAACTGGGATGAACAAATTCTGTAGTTCATCCATGCGGTCTTTGAATGTTTGCCATTGCCTATCCACCGTCAACCCTTTGAGTGACATTCCCCAATCAATCCTACCCAACTCGAGTCTCAGACCATCGTAGTTTCCTTTATTTAAATTTAGGACCCTAGTCTCTGAGTCAACTACTTCATTCTCCATCTTAATGAAGAATTCGATCATATTATGATCGCTCCGACCCAAGGGGCCTTGTACAACAAGATTACTAATTAATCCTTTCTCGTTACATAATACCCAGTCTAAGATGGCCTGATCGCTGGTTGGTTCCTCAACATATTGGTCCAGGAAACCATCCCGTAAACACTTCAGGAATTCCTCCTCCACAGTATTGTTACTAATTTGATTAGCCCAATCTATATGTAGATTAAAGTCACCCATGATGACTGCTGTGCCCTTATTGCACGCTTCTCTAATTTCCTTTTTAATGCCACCCCCAACCTCCGCATTACTGCTTGGAGGTCTATATACCACTCCCACTAACGTTTTCTGCCCCTTGGTATTTCTCAGTTCTACCCATACCGATTCCACATCATCAGAGCTAATATCCTTCCTTACAATTGTGCTAATCCCTTCTTTAACCAGCAATGCTACCCCACCTCCCTTTCCTTTTTGCCTATCTTTCCTGAATATTGAATACCCCTGGATGTTGAGTTCCCAGCCTTGGCCTCCCTGGAGCCATGTTTCCGTAATCCCAATCATATCATATCCGTTTACCTCTATTTGCGCAGCTAATTCATCCACCTTTTTACGAATGCTCGTCGCATTAAGACACAAAGCCTTCCTATCTTTTGCTTTTATCCTCGTTTCCCTTTCCTCTGTCCCCCTGCTCAGGTTCCCAACCCCCTGCCATTTTAGTTTAAACCCTCCCCCAGAGCACTAGCAAACACTCCCCCTCAGACATCGGTCCCGACCCTGCCCAGGTGCAAACCGTCAGGTTTGAACTGGTCCCACCTCCCCCAGAACCGGTTCCAATGTCCCAGGAATTTGAATCCCTCCCCCTTGCACCATTCCTCTAGCCACATATTCATCTGAAATATCCTTCTATTTCTACTCTGACTAGCACATGGCACTGATAGCAATCCTGAGATTACTACCTTTGAGGTCCTATTTTTTTATTTGCCTCCTAACTCCCTATATTCAGCTTTTAGGACCTCATCCCGCTTTTTACCTATATCGTTGGTGCCTATATGCACCACAACAACTGGCTGTTCACCCTCCCCTTCCAAGATGTTCTGCAGCCGCTCTGAGACATCCTTGACCCTTGCACCAGGGAGGCAACACACCATCCTGGAGTCTCGTTTGCGGCCGCAGAAACGCCTATCCATTCCCCTTACAATAGAATCCCCTATTACTATAGCTCTTCCCCTCTTTTTCCTCCCATCCTGTGCAGCACAGCCACCCCTGGTGCCAGGAAGTTGGCTGCTGCTGCCTTCCTCGGATAAGCCATCCTCCCCAACAGTACTCAAAGTGGTTATCTGTTTGAGGGGGCTGTCCAGGATGGCCACAGAAAACAGTGACAGGATCAGACAAAGTCAACATGGATTTACAAAAGGTAAATCGTGCTTGACTAATCTACTGGAACTTTTTGAGGATGTAACTGGTAAAATAGATAAGGGAGAACCAGTGGATGTGGTGCATTTGGACTTTCAGAAGGCTTTCGATAAGGTCCCGCATAAGAGATTAGCGTGTAAAGTTAAGGTACATGGGATTGGGGGCAAGGTGTTGACTTGGATAGAGAACTGGTTGGCAGACAGAAAGCAAAGAGTTGGAATAAACGGGTCTTTTTCCGAGTGGCAGGCAGTGACTAGTGGGGTACCGCAGGGATCGGTCCTTGGACCCCAGCTATTCACAATATATATATTAATGATCTAGACAAGGGAACCAGATGTAATATCTTCAAATTTGCAGATGACACAAAGCTGGGTGTGCGTGTGTGCTGTGAGGAGGATGCTGAGAAACTCCAGGATGACTTGGGACAGGTTGGGTGATTGGGCAAAAGCATGGCAGATGCAATATAACGTGGATAAATGTGAGGTTATCCACATTGGTGGCAAAAACAGGAAGGCAGATTATCTGAATGGCAATAGATTGGGAGAAGGGGAAGTGCAACGAGACCTGGGTGTCCTTGTGCACCAGTCGCTGAAGGTAAGCATGCAGGTGCAGCAGGCGGTTAAGAATGCAAATGGTATGTTGGCCTTCGTAGCGAGAGGGTTTGAGTACAGGAACAAAGATGTCTTGCTGCAGTTATACAGGGCTTTGGTGAGACCACATCTTGAGTATTGTGTGCAGTTTTGGTCGCCTTATCTGAGGAAGGATGTTCTTGCCATGGAAGGAGTTCAGCGAAGATTCACCAGGTTGATACCTGGGATGGCAGGAATGACGTATGAGGAGAGATTTGGTCGATTGGGCTTGTACTCACTGGAGTTTAGAAGAATGAGAGGGGATCTCATTGAAACTTGTAAAATTCTGACAGGACTGGACAGACTTGATGCAGGAAGGATGTTCCCGATGGTCGGGGAGTCCAGAACCAGGGGTCACAGTCTAAGGATAAGGGGTCGGCCATTTAGGACAGAAATGAGGAGGAATTTCTTCACCCAGAGAGTGGTGAACCTGTGGAATTCTCTACCACAGAAGGCAGTAGAGGCCAATACATTAAATATATTCAAGAAGGAGTTGGATATATTTCTTAAGGCTAAAGGGATCAAGGGGTATGGGGAGAAGGCAGGGACAGGGTACTGAATTTGGATGATCAGATCGCATTGAATGGCAGAGCAGGCTCAAGGGGCCGAATGGCCTACTCCTGCTCCTATCTTCGATGTTTCTATGTTTACCCGGCTTTGTCCCATATCCCTCGATACTATTGGTTAACAAAAAGCCATCAATCTAACATCAATTGCTGTTTGCGGAAGAGAGTTCCAAACTTCTACCACCCTTTGTGTGTAGAAGTGTTTCCTAACTTCACTCCTGAAAGGTCTGGCTCTAATTTTTAGACTATGCCCCCTAGTCCTAGACTCCCCAACCAGCGGAAATAGTTTCTCTCTATCAACCCGATCAGTTCACCTTAATATCTTGAAGCAAAGTTCCCTAAATAAATTTTGGTTTATTTTTAGGTCACCTAGCAGTATCCGTGCGGACATAAGTCTAGGATCTCGCCAACCAGCACCGAAGCTCCCTGGACTGTGGGGTATTCCCAGTTGGAGACAATGTGTGCCTTCCCCATAGCCATGTATCAATCTCAAACTAATCCCACTGCCCCGCTCTCTCCCCATAGCCCTGTATCAATCTCAAACTAATCCCACTGCCCCGCTCTCTCCCCATAGCCCTGTATCAATCCCAAACTAATCCTATTGCCCCACTCTCTCCCCATAGTCCTGTATCAATCCCAAATTAATCCCAATGCTCCGCTCTCTCCCCATAGCCCTGTATCAATCCCAAACTAATCCCACTGCTCCGCTCTCTCCGCATAGCCCTGTATCAATCCCAAACTAATCCCACTGTCCCGCACTCTCCCCATAGCCCAGTATCTTCCTCTGTATCAAATGTTTATCCGAATTACTCTTAAAAGTTTCTGCCTCAAACGCTCCCTGTGGCAACAACCCTTAGTGCATGGAGATCTCTCTTCACCTCTCTTCCCAGTCAATGACAATTTTAAGTTGATGATCCCTCGTCACTGACTCCCCGATTAAAGAAAATAATCCTTCCCTCTTCACTTTAGCAAAACACTTAATAATTTTATTAAAAATCTCCTCTTAACCTTCTCCACTCCAGTGGGAACAGTCCCAGTATTGAGCAGATGCTGAGAGGCTGTTTCCCCCGGCTGGGGAGTCTCGAACCATGGGTCACAGTCTCAGAATAAGGGGTCGGCCATTTAGGACTGAGATGAGAAGAAATTTCTTCACTCAAGAGGATTGTGAATCTTTGGAATTCTCTACCCCAGAGGGCTGTGGATGCTCAGTCGTTGAGTATATTCAAGGCTGAGATCGATAGTGGAGTTGAGGTCGAAGATCAGCTATGATTTTATTGAATGCGGACTCGAGGGGCCGAATGGCCGACTCTGTTCCTAATTCCTATGAGTCTCTCCTCTGTCCCTGCCATCCTCCCGGTGAATCTCTGCGGCTTTAATGATCTTTCTCTGCCCTGGGACAGTCTCTAGAGAATCTCAGCTTCTCTCTGACCTGGGTAAAGACAAACTCTAGCCCGAACTCTTGGGGGGGGGGGGGGGGGGGGGCGGGGGGGGATCGGTTCCTGGCTGTCCAGCCCCGGGGTTCCGGGCACTCTGTGTGTTGGGGGTGCCAGGTAGTGCTGGCTCTGCCCCAGGCTTGTGGGGGCGGTGGGCAGTGACTCTCAGCCTGGGGCAGGGAGGAGGATCCCAGGGGTTACATTTTGAGGAGCGATTACACAATCTAGTGTTGCATTCCCTGGAATTTAGACGGTTAAGGAGTAATTCGGATGAAGTTTTCAAGATATTAAGGGGAACCGATAGGGTAGATAGAAGTTATTTCTGCTGGTTGGTGAGTCTAGGACTAGGGGGCATAACCTAAGAATTAGAGCCAGACCTTTCAGGAGTGAAATTTGGCAACACTTCCAGTGTCAGCTGTCGCTCAGTGGGCAGCACTCTCGCCTGAGTCAGAAGGTTGTGGGATCAAGTCCCACTCCAGAGACTTGAGCACAAAAATCCAGATAGACGCTCCCAGTGCAGTACTGAGGGAGCGCCGCACTGTCGGAGGGGCAGTACTGAGGGAGCGCCGCACTGTCGGAGGGGCAGTACTGAGGGAGCGCCGCACTGTCGGAGGGGCAGTACTGAGGGAGCGCCGCACTGTCGGAGGGGCAGTACTGAGGGAGCGCCGCACTGTCGGAGGGGCAGTACAGTACACCACTACAATCTCACCCTCTGGAACTCCCTGCCTGATCCCCTCCACCTCACCACCTCTCTCCCTATTTTCAAAACCCCTTCTCTTCAACCAAGTCAGAAGGTTGTGTGTTCAAGCCCCACTCACGAGACTTGAGCACAAAATCCAGTACCGAGGGAGCGCTGCACTGTCGGAGGTGCCGTCTTTCAGATGAGACGTTAAACCGAGGCCCCATCTGCGCTCTCGGGTGGACATAAAAGATCCCATGGCACTATTTCGAAGAAGAGCAGGTGAATTCTCCCCGTTGTCCTGGTCAACATTTATCCCTCAACCAACATCAATAAAACAGATGATCTGCTCATTATCACATTGCGGTTTGTGGGATCTTGCTGTGCACAAATTGTCTGCCGTGTTTCCCACATTCACAACAGTGACTACACTTCAAGAGTACTTCTTTGGCTGTGAAGCGCTTTGGGATACATAGAAACATAGAAGATAGGAGCAGGAGTAGGCCATTCGGCCGCTCGAGCCTGCTCCGCCATTCAATGAGATCATGGCTGATCATCCAAATTCAGTACCCTGCCCCTGCCTTCTCCCCATATCCCTTGATCCCTTTTAGCAATATATCGAGCTCCTTCTTTCTACACACAACGGGTGGTAGTTTGGAACTCGCCTCCGCAAATGATGCTGGGGGGTCAATCGTTCATTTTAAATCTGGGATTGATGGCTTCCTCTTGGCCAAAAGGTGTTGAGGGGTTTGGGCCAGAGGCGGGCGGCTGGAGTTGGGTCGCTGCGGTCTCACTGAGCGGCCTCCCGCACCCCCGGCCCGGCCCACTGCTCACCCGGAACGTGTTGCCGCTGCGGTGCCGGGCCGGCGGGTTCTTCATGCTGAATTTCCTCGATCCTGGGGCCTCGGGCTGAGATTTTCACCGGGCGACAAACCGCTCGCTCACGGGCGCCGCCATCTATCACCGCGGCATGCTGGGAGGGCGCTCCACGTGGGGCCGCAGGCGTCACAGAGGGCGCGGACCAATCAGAAAGAGCGACCTCAGAGGCAGCACCAATCAGAAAGAGCGACCTCAGAGGCAGCACCAATCAGAAAGAGCGACCTCAGAGGCAGCAACAATCAGCGAGAACTGCTTTAGAGGAAGCACCAATCAGAAAGAACTACCTCAGAGGCAGCACCAATCAGAAAGATCGACCTCAGAGGAAGCACCAATCAGAAAGAGCGACCTCAGAGGCAGCACCAATCAGCGAGAACTACTTTAGAGGCAGCACCAATCAGAAAGAATTACCTCAGAGGAAGCACCAATCAGAAAGATCGACCTCAGAGGAAGCCCCAATCAGAAAGATCGAACTCAGAGGCAGCACCAATCAGAAAGAACAACAGAAAACGGTGGCAAAACTCAGCAGGCCAGGTAACATCCGTGGAGAGAGAATAGAGTCAACGTTTCAGGTCGAAACCCTCTGTCAGAACTGGAAAAAGTCAGGAAATGAAACAAAAGGCAGTTTGGGGGGCTGGGAAATGGGGCAGGGGATGAAAGAAGAGACATTAAGAGATATTCAAGGTGAGACGAGATGGTAATAGGACAGGTAAAGAGACAATGGCTCTCGATGAAGTGTGAAATGCGCTGGCAGAGTGAGAGACAGCTGGCATGTGGGAGAGAGAGAAATAAAAGGAAAAGGCACAAACGAAAAGTGTGGATAAAAAATATAGAAATGTAATAGGGGCCGAGGTTATGATCTGAAGTTGTTGAACTCGATATTGAGTCCGGTAGGCTGTAAAGTGCCTAATCGGAAGATGAGGTGCTGTTCCTCAAGGTTACATTGAGCTTCCGTGGAACAATGCAAGAGGCCGAGGACGGTGAGGTCTGAGTGGGAATGGCGCGGTGAATTGAAATGACAGGCGACCGGAAGCTCGGGGTCACCCTTACGGACTGAACGGAGGTGTTCCGCAAAGCGATCACCCAATCTGCGTTTGGTCTCCCCAATGTAGAGGAGACCACACCGTGAGCAGCGAATACAGTATACTAGATTGCAAGAAGTACAAGTAAATCGCTGTTTCACCTGGAAGGGGCCCTGGACAATGGGAAGGGGGGAGGTATTAGGGCATGTGTTGCATAGAAACATAGAAGATAGGAGCAGCAGTAGGCCATTCGGCCCCTCAAGCCTGCTCCGCCATTCAATGAGATCATGGCTGATCATCCAAATTCAGTACCCTATCCCTGCCTTCTCCCCATATCCCTTGATCCCTTTAGCCTTAAGAAATATATCTAACTCCTTCTTGAATATATTTAATGAATTGGCCTCAACTGCCTTCTGTGGTAGAGAATTCCACAGGTTCACCACTCTTTGGGAGAAGAAATTCCTCCTCCTCTCTCCTAAATGGCTTAACCCTTATCCTTTGACTGTGACCCCTGGTTCTGGACTCCCTGGCCATCGGGAACATCCTTCCTGCATCAAGTCTGTCTAGTCCTGTTAGAATTTTATAAGTTTCAATGAGATCCCCTCACATTCTTCTAAACTCCAGCGAGTATAAGCCCAATCGATCCAATTTCTCCTCATACGTCATTCCTGCCATCCCAGGTATCAGTCTGGTGAAGCTTCGCTGCACTCCCTCCATGGCAAGAACACCCTTCCTCAGATAAGGCAACCAAAACTGCACACAATACTCAAGATGTGGTCTCACCAAGGCCCTGTACAACTGCAGCAAGACATCCTTGTTCCTGTACTCAAACCCTCTCGCTACGAAGGCCAACATACCATTTGCCTTCTTAACCGCCTGCTGCACCTGCATACTTACCTTCAGCGACTGGTGCACAAGGACACCCAGGTCTCATTGCGCTTCCCCTTCTCCCAATCTATTGCCATTCAGATAATAATCTGCCTTCCTGTTTTTGCCACCAAAGTGGATAACCTCGCATTTATCCACATTATACTGCATCTGCCATGCATCTGCCCAATCACCCAACCTGTCCAAATCATACTGGAGTTTCTCGGCATCCTCCTCACAGCACACACGCCCACCCAGCTTTGTGTCGTCTGCAAACTTGGAGATATATCTACTGCCCTCGTCTAGATCATTAATATATATTGTGAATAGCTGGGGTCCTAGCACCGATCACTGCGGTACCCCACTAGTCACTGCCCGCTACTCGGAAAAAGACACGTTTATTCCAACTCTTTGCTTCCTGTCTGCCAAACAGTTCTCTATCCAAGTCAGTACCTTGCCCCCAATCCATGTGCCTTAACTTTACATGCTAATCTCTTATGCGGGGCCTTATCGAAATCCTTCGGAAAGTCCAAATACACCACATCCACTGGTTCTCCCTGATCTATTTTACCAGTTACATCCTCAAAAAATTCCAGTAGATTAGTCAAGCACGATTTACCTTTTGTAAATACATGTTGACTTTGTCCGATCCTGTCACTGTTTTCCAAGTGCTCTGCTATTACATCTTTTATAATGGACTCTAGCCTTTTCCCCACTACCGATGTCAGGCTTACCGGTCTGTAATTCCCCGTTTTCTCTCTACCACCTTTTTTGAATAGTGGGGTAACATTAGCTACCCTCCAATCCATGGGAACTGTTCCAGAATCTATAGAATTTTGGAAGATGACCAGCAATGCATCTATTATTTCTAGGGCCACTTCCTTAAGTACCCTAGGATGTAGATTATCAGGCCCTGGGGATTTATCGGCCTTCAATCCTGTCAATTTCCCTAACACCATTTCCCTACAAATACTGATTTCATTCAGTTCCTCCCTCTCATTATACCCTATGTTCCCCGACACGGGAAGGTGCCGGGCAAAGGGGAAGGGGTGCTGGGGGTGGTAGAGGAGTGGACTAGGGTGTCACGGAGGGGAGGGGAAGATGCGTTTGGTGGTGGGATCACGTTGGAGGTGGCGGAAATGGCGGAGGATGATCCGTTGAATGCGGAGGCTGGTGGGGTGAAAGGTGAGGACAAGGGGAACCCTATCGTGGTTCCGGGAGGGAGGGGCAGGGGTGATGGCTGAAGTGCGGGAGATAGAATGGACCCAGTCGAGGGCCATGTTCAATTTCAATTCAATTCAATTCAATTCAATTTTTAGATGCAGCAGACTGTGTACTGCACAATGAAATGTTGATTTTTACAAGTCCTCCCAACATTGGAATAAATATGGCATAACAATGATAAAAATACTAATAGAAATACTAATAGAAAGACAGTAATAATAAATAAAACAACAGTAATGAATAATAATAAATTAATCGTTCATGAGTCTTATGGCCTGGGGGTAGAAGCTGTTTCGAAACCTGTTGGTACGAGACCGTATGCTTCGGTATCTCTTACCGGACGGGAGCAGGGTGAAGAGGTTGTGGCTGGGGTGACTCGCGCCTTTAATGATTCTCAGGGCCTTCCCCCGGCACCTCTCGGGGTAGATATCCTGCACAGCAGGTAGTTTAATTCCTATAGTATGTTGTGCAGCTTTCACCACCATCTGTAGAGCCTTGTGGTCTGTGGCGGTGCAGTTGCCATACCAGGTAGTGATGCAGCCGGACAGGATACTCTCGATGGTGCACCGGTAGAAGTTGGTGAGAATCTGGGGGGCCATTCCAAATTTTTTCAGTCTCCTGAGGAAGAACAGGCGTTGGCATGCCTTCTTAGTTACAACGTCGATGTGATGGGACCACGTTAAGTCCTCTGTAATGAATACACCCAGGAATTTGAAGCTGCTGACCCTCTCCACCTCAGCCCCTTCGATGTAGATTGGGGTGTGTCCCTCCCCCTGCCGCTTCCTGTAATCCACGATCATCTCCTTTGTTTTGCTGATGTTGAGGGAGAGGTTGTTGTACTTGCACCATTCTCCTAGTGCTCTTACCTCCTCCCTGTAGCCTGTCTCGTCGCCATCTGTGATCAGGCCTACAACGGTAGTGTCATCAGCAAACTTGATGATGGAGTTGAAGTTGTGCGTGGCCACGCAGTCGTGAGTAAACAGGGAGTACAGAAGGGGGCTGAGCACACAACCCTGGGGAGCTCCCATGTTCAGGATCAGTGTGGAGGAGGTGTTTCTGCCTATTTTCACCACCTGGGGTCTTCCCGTCAGCCACGGTAGAGGGGAATCCTCAATTGGGGAAAAGAGAAGACATGTTGGAAGCACTGGTGTGGAAGGTGGCATCGTCGGAGCAGATGCGGCAGAGCCAGAGAAACTGGGATAATAGAATAGAGTCCTTACAGGAGGCGGGGTGGGAGGAAGTGTAGTCCAGGTAGCTGTGGGAGTCAGTGGGCTTGTAGTGAATGTTGATCAATAACCTATCCCCAGAGATGGAGACGGAGAAGTCGAGGAAGGGAAGGGAAGAGTCGGAGATGGACCATGTGAAGGTGAGGGAAGGGTGGAAATTGGAAGTAAAGTGAATGAAATTGTCTAGTTCAGGGCGAGAGCAGGAAATGGCACCGATACAGTCATCAATGTACCGGAAAAAGATGTGAGGGAGGGGACCCAAGTAGGACTGGAACAAAGAGTGGAGTTTGTGTGGAGTTTGCACATTCTCCCCGTGTTTGCGTGGGTTTTCTCCGGGTGCTCCGGTTTCCTCCCACAGTCCAAAGATGTGCGGGTTAGGTTGATTGGCTATGATAAATTGACCCTTAGTGTTAGGGGGATTAAATACGTGGGGTTACGGGGATAGGGTGGGATATGTGTTGGTGTAGGGGTTACGGGGATCGGGTGGGATATGTGTCGGTGCAGGCTCGATGGGCCGAAATGGCCTCTATCTGCACTGTGGGGTTTCTGTGATTCTGTGAAAGAGTGTTCCACATATCCCACGAAAAGGCAGGCATAGCTAGGACCCATGCGGGTACCCATAGCAACACCTTTAATTTGGAGGAAATGAGTGGAGTCAAAGGAGAAGTTGTTCAATGTGAGAACAAGTTCAGCCAGGCGGAGGAGGTAAAACAGAACTAACAGACTCAGGTGTTACCCAGATCAATAGTTTTATTACGAGTGCACACGGGAGAACTATCTCAGCTACCCTTAGCTAGAGACATCATTCTCAAGGGAAAAAAGTGGCAATACAGCTTAGTTTATACAGTTTTTTAGACAACACCCACTTATTACTAATGGGGGTGTATACATGAGAATATTGATGCTTCATTGGTTTACATGATTAATCAATCAACTATTAGGCCTGTCCTTTGAACTTGAGTACCCTCTGGATATGTCAGTAAAAAGCTTCTCGACTGTAGAGGCTTCATATTCTTGAGCTATCTCTTACTCTTGTTATCGGTATGGGAAGGTATTTTCAGCAGAGACATGGTTGGATGAACACAAAGCCACATTGAATTATGCAGCTGGCTGACTACTCGTCAAGGCCTTATTTGCTGCTACTCCTGAATCGTGCCTTTGTACTCTTATCTCTTCCAAGAACAGGCTCTTTCTAAACGGTTACCATCAAGTTGTAATTACAAGCAACACTTCAGAATGTCTTTGGTCAGCTAAATTTATGTTAGTTTAAAAAGGGTTAATATAGCCAAGTATCCCATGGTGCTTTGCATTTGTTTTCCAGCCTAACAAGACTGAATGGTACCTTTCAGACATATTATACCAGTCAAATATTGAGGCCCATCCCCTTTATATCCCTTAAACCAAATTTTATCCTAACAATCTGCAAACTTCTTAATCATACTTCCTACGTTCAAGTCCAAATCATTGATATATACCACAAAAAGCAAAGGACCCAGTACTGAGCCCTGCGGAACCCCACTGGAAACAGCCTTCCAGTCACAAAAACACCCTTCGACCATTACCCTTTGTTTCCTGTCTCTGAGCCAATTTCAGATGCAACTTGCCACTTTGCCTTGGATCCCACGGGCTTTTACTTTCGTGACCAGTCTGCCATGCGGGACCTTATCAAAAGCTTTGCTAAAATCCATATATACTACATCAAATGCACTACCCTCATCGGCCCTCCTTGTTACCTCCTAAAAAAATTCAATCAAGTTAGTCAGACACGACATTCATAGAAACATAGAAGATAGGAGCAGGAGTAGGCCATTCGGTCCCTCGAGCCTGCTCTGCCATTCAATGAGATCATGGCTGATCATCCAAACTCAGTACCCTGTCCCTGCCTTCTCTCCATATCCCTTGACCTCTTTAGCCTTAAGAAATATATCTAACTCCTTCTTGAATATATTTAATGAATTGGCCTCAACTGCCTTCTGTGGTAGAGAATTCCACAGGTTCACCACTCTCTGGGTGAAGAAATTCCTCCTCATCTCTGTCTTAAATGGCCGACCCCTTATCCTGAGACTATGTCCCCTAGTTGTGACACTTTAGCCAGGGGAAACAACCTCTCAGTCTGGGATACATTCATCTGGGCCAGAGGAGTTATCCTCTTTCAGAATGCTTATTTCATCTAATATTTCACACTCCTCCCTGATTGCAATTTCTGCCTCGTCCCTCTCTTTTGGGAAAACAGACGCAAAGTATTCATTAAGAACCATACCCATGTCTTCCGCTTCCACACACAGGTGGTCCCTAATACGCCCTACTCTTACTTTAGTTATCCTACTTTTTAAATACGGTGAAGGTTTGACCCGCTGAGAATCTCCAGCATTTTCTGTCCTTAATCCTAAAATAAAGCAGCTTCATGGCTGAGTCCCTCCCCCCACCCCATGACATCATCCCCCCGTGTTGTCAACTCCCTCTGTGATGTCACGGGCTTTGTGACGTGACACTTTCTGATTGGTGCTTCATTTAAGGTTTTTTTTTGATTCGTGCTAGCTTTACGGTTGCTTTTTAAAAATTTATTGATGGGATGTGGGCGTCGCTGGCTAGGCCTGCATTTGGTGCCCATCCCTAATTGCCCTTGAGAAGATGGTGGTGAGCCGCCTTCTTGAACCGCTGCAGTCCATATGGTGTAGGTACACCCACAATGCTGTTAGGAAGGGAGTTCCAGGATTTTGGCCCAGCGACAGTGAAGGAACGGCGATACAGGTCCAAGTCAGGATGGTGTGTGGCTTGGAGGGGAACTTGTAGGTGGTGATGTTCCCATGCGTCTGCTGCCCTTGTCCTTCTAAGTGGTAGAGGTCGCGGGTTCGGAAGGTGCTGTTGAAGGAGCTTTGGCGAGTTGCTGCAGTGCATCTTGTAGATGGTACACACTGCAGCCACAGTGCGCCAGTGGTGGAGGGAGTGAATGTTTAAGGTGGTGGATGGAGTGCCAATCAAGCGGGCTGCTTTATCCTGAATGGTGTCGAGCTTCTTGAGTGTTGTTGGAGCTGCACTCATCCAGGCAAGTGGAGAGTATTCCATCACACTCCTGACTTGTGCCTTGTAGATGGTGGAAAGGCTTTGGGGAGTCAGGAGGTGAGACACTCGCCGCAGAATTCCCAGCCTCTGGCCTGCTCTTGTAGCCACAGTATTTATATGGCTGGTCCAGTTCAGTTTCTGATCAATGGTAACCCCCAGGATGTTGATAGTGGGGGATTCAGCAATGGTAATGCCATTGAATGTCAAGGGGAGATGGTTAGAGTCTCGCTTGTTGGAGATGGTCATTGCCTGGCACTTGTGTGGTGCGAATGTTACTGATTGATTGGTGATCCTCTATGGTCGCTCTCTCTGATTGGTGCTTCCTCTACGGTCGCTCTTTCTGATTGGTGGTTCCTCCAAGGTTGGTCTTTTTGATTGGTGCTTCCTCTAAGGTCACTCTTTCTGATTGGTGCTTCCTCTAAGGCCGCTCTTTCTGATTGGTGCTTCCTCTGAGGTTGCTCCTTCTGATTGGTGCTGCCTCTAGAGATGCTCTCTCTGATTGGTGCTTCCTCTAAGGCCGCTCTTTCTGATTGGTGCTTCCTCTAGGGATGCTGTTTCTGATTGGTGCTTCTCTGAGGTCACTCTCTCTGATTGGTGCTTCCTCTGAGGTCGCTCTTTCTGATTGGTCCTTCTTTTAAGGTCGCTCTTTCTGATTGGTGCTTCCTCTAAGGTCGCTCTTTTTGATTGGTGCTTCCTCTAAGGTCGTTCTTTTTGATTGGTGCTTCCTCTAAGGTCGCTCTTTTTGATTGGTGCTTCCTCTACGGTCACTCTTTCTGATTGGTGCTTCCTCTAAGGTCGCTCTTTTTGATTGGTGTTTCCTTTAAGGTTGCTCTTTCTGATTGGTGCCTCCTCTAAGGTCGCTCTTTTTGATTGGTGCTTCCTCTGAGGTCACTCTTTTTCATTGGTGCTTCCTCTAAGGTCGCTCTTTTTAATTGGTGCTTCCTCTAAGGTCGCTCTTTTTGATTGGTGCTTTCTCTAAGGTCGCTCTTTTTGATTGGTGCTTCCTCTAAGGTCACTCTTTCTGATTGGTGCTTCCTCTAAGGTTGCTCTTTCTGATTGGTTCTGCCCCTAGGGATGCTCTTTCTGATTGGTGCTGCCTCTAGGGATGTTCATTCTGATTGGACCTTCCTCTGAGGTCGCTCTTTCTGATTGGTGCTGCCTCTAAGGCCGCTCTTTCTGATTGGTGCTTCCTCTAAGGTCACTCTTTCAGATTGGTGCATCTCAGAGGTCACTCCTTGTGATTGGTCCTTCCTTTGAGATCGCTTTTTCTGATTGGTGCTTTCTCTAAGGCCGTTCTTTCTGATTGGTCCTTCCTCTAAGGTCGCTCTTTCTGATTGGTCCTTCCTTTAAGGTCACTCTTTCTGATTGGTGCTTCCTCTAAGGTCGTTCTTTCTGATTGCTGCTGCCTCTAAGGATGCGCTTTCTGATTGGTGCTGCCTCTAAGGTCGCTCTTTCTGATTGGTGCTTCTTCTAGGGATGCTCTTTCTGATTAGTGCTTCCTCTAAGGTCACTCCTTCTGTTTGGAGATCTTCCTCCCGCTGCCACCAACCTCATAGTCCCCCAACCCCGCATAGCCCGCTTCTACCTCCTTCCCAAGATCCACAAACAGGACTGCCCTGGTAGACCCATCGTTTCAGCCTGTTCTTGCCCCACGGAACTTCATCTCTTCCTATCTCGACTCTATCTTTGCTCCCCTTGTCCAGTCTCTTCCCACCTACATCCACGACTCTTCCGACGCCCTCCGCCACTTTGACAGTTTCCAGTTTCCTGGCCCCAACCGCCTCCTTTTCACCATGGACGTACAATCCCTCTACACCTCCATCCCCCACCAGGATGGCCTGAGGGCGCTCCGCTTCTTCCTTGAACAGAGGCCCGACCAGTCCCCATCCACTAATATAATAGCAAAATACTGCGGATGCTGGAAATCTGAAATAACAACAGAAAATGCTGGAAATACTCAGCAGGCCAGGCAGCATCCGTGGAGAGAGAAACAGAGTTAACGTTTCAGGTCTGGGACCCTTCATCAGAACTGGAAAAAGCTGGAGATGTAACAGATATTAAGCAGGTGCAGAGACGGGAGGGGGAAGGGGTTAGGAGGGGAGGAAGGAATTGAAAGAACATCCTGTACTTTTGTAAGAGGCAGGAAAGATAAAATGTTGCAAATGGGAATGGCAAAAATCATACTGCGTGAAAAATGGGGGCAGGGATAATTATCTGAAATTGTTGAACTCGATAGGCTGTAAAGTGCCCAATCGAAAGATGAGGTGCTGTTCCTCGAGCTTACGTTGAGCTTCATTGGAACAATGTAATAGGCCAAGGACAGAGAGATCAGAGCGGGAGTGAAGCGGAGAATTAAAGTGACAGGCGACCGGAAGCTCAGGGTCACCCTTACGGACTGAACGGAGGTGTTCCGCAAAGCGGTCGCCCAATCTGCGTTTGGTCTCCCCAATGTAGAGGAGACCGCATCGTGAGTAGCGAATACAGTTGTAATACCCACTGGAAATGTTATGTACGCTAAGTATGGTTATCAATCTTTAACTTAGACACTGTATTATCATTGTTATAAATCCCTGGGTTAAAGTTGCCCATGTGAAGGTACGGCAAGAACTTTTAAGGACACAATGTGACTAAGAGCAGACTTTCCATAATTCTGCACCAGTATCAACTGTTGCAGACAGTGAGGCTGCGCAGTCTCCAGGCAGAAACCCCAGGAGGAAGGGGTGGAGTCGGGTTTTTCGAGCGGGAAAAGCGAGCGACTGGAAGAGAAGAGGGCAGGAGCTCTGAAAAGAGGGCTCAGGAGGCAAATGGCTGCCGCATCCCGTCCCAGGCTTCCAAACTCGGCCGCCGCCCTTCGTATTAGTAGCTCTGCATCCAGAACTCAAAGTGGGATTCAGTGATCGTGAAGAGAATTCAACGAAGGAGTTCGGAGTCGTAAGTCTTGCAGACATTATACATACCATGAGCTCCAACTTAAGCGCGCCAACGAAGGAGTGCACTCGAATTTGGACACAGGGACAGATTCTCCTTTGAATCCATATAAATGGAGAACGTATGTTTATTATGTCTAGATTCATTCTAATGTATGCAAATGTCTAATTTAGGTCATTGACCCGTAATCTTCTTATACTGTCTGACGTTAAAACTATAAAGTAAGATAATTAGAATTAAGCCATTGTAGTAGTGATCTCCTTACTGGACTATAGAATACTGTCTACAACAGAGACCACATCTCACATATATCTAGAGAACCGTGAAGGGGTTACATTTTGGGGGCTCGTCTGGGATTGTGGTCTATTTATGTCAGTAAACTAACAGTATTGAATGCTCATTGCTAAGAGAGTGGTTTGTGGTTTCTGCTGGGCTGTTTGAGCATGAAAGATGGATGTTATTAAGGTTGAAGCTTGGTGCAAACAGAAGCAGATAGCTACTACCCATGCCATTGTGCTGAATGGTGTTGCTAACGATGACCCTGATGATGTCTTGCTAAGGGCTCTGAATTGTGTCAAAGCCTTTGGAAAGGTTAGGATAGTTGAGCGCTGCTTGGATACAGCTACCAAGAAGCAGTTTGTGTTGATCCAGACATCAGAGAACCTGAGAGGTCATAGTTTACCTGAGGCAGTTGGGCTTTCTGAAGAGGCTGGTCCCTGGCCAGTTCAGTTTTTCCCTATTACTACTAAGGAAGAAGAAGGGTTTCAGACCAAGTTGTTGTCATTCTTGAGACAAGAAGGAAAGACTGTTGCTGATGTCAAAGGTCTGATAGGTCCTTCGGCCCTGGATACGAACACTCAGTTGGTCAGTGCCATTAGTTCTCTGGTGGATAAATGCACCAATCTGCCCTTCGAGGCTCAGGGATACCGTAAGCTCCGTATGTTCTCAGGAGTGAGACCAACTCCCAGTGGGGAAGAGGAGTACGACGCCTGGGCTGAGCAGACCCTGCCTCTGCTAGAGGAATGGCAGTGCAGTGACAATGTGAAGAGGCAGAGAATAGTAGAAAGCCTTAAGGGTCCTGCTGCTGACATTGTAAGATTCTTAAAGGCGCAGAACACCTCTGCTACTTCCTTTGACTACATGCAGGCTCTAGAAACTGCCTTTGGAACTACTGAAACCATTTCAGATTTGATGGTCAGATTCAGAAGCACATTCCAGTATGAGGGAGAGAAGCTGTCCAGTTATCTGCTGAGAATAGACAAACTGCTGCATTGTATGTTACGGAAAAGAGGGATTGAGTTGCCTGAAATGAATCGATTCCGCATTGAACAGGTTGTGCGAGGTGCATTGCTCGAAGATGTGACTGCTCTTCGCATACGCATGACCCATAAGTTGCGAGATCCACCTACCTTCACTGAGCTGCTAAGGGAAGTCAGAGAGGAGGAGGATATGCTTCAGGCCCGGAATGTAGCAAAGAGTGCTGTGATGTCCAAGCTTGTGACTCCTGTTACAGTTCCTACTCCTAAGGGTGATGTCAACCCTGAGATGGAACAGCTGAAGAAGGAAATAAATGTCATGAGAGCCGAGATGGCATATTTTCGGCCTAAGCCCAACACAGCAAGGGGTGACGCACGGGTGCAAAAGGTTGAACACCCTGCGAAGTCTAACAGCAAAATGAATGATTCCTCTAAAGGATATCCCCATGAAGGAGACAGACCTGGAGTCTTTTGTTATAACTGTGGAAAGGATGGACATTTCAAGCGAGAATGTAGAGGTGAGGAAAATCTAAAAAAAGTTGAATGACCGTCTCATAAAACTTACCAAGAAGTCGGGAAACTACAAAGGGGCACAGTAATGGAACGGCCTGCTGTCCCTGTAGTTAAGACACGTTCCGCTAAGTGCAATAATAGACGAGGGGATATGAAAGACATCATACCTGAAGGTTTAGTAGGGCCGAGTTCTGCTGTATCAATACAGATTGAAGGCATTTATACTAAAGCTATCCTCGACACGGGTTCTCAGGTTACCATACTGTACAGATCCTTCTATGACCAATACCTGACGCATTTGCCGTTAACCCCAATCAGTCTTCTGCGGATCTGGGGCCTTAGTCCTGCTGATTACCCATATGATGGCTATTTGTCGCTGAGGTTGGAGTTCTTGGAAGCTGATGTAGGGACCACTGAGACCATTGATGCACTTGTGTTGGTTTGCCCTGACCCCATGGTGAAAGGTAAGGTTTCCATACTGGTTGGCAGTAATACACCCATAGTGAGACGACTCCTGACAAGCTGCAAAGAACAGGGAGGTGAAAACTTCTTGAGCACCAGACACATTCACCCTGTTTTCAAAAAGGCTTTTGAGAAACTGCCTGAACTTTCTTCCGACGTAGATGATAGCAAAAGAGGAACTGTGTGGTACGGTCGAGCCAAACCTATCACCCTGCGTCCTGGAGGAGTGGCTAGAATCCCTGGGATACAAAAATTCCCTGGAACGCCAGGTACTGAAGCCATTCTGATAGAGTCACCTGATGATCCTGCAGAAGAGTCACGGTTTCCAAATGAGCTTCTGGTGAGACCAGAGTTGCAGACCCCGACAGCTGTGATGTCAAGGAGAGTTACAGTGACCGTGAGGAATATGTCAGGCAAAGGAATCACATTGAGGAAAGGAATGCAGATTGCGCATCTGTTTCCTGTAAATGTACTGTCGTCACATGTGAAGGAAGTGTCCAAAGTTAACTCAACCGGAGATCTGACACCCTCCTCCTTCAACTTTGGAGATTCATTCGTTCCTAAAGAATGGAAGGACCGATTAGTCAGGAAGATGATGGAGCGGAGAGGAATTTTCTCTACTCATGAGTTTGATGTTGGTTGTAGTAAGAGTACTCGCCATTCTATCAGAATTACCGAGGATAAACCCTTTCGGGAGAGGTCTCGACGGCTGGCACCAGCTGACATCGAAGCAGTGAGACAGCACCTGTCGCAGTTAAAAGAAGCTGAGATCATTACCGAGTCCAGGAGTCCTTATGCATCTCCTATAGTGGTGGTGAGGTAAAAGAACGGAAAGATTCGGATGTGTGTGGACTTTAGGACGCTTAACAGACGTACTATTCCCGACCAATACACCGTTCCAAGAATTGAGGATGCCTGGCTTGTCTTAATGGAAGCAAGTGGTTCAGTGTGTTGGATCTCAGAAGTGGATACTACCAAATACCGATGAGTGAATCGGACAAAGAAAAGACAGCCTTTATATGTCCAGTTGGGTTCTACCAATTTGAAAGGATGCCACAGGGAGTTTCAGGCGCTCCAGCAACTTTTCAAAGAATAATGGAACAAACAGTTGGGGACATGAACTTGCTCGAAGTATTGGTGTACTTGGACGATATCATTGTGTTTGGGGCAACCCTTGAAGAACACGAAGCTCGGTTGCTGAAAGTGCTTGGTCGCCTGGAGGATGAAGGTCTCAAGCTATCATTGGACAAGTGTCAGTTTTGCCAAACATCCGTGTCCTATGTGGGGCATATTGTATCACAGGATGGAGTAGCCACAGATCCATCCAAGATTGAAGCTGTTACCACATGGCCCAAACCGAACACAGTGACTGCCTTGCGGTCATTTCTTGGGTTCTGCGGATATTACAGGCGTTTTGTGCAGGATTACTCCAAAGTGGCCCATCCTCTGAATCAGCTGCTGGCTGGTTACCTCCCACCAGCTGAGAGGAAGAAAAAGGCTAAAGGAGAAGAGAACAAGGACTACTTCAAACCCTCTGAGCCTTTTGGTGTCAGATGGGATGAGAAATGCGAAGAGGCCTTCCACAGCTTAAAGCAAAGTCTTACTCAAGCCCCCGTGTTGGCTTTTGCAAAGCCACAGCTGCCATATGTGCTACACGTGGATGCCAGTCAAGAAGGGTTGGGTGGTGTGTTGTATCAGGAC
This sequence comes from Somniosus microcephalus, assembly GCF_052327205.1. NCBI lineage: Eukaryota > Metazoa > Chordata > Chondrichthyes > Squaliformes > Somniosidae > Somniosus > Somniosus microcephalus. Next base: position 104,877,542 of record NC_141002.1, on the reverse strand, counting down.
CAAGGAGCAGGGCTGAGACCCGTAGCGTTCATCAGTCGCAGTCTTACGCCATCAGAGCGTAACTACCCAGCTCATAAGCTAGAATTCTTGGCGTTGAAGTGGGGGGTGGTGGATAAGCTGCAGGATTATCTGTATGGAGCGAAGTTTGAAGTGAGGACAGACAATAATCCATTAACCTATGTGTTGACTTCGGCAAAACTTGATGCCACTGGCCACCGCTGGCTTGCTGCACTATCTCCTTACGACTTTAGTCTCAGGTACAGACCTGGGAACCAGAACATTGACGCAGATGCTCTGTCTCGTCGCCCACACTACCAGAAACCAGAGTGGAAAGATGTTGCTTCAGCAGATGTGAAAGTAATGTGTCAGATGTCCGTGGTATCTGGACCAAAGAATTCATTTCATGCCCGAGAGATTGACCACTTGGGAGCGTCAATGCATGCTGTTCCCCAGGCATTTTGCAACCTTTCCAGTTTGGATGTACAAAACTTACCCATGTTGTGTTCATCTGAAATATCCAAAGCACAACAGGAGGATCCCTGTATTCATGAGGTGTTTTCAGCTCTCCGTCTGGGTGATATTACACGGATCGACAAATCAAAACATCCTGACTGTCGTCTGCTCCTAAGAGAATGGGACCACTTGGAAATTAAAGAGGGAGTGTTGTGTAGAATCACTCACCCACCCACTAAACCATGTCATTCACAGTTGGTCCTGCCTGAAAAGTCCAGGGAAATAGTGATGAAGTCTTTGCATGATGACGCAGGTCATCTGGGAGTAGATAAGACCTATGGGTTGGTCAAGGACAGATTCTATTGGCCGCGTATGGAGTCTGCGGTTGAGGAGTTCTGCAAGTCCTGTGCACGTTGTGTCCAGAGAAAGACTTTACCTAAAAGAGTTGCTCCTCTGTTTCACATGCAAAGTGATGGACCTCTAGACCTTGTCTGTATGGATTTTCTGTCCATCGAACCCAATTCCAGCAATACCGCAAATGTCTTGGTCATTACAGATCATTATACTCGCTATGCCCAAGCTTTTCCCACAAAGGATCAGAAAGCATCCACCGTTGCCAAAGTGTTGTGGGAGAAATACTTCATCCACTATGGACTGCCAAAGCGAATACACAGTGATCAAGGTAGAGACTTTGAAAGTAGACTTATACATGAGTTGTTGTCCATGCTCGGGATTGAGAAGTCAAGAACAACTCCATACCATCCTCAGGGAGATCCTCAACCTGAGCGGCTTAACCGTACTTTGTTAGACATGCTTGGAATGCTGGATTCGAAGCGAAAGAACAAGTGGAGTCGGCACATTGGACATCTTGTTCATTCTTATAATTGTACCCGAAATGACGCTACTGGTTTTTCACCGTACTACCTCATGTTTGGACGTGAAGCGAGGATGCCAGTGGATTTGTGTTTCGGAGTATCCAGTGATGGCACATCACAGAGAACTTACCTCAAGTATGTATCTGACATGAGAAAGGAATTGCAAGCTGCTTATGAACTTGCTGAGTCTGTTTCTGCCAAACAGAATAAAGGAAATAAGCAGAGGTATGACCAGAAGATCCGTTTTTCCCAACTCATGCCTGGTGACCGAGTTCTCATACGGAACCTAGGACTTCAAGGGAAACATAAGTTAGCAGACCGCTGGGCTTCTACACCTTACATTGTTGAAAGTCAAATGTCACAACTACCTGTGTTTCGGCTAAAACCTGCAGGTGGGAATGGACCCATAAAAATACTGCACCGGAATCATATCCTGCCATTGGGACAGCAAGTGCGTCTGGATCCGCCAGTGGATAATGAGCCGACACCTAGCAGGAGAACCCTGCAGAGAAGAAGAACAAAAAAAATGAGAAACCAGGAAAACTTTGTTCCAGAAGACAGAAAACCCATGACACAGTGTGTGGATCATGAGGAACCTGATGAGTCGGAAGATGAAGAATGGGATCTATGGTACGACCTCCCAGAAAGACGCATAAGACAGAATCTGGACGAATTGTCTGAACCATTTAGCTCAGACTTGGACATGGTCTGGGAAGAACCAGATGCTTCCGAGAAGGAGATAAAAGAGACTGAAAGGCATGATAACAAAGGAACCAACGCCTCCAACGTAGTTGAAGGAACTGAAGACCGGGTATCCGAAGTAAGGAGCTCACAGCGAGTTAAGAAGGTTCCTGAAAGATTGACATACAGTACACTAGGAGTGCCAAGTGTAATGATAGCCCCTACGGTTCGATATGTTACCTCCCTTTATACATGGTTGGGAAGCATGCAACCACTTAGGTGTAAAGTTCATTAGTCATGGGGACATGCCTATATTTGGTAGGGGGGGAGTGTAATACCCACTGGAAATGTTATGTACGCTAAGTATGGTTATCAATCTTTAACTTAGACACTGTATTATCATTGTTATAAATCCCTGGGTTAAAGTTGCCCATGTGAAGGTAAGGCAAGAACTTTTAAGGACACAATGTGACTAAGAGCAGACTTTCCATAATTCTGCACCAGTATCAACTGTTGCAGACAGTGAGGCTGCGCAGTCTCCAGGCAGAAACCCCAGGAGGAAGGGGTGGAGTCGGGTTTTTCAAGCGGGAAAAGCGAGCGACTGGAAGAGAAGAGGGCAGGAGCTCTGAAAAGAGGGCTCAGGAGGCAAATGGCTGCCGCATCCCGTCCCGGGCTTCCAAACTCGGCCGCCACCCTTCGTATTAGTAGCTCTGCATCCAGAACTCAAAGTGGGATTCAGTGATCGTGAAGAGAATTCAACGAAGGGGTTCGGAGTCGTAAGTCTTGCAGACATTATACATACCATGAGCTCCAACTTAAGCGTGCCAACGAAGGAGTGCACTCGAATTTGGACACAGGGACAGATTCTCCTTTGAATCCATATAAATGGAGAATGTATGTTTATTATGTCTAGATTCATTCTAATGTATGCAAATGTCTAATTTAGGTCATTGACCCGTTAATCTTCTTATACTGTCTGACGTTAAAACTATAAAGTAAGATAATTAGAATTAAGCCATTGTAGTAGTGATCTCCTTACTGGACTATAGAATACTGTCTACAACAGAGACCACATCTCACATATATCTAGAGAACCGTGAAGGGGTTACACAGTATATTAACTTGCAAGAAGTACAAGTAAATCGCTGTTTCACCTGGAAGGAGTGTTTGGGGCCCTGGACAGTGGGAAGGGAGGAGGTAAAAGGGCATGTGTTGCATCTCCTGCGCTTGCACAGGAAGGTGCCAGGTGAAGGAGAAAGGCTGTTGGGGGTGATTGAGGAGTGGACCAGGGTGTTGTGGAGGGAGCAGTCCCTTCGGAATGCTGAAAGGGGAGGTAAGGGGAAGGTGTGTTTGGTGGTGGGATCACGTTGGAGGTGGTGGAAATGGCGGAGGATGATCCGTTGAATGTGGAGGCTGGTGGGGTGAAAGGTGAGGACAAGGGGGACCCTATCGTGGTTCTGGGAGGGAGGGGAAGGGGTGAGAGCAGAAGTGCGGGAAATAGAACGGACACGGTCAAGGGCTGTGTCAGCCACAGTAGAGGGGAATCCTCGGTTGAGGAATTTCCCATGAACAGGCAGGCATAGCTAGGGCCCATGCCTGGCTGAACTTGTTCTCACATTGAACAAATTCTCCTTTGACTCCACTCACTTCCTCCAAATTAAAGGTGTTGCTATGGGAACCCGCTATGCCTGCCTGTTCATGGGATATGTGGAACATTCTTTGTTCCAGTCCTACTCAGGTCCCCTCCCTCACCTCTTTTTCCGGTACATCGATGGCTGTATTGGTGCCGTTTCCTGCTCTTGCCCTGAACTAGATAAGTTCATTCACTTTACTTCCAATTTCCACCCTTCCCTCACCTTCACATGGTCCATCTCCGACTCTTCCCTTCCCTTCCTTGACTTCTCCGTCTCCATTTCTGGCGATCGGCTTTCGACAAACATCCACTACAAGCCCACCGACTCCCACAGCTACCTGGACTACACTTCCTCCCACCCCGCTACCTGTAACGACTCTATTCCATTCTCCCAGTTTCTCCGTCTCCGCCGCGTCTGTTCTGACGATGCCACCTTCCATACCAGTGCTTCCGACATGTCTTCCTTTTTCCTCAACCGAGGAGTCCCCTCTACTGTGGTTGACACGGCCCTTGATCATGTCCGTTCTATTTCCTGCACTTCTGCTCTCACCCCTTCCCCTCCCTCCCAGAACCACAATTAAGGTTCCCCTTGTCCTCACCTTTCACCCCACCAGCCTCCACATTCAACGGATCATCCTCCGCCATTTCCGCCATCTCCAACGTGATCCCACCACCAAACACATCTTCCCCTCACCTCCCCTTTCAGCATTCCGAAGGGACCGCTCCCTCAGCGACACCCTGGTCCACTCCTCAATCACCCCCAACAGCCCTTCTCCTTCACCTGGCACCTTCCCGTGCAAGCGCAGGAGATGCAACACATGCCCTTTTACCTCCTCCCTTCCCACTGTCCAGGGCCCCAAACACCCCTTCCAGGTGAAACAGTGATTTACTTGTACATCTTGCAATTTAATGGCCCAGAAATTCGGGTCTCCACGGGTGAGTACGCACGGGGTACTCACCCGTAGGCCCAATGGAAGTGCCGGTTTCCTGCATGCACTGTGCATGTGCGGGAAACCGGCACTTCCGTTCCCCTGAACGAAGGGGTTCAGAGGTCGAACGCGCATCAAACTTGTTTTTTTTTTGCAGGTTTTCCCGGGAGGGTAAGTCTGCAGAAGTTAGACATGTAAAAAGCAGGTGTAAAGCTTGCTTTTTACAAGGTAACTGGTGAATTAATTAAAATTAAAACATTTTTTCCACAGGTTTGTTATTTTTAAATACTTTAAAGCAAGGTAAGTTTATTTTTAGCCCCGTTAGAAAATAAAATTATTTTTTTCAACAATTTAAATTATTGTTTAAAATAGTTATTTCATGTAATTTATAGTTTATTTAAAAAATGTGATTCCTCCTCAGACCATTCCCCCCTGCTCCCCTAAACAGACAATCACTTATACTCTAAACAGACAAACACTTATACTCTAAACAGACAAACACTTACACTAAACAGACAAACACTTATACTCTAAACAGACAATCACTTATACTCTAAACAGACAAGCACTTATACAGTACTCTAAACAGACAAACACTTATACTCTAAACAGACAAGCACTTATACAGTACTCTAAACAGACAATCACTTATACTCTAAACAGACAAACACTTAGGCCTAGAAATTCATTAAGGCGCCGCCAGCTTTGCGGCCAGTTACCGCCCAAAGAGGGCTTCTGCGCCAATAGAGGAGTTTGCGCTGATATTCAGCGCAGCGGTAATGGCGGCGGTAGCCGGTAGCGCTGCACCGACACCGATGACGTCATCGGTGTGTGCAGTGCCCCGGTTCCGCCCCGCTACCGGCCCGACCCCCATATTTAGTTGCGGCCGCCTCTTCTGCAGCGGCCGCAAACAGCGACTGGAAAACGGGGCCGTCCTGCATCGTTACTGGGGCGCTTTAAGGTGGAGGTGCGGCCGGCCACTTTTTTGGCGGCCGCCTGCCCGCACCTCCTTCCCCGGCCTCCTCCACCCCCCCCCCCGTGGCATTGCCGGCTGCTTTCCGCGAGGCCGGCACTTCTCCGTGGTGCCGGGCTCATTTGCCGGCACAATCCAGCGGCGATCTCCCCGTTGCAGGCACCTCCCCCTTAAGAGAAGGAGGAGGCCTGCAGTACCGCAGCCTGCCGCTCCGCAGCGGGTGGCGCAGCAGCGCCTACAGCGCTGAAATTCAGCTTCAGCGCCCCAAGCGGGGGCGGGCACACCCTGGAATAGCGCGCGGTTCCAACTTGGGGCGCAAAAACTGAATTTCTGACGGTCGCAACTGGCTCCGCGCCCAGCGCTAACTTTTGGGCGCTAGCCAGCTGGCGGGGCCATAGTGAATTTCTAGGCCTTATACTCTAAACAGACAAACACTTACACTAAACAGACATACACTATACTCTAAACAGACAAACACTTATACTCTAAACAGACAAACACTTACACTAAACAGACATACACTATACTCTAAACAGACATACACTTATACAGTACTCTAAACAGACAATCACTTATACTCTAAACAGACAAACACTTATACTCTAAACAGACAAACACTTACACTAAACAGACATACACTATACTCTAAACAGACATACACTTATACTCTGAACAGACAAACACTTATACTCTAAACAGACATACACTTATATACTAAACAGACAAACACTTAGGGGGAGAAATTCGGTATCGCCCCATTTGGGGCGCAATTATCGGCCGGGCGCAAAGTTTAACGCCCGGCGCAAAGTTTAACGCCTGGCGCAAATTATCGCTGCCTACTGCTAAATTGGTCTGTTTCGCCCCTGGAGCTGATTGCAGCGCTAAATCAGGCGCTGCACGACTCTCTTAAGGCGCTAAGCCAGAGGAGCGAGGCGCTAACTCAGAGGGCGGGCGCAGCGCAGGTGCTGTCAGTTAGCGATTGCACACAGACACGCTGGCGCCGGTCAGCTTTTAAAGGGGAGGGTCGATCTTGATTTGCAGCCGTACCCTGTGCATCGGAGCCCTGAATCTCGGCCTGGACAGACCTGTTGCCAAATCCTGCAGCCAAGGACCATGGAGAGGGCCAGGGAGCAAGCGCAGCGTTTCAGCGAGGGGGCCTTGGAGGCTCTGGTTGGCGCGGTGGAGTGCAGGCGATCTCTCCTGTACCCGGAGAGTGGCAGGAGACCGCTGCTCAGCGAGTACCGAAAAGCTTGGAGGGAGGTGGCTCACAGAGTGACCTCCAGCAGCATGGTGCCTAGGACCCCTGTGCAATGCAGGAAGAAGTTCAACGATCTCACTCGGGTTGTCAGGGTGAGTGCCTTTTTCAGAAACCTCTTCATCCCTCCATCTCGACCTCGCTTTATGGCCAAAGGGTCTTGAAAGCCCCAATGCCCAGCACTCCTCCAACACCTATGGCCCTTTCAGGAAACTCACACGCACATTCAGCACTTTGCATACAGTAAGGGTTATTCGACCGTGGGAGGCATTTCAGCCAAGAACATGGCTGCACACAGTAAGGGCTATTCAACCCTGGGAGGTATTTCAGCCCAGATCATGGCTGCATCTTTACTCAGACCCCGTCCTTTTTCTTGCAGGGCAAGCTAGCGCATAATAGGAGACAGCAGCAACGGACCGGGGGAGGCCGGCCTCACCTTCAAGCCCTGACCGATCTGGAGCAGCGAGTCCACCGGATTGTGGCAAGCCGGATACTTGGCCCCGTCGCTACTGGAGACGCCGACCCCGTTCTGGACAGCAATGGTAAGGTCATCACCTTTTTGACCTCTCTCATTCCACTTGTTCCTCACAACAGCATCCTTTGACACTCTTGATCCAAATCAGTACATCGCTGCACTCATGCCTCCCTTGCTGCCACCCTGTCCTCACGCTAAAGCCACTCCTGTACCCCCCTGCTTTCAGATTCTGATTCACCAGGTGAGGAGGCGGGCCCTCAAGCTGCCACTGGGAGTGAACCTGAAGGCGAGGAGGAAGAGGAAGCCGGACCATCAGCGCAACCCTCTGCCGAGGCAGCCCATGGCCATAATGGGGACACGCCTTCCCTGGAGGGGAGCGGGGGGGAATGATCGGATAAGGGTGAAGCTCCAGGACCCAGCGGCCTGCAGCAACGCGAGGGGGGTAGGGAAGCTCGGGGGCCTTCTCCCCGGAGGGAGAGCATGGCCTCGAGTCCTGCTACAGTGCACGCAGACGAGGTGAGCCTCCTCACTGAAATGAGCGCCCAGGCGGAGCAAAGGCACACTAAGCTCATGGCTGCAGTGGCAAGGATGCCCGAATCCATTGAGTCACTGGCAAGGAGTGTCCAGGACTTTGGTGCAGCACAGGCGTCTGCCACGCAAATGCTAAGTGCTGCAATGCAGGCAGTGGCTGGTCTCATGCAGACGCAGATTGAGGCCACGCGAGCACTGACTGCTGCCACCCTCGCTGGATCGGGCAGGTTTCCCCAGGGCCCTCCCCGCGCCGCAGCAGGCCAGCAATCTGTGCTCCCGCAGATTGCTCCGCATGCTGAAGTGCTGCCCCGTGGGAGTGCCAGTGTGTCGGTCGAGCGGGGAGTTGCTGTCCTCTCTCAGGATGACAGCATTCCTGCTGCCAGCACTGTCACTTCTCCACTGCAGTTGCCACCACCTGTAGGACAGACTGCTGCCGCCCATGCAGAGTTGGAGCAGTCAGCAGCCAGCAGCTGGGCCGTCCAGGCCCAGAGCTGGTCCAGGCCATCCCTCAAGGGCATCTGCAGTCTCAGTTTCTGACACTCAGCAGCCTTCCCCCAGCCTTGCTCCAGCCACTGGGGTCCCATTGCGGAGGAGCTGCAGGGTAGGAAGGGGGCAATTTCGCAAGCGAAGCAGATCACCCTCGAAGGGCAAAAAGTAGAAGGTGTGGCAAAATGTTGTTCATTGTTTTATTGAACGCCGAGGATCGTGGTCATATTTTTGTTACTGTTTTGGACATTGTCTCCAGGTTGTGAGAGCCAGTTATGTGATTGACTGTTTTTTTGTGTGTTTCTTTCTATTACTTTGTCATGCGGGAAGGATACTCAGTTTGGTAAATAAAGAAGGGTCTTTATTCAAAATGTGCATGTTTGCTCTTTGCACTCATTGTTGCCTTGACCGGCTTAGGGGTTGTGGGATGGTTTCATTCAGGCTCTTTGAATGGCAGAAGCCATTCCCTCAGAGGGGGCCTAGAAGCGACTTGCTATAAGCCTTTGACGGACGGCCCTTGCACTTTGTGCCTCCCTCCCGTCTTGGTGCTGTTGCTCCTCCTCCTCCTCCTGCTCCTCTGCTGGTGCTCCAAGGCCCGGTGGCAGTGGCTGAGTCCTGAGGATTGCCAGGTTATGCAGCATGCAGCACACAACAACAAAGTGGGAGACTCGCTCAGGCGAGTACTGCAGGGCTCCTCCAGAGTGGTCCAGACAGCGGAACCGTTGCTTGAGCACGCCGATTGTGTGCTCTACGATGTTCCTGGTAGCTTGATGGCTCTCGTTGTATCATTCTTCTGCAAGGGTACTGGGCGAACGGAGCGGGTTCATCAGCCAGGTGCACAGAGGATAGCCCTTGTCCCCGAGAAGCCAGCCTCCTGGGTGAAGCGGGGCCTCGAAAAGGTCTGCCACAGAAGTCTGGTGCAGGATGAAGGCATCGTGGCTGCTGCCTGGAAAGTGGGCATTGACAGCGAGTATCAGCTGTCTGTGGTCACAGACCAACTGGACGTTTAAGGAATGGAAGCCCTTTTGGTTGCGGAAATCCTCGGCATTCTCTTGCGGCACCTGCAAAGCCACATGGGTGCAGTCAATAGCGCCCTGCACCATGGGGAAGCCCGCTATTCTTGCAAAGCCCGCTACGTGCTCTTGCTGCTTGTCCAGGGTCATGGGGAAAGAGATGTACTCTCGTCTCCTTTTAAAGAGGGCATTTGTGACTTGACAGATGCAGCAATGCACTGCGAACTGGGAGATATTGGCAATGTCCCCAGTAGCAGATTAAAAGGAGCCGGTGGCATAAAAGTTGAGAGCCACTGTTATCTTCACTGCCACCGACTGAGACGTCCTGCTCCTCAGTTGAGGCTGCAGATCTGGCTGAAGCAGGTGGCAGAGCTCAGTGACCACCTCCCTGCTGAATCGCAGCCTTCACAAACACTGCTCCTCAGACATATTGATGTAGGAGAACTGTTGGTGGAAAACCCTGGGAGGGTAAGGTCTCCTGTACCGACGCCTGTTAGCCCTCCTCCGTCTGGCCATGATTGCCACTCTCTCTCTGCGTCTCTGTGCCCTCTCAATGTGATGGAGAAGCACGACATTCCCATCCATTGCAGCCCCCATAGTATGAGAGCAATCAAAGTTATGCCGGTGAAAAAGCAAAGCAACTACAAAGTTATGGTCAGAAGCGAAAACTTCCTCAGACAGCATTGACTCAATGCAGAAGTCTCTCTTTCTCCCTTTGTCTCTCTGCAAATCTCTCTCTCTCTCTCAGAACGAGTGGTCCAAAAATGGCTACCACACAGAAGACAGGAAGAGCCCCCTTTAAATAGCACCCCCCCAGCCCCACAGCGACTGGGAAACGTTCTAGTCAACCTATCGTTGGTAGCGCTAGGCGGAAAGGAGGGGGGGCGCCATGAATTTCCGGTCCAGGGTGCACCAAGGACGTTGCACTCTGGAATGACGTCAAGATCTGCGTGCGCAGGAGAGCGGGCGGTATGGTTTAGTGCCGCCGCTAAATGTCCGCTCAATTTCGCGAGAGGCGCAGGTATCGCCGCACCCGGGCGCTAGTTGGTTAGCGCCCCACTTATTGCCCTCTTAAGCTGCTAACAGGTGGCGCTAACAACTGAATTTCTCCCCCTTATACTCTAAACAGACAAACACTTACACTAAACAGACATACACTTATACTCTAAACAGACATACACTTATACTCTAAACAGACATACACTTATACTCTAAACAGACAAACACGGGGAGAAATTCGGTACCGCCCCGTTTGGGGCGCTAGTATTGGCGGTGCGCAAAGTTTAGCGCCAGGCGCAAATTATCGCCACCTCCAGCGATATTGGGTACCTGCGCCCCTGAAGGTGATTGCGACGCTAAATCAGGCACTGCACAACAGTTTTAAGGCGCTAACCCGGCGGCGCGAAGCATTATCTCCGCGGGCGGGCGCAGCGCAGGTGCTGTCAATAATCGAGCCCAGCCAGACACGCTGGCGCCGGACAGCTCTTAAAGGGGCGGATCGATCATCATCTCCAGCCGCACCCTGCGCATCGGAGGCCTCAAACTCGGCGGTAACCTACCTGTGGCGTCGACAACTGCCTGAACATGGAGAGGGCCAGGGAGAGAGCGCAGTGCTTCATGAAAGGGGGCATTGGATGCTCTGGTTGGCGCGGTGGAGCGCAGGCGATCTGTACTCTACCCAGAGAATGGCAGGAGGCCTCAGCACAGCAACTATCGCCGAGCTTGGAAGGAGTCATAGAGTCATAGAGTTTTACAGCACAGAAAGAGGCCCTTCGGCCCATCGTGTCTGCGCCGTCCATCAATCCCTGTCCAGTCTAATCCCATTTTCCAGCATTTGGTCCATAGCCTTGTATGCAATGGCATTTCAAGTGCTCATCCAAATGCTTCTTGAATGTTGTGAGGATTCCTGCCTCTACCACCCTTTCAGGCAGAGAGTTCCAGATTCCAACCACCCTCTGGGTGAAAAAGGTCCTCCTCAAATCCCCTCTAAATCTCCTGCCCCTTACCTTGAATCTATGCCCCCTTGTTATTGACCCCCCTACTAAGGGGAAAAGTTCCTCTTTATCTACCCTATCTATGCCCCTCATCATTTTGTACACCTCAATCAGGTCCCCCCTCAGCCTTCTTTGCTCCAATGAAAACAACCCCAGCCTGTTTAGCCTTTCTTCATAGCGGAGGCGCTCCATCCCAGGTAACATCCTGGTGAATCTTCTCTGCACCCTCTCTAAAGCAATCACATCCTTCCTATCGTGAGGCGACCAGAACTGCACACAGTACTCCAGCTGTGGCCTCACCAGCGTTTTGTACAGCTCCATCATAACCTCCCTGCTCTTATATTCTATGCCTCGGCTAATGAAGGCAAGTATCCCATATGCCTTTTTAACCACCTTATCTACCTGTTCCGCTGCCTTCAGGGATCTATGTACATGCACACCAAGGTCCCTCTGACCCTCTGTACTTCCTAGGGTCCTACCACTCATTGTGTACTCCCTTGCCTTATTTGTCCATCCAAAATGCATCACCTCGCACTTTTCAGGGTTAAATTCCATTTGCCACTTTTCCGCCCATCTGACCAACTCATTTATATCTTCCTGTAGCCTGAGGCTTTCCTCCTCACAATTTACCACCCCACCAATTTTCGTGTCATCTGCGAACTTACTGATCATACACAGTCACCTCCAGCAGCATGGTTCCCAGGACTCCTGTGCAATGCAGGAAGAAGTTCAACGACCTCACTCGGGTCGTCAGGGTGAGTGCCTTTTTCAGAATCATCATCATCCCTCCATCTGGACCTCACTTTATGGCCAGAGGGTGTGCAAAGCCCCAATGGCCAGCTGTCATCCAGCACCCATGGCCCTTTCTGGAAACACACACACACATTCAGCTCTGTGCATAATGTAAGGGCTAATCGACCATGGGAGGCATGTCATCCCAGATCAGGGCAGCATAATGTAAGGGCTAATCGACCATGGGAGTCATGTCATCCCAGATCAGGGCAGCATAATGTAAGGGCTAATCGACCATGGGAGGCATGTCATCCCAGATCAGGGCAGCATAATGTAAGGGCTAATCGACAATGGGAGGCATGTCATCCCAGATCAGGGCTGCAGGTTTCCTCACACCCCGTCCTTTCTCTTGCAGGCCAAGCTGGCCCATAATAGAAGGCAACAGCATCGGACCGGAGGAGGCCGGCCTCACCTGCAGACCCTCACAGACCTGGAGGAGCGAGACCATCGGATTGTGGCAAGCTGGATGATTGGCCCCATCGCCTCTGGAGATGCCGACCCCATTGTGGACATCAATGGTAAGGTCATCACCTTGTTGACCTCTCTCCTTCCACTTGTTCCCCACACCAGCATGCTTTTTCACTCTCGAGCCTACTCATAGCATTGCAGCACTCATGCATCCCTTGCTGCCACCCTGTCCTTTCGCTAAAGCCACTCTTGAACCTCCCTGCTTTCAGATGCTGCATCACCAGCTCGGGAGGCGGGCCCTCAAGCTGCCAGTGCGACTGACTCTGGAGGCGACGAGGAGGAGGAAGCCGGACCATCCATGCCACCCTCAGGCGAGCCAGCCCATGTCCAGACTCGCAGCGCAGGTGCGGCGAGTTGCTGATAGAAGGCAGACAGTCAGGCGCCGGTCAGCACTTAAAAGGGGAAGGTGGAATTGTTTGCCTGCCACGCCCTGCAAACTGCAGCCCTGAGGGAAGGCCTGAACAGTGCTTTTTCAACTGCTCCACGCCCAGGAGAATGGAGAAGCCAAGGGAGAGAGCGCAGCGCTTCGGCGAGGGTGACCTGAAGGTGCTGGTTGGCGCAGTGGAGCGCAGGCGCCATGTTCTGTTCCCTGAAGGTGGCAGGAGGCCGCTGCCCTCCGATTATCGCAAAGCCTGGAGGGAGGTGGCAAACAGGGTCACCTTCAACAGCGTGGTTGCCAGGACTCCCCTCCAATGCCGGAAAAAATTCAACGACCTCACTCGGGTTGTCAGGGTGAGTACCCTTTCCAGTATCCTCCTCATCCCTGCATGTGCACCTCAGTTGATGGCCAAAGGGACCTGAAAGCCCTAATGCCCAGCCCTCATCCAGCAGCTATGGGACTGTCATGAAAAGCACTTGCACATTCAGGAGTTTATACACTGTCAGTGCTATTCCACCATGGGAGGCTGTGCAGGCAAGATCAAGGCTTCACACTGTCAGGGATATTCCACCATGGGAGGCTGTGCAGGCAAGATCAGGGCTTCACACTGTCAGGGCTATTCCACCATGGGAGGCTGTGCAGGCAAGATCAGGGCTTCACACTGTCAGGGCTATTCCACCATGGGAGGCTGTGCAGGCAAGATCAGGGCTTCACACTGTCGGGGCTATTCCACCATGGGAGGCTGTGCAGGCAAGATCAGGGCTTCACACTGTCGGGGCTATTCCACCATGGGAGGCTGTGCAGGCAAGATCAGGGCTTCACACTGTACTTAGAGGCCGTCCTTTCTCTTGCAGGGTGTAATGAAATCCGTTTGTCTTGATCCTGTATTCGTTTTGCACTCATGTATATTACCCTCCCCCACTGTGTATAGTTTCACTTCCTCTTTCCCGACTAACCTGGGAGGTTCCAGGTCTTGGCTCTTGGCTCCGCCCCTGACTTCTCTTACATAAAGATCCCAGCATCTGTATGACTCATTCCTGTGAACCAGTCGGCGTGTTGAGATGTTAGCTCTGATCTTAGTGATTAAAAGCCAACTTGTTTAAGTCTATAACTTCTAGTTTTGTGGTTATTGAAGGCCCATCACAGGGCAAGCTGGCTCATAACCGGAGACAGCAGCGACAGACCGGGGGAGGCTGTCCTGACCTGAAATAGCTCAGCGACCTAGAGGAGCGCATGGAGCGGATCATGGGAGGCCAGCTGATTGGCTCCGTCGCCACGGGAGATGCAAACCCTGTCTCTTTCCACTTGCGCCTCACAGCAGCATCCTTTGCCACTATTGAACCAACTCATACCTCCATCGCTGCCGCCCTGTCCTCACTCTAAAGCAACTCTTGTGCCTCCCTGCTTTCAGATGGTGACTCGCCAGGTGAGGAGGCGGCCCCTCAAGCTGGCACTGTCTCCGAGTCAGAGATAGAGGAGGAGGAAGAGGAAGCCGGCCCATCAGGGACACCCTCAGCCGAGGCAGCCCATGGCCATGATGGGGACACGTCTTCCCTGGAGGGGAGCAGGGGGGAAGGGTCGGAGGAGAGTGAAGCTTCGGGGCCAGCGGGCTGCAGCAACGCGGGAGGGGTGGGAAGCTCTCTTTGTGTGTCTGTTTACAGTATAAGTGTTTGTCTGTTTCGTGTAAAAGTGTATGTCTCTTTGGAGTATAAGTGTCTGTCTGTTTACAGTATACATGTATGTCTGCTTAGAGCATAAGTGTATGTCTCTTTAGAGTATAAGTGTATGTCTGTTTAGAGTATAAGTGTATGTCTGTTTACAGTATTAGTGTATGTCTGTTTAGAGTAAAAGTGTATGCCTGTTTAGTGTATAAGTGTATGTCTGTTTAGAGTATAAGTGTTTGTCTGTTTAGAGTATAAGTGTTTGTCTGTTTAGAGTATAAGTGTTTGTCTGTTTAGAGTATAAGTGTATGTCAGTTTACAATATAAGTGTTTGTCTGTTTAGTGTAAAACTGTATGTCTGTTTAGTGCATAAGTGATTGTCTGTGTAGTGTATAAGTGTATGTCTGTTTACAGTATAAGTGCATGTCTGTTTAGAGTATAAGTGTATGTCTGTTTAGAGTATAAGTGTGTGTCTGTTTACAGTATGTGTTTGTCTGTTTAGTGTAAAACTGTATGTCTCTTTAGTGCATAAGTGATTGTCTGTTTAGTGTATAAGTGTATGTCTGTTTAGAGTATAAGTGTATGTCTGTTTAGAGTATAAGTGTATGTCTGTTTAGAGTATAAGTGTGTGTCTGTTTACAGTATAAGTGTATGTCTGTTTAGAGTATAAGTGTATGTCTGTTTACAGTATTAGTGTATGTCTGTTTAGAGTATACGTGTATGCCTGTTTAGTGTATAAGTGTATGTCTGTTTAGAGTATAAGTGTTTGTCTGTTTACAGTATAAGTGATTGTCTGTTTAGTGTATAAGTGATTGTCAGTTTAGAGTATAAGTGTTTGTCTGTTCAGAGTATAAGTGTATCTCTGTTTACAGTATAAGTGTTTGTCTGTTTAGAGTATAAGTGATTGTTTAGAGTATAAGTGTTTGTCTGTTTAGAGTATAAGTGTATGTCTCTTTAGAGTATAAGCGTTTGTCTGTTTAGAGTATAAGTGATTGTCAGTTTAGAGTATAAGTGCTGTCTGTTCAGAGTATAAGTGTATCTCTGTTTACAGTATACGTGTTTGTCTGTTTAGAGTATAAGTGATTGTTTAGAGTATAAGTGTTTGTCTGTTTAGAGTATAAGTGTATGTCTCTTTAGAGTATAAGTGTATGTCTCTTTAGAGTATAAGCGTTTGTCTGTTTAGAGTATAAGTGTTTGTCTGTTTAGAGTATATGTGTATGCCTGTTTAGTGTATAAGTGTATGTCTGTTTAGTGTAAAAGTGTATGCGTGTTTCGTGTATAAGTGATTGTCTGTTTAGTGTACAAGTGATTGTCTGTTTAGAGTATAAGTGTTTGTCTGTTTAGAGTATAAGTGTATGTCTGTTTACAGTATAAGTGTTTGTCTGTTTAGAGTATAAGTGTTTGTCTGCTTAGTGTATAAGTGTATGTCTGTTTAGAGTATAAGTGTATGTCTCTTTAGAGTATAAGTGTAT
This sequence comes from Somniosus microcephalus, assembly GCF_052327205.1. Lineage (NCBI taxonomy): Eukaryota > Metazoa > Chordata > Chondrichthyes > Squaliformes > Somniosidae > Somniosus > Somniosus microcephalus. The sequence goes on along the minus strand of NC_141002.1, from coordinate 104,861,472 downwards.
GTCTGTTTAGAGTATAAGTGTTTGTCTGTTTAGAGTATAAATGTATGTCTGTTTAGCGTATAAGTGTATCTCTGTTTAGAGTATGAGTGTTTGTCTGTTTAGAGTATAAGTGTATGTCTATTTACAGTATAAGTGTTTGTCTCTTTAGTGTAAAAGTGCATGTCTGTTTAGTGTATAAGTGATTGTCTGTTTAGTGTATAAGTGATTGTCTGTTTAGAGTATAAGTGTTTGTCTGTTTAATGTATAAGTGTATGTCTGTTTAGAGTATACGTGTTTGTCTGTTTAGAGTATAAGTGTATTTCTGTTTAGAGTATAAGTGTTTGTCTGTTTAGTGTATAAGTGTATGTCTGTTTAGAGTATAAGTGTGTGTCTGTTTAGAGTATAAGTGTTTGTCTTTTTAGAGTATAAGTGTATGTCTGTTGAGTGCATAAGTGATTGTCTGTTTAGTGTATAAGTGCATGTCTGTTTAGTGTATAAGTGTTTGTCTGTTTAGAGTATAAGTGTATGTCTGTTTAGAGGATAATGTATCTCTGTTTACATTATAAGTGTTTGTCTGTTTAGAGTATAAGTGTTTGTCCGTTTAGAGTATAAATGTATGTCTGTTTAGAGTATAAGTGTTTGTCTGTTTAGTGTATAAGTGTATGTCTGTTTAGAGTATAAGTGTTTGTCTGTTTAGAGTATAAGTGCCTGTCTGTTTAGAGTATAAGTGTATGTCAGTTTACAGTATAAGTATATGTCTGTTCAGAGTATAAGTGTATCTCTCTTTAGAGTATGTGTTTGTCTGTTTAGAGTATAAGTGTATGTCTGTTTAGAGTATAAGTCTATGTCTGTTTAGAGTATAAGTGTTTGTCTGTTCAGAGTATAAGTGTATCTCTGTTTGCAGTATAAGTGTTTGTCTGTTTAGAGTATAAGTGTTTGTCTGTTTAGAGTATAAGTGTGTGTCTGTTTACAATATAAGTGTTTGTCTATTTAGTGTAAAAGTGTATGTCTGTTTCATGTATAAGTGATTGTCTGTTTAGTGTATAAGTGATTGTTTAGAGTATAAGTGTTTGTCTGTTTAGAGTATAAGTGTATATATGTTTAGAGTATAAGTGTTTGTCTGTTTAGAGTATACGTGTATGTCTGTTTAGAGTATAAGTGTGTGTCTGTTTTCAATATAAGTGTTTGTCTGTTTATTGTAAAAGTGTATGTCTGTTTCGTGTATAACTGATTGTCTGTTTAGTGTATAAGTGATTGTCTGTTTAGAGTATAAGTGTTTGTCTGTTTAGAGTATAAGTGTATGTCTGTTTACAGTATAAGTGTTTGTCTGTTTAGAGTATAAGTGTTTGTCGGCTTAGTGTATAAGTGTATGTCTGTTTAGAGTATAAGTGTATCTCTGTTTACAGTATAAGTGTTTGTCTGTTTAGAGTATAAGTGTTTGTCTGTTTAGAGTATAAGTGTTTGTCTGTTTAGTGTATAAATGTATGTCTGTTTAGAGTATAAGTGTTTGTCTGTTTAGAGTATAAGTGTTTGTCTGTTTAGTGTATAAATGTATATCTGTTTAGAGTATAAGTGTTTGTCTGTTTAGAGTATAAGTGTTTGTCTGTTTAGTGTATAAGTGTATGTCTGTTTAGAGTATAAGTGTTTGTCTGTTTAGAGTATAAGTGCCTGTCTGTTTAGAGTATAAGTGTATGTCAGTTTACAGTATAAGTATATGTCTGTTCAGAGTATAAGTGTATCTCTCTTTAGAGTATGTGTTTGTCTGTTTAGAGTATAAGTGTATGTCTGTTTAGAGTATAAGTCTATGTCTGTTTAGAGTATAAGTGTTTGTCTGTTCAGAGTATAAGTGTATCTCTGTTTGCAGTATAAGTGTTTGTCTGTTTAGAGTATAAGTGTTTGTCTGTTTAGAGTATAAGTGTGTGTCTGTTTACAATATAAGTGTTTGTCTATTTAGTGTAAAAGTGTATGTCTGTTTCATGTATAAGTGATTGTCTGTTTAGTGTATAAGTGATTGTTTAGAGTATAAGTGTTTGTCTGTTTAGAGTATAAGTGTATATATGTTTAGAGTATAAGTGTTTGTCTGTTTAGAGTATACGTGTATGTCTGTTTAGAGTATAAGTGTGTGTCTGTTTTCAATATAAGTGTTTGTCTGTTTATTGTAAAAGTGTATGTCTGTTTCGTGTATAACTGATTGTCTGTTTAGTGTATAAGTGATTGTCTGTTTAGAGTATAAGTGTTTGTCTGTTTAGAGTATAAGTGTATGTCTGTTTACAGTATAAGTGTTTGTCTGTTTAGAGTATAAGTGTTTGTCGGCTTAGTGTATAAGTGTATGTCTGTTTAGAGTATAAGTGTATCTCTGTTTACAGTATAAGTGTTTGTCTGTTTAGAGTATAAGTGTTTGTCTGTTTAGAGTATAAGTGTTTGTCTGTTTAGTGTATAAATGTATGCCTGTTTAGAGTATAAGTGTTTGTCTGTTTAGAGTATAAGTGTTTGTCTGTTTAGTGTATAAATGTATATCTGTTTAGAGTATAAGTGTTTGTCTGTTTAGAGTATAAGTGTTTGTCTGTTTAGAGTATAAGTGTATATCTGTTTAGAGTATAAGTGTTTGTCTGTTTACAGTATAAGTGTTTGTCTGTTTAGTGTAAAAGTGTATGTCTGTTTAGTGCATAAGTGATTGTCTGTTTAGTGTATAAGTGATTGTCTGTTTAGTGTATAAGTGTATGTCTGTTTAGAGTATAAGTGTATCTCTGTTTACAGTATAAGTGTTTGTCTGTTTAGAGTATAAGTGTTTGTCTGTTTAGAGTATAAATGTATGTCTGCTAGAGTATAAGTGTTTGTCTGTTTAGTGTATAAGTGTATGTCTGTTTAGAGTATAAGTGTATGTCTGTTTAGAGTATAAGTGTTTGTCTGTTTAGAGTATAAGAGTTTGTCTGTTTAGAGTATAAGCGTATGTCTGTTTAGAGTATAAGTTTTTGTCTGTTTAGTGTATAAGTGTATGTCTGTTTAGAGTATAAGTGTTTGTCTGTTTAGAGTATAAGTGTATGTCAGTTTACAGTATAAGTGTGTGTGTTTAGTGTAAAAGTGTATGTCTGTTTAGTGCATAAGTGATTGTCTGTTTAGTGTAAAAGTGTATGTCTGTTTAGTGTATATGTGTATGTCTGTTTAGAGTATAAGTGTATGTCTGTTTAGAGTATAAGTGTGTGTCTGTTTACAGTATAAGTGTATGTCTGTTTAGAGTATAAGTGTTTGTCTGTTTAGAGTATAAGTGTATGTCTGTTTAGAGTATATGTGTTTGTCTGTTTAGAGTATAAGTGTTTGTCTGTTTAGAGTATATGTGTATATCTGTTTAGAGTATAAGTGTTTGTCTGTTTAGAGTATAAGTATATGTCTGTTTACAGTATAAGTGTATGTCTGTTTAGAGTATAAGGCCTAGAAATTGAGTTGGCGCCGCGCTTGGGCTTTAGCGCCGGAAATTTAGCGCCGGCGCTAAGTCCCCCTGCGCGCGCCAAAAATTCAGTAGCGCCGCGCCCAGACGGCTGCCGGCGCTACTGGCGGGCGTGAGCGCCTCCCAATGGGCGCTGACTGCCACATTGCGGCGCTAATCCGGCGCTGCGGGACCCGATGCGGTGCGGCAGGCTGGGGAAGTGCAGGCCTCCTCCTTCAGTTAAGGAGGAGCTGCCTGCACCCGCCCGCTGTCCGTTCAAATATTGAAAAAAATGAGCCCGGCACCTCGGACAAGTGCCGGGCTTGCAGGCCAGACGCATCTGTTCCGCGGGGGGTGCGGTGGAGGAGTCCGGGGAGGGAGGTGCGGGCAGGAGGCCGGCGGGAAAGCGGCCGGCCGCCGCGCGACCTTAATGCGCCGGCGCTAACTCGGGGAAGACTCGGTTGAAAAAATCTTAGTTGCGGCTGCCACTGGCGAGGCGGCCGCAACTCAATTTCGGCGCTGGGGCCTGTCACCACGGCAACCGGGACGCTGCGCACACCGATGACTTCATCGGTGCCAGCGCAGCGCAACCGGTCTACCGCCGATTCTAGGGCCCCAGGGAATTTCTAAACTGGCCATAACTCCAGCGCTAGGCCCTCTAGCGCCTCAAATGCGGCGCTAAGGCTACTCAATTTCTAGGCCTAAGTCTTTGTCTCTTTAGAGGATAAATGTATGTCTGTTTACAGTATAAGTGTATGTCTGTTTAGAGAAGAAGTGTATGTCTCTTTAGAGTATAAGTGTATGTCTGTTTACAGGATAAGTATATGTCTGTTTAGAGTATAAGTGTATGTCTCTTTAGAGTATAAGTGTATGTCTGTTTACAGTATAAGTGTATGTCTGTTTAGAGTATAAGTGTTTGTCTGTTTAGAGTATAAGTGTGTGTCTGTTTACAATATAAGCCTTTGTCTGTTTAGTGTAAAAGTGTATGTCTGTTTCGTGTATAAGTGATTGTCTGTTTAGTGTATAAGTGATTGTCTGTTTAGAGTATAAGTGTTTGTCTGTTTAGAGTATAAGTGTATGGCTGTTTACAGTATAAGTGTTTGTCTGTTTGGAGTATAAGTGTTTGTCTGCTTCGTGTATAAGTGTATGTCTGTTTAGAGTATAAGTGTATGTCTGTTTACAGTATAAGTGTATGTCTGTTTAGAGTATAAGTGTTTGTCTGTTTAGAGTATAAGTGTTTGTCTGTTTAGAGTATAAGTGTATCTCTGTTTAGAGTATAAGTGTTTGTCTGTTTAGAGTATAAGTGTGTCTGTTTACAGTATAAGTGTTTGTCTGTTTAGAGTATAAGTGTTTGTCTGTTTACAGTATAAGTGTATGTCTGTTTAGAGTATAAGTGTATATCTGTTTAGAGTATAAGTGTTTGTCTCTTTAGAGTATAAATGTATGTCTGTTTACAGTATAAGTGTATGTCTGTTTAGAGAAAAAGTGTATGTCTCTTTAGAGTATAAGTGTATGTCTGTTTACAGGATAAGTATATGTCTGTTTAGAGTATAAGTGTATGTCTGTTTAGAGTATAAGTGTTTGTCTGTTTAGTGTAAAAGTGTATGTCTGTTTAGTGTATAAGTGATTGTCTGTTTAGTGTATAAGTGTATGTCTGTTTAGAGTATAAGTGTATGTCTGTTTAGAGTATAAGTGTTTGTCTGTTTGGAGTATAAGTGTTTGTCTGCTTAGTGTATAAGTGTATGTCTGTTTAGAGTATAAGTGTATGTCTGTTTACAGTATAAGTGTATGTCTGTTTAGAGTATATGTGTTTGTCTGTTTAGAGTATAAGTGTATGTCTGTTTACAGTATAAGTGTTTGTCTGTTTAGAGTATAAGTGTTTGTCCGCTTAGTGTATAAGTGTTTGTCCGCTTAGTGTATAAGTGTATGTCTGTTTACAGTATAAGTGTATGTCTGTTTAGAGTATAAGTGTTTGTCTGTTTAGAGTATAAGTGTATGTCTGTCTAGAGTATAAGTGTATGTCTGTTTAGAGTATAAGTGTTTGTCTGTTTAGAGTATAAGTGTATGTCTGTCTAGAGTATAAGTGTATCTCTGTTTAGAGTATAAGTGTTTGTCTGTTTAGAGTATAACTTTATGTCTGTTTACAGTATAAGTGTTTGTCTGTTTAGAGTATAAGTATTTGTCTGCTTAGTGTATAAGTGTATGTCTGTTTAGAGTATAAGTGTATGTCTGTTTACAGTATAAGTGTATGTCTGTTTAGAGTATAAGTGTATGTCTGTTTAGAGTATAAGTGTATCTCTGTTTAGAATGTAAGTGTTTGTCTGTTTAGAGTATAAGTGTATGTCTGTTTACAGTAAAATTGTTTGTCTGTTTAGTGTAAAAGTGTATGTCTGTTTAGAGTATAAGTGTTTGTCTGTTTAGAGTATAAGTGTATGTCTGTTTAGAGGATAAGTGTATGTCTGTTTAGAGTATAAGTGTTTGTCTGTTTAGTGTAAAAGTGTATGTCTGTTTAGTGTATAAGTGATTGTCTGTTTAGTGTATAAGTGTATGTCTGTTTAGAGTATAAGTGTATGTCTGTTTAGAGTATAAGTGTATGTCTGTTTAGAGTATAAGTGTATGTCTGTTTAGAGTATGTGTATGTCTGTTTAGAGTATAAGTGGATGTCTGTTTAGAGTATAAGTGTGTGTCTCTTTAGAGTATAAGTGTATGTCTGTTTAGAATATAAGTGTATGCCTGTTTAGTGTATAAGTGTATGTCTGTTTAGAGTATAAGTGTATATCTGTTTAGAGTATAAGTGTTTCTCTGTTTAGAGTATAAGTATATGACTGTTTACAGTGTACGTCTATGTCTGTTTAGAGTATAAGTGTATGTCTCTTTAGAGTATAAGTGTATGTCTGTTTACAGTATAAGTGGATATCTGTTTAGAGTATAAGTGTTTGTCTGTTTAGAGTATAAGTATTTGTCTGCTTAGTGTATAAGTGTATGTCTGTTTAGTGTATAAGTGTGTGTCTGTTTACAATATAAGTGTTTGTCTGTTTAGTGTAAAAGTGTATGTCTGTTTCGTGTATAAGTGATTGTCTGTTTAGTGTATAAGTGATTGTCTGTTTAGAGTATAAGTGTTTGTCTGTTCAGAGTATAAGTGTATCTCTGTTTACAGTATAAGTGTTTGTTTAGAGTATAAGTGTTTGTCTGTTTAGAGTATAAGTGTATGTCTGTTTACAGTATAAGTGTATGTCTGTTTAGAGTATAAGTGTTTGTCTGTTTAGAGTATAAGTGTTTGTCTGTTTAGAGTATAAGTGTTTGTCTGTTTAGAGTATACGTGTATGTCTGTTTAGAGTATAAGTGTGTGTCTGTTTACAATATAAGTGTTTGTCTGTTTAGTGTAAAAGTGTATGTCTGTTTCGTGTATAAGTGATTGTCTGGTTAGTGTATAAGTGATTGTCTGTGTCTGTTTAGAGTATAAGTGTTGTCTGCTTCGTGTATAAGTGTATGTCTGTTCAGAGTATAAGTGTATGTCTGTTTAGAGTATAAGTGTTTGTCGGTTTAGAGTATAAGTGTATGTCTCTTTAGAGTATAAGTGTATGTCTGTCTAGAATATAAGTGTATGTCTGTTTAGAGTATAAGTGTATCTCTGTTTAGAATGTAAGTGTTTGTCTGTTTAGAGTATAAGTGTATGTCTGTTTACAGTATAAGTGTTTGTCTGTTTAGAGTATAAGTGTATGTCTGTTTAGAGTATAAGTGTTTGTCTGTTTAGTGTAAAAGTGTATGTCTGTTTAGTGTATAAGTGATTGTCTGTTTAGTGTATAAGTGTATGTCTGTTTAGAGTATAAGTGTATGTCTGTTTAGAGTATAAGTGTTTGTCTGTTTAGAGTATAAGAGTTTGTCTGTTTAGAGTATAAGCGTATGTCTGTTTAGAGTATAAGTTTTTGTCTGTTTAGTGTATAAGTGTATGTCTGTTTAGAGTATAAGTGTTTGTCTGTTTAGAGTATAAGTGTATGTCAGTTTACAGTATAAGTGTGTGTGTTTAGTGTAAAAGTGTATGTCTGTTTAGTGCATAAGTGATTGTCTGTTTAGTGTAAAAGTGTATGTCTGTTTAGTGTATATGTGTATGTCTGTTTAGAGTATAAGTGTATGTCTGTTTAGAGTATAAGTGTGTGTCTGTTTACAGTATAAGTGTATGTCTGTTTAGAGTATAAGTGTTTGTCTGTTTAGAGTATAAGTGTATGTCTGTTTAGAGTATATGTGTTTGTCTGTTTAGAGTATAAGTGTTTGTCTGTTTAGAGTATATGTGTATATCTGTTTAGAGTATAAGTGTTTGTCTGTTTAGAGTATAAGTATATGTCTGTTTACAGTATAAGTGTATGTCTGTTTAGAGTATAAGGCCTAGAAATTGAGTTGGCGCCGCGCTTGGGCTTTAGCGCCGGAAATTTAGCGCCGGCGCTAAGTCCCCCTGCGCGCGCCAAAAATTCAGTAGCGCCGCGCCCAGACGGCTGCCGGCGCTACTGGCGGGCGTGAGCGCCTCCCAATGGGCGCTGACTGCCACATTGCGGCGCTAATCCGGCGCTGCGGGACCCGATGCGGTGCGGCAGGCTGGGGAAGTGCAGGCCTCCTCCTTCAGTTAAGGAGGAGCTGCCTGCACCCGCCCGCTGTCCGTTCAAATATTGAAAAAAATGAGCCCGGCACCTCGGACAAGTGCCGGGCTTGCAGGCCAGACGCATCTGTTCCGCGGGGGGTGCGGTGGAGGAGTCCGGGGAGGGAGGTGCGGGCAGGAGGCCGGCGGGAAAGCGGCCGGCCGCCGCGCGACCTTAATGCGCCGGCGCTAACTCGGGGAAGACTCGGTTGAAAAAATCTTAGTTGCGGCTGCCACTGGCGAGGCGGCCGCAACTCAATTTCGGCGCTGGGGCCTGTCACCACGGCAACCGGGACGCTGCGCACACCGATGACTTCATCGGTGCCAGCGCAGCGCAACCGGTCTACCGCCGATTCTAGGGCCCCAGGGAATTTCTAAACTGGCCATAACTCCAGCGCTAGGCCCTCTAGCGCCTCAAATGCGGCGCTAAGGCTACTCAATTTCTAGGCCTAAGTCTTTGTCTCTTTAGAGGATAAATGTATGTCTGTTTACAGTATAAGTGTATGTCTGTTTAGAGAAGAAGTGTATGTCTCTTTAGAGTATAAGTGTATGTCTGTTTACAGGATAAGTATATGTCTGTTTAGAGTATAAGTGTATGTCTCTTTAGAGTATAAGTGTATGTCTGTTTACAGTATAAGTGTATGTCTGTTTAGAGTATAAGTGTTTGTCTGTTTAGAGTATAAGTGTGTGTCTGTTTACAATATAAGCCTTTGTCTGTTTAGTGTAAAAGTGTATGTCTGTTTCGTGTATAAGTGATTGTCTGTTTAGTGTATAAGTGATTGTCTGTTTAGAGTATAAGTGTTTGTCTGTTTAGAGTATAAGTGTATGGCTGTTTACAGTATAAGTGTTTGTCTGTTTGGAGTATAAGTGTTTGTCTGCTTCGTGTATAAGTGTATGTCTGTTTAGAGTATAAGTGTATGTCTGTTTACAGTATAAGTGTATGTCTGTTTAGAGTATAAGTGTTTGTCTGTTTAGAGTATAAGTGTTTGTCTGTTTAGAGTATAAGTGTATCTCTGTTTAGAGTATAAGTGTTTGTCTGTTTAGAGTATAAGTGTGTCTGTTTACAGTATAAGTGTTTGTCTGTTTAGAGTATAAGTGTTTGTCTGTTTACAGTATAAGTGTATGTCTGTTTAGAGTATAAGTGTATATCTGTTTAGAGTATAAGTGTTTGTCTCTTTAGAGTATAAATGTATGTCTGTTTACAGTATAAGTGTATGTCTGTTTAGAGAAAAAGTGTATGTCTCTTTAGAGTATAAGTGTATGTCTGTTTACAGGATAAGTATATGTCTGTTTAGAGTATAAGTGTATGTCTGTTTAGAGTATAAGTGTTTGTCTGTTTAGTGTAAAAGTGTATGTCTGTTTAGTGTATAAGTGATTGTCTGTTTAGTGTATAAGTGTATGTCTGTTTAGAGTATAAGTGTATGTCTGTTTAGAGTATAAGTGTTTGTCTGTTTGGAGTATAAGTGTTTGTCTGCTTAGTGTATAAGTGTATGTCTGTTTAGAGTATAAGTGTATGTCTGTTTACAGTATAAGTGTATGTCTGTTTAGAGTATATGTGTTTGTCTGTTTAGAGTATAAGTGTATGTCTGTTTACAGTATAAGTGTTTGTCTGTTTAGAGTATAAGTGTTTGTCCGCTTAGTGTATAAGTGTTTGTCCGCTTAGTGTATAAGTGTATGTCTGTTTACAGTATAAGTGTATGTCTGTTTAGAGTATAAGTGTTTGTCTGTTTAGAGTATAAGTGTATGTCTGTCTAGAGTATAAGTGTATGTCTGTTTAGAGTATAAGTGTTTGTCTGTTTAGAGTATAAGTGTATGTCTGTCTAGAGTATAAGTGTATCTCTGTTTAGAGTATAAGTGTTTGTCTGTTTAGAGTATAACTTTATGTCTGTTTACAGTATAAGTGTTTGTCTGTTTAGAGTATAAGTATTTGTCTGCTTAGTGTATAAGTGTATGTCTGTTTAGAGTATAAGTGTATGTCTGTTTACAGTATAAGTGTATGTCTGTTTAGAGTATAAGTGTATGTCTGTTTAGAGTATAAGTGTATCTCTGTTTAGAATGTAAGTGTTTGTCTGTTTAGAGTATAAGTGTATGTCTGTTTACAGTAAAATTGTTTGTCTGTTTAGTGTAAAAGTGTATGTCTGTTTAGAGTATAAGTGTTTGTCTGTTTAGAGTATAAGTGTATGTCTGTTTAGAGGATAAGTGTATGTCTGTTTAGAGTATAAGTGTTTGTCTGTTTAGTGTAAAAGTGTATGTCTGTTTAGTGTATAAGTGATTGTCTGTTTAGTGTATAAGTGTATGTCTGTTTAGAGTATAAGTGTATGTCTGTTTAGAGTATAAGTGTATGTCTGTTTAGAGTATAAGTGTATGTCTGTTTAGAGTATGTGTATGTCTGTTTAGAGTATAAGTGGATGTCTGTTTAGAGTATAAGTGTGTGTCTCTTTAGAGTATAAGTGTATGTCTGTTTAGAATATAAGTGTATGCCTGTTTAGTGTATAAGTGTATGTCTGTTTAGAGTATAAGTGTATATCTGTTTAGAGTATAAGTGTTTCTCTGTTTAGAGTATAAGTATATGACTGTTTACAGTGTACGTCTATGTCTGTTTAGAGTATAAGTGTATGTCTCTTTAGAGTATAAGTGTATGTCTGTTTACAGTATAAGTGGATATCTGTTTAGAGTATAAGTGTTTGTCTGTTTAGAGTATAAGTATTTGTCTGCTTAGTGTATAAGTGTATGTCTGTTTAGTGTATAAGTGTGTGTCTGTTTACAATATAAGTGTTTGTCTGTTTAGTGTAAAAGTGTATGTCTGTTTCGTGTATAAGTGATTGTCTGTTTAGTGTATAAGTGATTGTCTGTTTAGAGTATAAGTGTTTGTCTGTTCAGAGTATAAGTGTATCTCTGTTTACAGTATAAGTGTTTGTTTAGAGTATAAGTGTTTGTCTGTTTAGAGTATAAGTGTATGTCTGTTTACAGTATAAGTGTATGTCTGTTTAGAGTATAAGTGTTTGTCTGTTTAGAGTATAAGTGTTTGTCTGTTTAGAGTATAAGTGTTTGTCTGTTTAGAGTATACGTGTATGTCTGTTTAGAGTATAAGTGTGTGTCTGTTTACAATATAAGTGTTTGTCTGTTTAGTGTAAAAGTGTATGTCTGTTTCGTGTATAAGTGATTGTCTGGTTAGTGTATAAGTGATTGTCTGTGTCTGTTTAGAGTATAAGTGTTGTCTGCTTCGTGTATAAGTGTATGTCTGTTCAGAGTATAAGTGTATGTCTGTTTAGAGTATAAGTGTTTGTCGGTTTAGAGTATAAGTGTATGTCTCTTTAGAGTATAAGTGTATGTCTGTCTAGAATATAAGTGTATGTCTGTTTAGAGTATAAGTGTATCTCTGTTTAGAATGTAAGTGTTTGTCTGTTTAGAGTATAAGTGTATGTCTGTTTACAGTATAAGTGTTTGTCTGTTTAGAGTATAAGTGTATGTCTGTTTAGAGTATAAGTGTTTGTCTGTTTAGTGTAAAAGTGTATGTCTGTTTAGTGTATAAGTGATTGTCTGTTTAGTGTATAAGTGTATGTCTGTTTAGAGTATAAGTGTATGTCTGTTTAGAGTATAAGTGTTTGTCTGTTTGGAGTATAAGTGTTTGTCTGCTTAGTGTATAAGTGTATGTCTGTTTAGAGTATAAGTGTATGTCTGTTTACAGTATAAGTGTATGTCTGTTCAGAGTATAAGTGTATCTCTGTTTAGTGTATAAGTGTTTGTCTGTTTAGAGTATAAGTGTGTCTGTTTACAGTATAAGTGTTTGTCTGTTTAGTGTATAAGTGCTTGTCTGTTTAGAGTATAAGTGTATGTCTGTTTACAGTGTACGTCTATGTCTGTTTAGAGTATAAGTGGATGTCTCTTTAGAGTATAAATGTATGTCTGTTTACAGTATAAGTGTATGTCTGTTTAGAGAAAAAGTGTATGTCTCTTTAGAGTATAAGTGTATGTCTGTTTACAGGATAAGTATATGTCTGTTCAGAGTATAAGTGTATGTCTCTTTCGAGTATAAGTGTATGTCTGTTTACAGTATAAGTGTATGTCTGTTTAGAGTATAAGTGTTTGTCTGTTTAGAGTATATTTGTATATCTGTTTAGAGTATAAGTGTTTGTCTGTTTAGAGTATAAGTATATGTCTGTTTACAGTATAAGTGTATGTCTGTTTAGAGTATAAGTGCATATCTGTTTAGAGTATAAGTGTTTGTCTCTTTAGAGTATAAATGTATGTCTGTTTACAGTATAAGTGTATGTCTGTTTAGAGAAAAAGTGTATGTCTCTTTAGAGTATAAGTGTATGTCTGTTTACAGTATAAGTGTATGTCTGTTTAGAGTATATGTGTTTGTCTGTTTAGAGTATAAGTGTATGTCTGTTTACAGTATAAGTGTTTGTCTGTTTAGAGTATAAATGTTTGTCCGCTTAGTGTATAAGTGTATGTCTGTTTACAGTATAAGTGTATGTCTGTTTAGAGTATAAGTGTTTGTCCGCTTAGTGTATAAGTGTATGTCTGTTTACAGTATAAGTGTTTGTCTGTTTAGAGTATAAGTGTTTGTCCGCTTAGTGTATAAGTGTATGTCTGTTTACAGTATAAGTGATTGTCTGTTTAGTGTAAAAGTGTATGTCTGTTTCGTGTATAAGTGATTGTCTGTTTAGTGTATAAGTGATTGTCTGTTTAGAGTATAAGTGTTTGTCTGTTTAGAGTATAAGTGTATGGCTGTTTACAGTATAAGTGTTTGTCTGTTTAGAGTATAAGTGTTTGTCCGCTTAGTGTATAAGTGTATGTCTGTTTACAGTATAAGTGATTGTCTGTTTAGTGTAAAAGTGTATGTCTGTTTCGTGTATAAGTGATTGTCTGTTTAGAGTATAAGTGATTGTCTGTTTAGAGTATAAGTGTTTGTCTGTTTAGAGTATAAGTGTATGTCTGTTTACAGTATAAGTGTTTGTCTGTTTAGAGTATAAGTGTATGTCTGTTTAGAGTATAAGTGTATCTCTGTTTAGAGTATAAGTGTTTGTCTGTTTAGAGTATAAGTGTGTCTGTTTACAGTATAAGTGTTTGTCTGTTTAGTGTATAAGTGTATGTCTGTTTAGAGTATAAGTGTTTGTCTGTTTAGAGTATAAGTGTTTGTCTGTTTAGAGTATATTTGTATATCTGTTTAGAGTATAAGTGTTTGTCTGTTTAGAGCATAAGTATATGTCTGTTTACAGTATAAGTGTATGTCTGTTTAGAGTATAAGTGTATATCTGTTTAGAGTATAAGTGTTTGTCTCTTTAGAGTATAAATGTATGTCTGTTTACAGTGTAAGTGTATGTCTGTTTAGAGAAAAAGTGTATGTCTCTTTAGAGTATAAGTGTATGTCTGTTTACAGTATAAGTGTATGTCTGTTTAGAGTATAAGTGTATGTCTCTTTAGAGTATAAGTGTATGTCTGTTTACAGTATAAGTGTATGTCTGTTTAGAGTATATGTGTTTGTCTGTTTAGAGTATAAGTGTATGTCTGTTTACAGTATAAGTGTTTGTCTGTTTAGAGTATAAGTGTTTGTCCGCTTAGTGTATAAGTGTATGTGTGTTTACAGTATAAGTGTATGTCTGTTTAGAGTATAAGTGTTTGTCTGTTTAGAGTATAAGTGTATGTCTCTTTAGAGTATAAGTGTATGTCTGTCTAGAGTATAAGTGTTTGTCTGTTTAGAATATAAGTGTATGTCTGTTTAGAGTATAAGTGTATCTCTGTTGAGAGTATAAGTGTTTGTCTGTTTAGAGTATAAGTGTATGTCTGTTTACAGTATAAGTGTTTGTCTGTTTAGAGTATAAGTATTTGTCTGCTTAGTGTATAAGTGTATGTCTGTTTAGAGTATAAGTGTATGTCTGTTTACAGTATAAGTGTATGTCTGTTTAGAGTATAAGTGTATGTCTGTTTAGAGTATAAGTGTATCTCTGTTTAGAATGTAAGTGTTTGTCTGTTTAGAGTATAAGTGTATGTCTGTTTACAGTATAATTGTTTGTCTGTTTAGTGTAAAAGTGTATGTCTGTTTAGAGTATAAGTGTTTGTCTGTTTAGAGTATAAGTGTATGTTTGTTTAGAGGATAAGTGTATGTCTGTTTAGAGTATAAGTGTTTGTCTGTTTAGTGTAAAAGTGTATGTCTGTTTAGTGTATAAGTGATTGTCTGTTTAGTGTATAAGTGTATGTCTGTTTAGAGTATAAGTGTATGTCTGTTTAGAGTATAAGTGTATGTCTGTTTAGAGTATAAGTGTATGTCTGTTTAGAGTATGTGTATGTCTGTTTAGAGTATAAGTGTATGCCTGTTTAGTGTATAAGTGTATGTCTGTTTAGAGTATAAGTGTATATCTGTTTAGAGTATAAGTGTTTCTCTGTTTAGAGTATAAGTATATGTCTGTTTACAGTGTACGTCTATGTCTGTTTAGAGTATAAGTGTATGTCTCTTTAGAGTATAAGTGTATGTCTGTTTACAGTATAAGTGGATATCTGTTTAGAGTATGTGTATGTCTGTTTAGAGTATAAGTGGATGTCTGTTTAGAGTATAAGTGTGTGTCTGTTTAGAATATAAGTGTATGCCTGTTTAGTGTATAAGTGTATGTCTGTTTAGAGTATAAGTGTATATCTGTTTCGAGTATAAGTGTATGTCTCTTTAGAGTATAAGTGTATGTCTGTTTACAGTATAAGTGGATATCTGTTTAGAGTATAATGTTTGTCTGTTTAGTGTATAAGTGTGTGTCTGTTTACAATATAAGTGTTTGTCTGTTTAGTGTAAAAGTGTATGTCTGTTTCGTGTATAAGTGATTGTCTGTTTAGTGTATAAGTGATTGTCTGTTTAGAGTATAAGTGTTTGTCTGTTCAGAGTATAAGTGTATCTCTGTTTACAGTATAAGTGTTTGTCTGTTTAGAGTATAAGTGTTTGTCTGTTTAGAGTATAAGTGTATGTCTGTTTACAGTATAAGTGTATGTCTGTTTAGAGTATAAATGTATGTCTCTTTAGAGTATAATTGTATGTCTGTTTACAGGATAAGTGTATGTCTGTTTAGAGTATAAGTGTTTGTCTGTTTAGAGTATACGTGTATGTCTGTTTAGAGTATAAGTGTGTGTCTGTTTACAATATAAGTGTTTGTCTGTTTGGTGTAAAAGTGTATGTCTGTTTCGTGTATAAGTGATTGTCTGGTTAGTGTATAAGTGATTGTCTGTGTCTGTTTAGAGTATAAGTGTTGTCTGCTTAGGGCTAGATTTTCAGTCGCTTGCGCCAGCAGTTAGCGCCTTAAGAGAAGTGATTTCCGGGCGCTATGCGTGTAGCGCCCGGGCGCAGCGCAGTTTGCGCCCCGCCCCAAATTAAGTTGCCCGTTAGCGCCGACGCAAAGTTTAGTGCGCGCCCGGATGCGCGCGCAGAAAATGACGTCACATCCTCGTGCAACGCCCTTTGGCCGCCCCGATTGCAAACTTCAGTCGGACCGCCCCATTGTGCGGCGGGCGGCCGGAGCGTTTGGAAAAAGGAACGCAACACAACCAGCGCGGGCCCCGGGGGGCGCTAATTAAAGGGAACGTCCTCTCCAGTATAAAGGCCATCCTTTTTTCAGAAAACTGTCTTGTGCAACGCATTTCTGGAGACACAACAAGGAGGATAGCTAACTGGTTTCAAGCAGCAAGAGCCAGGTATTTTTGGACTCAGGCAATAGCGCTGCAAGTGGCCATTTGGAAATTAGACTGTTTGCCAGGATTTGATGGGGGCTGCATGGGGTGCCAACGCGCAGCTGCAGCGCCATGTCCGTAGGGCTCGCAGACGCATTGTGAGAGGGGCAGCCCTGGCTAGAGGCAGAGGGGGCTACAGGCGTCGGCCACGTAGGCCTTACCCAGTCAGGCTATACCGCCAGCAGCGCTCCTACCTAAACATGAGTGCCGCGCGATGTGTTAGAAGGGTCCGATTCCGAAAGGAGGTGATTGCAGAGATCTGCCACCTGCTTCGCCGAGATCTGCGGCCAAAGCTCAGGTGCAGGACGCCTCTGTCGGTGGAAGTTAAGGTGACGGTGGCATTGAACTTCTATGCCACCGGCTCCTTCCAATACGCTGCTGGGGACATAGCAAACATCTCCCAGTATGGCGCGCATCGCTGCATCCGCCACGTGACCGAAGCACTGATCAGAAGGAGAAGCCAATTCATCTCCTTCCCCATGGCCCTCGAGAGCCAGCAACAGCGCGCATTGGGATTTGCCAGACTCGGGGAATTCCCCTTGGTGCAGGGCACCATTGACTGTACGCATGTGGCTTTGCGGGCCCCTCTGCAGCATGGCGAGCAGTATCGCAACAGGAAGGGCTACCATTCTCTGAATGTGCAGCTGGTATGTGACCACAAGCAGCGCATCATGGCAGTCAATGCCAGCTTCCCAGGCAGCAGCCACGATGCCTTTATCCTGCGGCAGAGTACTGTGCATGACATGTTCCAGGCACAGCCTCCCCCAAGAGGATGGCTCATCGGGGACAAAGGCTATCCTTTGTGCACCTGGCTCATGACCCCGCTCTGCGCGCCCAGGACCGCTGCTGAAGAGGCCTACAACGAGAGCCATCAAACCACCCGCAACATCATCGAGCTAACTATTGGGGTCCTCAAGCAGCGGTTCCGCTGCCTTGATCGCTCCGGAGGAGCTCTCCAGTATTCGCCGGACCGGGTCTCCCAATTTGTGGTGGTTTGCTGCGTGCTACACAACCTGGCTATCCGCAGGACTCAGGCACTGCCACCTGACGTTGGACCAGCACCTCAGGAGGAGGAGCAGGAGGAGCATGAGGAGGAGGAGGAGGAGGAGGAGCAGGAGTACGTTCCCAGGAGGGAGCGACCAGGGCCAAGGGCCGCACGACGCCACCTTATTACACGGTACTTCTAAGCCCCCTGTCAGGGAATGGCCAGGGGCCATGAGGGAAGATGAATGCAGCCGCTCCGCAAGCCCTCAGCCGGCGAAGCCAACAAACACTAAGAAGAACAACCATGGAGACTGCATGAATAAAGATAATTTTTTATTTCACAAAAATGAAAAGCCCTTCCCACATGAATCCCCAAAAACAATAAACGGGCCCCACAAAAAGCCCAACAAACGACTCACTCCCACAAACTGGGGAGGAGCCACTGCACCTTTATTCAAACCGGGCCTCAACGTCGGCCTAACGCAAAAAATAAGCCCTCCAAAAGCACAACCATGGGCAAAATAAAGATGGCCACCGCCATATTAAAGGAAAGCTGCCTACACCCTCTACTGAGTGGCCTGCGAGGGCGAGACCTTGGCCAGCATTTTGCCTCCCCTGCCCGGCCTGCTGCTCCTTCGCAAGCTCTGCCCAGTGGCTGCTGCGAGGCTGGGGGAAGGCGCCTGAGGCTCAGATGCCCTTCCACCAGATGCCGCTGGGGGGCGGCCTACACGGCGTTTGGGCCTCGAGGGGCCGTCTGCTGAGTGGCGCACCTGAGCCTGGCCACCATCAGCTGCAGCCGCTTGCCCTTGACGCCCCAGAGGGGGAATGGCGGCGACGGATGGCGCAATGTGGGCCAGCTGGCGTCTGGGATGCGCTGGCTGGTGCTGTGGTGCGGTGGCACTCGGCCGGGCCCGCACTACAGGATCTGCAGCAATCAGCCGACGGGCTGCTTGCTGGGATGGTGCAGCGCGGCGCCTGCCCTGGCGATGCCTGCCTGAGACAGCGCATGTGGCAGCAGTGAGTGGCCCTGTGGTCCTGGTGTGCGCGCGCATCACATCCGCCAGGGCCTTAATGGCATCAGTCAGCATGCGGCCACTCGCAGCAGTTGCTGCCCTGAACTCGCGCACACTGGTCGCCAGCGACTCAATGGCCTCAGGCATGCGCCCCACCACGCTCATGAGCTCCGTGTGGCGCCGGTCCGAGTCGTCGGCCATCTTATCCAGCTTCCGCACCTCCTCCGAAGTGAAGGTGTCCGGACTGGAGTCGCGACTCTCCCGCTGGGGAGGAGGGGGCCGAACTAGGGGACCCTTGCCGCGTTGGTGACGGTGAGTGTGCCGAGCAGCAGCACTCCCCTCTGATCCTTCCCCCCTTTGGGGGGAAGGCCGCGGGCCACGCGCACGGCTGCTGGGTGGATGGACGCCACTGGTCCCAGAAGCTGCATTGCCCTGCGACAGTTCCTCCAGGCACTCGTCCAGTGAGGAGGTGTCAAGCATTTCCTCCTCTCCTGCGGGACGTGACTGTTCCCCCGAAGGTCCGGCTTGCTCCTCCTCCTCCTCCTGGTCGGAGGTGCTGTCACTGGCAGCTTCAGGGTCCTGGTCGTCACCAGCTGAAAGCAGGAATGCACAAGAGTAGCTTCAGAGTGAGGAGACGGCATCAGCGAGGGAGTTAGGACTGGTGGGATTCAGCGCATTGGTGGGACAGTGGCAAAGGAGGTAGCTCAGATGGGCCAGTGCGACGCGAGAGGGCCAAAAGGCGAGGTCCTTACCATTGCCGGGCAGTGGAGGGTCGGATACACCGCACGCTGTGGGGACAATCACACGGGCTCCCATGAGCACACACACGCGCTCCTCCAGCCGAGTGAGCGTCTGCAGCTTGGCGCGGCCACCCCTGGCACGGGCCTGGCGATTAAACGCTACTTTAGCCTGCAAGAGAAAGGACGGGCTGTAAGTGCGCAGTGAAGCCCTGATGTAGTGTGCACTGCCTCCCATGGTGGAATAGCTTGGACAGAGTGAAGCCCTGATGTACTGTGCACTGCCTCCCATGGTGGAATAGCTTGGACAGAGTGAAGCCCTGATGTAGTGTGCACTGCTTCCCATGGTGGAATAGCTTGGACAGAGTGAAGCCCTGATGTACTGTGCACTGCCTCCCATGGTGGAATAGCTTGGACAGAGTGAAGCCCTGATGTAGTGTGCACTGCCTCCCATGGTGGAATAGCTTGGACAGAGTGAAGCCCTGATGTAGTGTGCACTGCTTCCCATGGTGGAATAGCTTGGACAGAGTGAAGCCCTGATGTACTGTGCACTGCCTCCCATGATGGAATAGCTTGGACAGAGTGAAGCCCTGATGTACTGTGCACTGCCTCCCATGGTGGAATAGCTTGGACAGAGTGAAGCCCTGATGTAGCGTGCACTGCCTCCCATGGTGGAATAGCTTGGACAGAGTGAAGCCCTGATGTACTGTGCACTGCCTCCCATGGTGGAATAGCTTGGCCAAATTGTAGAGTGCCGAATGGCCATTTGATGCTCATGACTGTCCCAATGCTGCTGGCTGAGGGCTGGCCAATAGGACTTTCAGGCCCCTTTGCCCATCATGTCAGGTGTACATGCAAGAATGAGGAGGAGACTGGAAAGGCTACTCAACTTCACAATCCTGGTCAGATCGTTGTATTTTTTACGACATTGTTTGTGGGTCCTGGGGGCCTCGCCGGTGAATGTCACCCTCTGGGCGATCTGCTTCCAGGCTTTGGTGTAGTCATGGTGGGTTGGATTCCTCCCACTCTCTGGAAACAAGATCTTGCGCCTCACCTCCAGAACTGTGACCATTATGTCCAGATCACCCTCTGAGAAGCGCAGGGCACGCTGACGGGCCTTCTCTGGCGTTGCCATGACTCCCTGGGGCTGAGCAGCAGTGTTGAGGCCTCTTTGCAAGGCTGCAGTGTGCAGGGCGTGGCAGCAGACCAATTCGTCCCTTCCCCCTTTAACAGCTGGTCAGCACCATGGGGTCTGCTGTCAGTGCAAAAATGACCGCACCCGCGCTGCGCCCCGCCTGGGCGCTATCCCTCTGGACCGCCGGCTTAGCGCCTAAAGGTAGGAGTGGAACGCCTCTTTTAGCGCTCCACTACTCTTTTAGGGCGAAGCCACAGAATTTCCGGCAACGGGGCGCTACTTTGGGGCGGGCGCTAACTTCGGGCGGGCGCTAAGATTAGCGCCCCAAAACTGTCTATACTGAAAATCTAGCCCTTAGTGTATAAGTGTATGTCTGTTCAGAGTATAAGTGTATGTCTGTTTAGAGTATAAGTGTTTGTCTGTTTAGAATATAAGTGTATGTCTGTTTAGAGTATAAGTGTATCTCTGTTGAGAGTATAATGTTTGTCTGTTTAGAGTATAAGTGTATGTCTGTTTACAGTATAAGTGTTTGTCTGTTTAGAGTATAAGTATTTGTCTGCTTAGTGTATAAGTGTATGTCTGTTTAGAGTATAAGTGTATGTCTGTTTACAGTATAAGTGTATGTCTGTTTAGAGTATAAGTGTATGTCTGTTTAGAGTATAAGTGTATCTCTGTTTAGAATGTAAGTGTTTGTCTGTTTAGAGTATATGTGTATGTCTGTTTACAGTATAATTGTTTGTCTGTTTAGTGTAAAAGTGTATGTCTGTTTAGAGTATAAGTGTTTGTCTGTTTAGAGTATAAGTGTATGTCTGTTTAGAGGATAAGTGTATGTCTGTTTAGAGTATAAGTGTTTGTCTGTTTAGTGTAAAAGTGTATGTCTGTTTAGTGTATAAGTGATTGTCTGTTTAGTGTATAAGTGTATGTCTGTTTAGAGTATAAGTGTATGTCTGTTTAGAGTATAAGTGTATGTCTGTTTAGAGTATAAGTGTATGTCTGTTTAGAGTATGTGTATGCCTGTTTAGTGTATAAGTGTATGTCTGTTTAGAGTATAAGTGTATATCTGTTTAGAGTATAAGTGTTTCTCTGTTTAGAGTATAAGTATATGTCTGTTTACAGTGTACGTCTATGTCTGTTTAGAGTATAAGTGTATGTCTCTTTAGAGTATAAGTGTATGTCTGTTTACAGTATAAGTGGATATCTGTTTAGAGTATAAGTGTTTGTCTGTTTAGTGTATAAGTGTGTGTCTGTTTACAATGTAAGTGTTTGTCTGTTTAGTGTAAAAGTGTATGTCTGTTTCGTGTATAAGTGATTGTCTGTTTAGTGTATAAGTGATTGTCTGTTTAGTGTATAAGTGATTGTCTGTTTAGAGTATAAGTGTTTGTCTGTTCAGAGTATAAGTGTATCTCTGTTTACAGTATAAGTGTTTGTCTGTTTAGAGTATAAGTGTTTGTCTGTTTAGAGTATAAGTGTATGTCTGTTTACAGTATAAGTGTATGTCTGTTTAGAGTATAATTGTATGTCTGTTTACAGGATAAGTGTATGTCTGTTTAGAGTATAAGTGTTTGTCTGTTTAGAGTATAAGTGTTTGTCTGTTTAGAGTATAAGTGTTTGTCTGTTTAGAGTATACGTGTATTTCTGTTTAGAGTATAAGTGTGTGTCTGTTTACAATATAAGTGTTTGTCTGTTTAGTGTAAAAGTGTATGTCTGTTTCGTGTATAAGTGATTGTCTGGTTAGTGTATAAGTGATTGTCTGTGTCTGTTTAGAGTATAAGTGTTGTCTGCTTAGTGTATAAGTGTATGTCTGTTCAGAGTATAAGTGTATGTCTGTTTAGAGTATAAGTGTTTGTCGGTTTAGAGTATAAGTGTATGCATCTTTAGAGTATAAGTGTATGTCTGTCTAGAATATAAGTGTATGTCTGTTTAGAGTATAAGTGTATCTCTGTTTAGAATGTAAGTGTTTGTCTGTTTAGAATATAAGTGTATGTCTGTTTAGAGTATAAGTGTATCTCTGTTGAGAGTATAAGTGTTTGTCTGTTTAGAGTATAAGTGTATGTCTGTTTACAGTATAAGTGTTTGTCTGTTTAGAGTATAAGTATTTGTCTGCTTAGTGTATAAGTGTATGTCTGTTTAGAGTATAAGTGTATGTCTGTTTACAGTATAAGTGTATGTCTGTTTAGAGTATAAGTGTATGTCTGTTTAGAGTATAAGTGTATCTCTGTTTAGAATGTAAGTGTTTGTCTGTTTAGAGTATATGTGTATGTCTGTTTACAGTATAATTGTTTGTCTGTTTAGTGTAAAAGTGTATGTCTGTTTAGAGTATAAGTGTTTGTCTGTTTAGAGTATAAGTGTATGTCTGTTTAGGGGATAAGTGTATGTCTGTTTAGAGTATAAGTGTTTGTCTGTTTAGTGTAAAAGTGTATGTCTGTTTAGTGTATAAGTGATTGTCTGTTTAGTGTATAAGTGTATGTCTGTTTAGAGTATAAGTGTATGTCTGTTTAGAGTATAAGTGTATGTCTGTTTAGAGTATAAGTGTATGTCTGTTTAGAGTATGTGTATGTCTGTTTAGAGTATAAGTGTATGCCTGTTTAGTGTATAAGTGTATGTCTGTTTAGAGTATAAGTGTATATCTGTTTAGAGTATAAGTGTTTCTCTGTTTAGAGTATAAGTATATGTCTGTTTACAGTGTACGTCTATGTCTGTTTAGAGTATAAGTGTATGTCTCTTTAGAGTATAAGTGTATGTCTGTTTACAGTATAAGTGGATATCTGTTTAGAGTATAAGTGTTTGTCTGTTTAGTGTATAAGTGTGTGTCTGTTTACAATGTAAGTGTTTGTCTGTTTAGTGTAAAAGTGTATGTCTGTTTCGTGTATAAGTGATTGTCTGTTTAGTGTATAAGTGATTGTCTGTTTAGTGTATAAGTGATTGTCTGTTTAGAGTATAAGTGTTTGTCTGTTCAGAGTATAAGTGTATCTCTGTTTACAGTATAAGTGTTTGTCTGTTTAGAGTATAAGTGTTTGTCTGTTTAGAGTATAAGTGTATGTCTGTTTACAGTATAAGTGTATGTCTGTTTAGAGTATAATTGTATGTCTGTTTACAGGATAAGTGTATGTCTGTTTAGAGTATAAGTGTTTGTCTGTTTAGAGTATAAGTGTTTGTCTGTTTAGAGTATAAGTGTTTGTCTGTTTAGAGTATACGTGTATTTCTGTTTAGAGTATAAGTGTGTGTCTGTTTACAATATAAGTGTTTGTCTGTTTAGTGTAAAAGTGTATGTCTGTTTCGTGTATAAGTGATTGTCTGGTTAGTGTATAAGTGATTGTCTGTGTCTGTTTAGAGTATAAGTGTTGTCTGCTTAGTGTATAAGTGTATGTCTGTTCAGAGTATAAGTGTATGTCTGTTTAGAGTATAAGTGTTTGTCGGTTTAGAGTATAAGTGTATGCATCTTTAGAGTATAAGTGTATGTCTGTCTAGAATATAAGTGTATGTCTGTTTAGAGTATAAGTGTATCTCTGTTTAGAATGTAAGTGTTTGTCTGTTTAAAGTATAAGTGTATGTCTGTTTACAGTATAAGTGTTTGTCTGTTTAGTGTAAAAGTGTATGTCTGTTTAGAGTATAAGTGTTTGTTTAGAGTATAAGTGTATGTCTGTTTAGAGTATAAGTGTTTGTCTGTTTAGTGTAAAAGTGTATGTCTGTTTAGTGTATAAGTGATTGTCTGTTTAGTGTATAAGTGTATGTCTGTTTAGAGTATAAGTGTATGTCTGTTTACAGTATAAGTGTATGTCTGTTCAGAGTATAAGTGTATCTCTGTTTAGAGTATAAGTGTTTGTCTGTTTAGAGTATAAGTGTGTCTGTTTACAGTATAAGTGTTTGTCTGTTTAGTGTATAAGTGTATGTCTGTTTAGAGTATAAGTGTATGTCTGTTTACAGTGTACGTCTATGTCTGTTCAGAGTATAAGTGGATGTCTCTTTAGAGTATAAATGTATGTCTGTTTACAGTATAAGTGTATGTCTGTTTCGAGAAAAAGTGTATGTCTCTTTAGAGTATAAGTGTATGTCTGTTTACAGGATAAGTATATGTCTGTTTAGAGTATAAGTGTATGTCTCTTTCGAGTATAAGTGTATGTCTGTTTACAGTATAAGTGTATGTCTGTTTAGAGTATATGTGTTTGTCTGTTTAGAGTATAAGTGTTTGTCTGTTTAGAGTATATTTGTATATCTGTTTAGAGTATAAGTGTTTGTCTGTTTAGAGTATAAGTATATGTCTGTTTACAGTATAAGTGTATGTCTGTTTAGAGTATAAGTGCATATCTGTTTAGAGTATAAGTGTTTGTCTCTTTAGAGTATAAATGTATGTCTGTTTACAGTATAAGTGTATGTCTGTTTAGAGAAAAAGTGTATGTCTCTTTAGAGTATAAGTGTATGTCTGTTTACAGGATAAGTATATGTCTGTTTAGAGTATAAGTGTATGTCTCTTTAGAGTATAAGTGTATGTCTGTTTACAGTATAAGTGTATGTCTGTTTAGAGTATATGTGTTTGTCTGTTTAGAGTATAAGTGTATGCCTGTTTACAGTATAAGTGTTTGTCTGTTTAGAGTATAAGTGTTTGTCCGCTTAGTGTATAAGTGTATGTCTGTTTACAGTATAAGTGTATGTCTGTTTAGAGTACAAGTGTTTGTCTGTTTAGAGTATAAGTGTATGTCTCTTTAGAGTATAAGTGTATGTCTGTCTAGAGTATAAGTGTTTGTCTGTTTAGAATATAAGTGTATGTCTGTTTAGAGTATAAGTGTATCTCTGTTTAGAGTATAAGTGTTTGTCTGTTTAGAGTATAAGTGTATGTCTGTTTACAGTATAAGTGTTTGTCTGTTTAGAGTGTAAGTATTTGTCTGCTTAGTGTATAAGTGTATGTCTGTTTAGAGTATAAGTGTATGTCTGTTTACAGTATAAGTGTATGTCTGTTTAGAGTATAAGTGTATGTCTGTTTAGAGTATAAGTGTATCTCTGTTTAGAATGTAAGTGTTTGTCTGTTTAGAGTATAAGTGTATGTCTGTTTACAGTATAATTGTTTGTCTGTTTAGTGTAAAAGTGTATGTCTGTTTAGAGTATAAGTGTTTGTCTGTTTAGAGTATAAGTGTATGTCTGTTTAGAGGATAAGTGTATGTCTGTTTAGAGTATAAGTGTTTGTCTGTTTAGTGTAAAAGTGTATGTCTGTTTAGTGTATAAGTGATTGTCTGTTTAGTGTATAAGTGTATGTCTGTTTAGAGTATAAGTGTATGTCTGTTTAGAGTATAAGTGTATGTCTGTTTAGAGTATAAGTGTATGTCTGTTTAGAGTATGTGTATGTCTGTTTAGAGTATAAGTGGATGTCTGTTTAGAGTATAAGTGTGTGTCTGTTTAGAATATAAGTGTATGCCTGTTTAGTGTATAAGTGTATGTCTGTTTAGAGTATAAGTGTATATCTGTTTCGAGTATAATTGTATGTCTCTTTAGAGTATAAGTGTATGTCTGTTTACAGTATAAGTGGATATCTGTTTAGAGTATAATGTTTGTCTGTTTAGTGTATAAGTGTGTGTCTGTTTACAATATAAGTGTTTGTCTGTTTAGTGTAAAAGTGTATGTCTGTTTCGTGTATAAGTGATTGTCTGTTTAGTGTATAAGTGATTGTCTGTTTAGAGTATAAGTGTTTGTCTGTTCAGAGTATAAGTGTATCTCTGTTTACAGTATAAGTGTTTGTCTGTTTAGAGTATAAGTGTTTGTCTGTTTAGAGTATAAGTGTATGTCTGTTTACAGTATAAGTGTATGTCTGTTTAGAGTATAAATGTACGTCTCTTTAGAGTATAATTGTATGTCTGTTTACAGGATAAGTGTATGTCTGTTTAGAGTATAAGTGTTTGTCTGTTTAGAGTATACGTGTATGTCTGTTTAGAGTATAAGTGTGTGTCTGTTTACAATATAAGTGTTTGTCTGTTTAGTGTAAAAGTGTATGTCTGTTTCGTGTATAAGTGATTGTCTGGTTAGTGTATAAGTGATTGTCTGTGTCTGTTTAGAGTATAAGTGTTGTCTGCTTAGTGTATAAGTGTATGTCTGTTCAGAGTATAAGTGTATGTCTGTTTAGAGTATAAGTGTTTGTCGGTTTAGAGTATAAGTGTATGTCTCTTTAGAGTATAAGTGTATGTCTAGAATATAAGTGTATGTCTGTTTAGAGTATAAGTGTATCTCTGTTTAGAATGTAAGTGTTTGTCTGTTTAGAGTATAAGTGTATGTCTGTTTACAGTATAAGTGTTTGTCTGTTTAGTGTAAAAGTGTATGTCTGTTTAGAGTATAAGTGTTTGTTTAGAGTATAAGTGTATGTCTGTTTAGAGTATAAGTGTTCGTCTGTTTAGTGTAAAAGTGTATGTCTGTTTAGTGTATAAGTGATTGTCTGTTTAGTGTATAAGTGTATGTCTGTTTAGAGTATAAGTGTATGTCTGTTTAGAGTATAAGTGTTTGTCTGTTTGGAGTATAAGTGTTTGTCTGCTTAGTGTATAAGTGTATGTCTGTTTAGAGTATAAGTGTATGTCTGTTTACAGTATAAGTGTATGTCTGTTCAGAGTATAAGTGTATCTCTGTTTAGAGTATAAGTGTTTGTCTGTTTAGAGTATAAGTGTGTCTGTTTACAGTATAAGTGTTTGTCTGTTTAGTGTATAAGTGTATGTCTGTTTAGAGTATAAGTGTATGTCTGTTTACAGTGTACGTCTATGTCTGTTTAGAGTATAAGTGGATGTCTCTTTAGAGTATAAATGTATGTCTGTTTACAGTATAAGTGTATGTCTGTTTAGAGAAAAAGTGTATGTCTCTTTAGAGTATAAGTGTATGTCTGTTTACAGGATAAGTATATGTCTGTTTAGAGTATAAGTGTATGTCTCTTTCGAGTATAAGTGTATGTCTGTTTACAGTATAAGTGTATGTCTGTTTACAGTATATGTGTTTGTCTGTTTAGAGTATAAGTGTTTGTCTGTTTAGAGTATATTTGTATATCTGTTTCGAGTATAAGTGTTTGTCTGTTTAGAGTATAAGTATATGTCTGTTTACAGTATAAGTGTATGTCTGTTTAGAGTATAAGTGCATATCTGTTTAGAGTATAAGTGTTTGTCTCTTTAGAGTATAAATGTATGTCTGTTTACAGTATAAGTGTATGTCTGTTTAGAGAAAAAGTGTATGTCTCTTTAGAGTATAAGTGTATGTCTGTTTACAGGATAAGTATATGTCTGTTTAGAGTATAAGTGTATGTCTCTTTAGAGTATAAGTGTATGTCTGTTTACAGTATAAGTGTTTGTCTGTTTAGAGTATAAGTGTTTGTCCGCTTAGTGTATAAGTGTATGTCTGTTTACAGTATAAGTGTATGTCTGTTTACAGTATAAGTGTTTGTCTGTTTAGAGTATAAGTGTATGTCTCTTTAGAGTATAAGTGTATGTCTGTCTAGAGTATAAGTGTTTGTCTGTTTAGAATATAAGTGTATGTCTGTTTAGAGTATAAGTGTATCTCTGTTTAGAGTATAAATGTTTGTCTGTTTAGAGTATAAGTGTATGTCTGTTTACAGTATAAGTGTTTGTCTGTTTAGAGTATAAGTATTTGTCTGCTTAGTGTATAAGTGTATGTCTGTTTAGAGTATAAGTGTATGTCTGTTTACAGTATAAGTGTATGTCTGTTTAGAGTATAAGTGTATGTCTGTTTAGAGTATAAGTGTATCTCTGTTTAGAATGTAAGTGTTTGTCTGTTTAGAGTATAAGTGTATGTCTGTTTACAGTATAATTGTTTGTCTGTTTAGTGTAAAAGTGTATGTCTGTTTAGAGTATAAGTGTTTGTCTGTTTAGAGTATAAGTGTATGTCTGTTTAGAGGATAAGTGTATGTCTGTTTAGAGTATAAGTGTTTGTCTGTTTAGTGTAAAAGTGTATGTCTGTTTAGTGTATAAGTGATTGTCTGTTTAGTGTATAAGTGTATGTCTGTTTAGAGTATAAGTGTATGTCTGTTTAGAGTATAAGTGTATGTCTGTTTAGAGTATAAGTGTATGTCTGTTTAGAGTATGTGTATGTCTGTTTAGAGTATAAGTGGATGTCTGTTTAGAGTATAAGTGTGTGTCTGTTTACATTATAAGTGTATGTCTCTTTAGAGTATAAGTGTATGTCTGTTTAGAATATAAGTGTATGCCTGTTTAGTGTATAAGTGTATGTCTGTTTAGAGTATAAGTGTATATCTGTTTAGAGTATAAGTGTTTCTCTGTTTAGAGTATAAGTATATGTCTGTTTACAGTGTACGTCTATGTCTGTTTAGAGTATAAGTGTATGTCTCTTTAGAGTATAAGTGTATGTCTGTTTAAAGTATCAGTGGATATCTGTTTAGAGTATAATGTTTGTCTGTTTAGTGTATAAGTGTGTGTCTGTTTACAATATAAGTGTTTGTCTGTTTAGTGTAAAAGTGTATATCTGTTTCGTGTATAAGTGATTGTCTGTTTAGTGTATAAGTGATTGTCTGTTTAGAGTATAAGTGTTTGTCTGTTCAGAGTATAAGTGTATCTCTGTTTACAGTATAAGTGTTTGTCTGTTTAGAGTATAAGTGTTTGCCTGTTTAGAGTATAAGTGTATGTCTGTTTACAGTATAAGTGTATGTCTGTTTAGAGTATAAATGTATGTCTCTTTAGAGTATAATTGTATGTCTGTTTACAGGATAAGTGTATGTCTGTTTAGAGTATAAGTGTTTGTCTGTTTAGAGTATAAGTGTTTGTCTGTTTAGAGTATAAGTGTTTGTCTGTTTAGAGTATAAGTGTATGTCTGTTTAGAGTATAAGTGTTTCTCTGTTTAGAGTATAAATGTATGTCTGTTTAGTGTAAAAGTGTATGTCTATTTAGTGCATAAGTGATTGTCTGTTTAGAGTATAAGTGTTTGTCTGTTTAGTGTATAAGTGATTGTTTAGTGTATAAGTGATTGTCTGTTTAGAGTATAAGTGTTTGTCTGTTTAGAGTATAAGTGTATCTCTGTTTAGAGTATAAGTGTATGTCTCTTTAGAGTATAAGTGTATGTCTGTTTAGAGTATAAGTGATTGTCTGTTTAGAGTATAAGTGTATCTCTTTAGAGTATACGTGTTTGTCTGTTTAGAGTATAAGTGTGTGTCTGTTTGCAGTATAAGTGTTTGTCTGTTTAGTGTATAAATGTATGTCTGTTTAGAGTATAAGTGTATGTCTCTTTAGAGTATAAGTGTATGTCTTTTTAGAGTATAATTGTGTGTCTGTTTGCAGTATAAGTGTATGTCTGTTTCGTGTAAAAGTGTATGTCTGTTTAGTGCACGACTAAAGTTCTGAACTTTGGCTTCAGCATTCCTCTTGGATCTCATTCCTACGAAGTAATGCAGAAAGCGACAAAAATAACAAGGTTTTGTTTGTTTTGTGGTTAATTTTTTCTAACTTTAAATCCGTTTAACTCATCCTTGTTAAACATTGGACAAATGCAAAATACAGGTGCTTTGTGTTTTAATGTCATTCCAGTGCATTGTTTTTAACCATCAGAAAAGCTAAAAGGGGAAAAATAGGCTTGCGCCCCCTTTGGGGCGATAACTTCGCTACTTTTAGTGCCCCGAATAGGTTAGCGCCCCAAGCAGGAGGCAGGGCTCTACTGGAAGCGCGCCCATTGATTATCGCGGCGCTACGTGCAGCAGTTCCACGCCCGTCGGCTCGTAGCGCCGCGGTACTGCAGGCCTCCCTCCCCCGATTAAAGGGGAGGGGCACCGGGGCCCTGCTGGACCATTGGGGAGTGAGGTGCCCTCAAGAGGAGTGCCGGGCTGACGGATCGCAGCTGGCACCCTGCGGGAAGGAGGCGAGAGGGGGCGGGTGATGGCAGGTGGCCCAAAAAAATGGCCGCCCGGCACCTGCCCTTTAATTTGCGCCACCGCTGCTACAAAACGCCCCCCTGACCCTGTCGGACATCGCGTCCGACGGTAGGTCAGGGGGCACGAGCCAAGTTTGCGGCCGGGGCGCGAGCGGAGCGCTGCGCACGGCGATGACGTCATCGCTGGAGGCGGAGCACTGCGGGGCCCTACCAGCTACCGCCGCCGCTAATTTCACTGGAGGCATTAGCAGTGCCATGCCTGGGCGTTAGGGGCTTTGCACCCCTCGGGGCGCTAACAGGAGGCGCAAATCAACCAAATTTTTCCCCCAAAGCTTTTTATTGTTATGTCAATTACTTTAGTTTTAACCAACAGCAACATGGAGAGACAGAATATAATCTAAATGGTCCTATTTTAAGGGGGGGGTACAAGAGCAGAGAGACCTGGGGTGCATATTCACCAATCTTTGAAGGTGACAGGGCAAGTTGATCAGGCAGTTAATTCTCATCCTCGTGTTTAAATCCCTCCATGGGCTCGCCCCGCCCAATCTCTGTAATCTCCTCCAGCCCTACAACCCTCTGAGATCTCTGCACTCCTCCAATTCTGGCCTCTTGAGCATCCCCCACTTCCTTTGCTCCACCATTGGCGGCCGTGCCTTCAGCTGCCGAGGCCCTAAGTTCTGGAATTCCCTCCCTAAACCGCTCCGCCTCTCTCTCCCGTTTTTAAGTTGCTCCTTAAGACCTCCCTCCTTGACCAAGCTTTGACCAAGTCTGCCCTAATATCTCCTCATCTGGCTCGGAGTTAAATTCTGTTTTATAATCATTCCTGTGAAGCGCTTTGGGACGTTTTACTACGTTAAAGGCGCTATATTAATACAAGTTATTTTTGTTAAGAAAGCGTATGGGATACTTGGCCTTGTAAACAGGGGCACGGAATACAAAAACAAGGGGCTGTATCACTAAACTTCTCAACTAAAATCTAGATGATGTGCTCAAATCCTAGAGCATGACAACCCACCACATTCTGACTCAGAGAGGAGAGTACGGCCAACTGAGCCCAACTGACCTTTGGGATTAGGGTTTTACTGGAACTGTATTCAGCAAAGCAACACTTCCTGTTGTGGAAGATACCATCGTTTTTTTAAAAATTTGCCCAAAAGCCACTCTCTAGCCCAATTGCAACATTTGGCTTTAAGGCATTAGATGACCGGATTAAAAGGGCGCGCCCGCACAGCCCGGGACCGGCTTTTCCAACCTGAAATTTCGCCCCTGCATGAATCTTTGAATGGGCCACGCAGCCCGCTAAAGGATTAGGGGGAACATTCTCAAGAACGAGAATCTAAGGATAACTTCTTGGAAACTCTGCACTGGGAGCGTATATTAACGATCACCCACCGCAAATAACATTTGAACTAATATAGCAAGTATCAAACCACTGCACTGTGACAATTCAACAGAATAAACAATTTTTTTAAATTAATTCTCGGGATGTGGGGGTCGTTGGCAAGGCCGGCATTTATCGCCCATCCCTAGTTGCCCTGAGGGCTTTCATGCAACTGAGTGTCTTGCTCGGCCACTTCAGGGGGCTGTTAAGAGTCGACCACGTTGGTGTGGGACTGGAGTCACATATAGGCCCAGGCCGGTTAAGGACGGCAGGTTTCCTTCCCTAAAGGACATCAGTGAACCAGGTGGGTTTTTACGACAATCCAACAGCTTCACGCTCACTTTTACTGAGACCAGATTTTCTACACAGGATTACACAGGATATACGGCACAGAAACAGGCCATTCGGCCCAACCAGTCCATGCTGGTGTTTATGCTCCACTCGAGCCTCCTCCCGTCTTTCCTCATCTAAATCTATCAGCGTAACCCTCTATTCCCTTCTCCCTCATGTGCTTGTCCAGCCTCCCCTTAAATGCATCTACACTATTCGCCTCAACCACTCCCCGTGGTAGCGAGTTCCACATTCTCACCACTCTCCGGGTAAAGAAGTTTCTCCTGAATTTCCTATTTGATTTCTTGGTGACTATCTTATATTGAGGCCTCTAGTTATGCTCTTCCCCACAAGTGGAAACATTCTCTCTGTATCCACTCTATCAAAACTTTTCATAATTTTATAGACCTCTATTAGGTCACCCCTCAGCCATCTCTTTTCAAGTTACCCAGGAGCAATTATGGGTAATATTAGTTGTTCAATGGCTACACTTGAATTTATATGATTTTTGTCTACTAAATATCTCTAAATATCAGCCTTTCGTACACCAGCCTGTTCATCCTTTCCTGATATGTACACCCTCGCATTTCTGGTATCATCCTTGTAAATCTTCTCTGCACCCTCTCCAGTGCCTCTATATCCTTTCTATAATGTGGTGACCAGAACTGCATGGAGTGCTCCAAGTGTGGTCTAACCAAGGTTCGATACAGGTTTAGCATAACTTCCCTACTTTTCAATTCTATCCCTCTAGAAATAAACCCTAGTGCTTTACCTTTGTTCCTCTACCCTACCTAGAATTGCACTCTATTCTTCCTACCAAAATGTAATACCTCACATTTATCTGTGTTGAACTTCATTTACCAATTATTTGCCCATTCTGCAAGTTTATTAATGTCATCCTGTAATTTGTTGCAGTCCTCCTCAGTATTGATTATCCCCCCCCCAATTTGGTATCCTCTGCAAATGTAGTAATTGTGTTTTTGATTCCAAAGTCTAAATCGTTAATGTAAATTGTGAACAGCAGTGGTCCCAGCACTGATCCTTGTGGAACACCACTACCCACCTTCTGCCACTGTGAATAGCTACCCTTTACTCCCACTCTCTGCTTTCTGTCCTGAAGCCAGCCAACAATCCATTCTGCTACTTGTCCCCTGACTCCGCATTCTCTGACCTTGTTCATCAGTCTATTATGGGGTACATTATCGAAGGCCTTTTGAAAATCTAGATAAATTACATCTACTACATTACCATTGTCTACTCTCTTAGCCCTTCAAAAAATTCAATAAGGTTGGTCAAGCAGAATTTTCCCTTTTGAAATCCATGCTGACTATTCATTATTATACTTTTTGTTTGTAGATGTTCTTCTATTCTCTCCTTTAGTAGGGATTCCATTATTTTTCCTACCACCAATGTTAAGCTGACTGGTCTATAACTCCCTGGACATGTTCTATCCCCCTTCTTAAATATCGGTATTATTACATTAGCTATCCACCAGTCCTCTGGCACTACACCTTTTTCCAACGAATAATTAAATATGTGTAATAATGCCTCTGCTATCTCTTCCCTAGATTCTTTTAAAATGAATGGATGCAATCCATCTGGACCAGGGGTTTTATCCTCTTTGAGTTTGATTAGTTTATTTAATATATCCTTTTAAAAATGTTAAATGCACTTATCTCATTACTCATTTTTATTTCCAGTAATTGAATACATATATATTTTTTAAGTAGTTGAGGCGAACAGCATAGATGCATTTAAGGGGAAGCTTCTGAATTAATTGCCCACTAACATTTTTACTTTTCTAGAGAACATACACTTCTATTGGAGTCCAGGGGGAGCTAACAGAAATCCTTCTGCAGTTTAATGGTTCAACAACAGTCAGGTAACAAGAATAACCAGCAGGAGGCTTGGATGAGGACTTCTCCAAGGAGTGCCTTGGCCGAGTCAATCTTTTAAAAATTGATGTGCATAACTGAAGGTCAGTGCCGAGAGTCAGCGTGAGAACATCTGAATGGAAAGGGAGATAGTCACTGAGACAACAGGATTCCAGTGAACCATTACTGGCGGCCTCGGCATCTCTGCTAAGGTTATCTGGAGAAGCTTCGTGTGGCTCAGCGAGTTTGTCCAGTGAATAGTTGAATCACGTGGGCCGGGGAGGTCCCAGATTCTAACCCTTGGCCTGTGCTGAGCTGGCGGAATTTAGCCGGGGCACCGCTGGGGGGTGCCGTGCCTAGTCTCGGGGCCCCTGGGTTAGGGAGCAGAAAATTGTTCCTGATCACTATCCAATGGTGACTGGTGGAAGTGGTATCCCTCCACCTCACCTGTGACTGAGTAAGTCTTCCAATATTCACATGTGAATAATGACCACTTGACTGATGTCCAAGAGGGCACTCAGTACCCATGGATCATTTTCTTTCTTTCTTTCTTTCGCTCTTTCTTTCACTCTTTCTTTCTTTGTCTTTTTCTCTCTTTCTTTCTGTCTCTCATAAGAACATAAAAAATAGGAGCAGGAGTCGGCCATTCGGCCCCTCGAGCCTGCTCCACCATTCAATGAGATCATGGCTGATCTTCTACCTCAACTCCACTTTCCTGCACTATCCCCATATCCCTTGATTCCCTTAATATTCAAAAATCTATCAACCTCTGTCTTGAATATACTCAACAACTGAGCCTCCACAGCCCTCTGGGGTAGAGAATTCCAAAGATTCACCACCCTCTGAGTGAAGAAATTCCTCCTCATCTCAGTCCTAAATGGCCGACTCCTTATTCTGAGACTGTGACCCCTGGTTCTAGACTCCCCAGCCAGGGGAAACATCCTCCCTGCAATCTACCCTGTCAAGTCCTGTAATAAATTTGTATGTTTCAATGAGATCACCTCTCATTCTTCTAAACTCTAGGGAATATAGGCCTAGTCTACTCAATCTCTCCTCATAGGACAATCCCCCCATCCCAGGAACCAGTCTGGTGAACCTTCGTTGCACTCCCTCTACGGCAAGTATATCCTTCCTTAGGTAAGGAGACCAAAACTGTACACAATACTCCAGGTGTGGTCCCACCAGGGCCCTATATAATTGCTCAGAAGTATAATCTCTTTAGCTCTTTCTCTCTATCTTTCTCCCTCTCTTTCTTCCTGTCTCTCTCTCTCTATCTCTCTCTTTGTCTCCCTCCTCTCTCTCTCTCTCTTTCTGAAGGCTGAACATACTTTAAGTTGTATGCTGGGTTAATGAATTTCTATATGCAGACTAAACTGTCACCTGATAAAATCATGCCTTCTGATTGGATAACGTGTGGAACATTTCTTATAAGCTCATCACGAAAGGTGAGTAAATGGGAAGAATGTCAAAATTGGTTTGACATTAAATTGGTAGCTCGCTCGGAGGTTGACAACCTTCAACGGTTCTGGTTACTGCTGTGTGGGAAAGTTGCACAGATCTGCGGGGAAGCTCTGAGCTAGGGGAGGGGGTTCCGAAGTATGTCTGAACCTGTAGTTTCTGACAGTTTCGGTATCTGGGACTATGTGGTTTTTGTTGCGATCCTGCTGATCTCGGTACTGGTGGGGATCTACCATGCGGTGGTGGGACGAGGACAGGGAACATCCGAAGAATTTCTTCTAGGAAGCCGGCAAATGAGCTCCATGCCGGTGGCTCTCAGCCTCACTGCCAGCTTCATGTCTGCGGTGACGCTGCTTGGGGCCCCCTACGAGACCTATCACTTTGGGGCTGTCAACGCCTACTTTGCCATTGCTTATACGTTTGTGGTGATTTTCAGTGCTGAGGTCTTCCTGCCGATCTTCTACAGGCTTGGTGTCACCAGCAGCTACGAGGTAAGTGCCCAGACGAGGGGAAGGGTCACGTCGGATTGCCAATAGTCACTGAGTAATTAAAACCCTCGCATTCAGTAAGCGCTCAAATCAGCAGGACTCCATCTTGATGCGTGACAGTCAATCAGCTCTGTAAATGACTAGAAAGGAAGAAAAAGAAAGAAAGACTTACATTTTTACAGTGCCTTTCACGACCACCGGATGTCCCAAAGCGCTTTACAGCCAATGAAGTACTATGTTGAAGTGTAGTCACTGTTGTAATGCAGAAAACACAGCAACCAATTTGCACACAGCAAGCTCCCATAAACAGCAATGTGATAATGACCAGATAATCTGTTTTAATGATGTTGGTTGAGGGATAAATATTGGCCAGGACACTGCGGAGAACTCCCCTGCTCTTCTTCGAAATAGTGCCATGGAATCTTTTACATCCACCTGAGAGAGCAGCCGGGGTCTTGGTTTACCGTCTCATCTGAAAGACGGCACCTCCGACAGTGCAGCACTCCCTCAGTACTGCCCCTCCGACAGTGCAGCACTCCCTCAGTACTGCCCCTCCGACAGTGCAGCACTCCCTCAGTACTGCCCCTCCGACAGTGCAGCACTCCCTCAGTACTGCCCCTCCGACAGTGCAGCACTCCCTCAGTACTGCCCCTCCGACAGTGCAGCACTCCCTCAGTATTGCCCCTCCGACAGTGCGGCGTTCCCTCAGCACTGCCCCTCCGACAGTGCGGCGTTCCCTCAGCACTGCCCCTCTGACAGTGCGGCACTCCCTCAGCACTGCCCCTCCGACAGTGCAGCACTCCCTCAGTACTGCCCCTCTGACAGTGCGGCGTTCCCTCAGCACTGCCCCTCTGACAGTGCGGCACTCCCTCAGCACTGCCCCTCCGACAGTGCAGCACTCCCTCAGTACTGCCCCTCCGACAGTGCGGCACTCCCTCAGCACTGCCCCTCCGACAGTGCAGCACTCCCTCAGTACTGCCCCTCCGACAGTGCGGCGCTCCCTCAGTACTGCCCCTCCGACAGTGCGGCACTCCCTCAGCACTGCACTGGAGTGTCAGCCTAGATTTTTGTGCTCAAGGCTCTGGAGTGGGACTTGAACCCACGACCTCTGACTCAGAGGTGAGGGTGCTACCCACTGAGCTACTGGCTGACTAGTTAGCGAATTGCTGGAGTCCATACTGAGAGGCTCCCTTTACTGACACGGTAACAGGCAAAATTGGTTATTTCCAAACTGGCGCCTCAACCAAGTGGCTTTAACTCTGTGCTGGTTGGAAATGCAGGTGTCCAGCCGGTATAGATTGTTAGGCAGACTCGGCAGTGACCATACTGAAGAAAATGGCAAACAAGATCCTACCCTTCCGTCTCCGCCAAAGACATTTGACCTCCTACCTGTCCACAGTCCTCCTACCTGACTGGACCTTGGGCTGTTGGTTTTGCTTTTTGCAACAAATCCAGTTGCTGTGAATTAAACGATATTCTTCAATCCTTTTACTTATTTGTATTTGATCTGTGCTAAATCAATTAAGCTCTTTTTGTTAACAAATTAGCTTAAATTTTTGAGAAGGTGTAAAATGTGACTGGTAGTTCTGGGTAGATCCAATATACAACGTTATGTATTTGAAGAAATTGCAAAAACATCTTGAATTTATACAGCGCCTTCAATCTGGAAAACAGTCCCGAGGCACTTCACAAAAGTGTGAGGACAAATGGAGAGCGGGCTAAAGAAGGAGAGATGATAGCTTGGTCAAAGAGGTGGGTTTTAAGAAAGGTTTGAAAAGGTGAGGGATTTGGAGAGGCAACAAGCTTCAGAAGAAAGAACTTGCATTTCTATAGCGCCTTTCACAACCTCAGGATGTCCCAAAGCGCTTTACAGCCAATGAAGTACTTTTTGAAGTGTAGTCACTGTGGGAAACGCGGCAGCCAATTTGCACACAGCAAGCTCCCACAAACAGCAATGTGATAATGACCAGATCATCTGTTTTAGTGATGTTGATTGTGGGATAAATATTGGCCCCAGGACACCGGAGATAACTCCACTGCTCTTCTTCCAATAGTGGTCGTGGGATCTTTTCAATAACTTAATTTGACTTCCATTGACTTCAATGGAAATAAAAATGGAGAGAGATATAGAACAGGCTGCTGACTCATCCGTTTTACCCATTACACAAAGTCAAGATTGCTCTTATGCGGGATATCTTTGTTTGGAGGAGGCATATTACTTATAATCCCATGTGAATAATTGGACAAAGTATTCATGCAGAATGTTTACTATTTTATGCTCATCCTTAGGTCCAAGCCTGGTTGCATTTTTACGGTATATTGTTGTTTAATATTATTATAACTCATTTTGAATGCATGTGATTCCAACGATAAATCCTGACAGAATTCTGTATAAAGACTGACACAGTCCCTAAATTCTGTATTCTCTCCCTCTCACTTAAAGGAAAGCTCGTGATTGTGCTAAAAAAAATCCATTTACGGCTGCATTCCCCACCAATGCCACAATATTAACCTTTCCAAGCCAAGGAAGTCCATCCATCATTCTTTCTAAACCGTGCCCTGCACAGGTATTCAAGGTTCCCTAGTGGAGGTCAGTTCCAACAAATGCAAGCTTTGTACAGTCCAGCTGCCTTCCACTCTTGGTCTTTGAGTCAATTCTTTGTGCAATGGCAGGAATCCAGAGGTCAGGGGTTATACGCAGACAAACAACGCCCACGTTTGTTAAAGCAAGCGCTCACCGTAATCTCTCCCTTTTTCTCTAACTCTCTTCTCAAGGCGCAAGCTGGCTTCCATCTCTAAAAAAATACCCACTTCCCCAACTCACGTGCGCATAGACACTACTTATTATCAGTCAGAGCTGGAATGTAGGGAGAGAGGGGAGGTAGAGAGAGGAAAAGGTGAGCAGAGTTT
Organism: Somniosus microcephalus; assembly: GCF_052327205.1. Lineage (NCBI taxonomy): Eukaryota > Metazoa > Chordata > Chondrichthyes > Squaliformes > Somniosidae > Somniosus > Somniosus microcephalus. The sequence continues at coordinate 104,823,564 of NC_141002.1, read as the reverse complement.
GTTTTGCAAGTTCTTTTTAAAGTGCAACGAGGACAACGCCTTCTCCAGTAGACTCTTAAAGTTGCATCACCCTTCCCCTATTTACAATCTGGATAATGTCACTTCCAAACCGCAAGAACTAGATTTTAAACATTTTCAGTTACAAATCCAGCAGCACTTTTCCATAATTGCTGGAAATACTCAGCAGGTCAGGCAGCATCTGTGGAGAGAGAAACAGAGTTAATGTTTCAGGTCGATGACATCAAATCAGCTGAGAACATAAGAACATAAAAAATAAGATCAGGAGTCGGCCATTCGGCCCCTCGAGCCTGCTCCGCCATTCAATAAGATCATGGCTGATCTTCTACCTCAACTCCACTTTCCCGCCCGATCCCCATGTCCCTCGATTCCCTTAATATCCAAAAATCTATCGATCTCTGTCTTGAATATACTCAACGACTGAGCCTCCACAGCCCTGAGGGTGGTGAATCTCTGGAATTCTCTACCCCAGAGTGAAGAAATTCCTCCTCATCTCAGTCCTGAATGGCCGACCCCTTATTCTGAGACTGTGACCCCTGGTTCTAGACTCCCCAGCCAAGGGAAACATCCTCCCTGCATCTACCCTGTCAAGCCCCTTAAGAATTTTATGTGTTTCAATGAGATCACCTCTCATTCTTCTAAACTCTAGAAAATATAGGCCCAATCTACTCAATCTCTTCTCATAGCACAGCTTACAGGAAACAATGCTCCAGGTGTGGCCTCACCAAAGCCAAATATAATTGCAGTAAGACGTCTTTACTCTTATACTCCAATCCCTTTTTAAAAAAGGCTAACATACTATTTGCTTTCCTAATTGCTTGCTGTACCTGCATGTTAACATTGTGTGATGTGTGTACAAGGACACCTAGGTCCCTCTGAATATTAACATTTCCCAATCTCTCACCATAGAATCATAGAATGGTTACAGCACGGAAGAAGGCCATTCGGCCCGTCGAGCCTGTGCCGGCTCTCTGCAAGAGCACTTCAGCTAGTCCCGCTCCCCCACCCTTTCCCCGTAGCCCTGCACATTTTTTTCCTTCAGGTATTTATCCAACTCCCTTTTGAAATCCACGATTGAGTCTGCCTCCAGCACCCTCTCAGGTTAAAAAATATTCTGCTTTTCTATTTTTCCTACCAAAGTGGATAACTAGAAAAACAGAATATTTTTTAGAATTGAATATACTTCTGGAATCACTCAAATGGTAACTTGTGAATCCTGGCATCTGGTATTTCTCTAATCCCCCATATTGCTTTAGGAGAAGTGACTAAATTATATGGGCCTCTCTACAGACCGCAATGAGCATTAATGCCTTTTAGAACATTCTAAATACATAGGAGGACAGCGGCATCACCAGATAGCAGAACATCGAGCACAATAGATTCACAATCTTAAAGAAAGAAAGGAAGGAAGGAGGGAGGGAGGGAGACAGGGAGAGAAGGAAGGAAGGAGGGAGGGAGGGAGACAGGGAGAGAAGGAAGGAAGGAGGGACAGCAAGAATCATAGAATTTTATGGCACAGAAGGAGGCCGTTCGACCCATCGTGTTTGTGCCGGAACGAAGGAGGGAGGTAGGGAAGGACGGATTCGCATTTCTTTAGTGCCTTTCACAACCTCAGGATGCCGCATTTCCTACATTACAACAGTGGCTACACATCAAAAGTAACTCATTGAAGTGCCTTGGGACATCCTGGGGTTGTGGAAGGTGCTATATAAAGTGAAAGAAGGAAAGACTTGCATTCCTATAGCGCCTTTCATGACCACTGGACATCCCAAGGCACTTTACAGCCAATGAAGTACTCTTTGAAGTAATGTAGGAAATGCAGCAGCCAATTTGCGCACAGCAAGCTCCCACAAACAGCAATGTGATAATGATCAGGTAATCTGTTTTAGTGATGTTGGTTGAGGGATAAATATCGGTCAGGACACCAGGGAGAACCCCCCTGCTCTTCTTCGGAATAGTGCCGTGGGATCTTTTACATCCACCAAAGAGGGCAGACGGGGCCTCGGTTTAATGTCTCCTCTGAAAGACAGTACCTCCGACAGTGCAGCACTCCCTCAGTACTGCATGGGGAGTGTCAGCCTGGATTTTTGTGCTCAAGTCTCTGGAGTGGGGACTTGAACCCACAGCTTTCTGACTCAGAGGCGAGAGAGAGAGAGAGAGTGCTGCCCACTGAGCCACAGCTGATACACAAATGTTTTCTTTAATTTTCCCCATTCTAACTAAAAAATGTGATGATAAAATCAATCCATGGAAAGCCATCGCAGAACGAAAAAGAAAGAGGAACAATGCAGAAACTACACAGCAGGTCATCATCATGAGATCGGACCGGTTAACGTTTGGCGTTTAACCAATTGTTAAAGATCTGATGAAGAGTCGACACTCCAAACATTGACCCATCATTTCTGTTACAGGTGCAAGGGGAAAGAGCAGGGGGGAGTGGGACTAATTGGAGAGCTCTTTCAACAAGCCGGCACTGGCACGATGGGCTGAACGGCCTCCTTCTGTGCTGTAAATTATAGAATGATACAGGACAGAAGGAGGCCATTCGGCCCATCATGCCTGTGCCGGCTCTTTGAACGAGCTCTCCAATTAGTCCCACTCCCCCTGCTCTTTCCCCGTATCCTGCAAATTTTCCCATTTCAAGTATTTATCCAATTCCCTTTTGAAAGTTACTATTGAATCTGCTTCCACCGTCCTTTCAGGCAGCGCGTTCCAGATCACAACAACTCGCTGCGTAAAAAAATATCCTCATCTCCCCTCTGGTTCTTTTGCCAATTATCTTAAATCTGTGTCCTCTGGTTACCGACCCTCCTGCCACTGGAAACAGTTTCTCCTAATTTACTCTATCAAAACTCTTCATGATTTTGAATACCTTTATCAAATCTCTGTTCCAGGGGGAGCAAACTGGTTCTATGAGCTGCCGTGTATTTATTTCCAGCATTTTTATTTTCTTGCTTTTATTTCAGATTTGCAAACAATCTCTTTTTATTTAAGCTCAGCTTATTTTTCTGATTTCTGACAAAGTGCTTGAGACCTTGCACAAGGACCCTTCTGTACTTGCAATACTTTCCAGTGATAAGAGGGATTGGAAAGTACAGGAGAGTGGGAGCTGACATCACCTGGGCAAGGTGTTTTACAGGTGGTCACAGATCTGGCCTGCTGCCGTCCCTGAAGGATGTCCAGCTCTGGGACTCTCAGCTCCTTCACGCTCTGGGACTACCTGGTCTTTGCTGGGGCGCTGCTGGTCTCGGCGATGGTCGGGGTCTACTATGCGGTGCTGGCAAGGCGAGAGCCGAGTCCCGGCCACTTTCTAACGGCGGGTCGCCAGCTGGGACCCCTGCCCGTGGCTCTCAGCCTGACGGCCAGCTTCATGTCGGCAGTCACCGTGCTCGGGACCCCGTCTGAGGTCTACCGCTTCGGGGCAGCCTTCTCCCTGGTCGCCCTGTCTTATCTCCTCTCCGTGGTCCTCACCTCCGAGATCTTCCTGCCGGTTCTCTACAGGCTTGAGATCACCAGCACCTACCAGGTAGGAGCCGAGGGCTGGGGGTTGGGGGGTGAGAGTCTGGGGATAGGGGGGAGCGAGTCTGGGGATTGGGGGGAGAGTCTGGGGATTGAGGGGAGAGTCTGGGGATTGGGGGGAGAGAGTCTGGGGATTGGGGGGAGAGAGTCTGGGGATTTGGGGGGAGAGAGTCTGGGGATTGGGGGGGAGAGAGTCTGGGGATTGGGGGGAAGAGAGTCTGGGGATTGGAGGGAGAGAGTCTGGGGATTAGGGGGAGAGTCTGGGGATTGGGGGGAGAGTCTGGGGATTGGGGGGAGAGAGTCTGGGGATTGGGGGGAGAGAGTCTGGGGATTGGAGGGAGAGAGTCTGGGGATTGGAGGGAGAGAGTCTGGGGATTAGGGGGAGAGTCTGGGGATTGGGGGGAGAGTCTGGGGATTGGAGGGAGAGAGTCGGGATTGGAGGGAGAGAGTCTGGGGATTGGGGGGAGAGTCTGGGGATTGGGGGGAGAGTCTGGGGATTGGAGGGGGAGAGTCTGGGGATTGGAGGGAGAGATTCTGGGGATTGGGGGGAGAGAGTCGGGATTGGGGGGAGAGAGTCTGGGGATTGGGGGGAGAGAGTCTGGGGATTGGGGGGAGAGAGTCTGGGGATTGGGGGGAGAGAGTCTTGGGATGGGGGGAGAGAGTCTGGGGATGGGGGAGAGTCTGGGGATTGGAGGGAGAGAGTCGGGATGGGGAGAGAGTCTGGGGATTGGGGGGAGAGAGTCTGGGGATTGGGGGGGAGAGTCTGGGGATGGGGGAGAGTCGGGATTGGGGGGGGAGAGTCTGGGTATTGGGGGGAGAGAGACTGGGGATTGGGGGGAGAGAGACTGGGGATTGGGGGAGAGTCTGGGGATTAGGGGGAGAGAGTCTGGGGATTGGGGGAGAGAGCCTGGGGATTGGGGGGAGAGAGTCTGGGGATTGGGGAGAGAGAGCCTGGGGATTGGGGGGAGAGAGCCTGGGGATTGGGGGGGAGAGAGTCTGGGGAGAGAGATTGGGGGAGTGAGTCTGGGGATTGGGGGAGAGAGTCTGGGGATTGGGGGAGAGAGTCTGGGGATTGGGGGGAGAGAGTCTGGGGAGAGAGATTGGGGGAGTGAGTCTGGGGATTGGGGGAGAGAGACTGGGGATTGGGGGGAGAGAGTCTGGGGAGAGAGATTGGGGGAGTGAGTCTGGGGATTGGGGGAGAGAGTCTGGGGATTGGGGAGAGAGATTGGGGGAGAGAGTCTGGGGATTGGGGGGAGAGAGTCTGGGGATTGGGGGGAGAGAGTCTTGGGATGGGGAGAGAGTCTGGGGATGGGGAGAGTCTGGGGATTGGAGGGAGAGAGTCGGGATGGGGAGAGAGTCTGGGGATTGGGGGGAGAGAGTCTGGGGATTGGGGGGGAGAGTCTGGGGATGGGGGAGAGTCGGGATTGGGGGGGAGAGTCTGGGTATTGGGGGGGGAGAGTCTGGGTATTGGGGGGAGAGAGACTGGGGATTGGGGGGAGAGAGACTGGGGATTGGGGGAGAGTCTGGGTCTGGGGATTAGGGGGAGAGAGTCTGGGGATTGGGGGGAGAGAGCCTGGGGATTGGGGGGAGAGAGTCTGGGGAGAGAGATTGGGGGAGTGAGTCTGGGGATTGGGGGAGAGAGTCTGGGGAGAGAGATTGGGGGAGAGAGTCTGGGGATTGGGGGAGAGAGATTGGGGGAGTGAGTCTGGGGATTGGGGGAGAGAGTCTGGGGATTGGGGGAGAGAGTCTGGGGAGAGAGATTGGGGGAGTGAGTCTGGGGATTGGGGGAGAGAGTCTGGGGATTGGGGGGAGAGAGTCTGGGGAGAGAGATTGGGGGAGTGAGTCTGGGGATTGGGGGAGAGAGTCTGGGGATTGGGGGGAGAGAGTCTGGGGAGAGAGATTGGGGGAGTGAGTCTGGGGATTGGGGGAGAGAGTCTGGGGATTGGGGGAGAGAGTCTGGGGATTGGGGGGAGAGAGTCTGGGGATTGGGGGGAGAGAGTCTGGGGAGAGAGATTGGGGGAGTGAGTCTGGGGATTGGGGGAGAGAGACTGGGGATTGGGGGAGAGTCTGGGTCTGGGGATTAGGGGGAGAGAGTCTGGGGATTGGGGGGAGAGAGCCTGGGGATTGGGGGGAGAGAGTCTGGGGAGAGAGATTGGGGGAGTGAGTCTGGGGATTGGGGGAGAGAGACTGGGGATTGGGGGAGAGTCTGGGTCTGGGGATTAGGGGGAGAGAGTCTGGGGATTGGGGGGAGAGAGCCTGGGGATTGGGGGGAGAGGGTCTGTGGATTGGGGGTGAGAGTCTGGGCCTGGGGATTGGGGGTGAGAGTCTGGGGGTTGGGGGGAGAGAGTCTGGGGATTGGGGGTGAGAGTCTGGGCCTGGGGATTAGGGGGAGAGAGTCTGGGGATTGGGGGGAGAGAGCCTGGGGATTGGGGGGTGAGAGTCTGGGGATTGGGGGGTGAGAGTCTGGGGATTGGGGGGTGAGAGTCTGGGGATTGGGGGGTGAGAGTCTGGGGATTGGGGGGAGAGAGTCTGGGGATGGGGGGAGAGTCTGGGGATTGGAGGGAGAGAGCCTGGTGATTGGAGGAGAGCCTGGTGATGGGGGGAGAGTCTGGGTATTGGGGGGAGAGAGACTGGGGATTGGGGGGTGAGAGACGGGATTGGGGGGAGAGAGACTGGGGATTGGGGGGTGAGAGTCTGGGGATTGGGGGGAGAGAGCCTGGGGATTGGGGGGAGAGAGCCTGGGGATTGGGGGGGAGAGTCTGGGGATGGGGGAGAGTCGGGATTGGGGGGGGAGAGTCTGGGTATTGGGGGGGGAGAGTCTGGGGATTGGGGGGAGAGAGCCTGGGGATTGGGGGGAGAGAGCCTGGGGATTGGGGGGAGAGAGCCTGGGGATTGGGGGGAGAGAGCCTGGGGATTGGGGGGAGAGAGTCTGGGGATTGGGGGTGAGAGTCTGGGGATTGGGGGGAGAGAGTCTGGGGATTGGGGGGAGAGAGTCTGGGGAGAGAGATTGGGGGAGTGAGTCTGGGGATTGGGGGAGAGAGTCTGGGGATTGGGGGGAGAGAGTCTGGGGATTGGGGGGAGAGAGTTTGGGGATTGGGGGAGAGAGTCTGGGGAATGGGGGGAGAGAGTCGGGAATGGGGGGAGAGAATCGGGATTGGGTGGAGAGAGTCTGGGGATTGGGGGAGAGAGTCTGGGGATTGGGGGAGAGAGTCTTGGGATGGGGGGAGAGAGTCGGGATGGGGGAGAGTCTGGGGATTGGAGGGAGTCGGGATGGGGAGAGAGTCTGGGGATTGGGGGGGAGAGAGTCTGGGGATTGGGGGGGGAGAGTCTGGGGATGGGGGAGAGTCGGGATTGGGGGGGAGAGTCTGGGTATTGGGGGAGAGAGACTGGGGATTGGGGGGAGAGAGACTGGGGATTGGGGGGAGAGAGACTGGGGATTGGGGGGAGAGAGACTGGGGATTGGGGGGAGAGAGACTGGGGATTGGGGGGAGAGAGACTGGGGATTGGGGGAGAGTCTGGGTCTGGGGATTAGGGGGAGAGAGTCTGGGGATTGGGGGGAGAGAGCCTGGGGATTGGGGGGAGAGAGTCTGGGGATTGGGGGTGAGAGTCTGGGCTTGGGGATTGGGGGTGAGAGTCTGGGCCTGGGGATTGGGGGTGAGAGTCTGGGGGTTGGGGTGAGAGTCTGGGGATTGGGGGGTGAGAGTCTGGGGATTGGGGGGTGAGAGTCTGGGGATTGGGGGGTGAGAGTCTGGGGATTGGGGGGGGAGAGTCTGGGGATGGGGGGAGAGTCGGGATTGGGGGGGAGAGTCTGGGTATTGGGGGGAGAGAGACTGGGGATTGGGGGGTGAGAGACGGGATTGGGGGGAGAGAGACTGGGGATTGGGGAGAGTCTGGGTCTGGGGATTGGGGGGAGAGAGCCTGGGGATTGGGGGGAGAGAGCCTGGGGATCGGGGGGAGAGAGTCTGGGGATTGGGGGTGAGAGTCTGGGGATTGGGGGGAGAGAGTCTGGGGATTGGGGGGAGAGAGTCTGGGGATTGGGGGGAGAGAGTCTGGGGAGAGAGATTGGGGGAGTGAGTCTGGGGATTGGGGGAGAGAGTCTGGGGATTGGGGGGAGAGAGTCTGGGGATTGGGGGGAGAGAGTTTGGGGAATGGGGGGAGAGAGTCTGGGGAATGGGGGGAGAGAATCGGGATTGGGTGGAGAGAGTCTGGGGATTGGGGGAGAGAGTCTGGGGATTGGGGGAGAGAGTCTGGGGATTGGGGGAGAGTCGGGATGGGGAGAGAGTCTTGGGATGGGGGGAGAGAGTCTGGGGATGGGGGAGAGTCTGGGGATTGGAGGGAGTCGGGATGGGGAGAGAGTCTGGGGATTGGGGGGGAGAGAGTCTGGGGATTGGGGGGGAGAGTCTGGGGATGGGGGAGAGTCGGGATTGGGGGGGAGAGTCTGGGTATTGGGGGAGAGAGACTGGGTATTGGGGGAGAGAGACTGGGGATTGGGGGGAGAGAGACTGGGGATTGCGGGGAGAGAGACTGGGGATTGGGGGGAGAGAGACTGGGGATTGGGGGGAGAGAGACTGGGGATTGGGGGAGAGTCTGGGTCTGGGGATTAGGGGGAGAGAGTCTGGGGATTGGGGGGAGAGAGCCTGGGGATTGGGGGGAGAGAGCCTGGGGATTGGGGGGAGAGAGTCTGGGGATTGGGGGTGAGAGTCTGGGCCTGGGGATTGGGGGTGAGAGTCTGGGGGTTGGGGTGAGAGTCTGGGGATGGGGATTGGGGGGAGAGTGTCTGGGGATTGGGGGGTGAGAGTCTGGGGATTGGGGGGTGAGAGTCTGGGGATTGGGGGGTGAGAGTCTGGGGATTGGGGGGAGAGAGTCTGGGGATGGGGGGAGAGTCTGGGGATTGGAGGGAGAGAGCCTGGTGATTGGGGGAGAGTCTGGGGATGGGGGGAGAGTCGGGATTGGGGGGGAGAGTCTGGGTATTGGGGGGAGAGAGACTGGGGATTGGGGGGAGAGAGACTGGGGATTGGGGGGAGAGAGACTGGGGATTGGGGGGAGAGAGACTGGGGATTGGGGAGAGTCTGGGTCTGGGGATTGGGGGGAGAGAGCCTGGGGATTGGGGGGAGAGAGCCTGGGGATTGGGGGTGAGAGACTGGGGGTTGGGGGTGAGAGTCTGGGCCTGGGGATTGGGGGTGAGAGTCTGGGGGTTGGGGTGAGAGTCTGGGGATTGGGGGGAGAGTGTCTGGGGATTGGGGGGTGAGAGTCTGGGGATTGGGGGGACAGTCTGGGGATTGGGATTGCGGGGTGAGAGTCTGGGGATTGGGGGTGAGAGTCTGGGACTGGGTGTTGGGGGGTGAGAGTCTGGGACTGGGGGTTGGGGGGTGAGAGTCTGGGACTGGGGGTTGCGGGGTGAGAGTCTGGGGGTTGGGGGGTGAGAGTCTGGGACTGGGGATTGGGGGTGAGAGTCTGGGATTGGGGGTTGGTTGGGTTGGGGAGGTGAAAGTCTAGGGCTGGGGGTTGGGGAGATTCCCAGTTAATGTCCCTGGACTGAAGTTTCTGGCCCAGTTACACAGCGGCTTATGGGTCATCAGGATATTCCCAAATCTGTTTCTGTGGAATGTCGTCACTGTTGTGATGTAGACAACCAATGGTCAGTGTCTCACACCAATGGACAGTGTTTTACACCAATGGACAGTGTTTTACACCAATGGTCAGTGTCTGACACCAATGGTCAGTGTCTCACACCAATGGACAGTGTTTTACACCAATGGTCAGTGTTTTACACCAATGGTCAGTGTCTCACACCAATGGACAGTGTTTTACACCAATGGTCAGTGTCTCACACCAATGGTCAGTGTCTCACACCAATGGTCAGTGTCTCACACCAATGGTCAGTGTCTCACACCAATGGTCAGCAATTCCCATGAAAAAATGGGCTATTTTTGTTTAAATCACTCCTTTAAACCTACCTCTTTGGCCAAGCTTTTGGCCATCTGGCTTAATATCGTCTTCTGAGGCTCGGTGTCAAATTTTGTTTGATAATCGCGCCTGTGAAGTGCCTTTGGAAGTTTTACTACATTAAAGGCTCAGTAGAAAAACAAGTTGTTGTTATGTCCTAGTTAAGGTTCTGCTGTAAGGAAAGACCCGCGATATTCGTCTGTGCAGCGACGAGACTCTGGTGTGACAGGATGGGACTACTGCCAGCCTCAGTGAGGTGACGCTGACCCTGGATAATTATCTGGGGTCAGCTTAATTTAAATAATGAAGGCAGTATTTTAACACCGCTGGAATGGGCTCAGGTCCAATTTTTTTAATGCCGCTATGATTTTTTTTCTCTGGGTGTTACGCGTAGCTGTGACCTGGAGATTAATCTTCAATCCCTGAAGACTCCAGGGAAATCCCGAAGGGTCGGCAATTCTAACTACATAGGATTACACAGGATATACGGCACAGAAAAGGCCATTCGGCCCAACCAGTCCATGCCGGCGTTTATGCTCCACACGAGTCTCCTCCCGTCTTCGCTCATCTAACTCTTCAGCATAACCCTCTATTCCCTTCTCCCTCATATGCTTGTCTAGCCTCCCCTTAAATGCATCGATACTATTCGCCTCGACCACTCCCTGTGGTAGCGAGTTCCACATTCTCACCACTCTCTGGGTAAAGAAGTTTCTTCTGAATTCCCTATTGGATTTCTTGGTGACTATCTTATATTGATGGCCTCTAGTTCTGCTCTTCCCCACAAGTGGAAACATTCTCTCTGTGTCTACTCTATCAAAATTTTTCATAATTTTAAAGACCTCTATTAGGTCACCCCTCAGCCTTTTTTTTTTTCAAGAGAAAAGAGACCCAGCCTGTTCAACCTTTCCTGATATGTATACCCTCGCATTTCTGGTATCATCCTTGTAAATCTGCTCTGCACCCTCTCCAGTGCCTCTATATCCTTTTTATAATATGGCGACCAGAACTGTACGCAGTACTCCAAGTGTGGTCTAACCAAGGTTCGATACAGGTTTAGCATAACTTCCCTACTTTCCAATTCTAACCCTCTAGAAATAAACCCTAATGCTTGGTTTGCTTTTTTTATGGCCTTGCTAACCTGTGTCGCAACTTTTAGTGATTTGTGTATTTGTACTCGGAGACCCCTTTGTTCCTCCACCCCACCTAGACTCGCACCCTCCAAGTAATGTGACCTCCCTATTCTTCCTATCAAAATATAATCCCTCACATTTATCTGTATTGAACTTCATTTGCCAATTATTTGCCCATTCTACAAGTTTATTAATGTCCTCCTGTAATTTGTTGCAGTCCTCCTCAGTATTGACTATCCCCCCCAATTTGGTGTCATCCGCAAATTTAGAAATTGTGTTTTTGATTCCAAAGTCTAAATCGTTAATGTAAATTGTGAGTAAGCTTGCAGGGAACATAAAAACTGACTGTAAAAGCTTCTATAGATATGTGAAGAGAAAAAGATTGGTGAAGTCAAGCATAGGTCCCTTACAATCAGAATCAGGGGAATTTATAATGGGGAACAAAGAAATGGCAGACCAATTAAATACATACTTTGGTTCTGCCTTCACAAAGGAGGACACAAATAACCTCCCAGAGATGTCGGGGAACATAGGGTCTAATGAGAGGGAGGAACTGAATGAAATCAGTATTTGTGGGGAAATGTTGTTAGGGAAATTGATGGGATTGAAGGCCGATAAATCCCCAGGGCCTAATAATCTACACCCTAGGGTACTTAAGGAAGTGTCCCGAGAAACAGTAGATGCATTGCTGGTCATCTTGCAAAATTCTATAGACTCTGGAAAAGTTCCCATGGATTGGAGGGTAGCTAATGTTACCCCACTATTCAAAAAAGGTGGTAGAGAGAAAACGGGGAATTATAGACCGGTAAGCCTGACATCGGTAGTGGGGAAAATGCTAGAGTCCATTATAAAAGATGTAATAGCAGTACACTTGGAAAACAGTGACAGGATCAGACAAAGTCAACATGGATTTACAAAAGGTAAATCGTGCTTGACTAATCTACTGGAATTTTTTGAGGATGTAACTGGTAGAATAGATAAGGGAGAACCAGTGGATGTGGTGTATTTGGACTTTCAGAAGGCTTTCGATAAGGTCCCGCATAAGAGATTAGCGTGTAAAGTTAAAGCACATGGGATTGGAGATAAGGTACTGACTTGGATAGAGAACTGGTTGGCAGACAGGAAGCAAAGAGTTGGAATAAACGGGTCTTTTTCCGAGTGGCAGGCAGTGACTAGTGGGGTACCGCAGGGATCGGTGCTAGGACGCCAGCTATTCACAATATATATTAATGATCTAGACGAGGGAACTAGATGTAATATCTTCAAGTTTGCAGGCGACACAAAGCTGGGTGGGCATGTGTGCTGTGAGGAGGATGCCGAGAAACTCCAGTATGATTTGGACAGGTTGGGTGATTGGGCAGATGTATGGCAGATGCAGTATAATGTGGATAAATGCAAGGTTATCTACTTTGGTGGCAAAAACAGGAAGGCAGATTATTATCTGAACGGCAATAGATTGGGAGAAGGGGAAGTGCAATGAGACCTGGGTGTCCTTGTGCACCAGTCGCTGAAGGTAAGCATGCAGGTCCAGCAGGTGGTTAAGAAGGCAAATGATATGTTGTCCTTCATAGCGAGAGGATTCGAGTACAGGAACAAGGATGTCTTGCTGCAGTTGTACAGGGCCTTGGTGAGACCACATCTCGAGTATTGTGTGCAGTTCTGGTCGCCTTATCTGAGGAAGCATGTTCTTGCCATGGAGGGAGTGCAGCAAAGATTCATCAGACTGATACCTGGGATGGCAGGAATGACGTATGAGGAGAGAGTGGGTCAATTGGGCTTGTATTCGCTAGAGTTTAGAAGAATGAGAGGGGATCTCATTGAAACTTATAAAATTCTAACAGGACTAGACAGACTAGATGCAGGAAGGATGTTCCCGATGGCGGGGGAGTCCAGAACCAGGGGTCACAGTCTAAAGATAAGGGGTAAGCCTTTTAGGACAGAGATGTGGAGGTATTTCTTCACCCAGAGAGTGGTGAACCTGTGGAATTCTCTACCACAGAAGGCAGTTGAGGCCAATTCATTAAATATATTCAAGAAGGAGTTAGATATATTTCTTAAGGCTAAAGGGATCAAGGGATATGGGGAGAAAGCAGGGACAGGGTACTGAATTTGGATGATCAGCCATGATCTCATTGAATGGCGGAGCAGGCTCGAGGGGCTGAATGGCCTACTCCTGCTCCTATCTTCTATGTTTCTATTGTGAACAGCAGTGGTCCCAGCACTGATCCTTGTGGAACACCATTACCCACCTTCTGCCACTGTGAATAGCTACCGTTTACTCCCACTCTCTGCTTTGTCTTGAAGCCAGCCAGCAATCCATTCTGCTACTTGTCCACTGACTCCGCATTCTCTGACCTTGTTCATCAGTCTATTATGGGGTACATTATCAAAGGCCTTTTGAAAATCTAGATAAATTACATCAACTGCATTACATCTACTCTCTCTGTTATCTCTTCAAACAATTCAACAAAGTTGGTCAAACAAGCCTTTCCCTTTTGAATTCCATGCTGACTATTCATTACTTTGTTTTTTGTTTCTAGATGTTCTTCTATTTTCTCCTTTAGTAGGGATTCCATTATTTTTCCTACCACCGATGTTAAGCTGACTGGTCTATAATTCTCTGGACATGTTCTATCCCCCTTCTTAAATATCAGTATTACGTTAGTTATCCGCCAGTCCTCTGGCACTACACCATTTTCTAACGAATTATTAAATATGTGTAGTAATGCCCCTGCTATCTCTTCCCCAGATTCTTTTAAAATGTGTGGATGCAATCCATCCGGACCAGGGGTTTTATCCTCTTTGAGTTTGATTAGTTTATTTAATAAAATCCTTTTTAATTTTAAATGCACTTCACTCATTACTCATCTCATCATCCAATGTCATGTCCACTTGTTCTATCCCCCTGGTAAATACTGAAGCAAAATAATTATTTAATATTTCTGTCATCTCTCTATCGCTACCTGTGGTATTGTCCTATCCATCCCTTAATGGCCCTATTCCCATCCCGACCTTCCTTTTTTATTGGTGCGCCTGTAAAATATTTTACTATTTTTTATGTTCCTTGATAATTTAATTTCATAGTTCCTCTTTGCCTTCCTAATTGTTTTTTTGACTTCTCTCTTAATCTCTTCATCTTCTCCCTTATCATGCACTCCCCTGCTGTCTATGTACTTAGTGTATGCCTCTTTCCTTACCCTCAATTGTTTCCTTATGGCTTTATTCATCCATGGAGTTGCATTAGTGTTTAGTTTGTTCTTTCCTTTTAGCAGAATATATTGTTCCTGCACTCTGTTGAACACCATTTTAAATGTTTCCCATTACTAAAGACTCTCAGGTTCCAGCACTATTCACCAGTGTGCTGATCACAACCCTTTGTTTGAAGAAGGGTCAAACCCGAAACGTCAACTCAAATTTCTCTCCACGGATGTTGCCTGACTTGCTGAGTTTTTCCAGCATTTTCTGTTGTTATTTCGGATTTCCAACATCTGCAGTATTTTGCTATCGTACCTTTGTTTCCTATTGTTTGGTTAATTATTGTCTAATGTACTCTTTTTATTCCAAGAAGCTTCACTTCAATCACAGCCCCTCCTGTGAGGCCGCTGCATTCTGAAAATCGAGACACACAACATTCCCCATTTTATGGTTTACTCAAAGCTCACTGAGATCCTCAGAGGCTCTCAGCATTGTCACATTATTTTTCCAGCGAGTAAGTCACCAAGTTGCGAGTTCCCATTTTCTGATGGTGAGCTATACTTCCCCTCACTCTTCACAAAATCATTTTTCCACTGAAATAACTTCCATTTCTATAAACAAAGAAATTTACATTGATACAGCACCTTATCACAACTTCAGGATATCCTAAGTTGCTTTACGACTGATGGATCTTGAGGGGTAATCACTTGTTGTAGTAAAAATGGTAAGAAAAGGAATTTATATAGCGCCTTTCATGTCATTGGGTTTGTCCCAATTTGCTGCACAGCCAATGAAATACTTTTGTAGGCAAATGCGGCAGCCAATTAGCACGCAGCCAGAGCCCAGAAACAACAGATGAGATGAAAGACTACTCAGTCTGTTTTTGGTGGTGTTGGTTGAAGAAGGATTGTTAGCCAGGTCCACGAAGAACTCTCTGCTGTGCCACAAGGAATGCTATAAGATCTCTCACATCCAGCCGAAAAGATGGACGGGGTCTCGGTTTAATGTCTCATCCAAATAAGTGGCCCCTCCGCCGGTGCAGCACTCCCTCAGTACTGGCACAGGGAGTGTCGGCCTGGATTATGTGCTCAAGTCTCTGGAGTGGGGCTTGAAGCCAGAATCTGCTGACTGGGAGGAGAGAGGCAAACTGACACATCGGGGTTTTGGGCGAGCAGAGATGCGTGGGGCAAGTGTGAATCACGCCTGCTGTCAGAAATTCCAGGCCAGGGATATTTTCAGTCTTGGGGCTCATCTACATTCCGCCGGTCTGCTGCCCACACAAAACAGTGGGCGCCATGCTGCAATGGGAGGCTGAGTCGCACCACAGCTTGTCCTTGGGTTACCAACCCTCCAGAACTGCCCTGGAGTCTCCAGGAATCAAACATTAATCTCCCAGACATGGCAGCGAGCAACCCCAGGGAGGAAAATCATCGGGGTGTTAAAAAATTGTGGTTTAAAAAAAATCTTTGTTTGTGGGGGTTGTTTGAGGAGGGGGTGGGGGATGGGGTGGATGGGGATGGGTGGGGGGTTGGGATGGGTTGGCAGAGGGATGGGGGAAGGATGGCAATGGTGGGGGGGTGGGGTTGGAGGGGGATGTGCGGAGGGGGATGTGCGGTTGGAGGGGGATGGTGGTTGGAGGGGGACGGTGGTTGGAGGGGGACGGTGGTTGGAGGGGGACGGTGGTTGGAGGGGGACGGGGTTTGGAGGGGGACGGGGGTTGGAGGGGGACGGGGGTTGGAGGGGGACGGGGGGTTGGAGGGGGACGGGGGTTGGAAGGGGACGGGGGTTGGAAGGGGACAGGGTTGGAGGGGGACGGGGGTTGGAGGGGGACGGGGGTTGGAGGGGGACGGGGGTTGGAGGGAGCTGGGCGGTTGGGATGGGTTGGGCGGAGGGTGGGGGAAGGCTGGCAATGGTGGCGGTGGGGGGCGGAATTGTGTCAGGAATGTGGCACAAATCCCCCCCCTGCCATCGCATCACCCCCACCCTCATTGTGCCCGTCGGGAGGGAGTGTTAAAATCAGCCCGGGGGAGGGGGTTCTGCCACACTGTGGGGAGCGGCTCCGAGGAAAATGAAGATGCTTCTTGAAAATAAAGTCGTTTTAGAAATTGGATTCACGGCGAAACCTGACCTTTGATTTTCAGTACCTGGAGTTGCGGTTTAACAGATGGGTCCGTCTATGTGGGACTATATTGTTTATGATTCAAACAGTGAGTACACAATCATCATTTGTAACTCTCATCATCCAATTTATTTTTGCACTAATAATAAATTATCCACATAAAGGTATGGCCTACTCCAGCTCCTATTTCTTATGTTCTAATCAGAAGAACATTTGTCCTGAGTGGCAATTTCTATAGTAAATAATCTACAACATTAAAATATAATCCAGTCACTCTCCCTGGCACTGGGCAACTTGTGCAATGTCGGGCTTGCTTTACCGATTCGATGTGAGGCTTGTATTAATTGTTGGGCTGTGAATTATTTTTCTCTGTTATGCACTGTTCTTCAGTGAAAGGGTCGGTTCCCTACTTGTTTCGGCCAATGTCACTCCGTTTCCAGCTGTTAGTGGATGTAATTTAATGCTTTGGGCTCACTTCCCTCACTGATTCGCTCTCCTTTCTTAGAATCATAGAATGTTACGACACAGAAGGAGGCCATTCGGCCCATCGTGCCTGTGCCGGCTCTTTGAAAGAGCTCTCTAATTAGTCCCACTCCTCCCCCGCCCCCCGCTCTTTCCCCCCAGCCCTGCAAATGTTTCCCCTTCAGGTATATGCCCAGTTCCCTTTTTGGAGCTCTTTGCTCCTCAATGATAACGAGGAACTGTGCATGTGGGAAATTGCTGCACATTCATGTCCTCCCAGCCCGTGGAACTGTGTATTGCCCCAGCAATGTATAACACCACAGTGCTGTCCTTGAATTCAAAATATCCGCAACTTGAACTGGTTTTGAAGCAGTTTCCTTTACGTGGGTCTGATACATGCATTCCATTTAGCATCTTAATGTATGTTTTGTAGCATTTAAACCTTAATCTGCATTGGTAAACACGGTTACATTTTAATAAGTCTGAATTTTGCTGAATATATAGTTTAGGTATTGCGTGGCATGTGGTCAATCATCCAATTTTCCAAGGCAAAATGGTTAAAATTTCAAAACGTGACAGACACATCGCCTGACCTCGGAAAGTCTCTCTCTTTCTCTCTCTCTTTCTTTCTTTCTCTCTTTCTCTCCTTCTCTTTCGCTCTGTCGCTCTTCCTCTCGCTCTCTCTTTCGCTTTCTCCCTCTTCCGCTTTCTCTCTCACTTTCACTCTCTTTCTTTCTCCTTCTCTCTCTTTCTCTCGCTCACTCGTTCCCTCTCTTTTCCTTTCTCTTACTCTATATCTGTTTTTCTCTCATTCTCCCTGTTTTTTTCTCTACATTCTCTCTCCTTTCATTAATTAACTTCTGAAATAGGATGTGTCAATTAGTCCATTATTGTACAAATGATGTATCATTTTATTTCAGATTTTATACACGGGGATTGTTATTTATGCTCCTGCTCTAGCATTAAATCAAGGTCTGTATTACTTTTCTGTCCCTTCATTTGTCAGTTCCGCAATAATACCAGGGACTTTCTGTCCTGATGTTTTACAGATATCTGAATTTCTTGCTTTTAGTGACTAACTTCAACCTGTGGGGCTCGATAATCTCAACTGGAATAGTCTGCACCTTCTACTGCACCTTGGTAAGTTGCCATCATTGAGTTGGTGAGTCTGGCAATGAGACAGCACAAATTACAGATAACCACAAGAAGAGTTAAAGGGACGGTTAGAGAAAAAGATATCTTTACGCAGAGCAGGGTTAGAATGTGGAATTCTCAACCACAAAGCTTTGCTGAAACAGAGTCCATTAGTTATTTTAAAAGAGAACTAGATAGTTGCTTGAAGAAGAAGAATATGCGGGGAGTGAGCAGGAGAGTGGGATTCGTCTTCATGTGGAGAAACACACCAGCGTAGATGTGATGGGCCGAATGGCCTGTTTCTGTATTTGGGTGTCAGCCGTGGGTCAGTTGGTCACATTCAGGATGTCTCAAAGGGGGAAAGATTGGGTTTTGCGCCTCCCGTTTGCGCCCCATTAATGTCCCCCTGGGGCGCTAAGTCCCTAGCGCGTGGGCGCAGTGCCGCTAACGCCTCCCGTGAAATTCAGCGGGAGATTAGCGGTGGCAGTAGTCAGAAGCGCCCTGCGGTGCTGTACCTCCGGTAATGACGTCATCACCGTGCGCAGCGCCCCGGCCTCAAACTTGGCTTGTGCTCCCTGACCTGCCACCGGACACGATGTCCGACAGGGTCAGGGGGCGTGTTTGCGGCCAGGGCGGTGCAAATTTTAGGGCAGGTGCCGGGCGGCCATATTTTTTTGGGCCGCCTGCCAGCCCCGCCCCCTCTCGCCTCCTCCCGCGGGGTGCCGGCCGCGATCGGTCAGCCCGGCGCTCCTCTTGAGGGCAGCCCGCTCCCCAATGGTCCAGCAGGATCACCGGTGCGTGCTGCGCTAGGCCCCTCCCCTTTAATCAGGGGGAGGGAGTCCCGCGGCGCTACGAGCCGATGCGCGTGGAAGTAGCACCGCGATATTGAATGGTAGCGCCCCAGGAGGGAGGGGCAGCGCTTCCAGTAGCCCCACCTCCTGCTTGGGGTGCTACCACTCAATTTACGGCGTGGGGGTGCTAACTTTTTCAGGGCACTAAAAGTAGCATCCCAGCGAAGTTAGCGCCCCAAAGGGGGCGCGACCGAATTTTTCCCCCGAAGTGTTTTACAGTCAATGAAGTACTTTTATAAAGTGTAGTCACTGTTGTAACCAATTTGCAGCCAATTTGTGCCCAGTAAGCCCCAACAAACAGCAATGTGATAAGGATTTTATTGCTGTTGATTGAGGGATAAATATTGTCCCAGGACACCGGGGATAACTCCCCTGCTCTTCTTTGAAATAGTGCCAGAGGATCTTTTACATCCACGAGAGAGCAGACGGGGCCTCGGTTTATCTCATCTGAAAGACGGCACCTCCGACAGTTCGGTGCTCCCTCAGTACTGCCCCTCCGAGAGTGCGGCGCTCCCTCAGTACTGCCCCTCCGACAGTGCGGTGCTCCCTCAGTAGTGCCCCTCTGACAGTGCGGCGCTCCCTCAGTAGTGCCCCTCTGACAGTGCGGCGCTCCCTCAGTACTGCCGCTCCGACAGTGCGGTGCTTCCTCAGTATTACCCCTCCGACAGTGCGGCGCTCCCTCAGTACTGCCCCTCCGACAGTGCGGCGCTCCCTCAGTACTGCCCCTCCGACAGTGCGGTGCTCCCTCAGTACTGCCCCTCCAACAGTGCGGTGCTCCCTCAGTACTGCTCCTCCAACAGTGCGGCGCTCCCTCAGTACTGCCCCTCCGACAGTGCGGCGCTCCCTCAGTACTGCCCCTCCGACAGTGCAGCACTCCCTCGGTACTGCACTGGAGTGTCAGCCTAGCTTACGTGTTCAAGTCACTGATGTGGGACTTGAACCCACAACCTTCGGACACGGAGATGAGGGAGCTACCTGCTGAGCCAAGGCTGCCATCTAATCCTTGTATTTGACACTGTTGCTCTTCTTTGTTCTAGGGAGGTCTCAAGGCTGTTGTGTGGACAGATGTGTTTCAGATTGTAATCATGGTGACTGGGCTTGTGGCTGTCATTGTCCGAGCCATGATACTGGAAGGGGGCATCACTAACGTGCTGAATACTGCTTATAACGGGGGAAGACTAAACTTCTGGAAGTAAGTTTTGCAAACTTTTCAAGTGACTGTATCTTTTACCAACATGCTTTGTAATTTAATGACCAACCTCTGTGTCCAGCTTTGACCCCAACCCACTCCATCGACACACCTTTTGGACACTCGTAATAGGAGGCACTTTCACCTGGACTGGAGTCTATGGAGTCAATCAAGCACAGGTTCAGAGGTACATCTCTTGCAAGACAAGATCTCAAGCCAAAGTGTGAGTATTAGTTGGAAATTTTAATCTTGAAATTAATTGAAATCTGGCAACGCTGCAATTATAAAATTCTCATCCTTGTTTTCTAATCCCTCCATGGCCTCACCCCTCCCTATCTCTGTAAGCTTCTCCAGCCCTTCTACTCTCTGAAATCTCTGCATTCCTCCAATTCTGACCTCTTGAGCATCCCTGATTTTAATCGCTCCACCATTGGTGGCCGAGCCTTCTGCTGCCTGGGTCCTAAGCTCTGGAAGTCCCTGCCTAAACCTCTCCGCCTCGCTACCTCTCTTTTTCCTCCTTGAAGACTCTCCTTAAAACCGACCTCTTCCTGTCCTAATAGCCCCTTGTGTGGCTTGGTGTCAAATTTTGTCTGATAATGACTCCTGTGAAGCGCCTTGGGATGTTTTACTACATTAAAGGCGCTATATAAATGGAAGTTGATGATTTTGTTGAAATCGGGCTATTAAATCATTTATTAGTTGACCTGCTAAAAAGTTGGAAGAACAGGAACGCAAAGTCTAAAAAATAATATCCATTCCTGTATCGGACGTTTAAGATTCTGAATTGAGATTATCAGTGTTATAAGGTGTGAGTTTGAAGAGGAGCAGGGATGATTCTGCTGATCTACCTAATGGCGGGTGATTGAGTTCAATCCCCATGGCATTTCCAGGTGTACCTATTTCATATAACTCCAAACTATTGCTGCCTTTTAATTCTTGACATTCCCAGTGCAGTGCTGAGGGAGCGCCGCACTGTCGGACGGGCAGTACTGAGGGAGCGCTGCACTGTCGGAGGGGCAGTGCTGAGGGAGCGCTGCACTGTCGGAGGGGCAGTACTGAGGGAGCGCTGCACTGTCGGAAGGGCAGTACTGAGGGAGCTCTGCACTGTCGGAAGGGCAGTACTGAGGGAGCGCTGCACTGTCGGAGGGGCAGTACTGAGGGAGCTCTGCACTGTCGGAGGGGCAGTACTGAGGGAGCGCTGCACTGTCGGAGGTGCCGTCTTTCTGATGAGACGTTAAACCGAGGTCCCATTTGCCCTCTCAGATGTATGTAAAAGATCGCACGGCACTATTCGAAGGAGAGCAGGGGAGTTCTCCCCGGTGCCCTGACCAATATTTATCCCTCAACCAACATCACTAAAACAGATGATCTGGTCATTGTCAGATTGCTGTTTGTGGGAGCTTGCTGTGTGCAAATTGGCTGCTACATTTCCTACATTACAACAGTGACTACACTTTAAAAAGTACTTCATTGGCTGTAAAGCACTTTGAGACATCCTAACGTACTGAAAGCAGCCATGAATTGGTCTAGCTCTCTATTGAAGGTGTGCAAGGAGTCAGCACTCACTGCACTAGTGATATGGCGGGCAAAGGGCACTAAACCCCTCTGGCAGTGAATGGTGAATTTTACTGCAATCAGAACAACCCACAGCTGATATTTTTGCCAGTTGTGATGAGAGAATGCAAAACACAAGTTGGATCTTTCAGCCAGTTAATATTTAAAACTTTATTTTGCCCTGTTTCAGAGCCCTTTACGTGAACCTCATTGGACTGTGGGTCATCCTTGTGTGCACAGTACTGTCAGGATTGTCAATGTACTCTCTCTATCATGAATGCGATCCATGGACTTCTGGGAAGGTGGAAGCCCCAGATCAGGTACATTACAATGTACAGAAAGATCAGTAATGGACTGGTCGAGTAAAGTTTGTCAGGAAACTGCATTGTAATGTAACTACGCTATAAGGTGTCAGCTGTGGCTTAGTTGATAGCGTTCCCACCTCTGAGTCAGAGGTTCTGGTTTCAAACCACACTGTCGAGACGAATACATAATCTAGGCTGATATTTCAGCGAGGGAATGCTGCACTGTCAGAGGTGCCGTCTCTCGGATGAAAT
The DNA here is from genome assembly GCF_052327205.1 of Somniosus microcephalus. Taxonomy (NCBI): domain Eukaryota; kingdom Metazoa; phylum Chordata; class Chondrichthyes; order Squaliformes; family Somniosidae; genus Somniosus; species Somniosus microcephalus. The sequence continues at coordinate 104,801,890 of NC_141002.1, read as the reverse complement.
GTTAAACCGAGGCCCCGTCGGCTCTCTCAGGTGGATGTAAAAGATCCCATGGCACTATTTCAAGAAGAACAGGGGCGATCTCCCCCGTGTCCTGAGCCAATATTTATCCCTCAATCACAAAAACAGATTGTCTGGTCCTTTATCAATTAGTCTGTAGTAGACTAATTGATAAAGATATAAAGGTTGATTGTTCTCTTAAGTCAAGCTCTCCATTATCATTGTATCATTGGACTACCAGGGTGGTACAAGGTGAAATCTGTAGTGTATGTAACCGTTCTACCTTTAAGAGAACTATTGTATGTAACCGTCCACCTTTAAGAGAACTATTTTAGGTGTTGCACTACTTTATCTTGGCTGCTGTATACTGTAATACCGGGAGTGACCACACCGGTATATAAGTGCTGTGTAAGGATTTATTGGGCAGATTCGCCCTGACCTTCGAATAGTAAAGTCCTGTTAAAGTTACTCTTGTAGTCTGTGTATTAATTCACCATATAACCCACAGACTTTACAGTGGCGACGGGTTCGATCTTACCCTGCGGCAGCGACACACCCGAAGCAGTTAACGAGCGTCGAGAAGAGGCACCCGCCCTCGTCGTTCGGCTGAGAGAAGACTCGAGTCTGCAGAGCAAGGAAGAAGGAAGGATTCAGACACGAAGCCTTCCATCAGCAACAGGCTGTTATTGTCCCTTCTGCCACGGCGGTGAGTGAGCCGATTAGCCAAGAGAAGCAAGTCGGCCACGTTGACTGTGAGTAGGGGGAAAATAAAAAGAAACGGAGGATAAGGGCGGTGAACTCGACCACGGTCGGGGGAAAGGAGCCGGACAGAAGTCGGGCCCAGAGGCGCTGAGACTGGGGCAGCGTAGGGCACGGAAGCCGCGGTACAAGCGGGAACGCAGCCGGTGTGAGAGACCGGGCTACAAGCGGGCTGGGAGACGCAACAGCGTCGTGAGACAGCTAGACCGCGACCGGCGAAAAAGGCCGGGCAGCTACCGAGGCCACGAGGCGCTGCGACCGGGATCGTAAGGCGCGGGAAGATAGAAAAATAAATAAAACCGCGGAGAACTCAGCCGCAGCCGGGGGAGGAAAGGACCGGACTGCGAGTTGACTGGGAGGCGCGATTGGAAGCCGCTGAGGGAGAGACAGAGCCCGAGTGAAGGGGGAACGGGACCGAGCAAGGGAGACCGAGCGAGATTCCGCCCAGCGGCTGGAACTGTTCGCCGCCAACGGGTTGTCCCCAGCGCTGGTTGTCGGCCGAGAAAAGGGAACAAGGAACGCACTGAAGCCGGCGCGCAGGCTGCGAACTCCGAAAGCCAGCGGTCGTCGCCCGAAGGAAAGCTTACCCCTCCCGCCAGGGGAAGAAACGCGGGAAGCCGCCAGTAGGCGGGGAAGAAGACAGAAGCGGGAAACCGCCATTTTGAAAGTGGGCGGGGAAGAAGACAAGCGCGGGAAACCGCCATTTTTGGAAAAAAAAAAGTAACGAACAAATTCGTTGTGGTTTCTCAAAAAGATAGTGAAGATGCCTAAGCATGGTAACATCAACAACTTCGATTCCGAGGTGGAAGATTGGGCCACGTACGTAGAACGCATCGAGATATATTGTGAGGCCAATAAAATAGCAGATGATGATAAAGCTCTCACCTTATTAAACGCAATGGGGGCAAAGACATACGGGCTATTGAAGCATCTTCTATCACCAGCTAAACCGGCGGATCAGACTTTCGCTGATATTGTTGCTGTCCTGAAGGATCATTTGAACCCCACACCGCTGATGTTGGCGGAACGATTCAAATTTTATGCGAGAACGCAACGGAAAGAGGAAAGCAACGCGGAATACTTGGTCGAACTGCGTAGACTAGCGAAATACTGCCAGTTTGGGGAAAATCTGACAGAGGCATTGAGAGACAAGTTCGTGTGCGGGTTGTCGAAGGAAGGAACACAAAAGCGACTGCTCGAAGAGAACGATCTTACACTTGACAAGGCTGTCCTTATTGCAGCATCACACGAAGCAGCCACGAGAGGCACTGCGGAAATGCAGCTGAAGGCAGCGGTACTCAGCGTGGATCAAATGACTTCGGGTACAACAAAATGTTATCGTTGTGGGAAGACAACACACGACCAGAACCAATGCTGGTTTAAAAACCAGGAATGTAGAAAATGTGGCAAGCTTGGCCACATAGCTAAAGTATGCCGGTCAGGAAAGAAGACCAACAACAGAAAAAAGTCACCGCAGGAAAAGTACAGCAAGGTACACAAGGTGGCTGAGAAGAGTTCAGATGAACAGAATTCGGATTCAGACCCGAACGGCCAGGAACTGGGTAGTCTGAGAATTTACAATGTGAGTAAGGAAGCTGACCTACAAACTATCTGGGGCACACTAAAAGTAGCCGGAGTCCAAGTGAAAATGGAATTGGACACAGGATCAGCCCTATCAGTCATAAATCGAAGGGATTACAACCGGCTATTCTCACATATACCCTTGAGAGATACCAAGATCGTATTGCAGACATACACGGGGCATAAAGTATACCCCATGGGAAAGATACAAGTCAAGGTGAGAGACAGGGGCAAAGAACACCAAGGAATGGACTTATATGTACTACCTGAGGGAGGTCCACCACTTCTGGGACGGGAGTGGATCAGGGAAATAAACATGGAATGGCACTACCTAAAAGCAATAACGAGTGAGTACTCGGTGACGACAATCAGCTCAGACTCTGAAACGGATGACGACAAGACCAGCCCAGGTGCAAAAGACAAGTCTAAAATGGACTTGCTGACTAAGGTTGGAAAAACGAAGGAGTGCATAAATACTGATGCTTCAAAGGAGAACAAAGTTTCAGAACAGAATTCCACTGAACAACAACAACATAGTTTGGCGGAGAATTCTGAGTCTGTCCAGTTTACAGACATGCACAAGTCTGAGGAACACCGGGCTCGAACTCAACTCCATTTCAAATTACAACAGCAATTAGAACAATTGAGTTGCCGTCTCGAGCAAGAGATAAAAGCAATGAAAACGTTCTTTGACACAGAGTGGGAGAATCTGGAAAGACAACAGAAACAGCTGAGGGAGAAAAGGGAGCAGGAGCACACAAACCGTCTGCGCAAGGAGGCCAAACGAATCAAAGCTGATTCGGTTTCTGAAGGTGCGTGCTCTAATCTGGTGGAGCAAGATGTTCAGCAACTGAAGGCGCTTGTTAGCAGATTGCAGGCAGAAAAGGCTGAGTTGGTCACCATGAATTCCGAGCTCCTACTGAAGTTGGGTGCAGCATCACCGGACGATTCATTTGTGGAAATTCGAATGGTGGAGGCTGCGGATGATGGCGAAGTAGAAACAGCAAAGGAGCCCCAGGGCAAGGTTATAAACAGCCCTGCAGCTACTGGGAAACGGATGAGGTCAGAAGAGTCAACGGTCAGCCAACTCCTTCATATGCTGAGGGACAAGACTCTGAAATGGGAACAATTTGGACATGAGTCTAAATCTTCAAAGGAGGGGGGTTTGGAGCTCCCAAAAGTTATTGGAATAGCTGAGGTTGCAACACAGACTGAGAAGATGGCAGCAGAGCAAACCTTGGATGCCAAAAGTACGCTGATTCACGTCAATGTTGAACAACAGAATGCTGAAACAGCTGCTCCAGTAGAGGGATTGAATAATACAATCAATCAATCTCCCAATGAAGTTGAAGTATTGAAATCACGAATGAGGTCAGTAGTAAAAGACTTGCAGGAAGCCCAGAAAAAGCTGGATGAAACTGAACGCATGAAGAAGTCTCTTCAGGAAAGATGTCTGGATTTGGAACAAAAGCTGGCTAACGTCCAGCTGGGTATGGAGGAAATAGAAGACCCTCTCGCTGGCCTAGCTCAGGACGACACCGAATATTACCATGACCTGTTGGACGACACCGAATATTACGATGACCTGCTCTGCCCAGCTTGTGATGAAAACTCCCAAAGTGCAGAAACCATGAAGAATCACCTAAAGTCTAAGGAACATCGGGAGATGGTGGCGCTACTACGGAAAAAGGAGGACGAGAAGGAGGAACGGTGCATGCAGCTGGCAGCTGACAGTGGAGCCCAGAGAGTCTCCAAGAAGCAGAAAAGGAAAAGATGAAGCAGAAGATGATGACCATCTGAACCATTATCACCTCTACCAGGTCACGCACGTGGTCTCTCCGTACGGAGCCAAATCAGTTTGGAAGTAGAAAAACTTCCCAAGGTACTCAAGCTTTTAGAAGTCAACAATGCTGGTTCAGAAGTGACGGAAGTTCAAGCTGTTAAGTCCAGTGAAGGACTATTGGATGAGTCACTCCAGCAACGTGAACCGACTACACCGAGACTGAATCTGTGAACTGTTTTCCGCAGAGACTGAATCTGTGAACTGTTTCCCGCAGAGACTGAATCTGTGAACTGTTTCCGCAGAGACTACATCTGTGAACTGTTTTTACATGAAGTTGGATATATGTTATGTTTAATGGGGAATAAGTATGTTGTAAGCTAAAAAGGGAGGATTGTAGTGTATGTAACCATTCTACCTTTAAGAGAACTATTGTATGTAACCGTCCACCTTTAAGAGAACTATTTTAGGTGTTGCACTACTTTATCTTGGCTGCTGTATACTGTAATACCGGGAGTGACCACACCGGTATATAAGTGCTGTGTAAGGATTTATTGGGCAGATTCGCCCTGAACTTCGAATAGTAAAGTCCTGTTAAAGTTACTCTTGTAGTCTGTGTATTAATTCACCATATAACCCACAGACTTTACAAAATCGATGGACATTTTTCATCTAGCAGTTCCTGTGTTCCCATTTAGCTCATTGCTGTTTGTGGGAGCTTGCTGTGCACAAATTGTCTGCCGCGTTTCCCACATTACAACAGTGACGACACTTCAAAAAATACTTCATTGGCTGTAAGATGTTTTGGGACGTCCTGAGGTGGTGAAAAGCTCTGTAGAAATACAAGTTCGTTATTTCTTTAACTGGAACACATCCCCATTTGAAACTGAAAAGAACAGATTGGAGTCGTGTTTCTGAGCTGTTCCTGAACAAACACGTAACGTGTAAAAAGATGAACGGTGGCATTAAAGGAGTGCACAGGACGAGCTACTGAGCATTGTTCAATGTTTATTAGAAAATATGCGCTACTATTCTTTCCTTGAGTCTGTGATATCGAAGATAATCTCCCCTCTCATTAACGTTCCTCTTTAACTAGTCTCTTCGGATCTGAGTTTTTGACACAAAGTGTGTTTTTTTGTGTTCAAAATATCATTTGTGAGCTTTAATTTTCTTTGAAATTATCCTGGTGGATTCCGGGTTCCAGTGAGCAAAGGCCCCCCCCCCCGTTGGTAGCACTAACCAGAGCAAAAGGCCACAGATTCGATTACCGGGCTGGGATTTTCCACCAATAACTTTAATGGTCGGAAAATCATGGGCTGGGGATGCGGAATTTACGGATCTGTCTCCCCAGCAGCGCACAGAAACGGAAAATGACGGTCTCGATCTCAACCAAGGGTGCCCCAGTTGCCTGGGTTGGGGTTTGTCACTCGATGATATGAGGGCCGCCCATATAAATATTTGAATTTTGCTCCCAGCACATTGCTCTTGATGCGCTGAGAGAACACAGAGGTCACGGGGTGAGACTTCCAGCAGCAGCAGCACATAAAGGGCCGTCGGCGCATTAAAGACTGCAGGAGATTTTTTTGGGGGGTGAGGAGGAGGAGAATGGGACGAGAGCAACTGAGGTGCAGCCTTGCAACAGCAGGTGAGGGCAGTGGCACTGACGGAAGGTCAAAGCAATCCCAAAAAAAATTCAAAATTTTCCCGTAGCCTTTCGTCGCGACGGAGTTTGTAACGGGCACCGAGTGAATTGGTATTTCTCAGGTGCATCAGCCTCAGTGTGAGGGGCGGCAAATGTGGCTTTCATGATCCTTGTGGGACACACACTTCTGGCACCATGGGTCACTTATTGAATGGCGGAGCAGGCTCGAGGGGCCGAATGGCCAACTCCTGTTTCTGATTCCTGCCCATAGTGCCGTGTGTGCCAAATGGGCTGCAGTCATCTACATCCAATAATACGTAACCCCATTTTCAACCCGATTTTAGTTTTAGAAAAACATATTACATATTACACGTATCTGATAGAAAGCCAGATATAAGGATTAAGGATGCAGTGTGATAGTGTTATGTTTATTACTAATATATACTGTATCAGCACACAGCCTCCTCCTCCAAATCATGATTAGAAGCTTAATACAGTAGTACCATCCCATGGCCCCTCGAGCCTGTTCCACCATTCAATTAGACCATAGCTGATCTGTACCTCGACTCCAGTTCCCTATCCTCGAAAGCAGATCCCATTTTTCAGAAACAATGTTGATATTAACTGTATATAATCTGTGGTATATTAACATATGTATTATCTGTAGTGTATTATCTCCATAAATACCTGCAGATTACCTACCTATCTATATACACACCTGCATATACCTGCATATTACCTGTAGTAAATGACCCATACTGCCTATAGTATATTACGTAAAGAAAGACTTGCATTTCTATAGCGCCTTTCACCACTTCAGGACATCCCAAAGCGCTTTACAGCCAATGAAGTACTTTTGAAGTGTAGTCACTGTTGTAATGTAGGGAACACAGCAGCCAATTTGCGCACAGCAAGCTCCGACAAACAGAAATGTGATAATGGCCAGATAATATTTTTTAGTGAGGCTGGTTGAGGGATAAATATTGGCCCAGGACACCAAGGATAACTCCCCTGCTCCTCTTTGAATAGTGCTGTGGGGTCTTTTATATCCACCTGAGAGAGCAGATGGGGCCTCGGTTTAATGTCTCATCAGAAAGATGGATATATAATATATCTGCAGCATATTACACATATTATCGGTAGTATATTACCTATATATGTACCTGTATGTTATCTATAATCTATACCCTGTCTAGTTACCTGAATAATTGGCTCATGCGACCTGTTGATTGTGTTCTTTAGCTAATGCCCTACATGGCGGTGGACATTTTGAGAGGCTACCCAGGGCTGCCGGGTCTCTTCGTGGCTTGTGCGTATAGTGGGACATTAAGGTAGGTTGGGACAGTGGAACAGAGCAACTGACACTTAAAGGTAAAGTTTGATTTGATTGAGTGTCATTTTGAATTGTGCACCAGTGCTGGAACTCTTGTCAAGTTGAACTGTGCAAATTCCTGGCTTGTTCTCGACATGATACATTGGTTTAGTTTATACTCCGCTTAATACGTATATGAATCAAAGTTTGTTTGGTGAAGGAGTGGCTGTGAATGTCATGTAACAATGGTGCCTTTTACCTTCTCCCGCTGCAGCACGGTGTCCTCCAGCATTAATGCACTCGCTGCTGTAACAGTGGAAGACCTCATCAAGCCTTATTTCACAACCCTTTCTGAGAAAAAGCTCGCTTGGATTTCCAGAGCCATGAGTAAGTCTTCTGTCTTCTTAATTTGGCGACCTGCCATTTTGTTGTGCAAGGTCAGACTAAAAGCACATAGTGTCTTGGGTTCAGTTCAACTGAAGCCAGTTACTGAGAAAGTTATCCTCGCTCCAAAACTGCTGTGTGAATTGGCGAGTCTCGCCCACAGCGAGTGCGCGGTACAATGGGGAAATCCTTCTTCCCCTGACAACTCAACGCATTGCTCGCCAAAACTGCTTTCATTTTTGGACTAAACACAACAAAAATAAAGGCGGGAAACGATAACACTCGATAAATGTCGGCCAGAAAAGACCAGCTCGTCCATCCAGCCTGTCCCATACAGTTGTGATCAGCTCAAGGCTCCTTCCCCCCCCTGGAGACCGTGTAGACCTCTGGAAAAGGCCAAAAACCGGATCAAAACCCCAAGTCCAATTAGGGACAGAGATCTGTAAAGTTTCACTCCGCTCCCTAACAGTGCAGACCACGTACACTTTATTTCGGGAAACCAGACCACAAAGGCCCATTGTTGTCTGATCTTTGTGGAAACTTTACAAATCGGGCGAATGGGATGCTGTAATGGCAGGGTGTTGATACTGTTGGGGTGAATCGTGTGGTGTTGTGAGCCTCGTATTACACACTGAAGCTCTGACCAGCTCTGGGTGGTGGAACACAGGCTAGGTTACGATTAACACACTGTCCTAATCTCTTCTGAACATGCAATCCAAACTGCTGTCAGATGGCACGGGGCTTTTAACGTGCTTTCCACAATCCCGAGACACTTAATTTATTCAGCAGCATTAACTTAAACTTTGAAGGCTGGTTCTACGATGAAAATTACTTATTAAATCTTCAAAAGGAAAAACAATGCACGATTTTAACAAACAAAACCAAATATATTACATCATCTCAGGACAGTCTCCAATCCAAGAGCGAGCAACGGTTCGATGGTCCGAATGGCCTCCTTCTGTGCAGCCACTGAGACAATTCAATGAATACGATGCCCTTTAGAGGAATATCTACTAGTAGAGGGTCGTTTAACTAAAGGGATAGTCTTACGAAGCCACACTGCCGATGGTGAGGGTCCCCATCCCCAATGGAGAAATGTCCCACTGACAGCACAGACTTGGAAAACAGTGACGGGGCGATCAGGGCGCTTAAACACCCCCCAAAATTTCTATGACTTTTTAAATCAGACCATTGCTTTTGAAAGAACAAGCCTATGATCACTAGACAGAAACACAGAAACAAGGGATGTTTTTCCAGAGCTGATCAGTTCCACACTTCACTTTCAAACATTCACCGGGATATTGCAGGGAAGAGTCATGAAGCTAGGGATGGGCCAGCGACACACGACCAGCTCTTAACCTCGAAAGCACCAAGTCTTTGTCCGACAACACAAAGTTTCATTTGCTTTATTTCAATTATTAGGTTAATGGAACTTCATTTGTGAAATTCCTATTTGAACATTTGACCTTTTGAAGTAGTTTTTTTTGGTCCAGCAAAGCTCATATCCAAACATCCCCCGAAAAAGCATCCTTCTTCCAGCACTTTGTAAAATCACCCCAGAAATTTACAAAAGTGTTCCGCTTCCAAACTTTATAGTGTTTGCTGACACTTGGTACAATCTCACCTCCAGACTCGAATATTCCAACTCACTCCTGTCCGACCTCCCACCCTCTGTAAACTTGGTCATCCGAAACTCTGCTGCCCCGTGTCCTAACTCGCACCGAGCCCCGTTCACCCATCACCCCTGTGCTCGCTGACCTACACTGGCTCCCGGTCCAGCAACGCCTCGATTTAAAAATTCTCATCCTTGTGTTCAAATCCCTCCATGGCCTCGCCCCCTCCCTATCTCTGTAATCTCCTCCAGCCCTACAACACGCCATGATCTCTGCGCTCCTCCATTTCTGGCTTCTTGAGCATCCCCAAATTTAATCGCTCCACCATTGGCAGCCGTGCCTTCAGCTGCCTGGGCCCGAAACATAGAAACATAGAAGATAGGAGCAGGAGTAGGCCATTCGGCCCCTCGAGCCTGCTCCGCCATTCAATGAGATCATGGCTGATCATCCAAATTCAGTACCCTGTCCCTGCTTTCTCCCCATATCCCTTTAGCCTTAAGAAATATATTTAATTCCTTCTTGAATATATTTAATGAATTGGCCTCTACTGCCTTCTGTGGTAGAGAATTCCATAGGTTCACCACTCGCTGGGTGAAGAAATTCCTCCTCATCTCTGTCCTAAATGGCTTACCCCTTATCCTTAGACTGTGACTCCTGGTTCTGGACTCCCCCGCCATCGGGAACATCCTTCCTGCATCTACTCTGTCTCGTCCTGTTAGAATTTTATAAGTTTCAATGAGATCCCCTCTCATTCTTCTAAACTCCAGCGAATATAAGCCCAATCGACCCAATCTCTCCTAATATGTCAGTCCTGCCATCCCAGGTATCAGTCTGGTGAATCTTCGCTGCACTCCCTCCATGGCAAGAACATCCTTCCTCAGATAAGGTGACCAAAACTGCACACAATACTCAAGGTGTGGTCTCACCAAGGCCCTGTACAACTACAGCAAGACATCCTTGTTCCTGTACTCGAATCCTCTCGCTATGAAGGCCAAAATACCATTTGCCTTCTTAACCGCCTGCTGCACCTGCATGCTTACCTTCAGCGACTGGTGCACAAGGACACCCAGGTCTCGTTGCACTTCCCCTTCTCCCAATCTATTGCCGCTCAGATAATAATCTGCCTTCCTGTTTTTGCCACCAAAGTGGATAACCTCGCATTTATCCACATTATACTGCATCTGCCATGTTTCTGCCCAATCACCCAACCTGTCCAAATCATTCTGGAGTTTCTTGGCATCCTCCTCACAGCACACATGCCCACCCAGCTTTGTGTCATCTGCAAACTTGGAGATATTACATCTAGTTCCCTCGTCTAGATCATTAATATATATTGTGAATAGCTGGGGTCCTAGCACCGATCCCTGCGGTACCCCACTAGTCACTGCCTGCCACTCAGAAAAAGACCCGTTTATTCCAACTCTTTGCTTCCTGTCAGTCAACCAGTTCTCTATCCAACACAGTACCTTACCCCCAATCCCATGTGCCTTAACTTTACATGCTAATCTCTTATGCGGGACTTTATCAAAAGCCTTCTGAAAGTCCAAATACACCACATCCACTGGTTCTCCCTTATCTATTTTACCAGTTACACCTCAAAAAATTCCAGTAGATTAGTCAAGCACGATTTACCTTTTGTAAATCCATGTTGACTTTGTCTGATCCTGTCACTGTTTTCCAAGTGCTCTGCTATTACATCTTTTATAATAGACTCCAGCATTTTCCCCGCTACCGATGTCAGGCTGTAATTCCCTGTTTTCTCTCTACCACCTTTTTTGAATCGTGAGGTAACATTAAGCTCTGGGATTCCCTCCCTAACCCTCTCCGCCTCTCCTCCTTTAAAGCGCTCCTTAAAGCCTACCTCTTTGACCAAGCTTTTGGTCACCTGTCCGAATATCTCACATGGCTCAATGTCAAGTTTTGTCTGATGACGCTCCTGTGAGGCACCTTGGGACGTTTTACTGGGTTAAAGATGTTATAAATGCAAGTTGTTGTTGTTGTAGTGTTTGTTTAGAGTTCCACTTTTCTGTCAAACTCATCATTCTGTTCTCATTTTGCTTTTAGGCCTGTTGTTTGGCGCTGCATGTATTGGAATGGCTGGTTTAGCATCACTAATGGGAAGCCTTTTACAGGTATTTAGTTGCTTGTTGGAACTTCATTTGCCCCCATTTCAGAACCCTTTTCTCTACCTAGGGAAGATCTCCCTGATACCTTGGGGCCAATATTTATCCCTCAATCAATATAATTAAAAACAGATTATCTGATCGTTTATCTCATTGTTGTTTGTGGCATCTTGCTGTGTGCAAATTGGCTGCTGCGTTTCTTACATTGCAACACTGACTACACTTCAAAAAAATGTACTTCATTACTGCATTATAGGTGAGGAGTGTAGTTAATACTGAGGAAGACTGCGACAAAATACAAAAAGACATTAATAAACTTGCAGTATGGGCTTATAAATGGCAAATGAATTTTAATATATGGTAAGTGTGAGGTTTGGTAGGAAGAATAAGGAGGCCACACACTCCTTGGAAAATGTGTCTAAATGGGGTAGAGGAACAGAGGGATCTGGGGGTACAGATACACAAATCATTAGAAGTAGCAACGCAGGTTAACAAGGCCATAAAAAATGCAAACTAAACACTGGGGTTCACTTCTAGAGGAATAGAATTGAAAAGCAAGGAAGTTATGTTGAACTTGTATCGAATCTTGGTCAGATCACACTTGGAGTACTGTGAAAAGTTCTCGTCTCCATATTATGATGAACCTTTATAAAACACTGGTTCGGCCTCAACTGGAGTATTGTGTCCAATTCTGGGCACCACACTTTAGGAAGGATGTGAAGGCCTTAGAGAGGGTGCAGAAAAGATTTACGAGAATGATTCCAGGGATGAGGGACTTCAGTTACGTGGATAGACTGGAGAAGCTGGGGTTGTTCTCCTTAGAGAAGGTTGAGAGGAGATTTGATAGAGGTGTTCAAAATCATGAGGGGTCTAGACAGAGTAGATAGAAACTGTTCACATTGGTGGAAAGGTTGAGAACCAGAGGACACAGATTTAAGGTGATTGGCAAAAGAACTAAAGGCGACATGAGGAAAAACTTTTTTATGTAGCGAGTGGTTATGATCTGGAATGCACTGCCTGTGAGGGTGGTGGAGGCAGATTCAATCATAGCTTTCAAAAGGGAATTGGATAAGTACCTGAAAGAGAAAAATTTGCAGGGCTACAGGGAAAGGGCGGGGGAGTGGGACTAGCTGAAGTGCTCTTGTAGAGAGCCGGCACGGGCTCGATGGGCCGAATGGCCTCCTTCTGTGCTGTAACCATTCTATGATTCTGTGATTATAAAAAGGATGTAGAGGCACAGGAGAAGGTACAAAAATGATTTACTCGGATGGTACCAGAACTGAGAGGTTATACCTATTGGGAAAGACTGAACAGGCGGGGGCTCCTTTCTCTAGATTAAAGACTGAGGGGTGACCTGATAGTCTTCCAGATTATGAAAGGGTTTCGATAGGTTGCCATAGAGAAAATGTTTCTATTTGTGGGAGAGACCAAAACTAGGGGCCATAAATATAAGATAGTCACTAATAAATCCGATCGGGAATTCAGGAGAAACTTCTTTACCCAGAGAGTGGTGAGAATGTGGAACTCGCCACCACAGGGAGTGGTTGAGGTGAATAGTATCGATGCATTTATGGGAAAGCTGGATAAGCATGAGGGTGAAAGGAATAGAAGGATATGCTGATGGGGTGAGATGAAGAGGGGTGGGAGGAGGCTCGAGTGGAGCAGAAACACCGGCACGGACCAGATGGGCTGAATGGCCTGTCTCTGTGCTGTACACGATGTAATTGGCTGTAAAGCGCTTTGGGACGCCCTGAGGTTGTGAAAGACGCGGTATAAATGCAAGTCTTCTTTGTTTTCCTTTTACAAAACACTTGTTTCTAGGTCCTTTACCTCCTGTATGTGTTTACATTCACAGGCAGCCCTCAGTATTTTTGGAATCGTTGGAGGACCAGTCTTGGGATTGTTCACTTTAGGCATTTTGTTTTCTTGGGCCAATTCCACTGTAAGTATGACTTGTTGGACGAATGTCTCAGGACACAACTTCATTGTGTGATAATTCATCCTTAGCTGGGAGCGCTTGCAGTCTTCCAATTAATCATTTCATTTTCAGCTTTCATAGAAACATAGAAGATAGGAGCAGGAATAGGCCATTCGTCCCCTCGAGCCTGCTCCGCCATTCAATGAGATCATGGCTGATCATCCAAACTCAGTACCCTGTCCCTGCCTTCTCCCCATATCCCTTGATCCCTTTAGCCTTAAGAAATATATCTAACTCCTTCTTGAATATATTTAATGAATTGGCCTCAACTGCCTTCTGTGGTAGAGAATTCCACAGGTTCACCACTCTCTGGGTGAAGAAATTCCTTCTCATCTCAGTCCTAAATGTCTTACCCCTTATCCTTAGACTGTGACCCCTGGTTCTGGACTCCCCCGCCATCGGGAACGTCTAGTCCTGTTAGAATTTTATAACTTTCAATGAGATCCCCCCTCATTCTTCTAAACTCTAGCGAATACAAGCCCAATCGACCCAATCTCTCTTCATACGTCATTCCTGCCATCCCAGGTATCAGCCTGGTGAATCTTCGCTGAACTCCTTCCATGGCAAGAACATCCTTCCTCAGTTAAGGCAACCAAAACTGCACACAATACTCAAGGTGTGGTCTCACCAAGGCCCTGTACAACTGCAGCAAGACATCCTTGCTCCTGTATTCGAATCCTCTTGCTATGAAGGCCAACATACCATTTGCCTTCTTAACCGCCTGCTGCACCTGCATGCTTACCTTCAGCGACTGGTGCACAAGGACACCCAGGTCTCGTTGCACTTCCCCTTCTCCCAATCTATTGCCGTTCAGATAATATTCTGCCTTTCTGTTTTTGCCACCAAAGTGGATAACCTCGCATTTATCCACATTATACTGCATCTGCCATGCTTCTGCCCAATCACCCAACCTGTCCAAATCATACTGGAGTTTCTCTGCATCCTCCTCACAGCACACACGCCCACCCAGCTTTGTGTCGTCTGCAAACCTGGAGATATTACATCTAGTTCCCTCATCCAGATCATTAATATATATTGTGAATAACTGGGGTCCTGGCACCAATCCCTGTGGTACCCCACTAGTCACTGCTTGCCATTCGGAACAAGACCCGTTTATTCCAATTCTTTGCTTCCTGTCTGCCAACCAGTTCTCTATCCAAGTCAGTACCTTACCCCCAATCCCATGTGCTTTAACTTTACACGCTAATCTCTTATGCGGGACCTTATCGAAAGCCTTCTGCAAGTCCAAATACACCACATCCACTGGTTCTCCCTTTTCTATTCTACCAGTTACATCCTCAAAAAATTCCAGTAGATTAGTCAAGCACGATTTACCTTTTCAATGTGAAAGAGGTCAATAACCAGGGGGCATAGATAACTCACTGCCGGAAAGGGTGGTGGAGGCAAAAACACTCACCGCATTTAGAAACCTACAGGGCTACGGACCCAGAGCTGGAAAGTGGGATAGCTGTTTCTCGGCCGGCACAGACACGATGGGCTGAATGGCCTCCTTCTGTGCTGTAAATTTCTATGATTCTTAAGAAATTCCAGACAAATTCAAAGTTTGACGTTGATTTTTTTTTCTATTCGTTCTCGGGATGTGGGCATCGTTGGCAAGGCCGGCATTTATTGCCCCTCCCTGACAGAGTGGTGCCCCTTTATCCAACTGATTGGCTTGTTGGACCATTTCAGAGGGCAGTTAAGTGTCAAACACATTGGTGTGGGGCTGGTGTCACATGTAGGCCCAGACCGGGTAAGGACGGCAGGTTTCCTTCCCTGAAGGACATCAGTGAACCGGTTGGGTTTTTACGACAATCCGACAGCCTCACAGTCACTTTCACTGATCCCAGATTTTTATTTCTAGATTTTAAACTGAATTCAAATTCTCAAACTCCCACGTGGGGGATTTGAATTCAGGTTCTACTGGATTGTTAGTCCAGTAACAGAATCACTACACTACCGTATAGTATCACTTATCAAGGATGGCTGCCCGTGTCCTAACTCGCACCAAGTCCCATTCACCCATCACCCCTGTGCTCGCTGACCTACATTGGCTCCCGGTTAAGCAACGCCTTTATTTCAAAATTCTCATCCTTGTTTCCAAATCCCTCCATGGCCTCGCCCCCTCCCTATCTCTGTAATCTCCTTCAGCCCCACAACCTCCCCGAGATATCTGCGCTCCTTCAATTCTGGCCTCTTAAGCATCCCTGATTATAATCGCTTCACCATTGGCGGCCGTGCCTTCTGTTGCCAAGGCCCTAAGCTCGGGAATTCCCTCCCTAAACCTCTCTGCCTCTCTCTCCTCCTTTAAGACGCTCCTTAACACCTACTTCTTTGACCAAGCTTTTGGTCACCTGCCCTAATTTCTCCTTATGTGGCTCGGTGTCAAATTTTTTGTTTTAAAATACTCCTGTGAAGCGCCTTAGGACATTTTACTACGTTAAAGGCGCTATATAAATACAAGTTATTGTTGTTGTTATACAAAATGGGCTCCCAACATTCTCCATTAAATTCACACACCATGAGTTCACAGGAAAGAATGCTGCACGTGTGGTAATTGTAGCTCTGTTCCTACGGTACAGCGTTGTCACCTTATCTTTGACTCCCATCCCATTGAGCGCTGGGAACGCCAAATTGGCAAATTTACCCCATAAAGTCATAGGTCAGAGTTTTGAATGCATGAAATTGAAGTTTACAGTCATGAGTAAATCAAACTTTCAGTGCTGGCAGGAACCTTCCGGTCCGACAGCTAATAAGGACGAGTCCTCTACTGACCTCCCTGTTGGGATGTTGGTTTGACCTGATCTGTTGCCTTTCTGGTATGTTGTAGGGTGGAATCGTGGGACTCATCACTGGATTTGCATTTGCATTGTGGATTGGAATTGGATCTCAGATCCACCCACCGCCCCCTGCGGCGACAGTGCCTCTGAACCTCAGTACCGCCGGGTGTAACATCAGTCAGCCAAGTAACGAGACGTTCTGGACAACCGAGATCCTTCACACAGCAGCAACTGAAATCTCCAGTTCAGTACAAACCACAGATGGCAATTCAGGGATGAGGTAAAGCCATTCAGCTCATTGAACAAGCTATCTAATCGCTTGCCTCTGTAGGCCATATAGTTGTTACTGTGGCTCCTTGGGGCGGAGAGCAAAGCTCCCCCTAATTTGTTTTTGGGTGCACAGCCCCATAATTCATGGGAACAGAGTTTTAGGGGGGGGAAATTCAGTTGGTTGCGCCACCCGTTAGCGCCTTAAGAGGGCGGTAAGTGGGGCGCGAGGCGGCTAACGCCCGGGCGCGGCGAGACCTGTGCCTCTCGCGAAATTGAGCGGACATTTAGCAGCGGCGCAAAACCGCAACGCCCGCTCAGCTGCGTGCGCAGCTCCTGACGTCATTTCATGGTGCAACGCCCTTGGGGTGCCCCAAACCGGAAATTCAGTGGCGCCCCCCTCCTTTCCGCCTGTCGCTCCCAACAACTGGTTGATTGGAACGGTTCCCAGTCACTGTGGGGCTGGGAGGCGCTATTTAAAGGGGGCTCTTCCTGGCTTCTTTGTGGTAGCCATTTTTGGACCATTCCTTCTGTGAGAGAGAGAGAGAGAGAGATTTGCAGAGAGACAAAGGGAGAGAGCTTTCTGCATTGAGTCAGCGCTCGCAGAGGTACTTTTGGCTTGGGCCCAGAACTTTGTAGTTGGTTTGCTTTTTTGCTGGCATAACCTTGAGTGGCCACATACTATGGGGGCTGCAATGTGTGGAAACGTTGGGCTTGTAGAAGTCTACGTACTCCTAGCAAAAAATACTGAACTCAGAGGTTCAACAGAAAAGGTTTAATTGTTGAGGCTGCATGCTGAACACAAAATGGAGTCAGAGACTACACAAAGTACAATTCTCATCAGTGCACAGCTTCGACTGCTCCTCCCCCGCTCTGGGCTTAACTATCTTGCAGATCGAGTTTCTTAAAGGTGTGATCCTTCTTAAAGGCATGACGCCTGATTTATAGTCTACGGACTGGAAAGCGGATTGTGTCTGTTCTGTGATCAGTACGCCACAGGCTTCTCTGTTACATTGAGAGGGCTCAGAGACACCGAGAGAGAGTGCCAATCATGGCCAGATGGAGGAGGGCCAACAGGCATCGGCACACGAGACCTTACCGTCCCAGGGTTTTCCGCCAACAGTTCTCATACCTCAACATGTCTGAGGAGCAGTGTTTTCGGAGGCTGCGATTCAGCAGGGAGGTGGTCACTGAGCTCTGCCACCTGCTTCAGCCAGATCTGCAGCCTCAACTGAGGAGCAGGACGTCTCTGTCGGTGGCAGTGAAGGTGACAGTGGCTCTCAACTTCTATGCCACCGGCTCCTTCCAATCCGCTACTGGGGACATTGCCAATATCTCCCAGTTCGCGGTGCATTGCTGCATCCGTCAAGTCATGAATGCCCTCTTTAAAAGGAGACGTCAATACATTTCCTTCCCCATGACCCTGGACAAACAGCAAGA
Source organism: Somniosus microcephalus (assembly GCF_052327205.1). Taxonomy (NCBI): domain Eukaryota; kingdom Metazoa; phylum Chordata; class Chondrichthyes; order Squaliformes; family Somniosidae; genus Somniosus; species Somniosus microcephalus. The sequence goes on along the minus strand of NC_141002.1, from coordinate 104,784,234 downwards.
ACGCGCAATGGGATTTGCAAGAATAGCGGGCTTCCCCATGGTCCAGGGCGCCATTGACTGCATGCATGTGGCTTTGCGGGCGCCGCAAGAGAATGCCGAGGATTACCGCAACCGGAAGGGGTTCCATTCGTTGAACGTCCAGTTGGTGTGTGACCACAGACAGCTGATACTCGCTGTCAATGCCCGCTTTCCAGGCAGCAGCCACGACGCCTTCATCCTGTGCCAGACTTCTGTGGCAGACCTTTTGAAGCCCCGGCTCACCCAGGAGGCTGGCTTCTTGGGGACAAGGGCTATCCTCTGTGCACCTGGCTGATGACCCCGCTCCGTGCGCCCAACATCCCTGCTGAAGAATGATACAATGAGAGCCATCAAGCGACCAGGAACATCATTGAGCACACAATCGGCGTGCTCAAGCAACGGTTCCGCTGTCTGGACCATTCCGGGGGAGCCCTTCAGTGCTCACTTGAGCGAGTCTCCCATTTCGTTGTAGTGTGCTGCATGCTGCATAACCTCGCAATCCTCAGGACTCAGCCACTGCCACCAGACATTGGAGGACCAGCAGAGGAGGAGGAGCACCAAGACAGGAGGGAGGCACAAACTGCAAGGGCCGTCCGTCGGCGGCTTATTGCAAGTTGGTTCTAGGCCCCCTCTGAGGAAATGGCTTCTGCCATTGAAAGAACATGAATGGAACCGTTCCGCAACCCCTAAACCGGTCAAGGCAACAATAGCTCAAAGAGCAAACATGCACATTCTGAATAAAGACACTTCTTTATTTAACAAACTGTGTGCCCTTCCCGCATGACAAAGTAATAGAGAGAAACCCCCAAAAAAGCAGTCAGACACATAACTGGCTCTCACAACCTGGAGACAATGAACAAAACAGTAACCAAAAAATGACCACGATCCTCAGCCTTCAATAAAACATTTAGCAGCATTTTGCCACACCTCCTACTTTTTGCCCTTCGAGGGTGATCTGCTTCGCTTGCGAGATTCGCCCCTTCCCACCCTGCAGCTCCTCCGCAATGGGACCCCAGTGGCTGCAGCAAGGCTGGGGGAAGGCTGCCGAGTGTCAGAAACTGAGTCGGAAGATGCCCTTGAGGGATGGCCTGGACCAGCACTGAACCTGGAGGGCCCGGCTGCTGACTGCTCCAACTCTGCATGGGCGGCAGCAGTCTGTCCTACAGGTGGTGGCAGCTGCAGTGGAGAAGTGACAGTGTTGGCAGCAGGAATGCTGCCATCCTGACAGAGGACAGCAACTCCCTGGTCGGACGACACACTGGCACTCCCATGGGGCAGCACTGCAGCATGCGGAGCAATCTGCTGAAGCACAGACTGCTGGCCTGCTGCAGCGCGGCGAGGGCCCCGGTGATTCATGCCCGATCCAGCGAGGGTGGCAGCAGTCAGTGCTCGTGTGGCCTCAATCTGCGTCTGCATCAGACCAGCCACTGACTGCATTACACCACTAAGCACTTGCGTGGACGCCGCCTGTGCTGCGCCGACGTCCTGGGCACTCCTTGCCTGTGCTGCGCCGAAGTCCTGGACACACCTTGCCAGTGACTCAATGGATTCGGGCATCCTTGCAACTGCAGCCATGAGCTCAGTGTGCCTATGCTCCTCCTGGGCGCTCATTTCAGCGAGGAGCCGCACCTCTTCTGCGCTCACTGTAGCAGGACTCGAGGCCAGACTCTCCCTTCGGGGAGAAGGCCGCCGAGCTTCACTTACCCCCCCCCCCCGCGTTACTGCAGCCCGCTGGGCCCCGGAGCTTCACCCTCCTCAGACCGTTCCCCCCTGCTCCCCTCCAGGGAAGACGTGTCCCCATTATGGCCATGGGCTGCCTCGGCTGAGGGTGGCACTGATGGTCTGGCTTCCTCTTGCTCCTCGCCTTCAGTGTCACTCACAGTGGCAGCTTGAGGGCCTGCCTCCTCACCTGGCGAATCAGCATCTGAAAGCAGGGAGGTACAAGAGTGGCTTTAGCGTGAGGACAGGGCGGCAGTGAGGGAGGCACGAGTGCTGCAATGCACTGTATTGGTTGGATAGTGGCAAAGGATGCTGGTGTGAGGCACAAGTGGAAGGAGAGAGGTCAAAAAGGTGATGACCTTACCATTGCTGTCCAGAACGGGGTCGGCATCTCCAGTGGCGACGGGGCCAATCCTCCGGCCTGCCATAATCCGCTGGACTCGCTGCTCCAGATCGGTGAGGGCTTGAAGGTGAGGCCGGCCTCCCTCGGTCCATTGCTGCTGCCTCCTGTTATGGGCCAGCTTGCCCTGCAAGAGAAAGGATGGGCTCTGAGTACAGTGTGAAGCCCTGATCTTGGCTGCACTGCCTCCCATGGTCAAATAGACACAACAGTGTGTAAAGTGCTGAATGTGCGTGTGAGTTTCATGAAAGGCCCATAGGTGTTGGATGAGGGCTGGGCATTGGGGCTTTCAGGACCCTTTGGCCATAAAGTGAGGTGGACATGCAGGGATGAAGAGGATACTGGAAAGGGTACTCACCCCGACGACCCGAGTGAGGTCGTTGAACTTCTTCCTGCATTGCACAGGGGTCCTAGGCACCATGCTGCTGGAAGTCACTCTGTGAGCCACCTCCCTCCAAGCTTTGCGATAGTCGTTGGGCAGCGGCCTCCTGCCACTGTCCGGGAACAGGAGAGATCGCCTGCGCTCCACCGCGCCAACCAGAACCTGCAGGGCCCCCTCACTGAACCGCTGCACTCGCTCCATGGTCCTAGGCGTTAGAATGTGGCAGCAGGTCTGTCCAAGCCGAGAATCAGGGCTCCGATGCGCAGGGTGTGGCTGCAATCCAAGATCGAACCTCCCCTTTAAGAGCTGACCGGCGATAGTGTGTCTGCGTGCAATCGCTAACTGGCCGCACCTGCGCTGCGCCCGCCCTCGGTGGTAGCGCCTCGCTTCTCTGGCTTAGTGCCTTAAGACAGTCGTGCAGCGGCTGTTTTAGCGCTCCAAGCACCTCCTGGGGCGAAGCAGGTCAATTTAGCAGTAGGTGGCGATAATTTGCGCCGGGCGCTAAATTTCGCGCCCGCTCGAGTATAACGCCCCAAACGTGGTGATACTGAATTTCTCCCCCTTAATCTTTAAATGTAGCCAGCAGAGAGTGGCACGACCGTGCAGCTCAGAGAGAACGTTGGCAGAGGGCCACACATATAAAGATTAAACCCCTGTTCCCATGAATTCCCAGATAGCTCAAATCCCTGATACTTGGGGCTGGATTTTGCCAATGGGGAGCTTTTGGAGGCGGGACTCCCACTTGTCGGGTTTTAGTCCCGCCTCCATTAACTTCTGGCCAACCCACGCTATTTTCCCTTGATTGACCTTGTTAAGCCCGTCCAGTGGGCTTAGCAGGCCAATTAAGGGAAAGCCAGTTACAGAGCATGTCAACGTATGATGTGTCATCTGGCAACATTTTTTGACAGATGTATTGCCATCGTTTGACAGCTCTGTGAAGCTGTCAAACATTGACATTCTCTGTAGTTTGATGAGTTCTTGAATTCAAGACCTCATCAAATCTCTTTCTTTTGCAGAAATGAGATGGTTGTTGCATTGGAGAATGCAGCGGCCATCTGTCATCGCTGCCGCGGAGGTGCGAGACTCTCCGCATACCCACCGATTGAAGCCTGCAGGAAGAAACAAAAGTAAGTAAACTTTTTCTAACACTTTCCACTTACCTCACCTCTCCACACTTGCACCCATCACTCACCTTCACAGCGCACTTTTGCACCTCTCCGACCCCCGCAGACCCACTGCTCACCTCGGTGACCCTGGCGGGGTTCGGAGCCTTCGGGAAGCCTGCACTTGTGTGGGTAAAATGGGGATAAGCCTCTTATCTGCCTGTTAACTACGGCACAGGTTGACTACCTGCCTCCTGGCAAGATGGCACGGAGGCGGGTTGGGGGGCGGGATGGGCACCCGCCCCCAAATTCTACCACTGGAGTGTTTACAGGATGGTTTCATGGACCAATATGTCGAGGAACCAACCAGAGATCAGGCCATCTTAGACTGGGTATTATGTAACGAGAAAGGATTAATTAGCAATCTTGTTGTACGAGGCCCCTTGGGTCGGAGCGATCATAATATGATCGAATTCTTCATTAAGATGGAGAATGAAGTAGTTGACTCAGAGACAAGGGTCCTCAATTTAAATAAAGGAAACTACGATGGTCTGAGGAGCGAGTTTGGTAGGATTGATTGGGGAATGGCACTCAAAGGGTTGACGGTGGATAGGCAATGGCAAACATTCAAAGACCGAATGGATGAGCTACAGAAATTGTTCATCCCAGTTTGGCATAAAAATAAAAATAAAAAGGTGACTCAACCATGGCTAACAAGGGCAATTAGGGATAGCATAAGATCCAAGGAGAGGACATATAAATTGGCTAGAAAAAGCAATAATCCTGAGGATTGGGAGCAGTTTAGGAGTCAACAAAGGGAAGGGAAAATAGAATATGAGAGTAAGCTAGTAGGGAACATAAAAACTGACTGTAAAAGCTTTTATAGATATGTGAAGAGAAAAAGATTGGTGAAGTCAAGCGTAGGTCCCTTACAGTCAGAATCAGGGGAATTTATAATGGGAAACAAGGAAATGGCAGACCAACTAAATACATACTTTGTGTCCTCCTTTGTGAAGACAGAACCAAATAACCTCCCAGAGATGCCGGGGAACATAGGGTCTGATGAAAGAGAGGAACTGAAAGAAATCAGTATTTGTAGGGAAATGGTGTTAGGAAAATTGATGGGACTGAAGGCCGATAAATCCCCAGGGCCTGATGGTCTACATCCCAGGGTACTTAAGGAAGTGGCCCTAGAGATAGTAGATGCATTGCTGGTCATCTTCCAGAACTCGATAGACTCTGGAACGGTACCCATGGATTGGAGGGTAGCTAATGTTACCCCACTATTCAAAAAAGGTGGTAGAGAAAAAGCGGGGAATTATAGACCAGTAAGCCTGACATCGGTAGTGGGGAAAATGCTAGAGTCTACTATAAAAGATGTAATAGCAGAGCACTTGGAAAGCAGTGACGGGATCGGACAAAGTCAACATGGATTTACAAAAGGTAAATCATGCTCGACTAATCTACTGGAATTTTATGAGAATGTAACTGGTAAAATAGATAAGGGAGAACCAGTGGATGTGGTGTATTTGGACTTTCAGAAGGCTTTCGATAAGGTCCCGCATAAGAGATTAGCGTGCAAAATTAAGGCACATGGGATTGGGGGCAAGGTATTGACTTGGATAGAGAACTGGTTGGCGGACAGAAAGCAAAGAGTTGGAATAAACTGGTCATTTTCCGAGTGGCAGGCAGTGACTAGTGGGGTACCGCAAGGATCGGTCCTAGGACCCCAGCTGTTCACAATATATATTAATGATCTGGACGAGGGAATTGGATGTAATATCTCCAAATTTGCAGACGACACAAAGCTGCGTGGGAGGGTAAGCTGTGAGGAGGATGTCGTGAAACTCCAGTACGATTTGGACAGGTTGGGTGATTGGGCAGAAACATGGCAAATGCAGTATAATGTGGATAAATGTGAGGTTATCCACTTTGGTGGCAAAAGCAGGAAGGCAGATTATTATTTGAATGGCAATAGATTGGGAGAAGGGGAAGTGCAAAGAGACCTGGGTGTTATTGTGCACCAGTCGCTGAAGGTAAGCATGCAGGTGCAGCAGGCGGTTAAGAAGGCAAATGGTATGTTGGCCTTTGTAGCAAGAGGGTTCGAGTACAGGAACAAGGATGTCTTGCTACAGTTGTACAGGGCCTTGGTGAGACCGCACCTTGAGTATTGTGTGCAGTTTTGGTCACCTTACCTGAGGAAGGACGTTCTTGCCATGGAGGGAGTGCAGCGAAGATTCACCAGGCTGATACCTGGGATGGCAGGAATGATGTATGAGGAGAGATTGTGTCGCTTGGGCTTATACTCACTGGAGTTTAGAAGATTGAGAGGGGATCTCATCGAAACCTATAAAATTCTGTCAAGTCTGGACAGACTAGATGCAGGAAGGATGTTTCGGATGGCCGGGGAGTCCAGAACCAGGGGTCATAGTCTAAGGGGTAAGCCATTTAGGACTGAAATGAGGAGGAATTTCTTCACCCAGAGAGTGGTGAACCTGTGGAATTCTCTACCACAGAGGGCGGTGGAGGCCAGTTCATTAAATATATTCAAGAAAGAGTTGGATATATTTCTTGAGGCTAAAGGGATCAAGGGATATGGGGAGAAGGCAGGGACAGGGTACTGAATTTGGATGATCAGCCATGATCGCATTGAATGGTGGAGCAGGCTCGAGGGGCCGAATGGCCTACTCCTGCTCCTATCTTTTATGTTTCTATGTGTCCCGCCTCCCCAGGGCTGGCAGGATCACACCCCTGGTGTGCTAATCATAGAATAGAATCATTGACATTTACAGCACAGGAGGAGGCCATTCGGCCCATCGTGTCCACGCAATGAGCCATCCAGCCTAATCCCACTTTCCAGCTCTTGGTCCGTAGCCCTGTAGGTTACAGCACTTCAAAGTGCATATCCAAGTACTTTTTAAATGCGATGAGGATTGCTGCCTCTAATTTAGGGATTTATCCAACCAACGAGGCACCAGCGCGAAGTACAACCCTTTCCTAAAGCTCCAGCCCCACAAAACTTAAACAGGACAAACCGTGGGGGCAGTAAATAAAACATACCTTTTGGTGATGGCTGTCGTTTGCTGTATTGGATATTGCAGAGCAGGAGATGGGCCTACTGTAGAGGGGTATAAAACAGATGATTGGCCCTGTAATTTGCCAAGGCTTCTTCGGCAGCATCTCCCAAACCTGCGACCTCTTCCACCTAGAAGGACAAGGGCAGCAGGCGCATGGGAACACCACCACCTCCAAGTTCCCCTTCAAGTCACACACCATCCTGACTTAGAAATATATCGCCGACCCTTCATTGTCGCTGGGTCAAATTCCTGGAACTCCCTCCCTAACAGCACTGTGGGAGCACCTTCACTACATGGACTACAGCGGTTCAAGAAGGCGGCTCACCACCACCTTCGAGGGCAATTAGGGATGGGCAATAAATGCTGGCCTTGCCAGCAGCGCCCACATCCCATTAAAAAAAATGAACAAAATAAACTACACATGTAACGCTTGTTTTAGACGGCTCCCAGGGACACCTGAAAAATGGCCTGATCCAATATCAGGTCAAGCGTCTTTTGGCTGTACTTTGGGCGGGTATGTTGAGCCCCGAAACTGGCTCTCGCTACCCCTGTTTTACACCCGTAAAATGAGCTCAACGAGGCCCAATTTCTACCCCTAATATCTTGTACCTTTAGCTTATGTGAACAGCAAGACTTCATAATAGCCAAAGGAACACTCAGCTTATTGAGTTATGTTTTTGGATTTGTGCTAATAACATCCTAACGTTTTTTATTTTATATATATATATAATAAAAATATTTATCAGGAATAAACATTTGAATAGATTTGAAACTTTTGACTGAGATTCAATGGGTCCAACATTTAGATTCACGGGGCTGGATTTTGATACTGGAGACGTGTAGGAGGCAGGACTACAACTTTCGGGGTTGTAGTCTCGCCTCCATCGAGTTGTGGCCAACCCACATGATTTTCACTTAATTGGCCTGCTGAACCCGCTGGGTGGGCTCAACAAGGTCAATCAAGGGCCACCCGGCAACAGGTGACATCACAGATTGACATTTCATCTGTCAAAAGCTTTTGACAGATAAAATATCAGCGTTTGACAGTTCTTTGAAGCTGTCAAACACTGACAATCTGTAATCCAAGTTAATTCCTTCCTCTCAGGCTGATTTAGAGATCTCTCCAGAACAGAAAGCTGAATGCTGCAACTTTTGTCAGCTCGCAGCCATTCTGCTTTCTGTGCCGGTGAGATGAGGGACTCCCGAGACCTGAAGGAAGGAAGGCAGTAAAGGTAATTAAACTTCTTTAAACACTTTACACACACCAAACACACTTACCTCTGCACTCATGCACCCATCACTCACCTGAACACCGGACATCTCGAACCCTCCAAGCCCTTCAGCCCGACGGTCCGCCTCGCTAACTTGGCGTGGTTTGGAGCCGTCGGGAATCCCACACTTCAGCAATGAAAATAGGAATTTGGCTAAAAACTGCCTGTTAACCTGTTAACAGGCAGTTAATTGGCACTAATCCCCTTCCCGCCTCGGGGAGGCGGGTCCCAGCACAGGGCGGGTATCCGCCTCCTTTGAAACTGGCATAGAGGCGGGTTGGGGGTGGGATGGGTTCGTGCCCCCCGATTTGGAGATTTTAACCTCCCACTCGCCTCCACGGCCCAATGAAAATCCAGCCCTGTGAATCTGATGAGAAGGTAGAAAGAAGTCATACACATCAGTCTTCATTGGATTATCTAGAAACTCCAGACATTTTTCACTGCGAGACCGCTGGGGGCCAGGGCATGACCCTCCATCGACTGACCACCCCACAAGACAGGCTATGCACTGAACGATCACCATGATAAAATTACCCACCATTAAGCCTGGATATTTCCGCGTTGACTGCCCATTGTTCTGGTCTAGAGCGGGCAGCTGGTACGGAACAATCCATCGTAATTCCTCTCCTATCGATTTATGTTCCAGTGGCTGGGGACCACCTCAAACAAGTGGATGCTTTATTTATTTAAGGATTAATTTGGCGGGTGGGGTGAGGGCCGTCAATCCTTCATGCCATTTCCCCATTCCCAGGATGTCCAATATAAATGATGTCCATTTGACTCTCATGAACCTTTGTGCCAATTATTTTCTCTGCCCCTGCAACACCATTACTGGCACAGAGGGGTTTCCCAATGGGGATCACTCATCTGATGTCTTTGGAAGAGGGGGGACGACCTCGGGAGGGGTGCTAGGTAGATCAGGATGCACCAGAGATGACCCGTAACCGCCTGCTGGAGAGATTGGGGATGAGTCGCAGTGACTTGCATTAATCGGCAGTGGCCTGGAAGCAGGTTTCTTGCCTGCTTATTGGTGCAGATTGTGATGGGTTAAGGAGAGAGAAAAGCACAAAGGAGCTTCCAAAACATGAATCAATTATTTGGCCCAGCGTCTCCTGAACGCTTTGCATTTCATGTTGTGCAATGAGGCCCGTGTTGGTGGGCGAGGTGATGGTTGTTCCAGTTACATTTTAATGAGGATTTCTCTCATTCCAGAGTTGAAACAGCGACGTCCTGGTATTCTTTATCCTACCTGTACTTAAGCACCTTTGCGACTTTAATCGTTATAATTGTTGGTCTAATCGTCAGCTTATTAACAGGTACGTGCAAAACATTTGGCCTTTCCATAGAATCATAGACTCTTGCAGCACAGAAGGAGGCCATTTGGCCCATCATGCTTGTGCCGGCTCTTTGAAAGAGCTCTCCAATTAGTCCCACTCCCTCCTGCTCTTTCCCCAGAGCCCTGCTAATATTTCCCCTTCAAGTATTTATCCAATTCCCTTTTGAAAGTTACTATTGAATCTGCTTCCACTGCCCTTTCAGGCAGCGCATTCCAGATCACAACAACTCACTGCGTTAAAACATTCTCATCTCTCCCTCTGGTTCTTTTGCCAATTACCTTCTGTGTCCACTGGTTACCGACCCTCCTGTTGGTGGAAACAGTTTCTCTTTATTTACTCTATAGAAACCCATGATTTTGAACACCTCTATTAAATCTCCCCTTAACCTTCTCTGCTCTAAAGAGATCAACCCCAGCTTCTCCAGTCTCTCCACATAACTGAAGTCCCTCAGTCCTTGCAATTGTGACCAGTCACTTGTGAAAATTTCAACCGGCAAAGAGAGATGTTTCAGTTAAATAACTTTGATGAAGGCTTTTCTGCTCGGTCCTCAGGACATCTGAAAGCACTTTGCAACCAATGGACTTCTTTTTGAAAGTACTCGCCTTTGAAGGATCTTTAGCATCCAACTGAGGGGAGAGGAGGGGCTTTGGTTTAACCGTTCATCCGAAAGATGGCACCTCGAACAATCCCTCAGTACTGCACTAAAGCGTCACCCTAGTTTATGTGCTCAAGTCTGAAGTGGTGCTTGAACCCATGACCTTTGTAACTCCAAGTCAAGATTGCTCCCAAGAAGCCCATTTGTTAAACTGGGAGGACACTCCCGAGATCTGCTGGTCTATCCATTGTGTCACAGAAGAAAGTTCTTCATTTGATCTGTCCTATTGGGTCCATTTTGAAAGGCTCTGCTCCTAACTAGGGATGAGTCTACAATAAGTAGTCACATTCTCAGGATAAGGGGTCAGCCATTTAAGACTGAGATGAAGAGGAATTTCTTTACTTAGAAGGTTGTGAATCTTTGGAACACTCTGCCCCAGAGGCTCAGTCGTTGAGTATATTCAAGACAGAGATTGATAGATTTTTGGACTCCAAGGGAATCAAGGGATATGGGGAAAGTGGAGATGAGGTCGAAGATCAGCCATGATCTTATTGAATGGCGGAGCAGGCTCGAGGGGCCGACTCCTGCTCCCAGTCTAAGGCATACCCTTGCATGCCGAGAGTACAGATTGGAGAATTGGATGCAGAGTTTACAGTGGCGGATGTGCAGAGCTCCCAATTCCCTGGTGATAACATTTAATCACCAAAATCCTTGTGTGTGAGGCTTCACCCTGGGAGCCACAACACTGACCCTGTGGTGTCAACATCATTAGACGCCAGTGTGCTTGCTAGTTAGTTTGAGATGGAACTGACAGAAAGTGTTGAGAGCTTTTCAACAGTCCTGAGTTTTTCATTTTGGAATAAAAATTAAAATGAGCTTAAAGACTTTTGAAATGCCCCCTGTGGCTCGGTTTGTCCAATTACCCTCCTGTGAAGTACTTTGGGATGTTTTGCTATGTTAAAGGTGCTATATTAATGCAAGCTGTTGTTGATGATCAGATCCAACTTCAAGAGCAAAACTTGCTTGTGACTGATGTCATTTCAAGCAGTCCCACATAGTGATTGTGACAATAACCCAATCACCATGTTAATGAAGCACAGCCGTTGTTCTCTGATTAAATCTACAGTTGTCTACTGTGCTGTCAGTTCATTGCATTCATAGATAAATATTTTGTCAGGAGGAAGAAAAGCTCATGTGGACACCGACTTACTACTGAACTGGGCCGATATTTCCTGCTACTTTCCCAGGCCTTCTAGTGGTGTAAGTATAAAGCCCTGTCATTTATTTGCCCTGTATCTCCATTTTATATGAAGTCCTGTGTAATGCACACACCTGCATCGGTCACATTCGGGCGTCACACCTTTCCATATGCAAATTTCTAAGTCAGACTTGCAGCTCATTGGCTCAGATTTTAAATTAATAAAATTGCAACAAATCAAAACTGAGCAGCCCAATCAAATGCAAGGAATACAGGTATAGAAACTTCAAATGAGCGACTACCAAGGCCATATTAGTGTCAGCCGGGGCTCAGTGGGTGGCACCCTCACCTCCAGGTCAGAAGGTTGTGGGTTCAAATCCCACTCCAGGGACTTAAGCACGAAAATCTAGGCTGACACTCCCAGTGCAGTACTGAGGGAGCGCTGCACTGTCGGAGGGGCAGTACTGAGGGAGCGCTGCACTGTCGGAGGGGCAGTACTGAGGGAGCGCTGCACTGTCGGAGGGGCAGTACTGAGGGAGCGCTGCACTGTCGGAGGGGCAGTACTGAGGGAGCACCGCACTGTCGGAGGGGCAGTACTGAGGGAGCGCTGCACTGTCGGAGGGGCAGTACTGAGGGAGCACTGCACTGTCGGAGGGGCAGTACTGAGGGAGCGCCGCACTGTTGGAGGGGCAGTCTTTCAGATGAGACGTTAAACCGAGACCCTGTCTGCTCTTTCGGGTGGATGCAAAAGATGCCACAGCACTATTTCGAAGAAGAGCAGGGGAGTTCTCCCCCGGTGTCCTGGGCCAATATTTATCCTTCAACCAACATCACTAAAACAGATGATCTGGTCATTATCACGTTGCTGTTTGTGGGATCTTGCTGTGCTTAAAATGGCTGCCACGTTTCCTACATTACAACAGTGACTACACTTCAAAAAAAGTATTTCATTGGCTGTAAAGCGCTTTGGAACGTCCGGTGGTCGTGAAAGGCACTGCATAAATACAAGTCTTTCTTCATTCTGTGTTTTCATAAATAGAATCAGCAAAATCCAGGTCTAAAAGGAGCGCAGGAATAATTCAAATCACTCCAAACATATTTTGAAAATCTTTACAGCTGCTCTCTTGGATCTCTCCAGTAAGGTGAGGGTTTAAAGACTGAAATTAGGATTTACAACATAATAAAGACAGAAAAAATTACAGGAAAATAATTAAACGTATTTGTACAGTAAAACTTTCTGCATTTGAAGAGTTTGCCAGTGGAGGGTGATGGAGTTGGAGCTTTGATTTCACAGGTTCCAGACCCCTCGCCACCGCCTACTGAACCAAACCAACACTGTCTTTTTAAAAAGGAGCTGAATCATTTATTGGGGAACGGGAGGGTTGAAGGTTACTGAGGGGATCGAAGCACAGCTTGAGTTCACCTCCAAGTCACATGCACCATCCTGACTTAGACATATCTCGGCCATTAAGGATTAGAGTTCGGCAAATTCCGTTCAGTTGACCAAAACATAACCAAATAGTTAAGGACAGGAGGGCAGAAGAACGCAAGAATGTTGAACCAAACACTTATCCAGATTTTTAGTAAAATGGCACAGGGCATCCTGATCCATAGCTTTGGATATTTAGTGCCATGGGGCAAATGTTGCTTCGACAGGCGCCCCCCCCCAAACCTGCAACCTCTACCGCTTATAGGGACAAGGGCAGTAGGTGCACGGGAACACCATCACCTCCAAGTCACACTATCCTGAGTTGGACACATCTCACAGATCACAGAAACCCCACAGTGCAGATTGGGCCGAAATGGCCTCTTCGAGCCTGCACCGACACATATCCCACCCGATCCCCGTAACCCCGCGTATTTAATCCCCCTTAACACTATGGCTATGATAAATTGACCCTATCATCCTAACCCGCACATCTCTGCCATTCCTTCATCGTCACTGGGTCAAAATCCTGGACCTCCCTCCCCAAACAGCACTGGGGGAGTACCTTCACTACACTGACTGCAGCGGTTCAAGAAGGCGGCTCACCACCACCTTCTCAAGGGCAAATTAGGGATGGGCAATAAATGCCGGCCTTGCCAGCGACGCCCATGTACGGAGAATGAATAAAATGTTCTTTTTGGAATCTCTCTGGGTCTATCACTGGACCGTATTAAGGGCTTCCATTTTCTAATTATTCCTTGTGTCCACATGTTCGCTCATCAAGATGAAGAATCAATCGGTACTCCTCATTGTGTTTTTACAGGATAAAATCGAGGTTATGAAGTGGAAATCACGCACTGACACAGTTAGTGGAAACAACAATCCTGCCTTCAGTCACATGGAAATGGACTGCACCGAGAAAGAAAAATCCTGAAGAGCGAGGACAGGCCATTCGATCCGGCCAACCCAGGGCCCATGTATGATTGTTTCATCATGGGCATCCCTCCCATACTACCTTCACACAGTCAGAGCGTACCTCGGAAATTCAGGCTTCGAGCTCAATGTCTTGGATTCGTGATCCGTGCGATTTTTCCTTATGGATTCGGCACGAGCTATCCATACCTGAATTCCCAGTGCGTGTTCCCATTGCACCAGGAATAGTAACTTGTAAAGTTTATCCCAATCTGTTCTGCAAAAAAAAAGCCATTCTCTGATTCTCTTTGTAACCTTCAACCCCCATTCCCCAATAGATGATTCAGCTCCTTTATTAAAAAAGTGCCAATTGACCCATCACATTCTCCATTATCCCATGGGGGACAAAAGGGGGCTTTGTACTGGTGTCCGCTAGTCATTGCCCAAGTTAAATAGTTTGATCATTTTAACTTCATCCATACTTTGACAATTGTAAGGCTATTCTACAATCACAAGGCTTCAAATTGTACTTGCTGCCTTAAAGATATGATATTCAATATAACATGGGTTCGTTTATATCACCGAATGTTCCTCGTAGAATACAAGGGCTGTGACCAATTATGAAAGGAAGATCACATCAGACTTCTTCAATATTAATTTTTGCAAATGGGTCTTTTTGGGAATTAAAATTAAAATATCAGCCATCTTCAAACTCCATGTGCATATTTATTTTAAATCTCTACATCACAATATACACGCACTAAATGTGGCTTTATGTTCACGGACTGATCCTCAAATCATGAAAATTCCAGCATTCTGCTTTTGGCTATTTACAAATAATTTGCATTATACATCCGTGTCGGAAACCATTGGAAAGCAGCAAGCTTCAAGAAAAAGAGAAGAGATCTGTAAACAAGATTGTTTTTTTTTTTTGAGCTGCTAGTTGAGGAGATGTGGATCAAACCAGATCATGGAGACAGCAGGTAGGTTACAGAAATTATGCAAAATAGTTTTCAGAAATTCTTATTTACATATCAAACTTGACAGTTTGTAAAAGTCTGGAGTCAGTTGATGGGAGGGAGAAGATGCAGAACTGGGTGTAAAATAGTTACCCCTTTTAAGTAGAAATTGGCGTATGGAATTGCATTATATCATGAATAACATGTTCAACATGCTGGCAGGATTATAAATATTGAAGGGATCACATTTTTGAGTTGTAAAAGTCTTCACAGTACATCCTCTCTGTTGGATATGGAACAGTTCATGTTTCCGGACATGCATTGAAGCTGCATTTTATTCAGTCTGTAGACCGGTACTTTCAGAAGTTGCGGGGAACAACCGGAGAAATTTGCAAACAGAGAAGGCAGGCTAAACCTGAAGCGGGGGGGGGGGGGGAAAGAGAGAAGTATAAAAAAAAGAATTAGACAAAGAGCAGAACGACAGTGAGCAAAATATTAACACGAGGAAGGTACTTCAACCATTTCACATGAATTCAGTCCCTCGGAATCAACATTCCTAGAATCATACAGCACAGGAGGCGGCCATTTGGCCCATCGTGCCTGTGCCCGCTCTTTGGAGAGCTCTTTCAATTTGTCCCACTCCTCCTGCTCTTTCCCCACAGCCCTGCAAATTTTTCATTTTCAAGTATTGATCCAATTCCCTTTTGAAAGTTAATATTGAATCTGCTTCCACCGCCCTTTCAGACAGTGCATTCCAGAATGCTTTGACACTTCCCACGGATTGGCCAACTAGAACCATCCTATCTCTTAAGCCATTGGCCTGTAGGGTTTGAGCAAGAACAATTCAGCCTCGAGTGATAGGTTGACTCCAGATTCCACTGGCGATCTAGACTGGCTGGACAATCACTAGCTGTACTGCTGACCAGCCTGACAGACGTTACTGAATCTGCCCACAGACGGCTGACCTGGTTTCAAATTTCCATCCCCAGGTCACCCTGAAGCCACCTTGAGCCCACAGAGATCCTGCTGACCACTCACTGCCTCCCCAAGGAGGCTAGATCTACCTTGTTCAACACTACCTGAAGTGTATGGAGTTAGGTCGCAGATCAGCCATGATCTCAGGCTCGAGGGGCTGAATGGCCTCCTGCTCCTATACCTCAATAGAGCAACACTATAACTAATGCTTTGATTGGTGCAGTTAGTCTTTGCTGAAGAAACCGATCTATTTAAGGATAACGGATTAAAAGGATAAGGAATATTACCTCAGTAGATGATATCTGTATTCATGGCCACTCATTGTGAGATCCCTTCCCATTTCTCTTCCTCTCATTCCGTTCCTTGTGAAGTCGCTCGAGCTCAGCCTCATACATCATCTCCTGAATGAGGTACTTTTCCCGCCGCATTCTGTCCCTTAGGTCTTTTGGCAAGTCAGGAATCAGATACGCGATCAGGTTCTTAATACTAAAAACCAAATGCTGCGATGGATAAAATATTAACAATCACCACAAGGGAGGAACTCGGATCCCAGCGCACAGACTTCACCAGTCACACCTTACATGGAGCAATGTTGCTCAAGGAGGATTTTCCCATTTAAAAAAAGTTGCCCTTTGGCAAAGCCGTCAGAGTTTGACCTTCCCACTGCCGCTGAATAATTTTAAAAACTCAAAGGCGGTAAACCATTCAAAAATCACTCACAATTACATAAAATAAATTGTAAAATAGACAGATGATGTCACCCATGACAGAGAGTTACGGGCTTCATAACTCTCAAGATCGATAACTCACGGTCAGATGATGCTTTGGATGAGGAGTATCTGAAAGTTACCGTCAAGGATGAGGAGTCCATGGGTGCAAAATTTGGTAGTGCCCCGTTCCAGGGTAGTATCACTGGCGAGGGGTGGGGGGGGGGGGGGGGACATCTTGCGCCCGGCGAGGAAGTCCTGTCCTGAAATTCGCTTTACCGCCCCCCTCCAGACTCACAGCAAGGTGGATGGCTCTTAAATGCCCTCTGAAATGGTCGAGCAAGCCACACAGTTGTACGCCATCATCTTCTCAAGGGCAATGAGGGACGGGCAATAAATGCTGGCGTCGCCAGCGACGCCCACATCCCATAAACAAATTTTAAAAAATGCTGTGGAACTACAAAGGTCAGTGAATAGGGTATTAGAGAAACCTAGTCTGTGGATTCCACCAGGCCCCCGCACCCTCCCTGGCCCTTGGCATACGAGCCCAGGGACAATGGCGACAGCGTGCAGGAAAATGGCCTGTACACTGGGCCGAGGCCTGGAGCCGGGATGGCGAACAGGGCCGCGAATGTGCAGGGGAACAGGGTCCGTGTGAAGAGCGACATTCAGCAGCAGGAGCCACTGAGGCAACCGCCCGCCCACCGAGTAATTCTGGTAAATCGGTCCACATATGGTGGCGAGCCGCTGCAGTCCGTGTGGTGAAGGTGCTCCCAGTCAGTGGGAGGGAGTTCCAGGATTTTGACCCAGCGCTGATGGAAGGAACGGCCGATATATGTCCAAGTCGGAACGGCGTGCGTCATGGAGGGGAACTTGGAGGCGATGATGTTCATCGTTCTAGGTGGCAGAGGTCAGATGGGAGGGAGGGAAGTGCTGTCGGTGTAACCTTGCCGAGTTGCTGCAGTGCTTCCTCCAGCCCTAAAGAGACACGAAGATGACGTATGACGCAAGGACTTTCCTGGGGCTCTAATTGTTTACACGGACTTCCGCGTGATTATGCTGGTGTTTGAGTTCCGACATATGCTAATGAGACCGGCAGGAAATTTTGACGCAAGATCGGTGTAGAAACCAGCACAAATTTCAGCGTATCATTTGATTTACACCCACCCAGGAAACTCTCGGTCAATGAAAGGTCATCGCCCCGAAACATTAACTGAGCTCCTCTCGCCACAGACGCTGCCTGACCTGCCGAGTGTTTCCAGCATTTTCTGTTTTCTTTCTGTCCAAATTAAATTTGTTGTTGGCGTGATTTAAATATTTTCTTGTAAATGTAGACTCACAAAAGGACAGATGAAACAGGCAGCTTACCTCAAACACGATGATAAAAGCCAGGCGAGCTGCTAATACATGCCAGAACTGCAGCGTGTAGGCGTAAGGCTCTTTAGAATCAGGAGGCTCCCTGTAGTCACGATATCTATCAAATGGTTAAAAAAGATTTTACGTTGATCATGTCGGACAAAAGCAATTTAAAATTGGCGCAAAGAATCTCGTTGGATCACCTTTACAGTTGCTGCACATCATGTGTGTCAGCCGTGGCTCTGTGGGCAGGACCCGCTCCTCCGAGTCAGAAGGTCGTGGGTTCAAGTTCAACTCCAGAGACTGGAGCACCTGATCCAGAGGGAGTGCTGCACTGTCAGAGCACCTGACCCACTGAGGGAGCGCTGCACCGTCAGAGCACCTGACCCACTGAGGGAGCGCTGCACCGTCAGAGCACCTGACCCACTGAGGGAGCGCTGCACCGTCAGAGCACCTGACCCACTGAGGGAGCGCTGCACCGTCAGAGCACCTGACCCACTGAGGGAGCGCTGCACTGTCAGAGCACCTGACCCACTGAGGGAGTGCTGCACTGTCAGAGCACCTGACCCACTGAGGGAGCGCTGCACCGTCAGAGCACCTGATCCAGAGGGAGCGCTGTACCGTCAGAGCACCTGATCCACTGAGGGAGTGCTGCACCGTCAGAGCACCTGATCCAGAGGGAGCGCTGCACCATCAGAGCACCTGATCCAGAGGGAGCGCTGCACCATCAGAGCACCTGATCCAGAGGGAGCGCTGCACCGTCAGAGCACCTGATCCACTGAGGGAGCGCTGCACCATCAGAGCACCTGATCCAGAGGGAGCGCTGTACCATCAGAGCACCTGATCCAGAGGGAGCGCTGCACCGTCAGAGCACCTGATCCACTGAGGGAGTGCTGCACTGTGAGCACCTGATCCAGAGGGAGCGCTGCACCATCAGAGCACCTGATCTAGAGGGAGCGCTGCACCGTCAGAGCACCTGATCCACTGAGGGAGCGCTGCACCGTCAGAGCACCTGATCCAGAGGGAGCGCTGCACTGTCAGAGCACCTGATCCACTGAGGGAGCGCTGCACCGTCAGAGCACCTGATCCACTGAGGGAGCGCTGCACCGTCAGAGCACCTGATCCAGAGGGAGCGCTGCACTGTCAGAGCACCTGATCCACTGAGGGAGCGCTGCACCGTCAGAGCACCTGATCCAGAGGGAGCGCTGCACTGTCAGAGCACCTGATTCAGAGGGAGCGCTGCACCGTCAGAGCACCTGATCCAGAGGGAGCGCTGCACTGTCAGAGCACCTGATTCAGAGGGAGCGCTGCACCGTCAGAGCACCTGATCCACTGAGGGAGCGCTGCACCGTCAGAGCACCTGATTCAGAGGGAGCGCTGCACTGTCAGAGCACCTGATCCAGAGGGAGCGCTGCACTGTCAGAGCACCTGATCCAGAGGGAGCACTGCACCGTCAGAGCTGCCATCAGAACATACAACGTCCCAAAGCGCTCCACAGCCAATGAAGTGCTTTTTCTGAAGTGCAGCCACTGTTGTATGGGAACGCGGCAGCCAATTTGCGCACAGCAAGCTCCCACAAACAGCAATGTGACAATGACCAGATATTCTGTTTTAAAGTGTCGGATGAGGGATTAATATTAGCCCCAGGACACCGGGGAGAACTCCCCTGCCCTTCTACAAAATAATGCCATGTGCTCTTTTACATCCACCCGAGAGGGCAGACGGGGCCTCAGTTTAACATCTCATCTACACAGGATATATGGCACAGAAACAGGCCATTCGGCCCAACCAGTCCATGCCGGTGTTTATGCTCCACTCGAGCCTCCTCCCGTCTTTCCTCATCTAAATCTATCAGCATAACCCTCTATTCCCTTCTCCCTCATATGCTTGTCCAGCCTCCCCTTAAATGTATCTACACTAGTCGCCTCAACCACTCCCTGTGGTAGCGAGTTCCACATTCTCACCACTCTCTGGGTAAAGAAGTTTCTCCTGAATTCCCGATTGGATTTCTTGGTGACTATCTTATATTGATGGCCTTTAGTTATGCTCTTCCCCACAGGTGGAAACATTCTCTCTGTATCCAGTCTATCAAAACCTTTCATAATTTTGAAGACCTCTATTAGGTCACCCCTCAGCCTTCTTTTTTCAAAGAGAAAAGAGACCCAGCCTGTTCATCCTTTCCTGATATGTATACCCTCGCATTTCTGGCATCATCCTTGTAAATCTTCTCTGCACCCTCTCCAGTGCCTCTATATCCTTTTTATAATATGGCGACCAGAACTGCACGCAGTACTCCAAGTGTGGTCTAACCAAGGTTCGATACAGGTTTAGCATAACTTCACTACTTTCCAATTCTAACCCTCTAGAAATAAATCCTAGTGCTTGGTTTGCTTTTTTTTATGGCCTTGCTAACCTGTGGCGCAACTAGTGATTTGTGTATTTGTACTCTGATCCCTTTGTTCCTCTAACCCACCTAGGTCACACCCTCCCCATTCTTCCTACCAAAATGTAATACTGTGGCAGAACCACTGAATGACTCTGGCTAACTGTATATAATTCTCTTTAACGATGTTCTAACACCAGCCTAAACCTGTACCATTGTGTTAGGCATTACTGTGTTTTGTATATAGAGTTTGCATGTACGGGGCGTGGCCCCTTTAAGAGCGCGGGCAAACGCGATGACGTCACGTCGCAAACCACGGGGCTGCCCAGGCAGTCCTCATGGCATCTCCGTTGAGTAAAGACCTGTTTAGTTGTTCTGTGTCGATCTCCGTTATTCGTTGGAATTCGTTAATTCCTACAATACCTCACATTTCCCTCCGACACTGCGGCGCTCCCTCCTGGGAGGGCCAGCCTAGATTATGTGCTCAAGTCTCTGGAGCGGGACTTGAACAAACGTTCCCTTTAATTATTTTTCTTGAGTGCACGGCCCCTTTAAGGGGCTGTGTGGTCCATTCAAAATACCGCACATGCGTGTTTTTTCCTATTTAAAAGCCGAGAGCCGGCTGTGCTGGAGCTGCAAAGTGCTGGGCGGTTGAGGGAACATTGGCTTCAACCCACAATGTTCTGACTCCGAGGCGAGAGCCACGGCTGAATGCAAACCGAAACCTCCGTGGTGTAGTGCTACAGAGGGCAAATTGCCCCGACTCCAAGGAAACGGAGGTGTGAGATCACCAATGATCTCCCAGTCAGCCTTCACACCTTAAAGCCGCCACA
This sequence comes from Somniosus microcephalus, assembly GCF_052327205.1. Taxonomy (NCBI): domain Eukaryota; kingdom Metazoa; phylum Chordata; class Chondrichthyes; order Squaliformes; family Somniosidae; genus Somniosus; species Somniosus microcephalus. The sequence goes on along the minus strand of NC_141002.1, from coordinate 104,763,583 downwards.
AGTTACAACCCATTCAAACACCTGCTCCCTCACCAAGGCCCCGACTCCCATCATCCCTGTACTGGGCAACCTCCCCATGCCCCAGGCAGCTGACTTCAACATTGTCACCTCACACACTGATCCCTCCTTGCCTACAGTGCATCTTACCTCCTTGATCTCTCCCCTGCCTTGCATCCCCTCACGCAGCCCTTATTCCTCCAACACTGGGCCAGTCCTTGCTCCCAACTCCCTTCTCTCCACCACTAGTTACCACTTTCTCAGCCACTACAATCTCACCCTCTGGAAATCCCTGCCTGACCCCCTCCACCTCGCCACCTCTCTCGCTGCTTTCAAAACCCCCTTCTCTTCAACCAAGTCAGAAGGTCGAGGGTTCAAGCCCCACTCCAGAGACTTGAGCAGAAAATCCATGCCGACACTCCCAGTGCAGTGCTGAGGGAGCGCTGCACTGTCGGAGGGGCAGTACTGAAGGAGTGCCGCACTGTTGGAGGGGCAGTACTGAGGGAACGTGGCACTGTCGGAGGGGCAGTACTGAGGGAGCGCTGCACTGTCAGAGGGGCAGTGCTGAGGGAGTGCTGCACTGTCGGAGGGGCAGTGCTGATGGAACGCGGCACTGTCAGAGGTGCCGTCTTTCAGATGAAACGTTAAACCAAGGTCCCGTCTGCTCTCTCAGGTGGACATAAAACATCCCACGGCACTATTTTGAAGAAGAGCAGGGGAGTTCTCCCCAGTGTCCTGGCCAATATTTATCCCTCAGTCAACATCACTAACAGATTATCTGGTCATCATCACATTGCTGTTTGTGGGAGCTTGCTGTGTACAAATTGGCTGCCGCATTTCCCACATTGCAGCAGTGACTACACTTCAAAAGTACTTCAGTGGCTGTAAAGCGCTTTGGGAGGTCCTGAGGTTGTGAAAGGCGCTATAGAAATGCAAGTTATTTCTTTCTTCCGTTCCTTCGGTTGCCCCAACCCAAACCCCTCGGTCCCTTTGCTTCCCCTACTCCCTTCCCCCGTTGGAATAAACAGGTCTTTTTCCGAGTGGCAGGCAGTGACTAGTTGGGTACCGCAGGGATCGGTCCTAGGGCTCCAGCTATTCACAATATATATAAATGATCTAGACGAGGGAACTAGATGTAATATCTCCAAGTTTGCAGATGACACAAAGCTGGGAGGGTGTGTGTGCTGTGAGGAGGATACCGAGAAACTCCAGTATGATTTGGACAGGTTGGGTGATTATACTGCATTTGCCATGCATCTGCCCAATGTGGATAAATGTGAGGTTCTCCACTTTGGTGGCAAAAACAGGACGGCAGATTATCTGAACGGCAATAGATTGGGAGAAGGGGAAGTGCAATGTGACTTGGGTGTCCTTGTGCACCAGTCGCTGAAGGTAAGCATGCAGGTGCAGCAGACGGTTAAGAAGGCAAATGGTATGTTGGCCTTCGTAGCGAGAGGGTTCAAGTACAGGAACAAGGATGTCTTGCTGCAATTGTACAGGGCCTTGATGAGACCACACCTTGAGTATTGTGTGCAGTTTTGGTCACCTTATCTGAGGAAGGATGTTCTTGTCATGGAGGGAGTGCAGCGAAGATTCACCAGACTGATACCTGGGATGGCAGGAATGATGTATGAGAGATTGGGTCGATTGGGCTTATACTCGCTGGAGTTTAGAAGAATGAGAGGGGATCTCATTGAAACTTATAAAATTCTAAACAGGACTAGACAGACTAGATGCAGGAAGGATGTTCCCGATGGCGGGGGAGCCCAGAACCAGGGGTCACAGTCTAAGGATAAGGGGTACGCCATTTAGGACAGAGATGAGGAGGAATTTCTTCACCCAGAGAGTGGTGAACCTGTGGAATTCTCTACCACAGAAGGCAGTGGAGGCCAATTCATTAAATATATTCAAGAAGGAGTTGGATATATTTCTTAAGGCTAGGGGGATCAAGGGATATGGAGAAAAATCAGGAACAGGGTACTGAATTTGGACGATCAGCCATGATCTCATTGAATGGCGGAGCACTCGAGGGGCCGAATGGCCTGCTCCTGCTCTTATCTTCTCTGTTTCTATGTACTCGATGCCGAGACAGTTTTCTGCCCCTCCTTAATGTAAAGCACTTGGAGACAACCTCTTGCATGAGGAGTACCTCATGAGTTGTCCTCGTTGAGATGTTGTAATCAATGTCAGTTGGATTTTGAGAGCTCTCGCCTGCAGAAGATTGTTCTCTGATAAAGGTTAAAGGGCATTCGGGCCACTATTGGAGGCAAAAACCTGTGATTTGGGGCCAGTTCAGTGCGACCCACGATCCTACCTGCAGTACTGCACTTGTGTACCGATGGAGGCACTCCCATTCCAATATGGTTCAGAACGGTGTTCAAAATCGGCCACCAGGAACACAGACAGACTGGCATTAACATAACCGATCATACATCTGGGAAAGTACAACAGACAACAGGTTAATTCACATCCCGCACAACCCGTCACGCCAGACCTGCCCCGTTCTCGGGGAGGTGGGGGGGGGGGGGGGGAGAAAGAGAGAGAGTCTGATCGCGCGGGGAACACAACTTCACGGCCACTTAAGATACTCAGGGACCGCACGGAAAGTTGCAATACCCCATTCATTTGGAGACAGCTCAATTTGCTGATGTCGACACATGTCGGGGTTCTGATTTAGAATTTACCCGGCATGAGGCAACAGCGCGGAGAACAGGCCCCTGGAATTCAAATAGGACAAGCCGGTGAGTGAGGAAGATAAAGACAGGTAGGACTGAACTCCAGGCACAGACAGCGCTTGGACATTCCTCGACTTACAGCGCGGTCGAACCAATGATGCTTCAGCGAGAGCACCCCCTCGAACCACAGCTATGGCCAACGTTTCCGCTCTGATCCAGAGGCCAGGCCGTATCCCAGCGTTCCCGAGTCAGCCTCTCCGGTGAGATCTGGACCGAGGGCCTCGGAATCCATCACCAAATGCCCGGGCGGGAATCTCACGGGATCGGGAGTTATGCCGGTTTTATGCCTCGCCCAATATCACTCTCCGCCGACTTCAATACAGAGTAAAATCGGGCCGGGCGTCAAACCAGCGTCAGCATCCCGACAAGCGGGTTAGGTTCAAATTGACCCCAATATTATCTCTGGGGATTGATTCAGCCTTTTCCTTTTAATTTTCCCCGGATATCATCTTCGTTTTATCGATCATATCTGAAGCCCGTTGGCGCGCCAATGTTGTGCGCGCGATGATGTCACCACAATCAGAGAGTCGGCCAAGTATATTAGCTGTGGGACAAAATGTGTCTTAAATTTCCGGTCGGAGGGCCAGGATTGGGGTTTCGGGCCTGCACTGCTCGGTCACGCGCTGCTGGTGGGCCCGGACTAACTTCCACCCCTTCAGACGGTTCACGGTTCGGCAAAGTGGAAAGACAAACTTACTTTTCTCCTGCCTTTCCTTGGCCGGCACAAGGCCCATATTTATAGGCGTACACCAAGCGGGGAATGAAGTCCGAGGTCACTGCGATGACAAACGCGTTGGTAATGACCGACAGGATCCCGATGCCTTCCAGAATCCCGTACCAGATCCCTAACAAACAAACCAAGCACACAAAATTCGCAAAGTATCATCTGGGACGTTTGTCAATAAAACGGGAACAGTTTCTATTTTCCCCCCCACCGCCCCCCGATTTGTTCGTGATGGGGGCAACACTGCCAAGCGGATATTTATGACCAATCACTGGCTACCCTCAAAGCGCTAGGAGTCTCACACACTCACGGAGTAGATTGATTTATGGGCTGCGCATCAGTGGGTTGTGGCGGGAGTGCGTGTTCGGGATCCACATCCCAGGACAGCAGCGAGGCCCGAACCAGTGTCAAGGTCGGGGCCTCATTTTAATACTCAAAAAGGTGAGCTGCCCGCCGATTTGGGGCGCTAGCAGGGAGCTTTCTGATTGGCCGGGGAAGGGGTGGAGGAGAAATATTGGAAGCTTCTCAGTGGAGTTGTGCTGGCGGTTTCTGATTAATGGGGGGTGGGTGGAGAAGGAGGAAGCCTTGGAAGGTCCACCTGGCCCCTCAAAAATCACCAATCAGAAGCCTTCCTGCCCAGAGTTTGGTGCAATCCCTTTAAGGTCGGTTCTGCGAACGTTCTGCCCACCGGCTCTTGAAAATATGCTCGGCCTCCTCTTCAGATAGGCACGGATGGCCCCCATCAGAAGGGCAGCAAACAGAACAATGGGACACACCAATTCTTGAACTCTGTTCCCGTCTATAAACAGGAATGAAAATTGGAGCCATGGTCTGGGACTGGAGTCACGTGTAGGCCACACGGTGTCTGAGTGGGCAGGGTGCCCCTCCCTGAAGGACAGGAGTAAACCAGTTGGGATTGAATCCAGCAGCTTTCATGGTTTGATTTCAGAATCTTGCCATGGTGGGACTTGAACTTGTGATCTCTGGGTTGCTAGCCCAGTACCATAACCACTTGGCTACTGGAGCCTATGTAATATAAAGTCCTGTGAAATATATGTGCAGAATAATAAACATCTCATGCACTGCAATATGGTTTGAAAACTCAGGACGCACACAAATTCGATAACTGGTAAATGAAGGAACATAAAACAGATAAAAAGGCAGATCTGTCGCTATTAATCTAGTACAGTCTCTGGAAATATTGCCTCCCAATGTTCTGCTGTGTTATAATATGTGGCGGCAAATTCACATAACCAAACCGGGCTAAATTAAGAAGCTAGTTCTTGCTACTGCTGCAATATATAACTGCGATTTAAGGGTGCATGGGTTTGTCGCCCTCGTGGCTCAGTGGGCAGCATTCTCGCCTCAGTCAGAAGGTCGTGGGTTCAAGTCCCACTCCAGAGCCTTGAGCCCATAATCCAGGCTGACACTCCAGTGCAGTACTGAGGGAGCGCCGCACTGTCGGAGGGGCAGTACTGAGGGAGCGCCGCACTGTCGGAGGGGCTGTACTGAGGGAGCGCCGCACTGTCGGAGGGGCAGTGCTGAGGGAGCGCCGCACTGTCGGAGGGGCAGTGCTGAGGGAGCGCCGCACTGTCGGAGGGGCAGTGCTGAGGGAGCGCCGCACTGTCGGAGGGGCCGTCTTTTGGATGCGATATTAAAAAGAGGCCCCGTCTGATCTCTCAGGTGGATGTAAGAGATCCCACGGCACTATTTCGAAGAGGAGCAGGGGAGTTCTCCCTGGTGTCCTGGCCAATATTTATCCCTCAATCAACGTCACTCAAAAACATCATCACATTGCTGTTTGTGGGAGCTTGCTGTGCGCAAACTAACTGCTGCGTTTCCTACATTACAACAGTGACGACACTTCAAATAATACGTCACTGGCTGTTTTTTTCTCTTTGATGGATTCTGCCGGGTCCTGGGGATCTTCCCATCTGGCCCCAGAGGATAAAATGTTTCCCATGGTTTTTGTTTTCCTGCATCTTGCTCCTGATCTCTGGAATTCTCTTACTCCTCAAAGCCGACCTCTTGGACCACACCATTCATCAACTTAAATGTGGAGGTGAATATCAGATACATTTAATGAGAAGCTAGATAAACCCATCAAGGAGAAAGGTTTATGCTGATGGGGTGAGATGAGGATGGTGGGAGGAGGCTGGTGTGGGGCACGAACACCGGCACGGAGCTGTTGGGCCGACTGGCCTGTTCCTGTGCTGTAGACTCGATGTAACTCGCCTAATCCACTCATGTTCAGTGTGTGCTTCCTCCTCACAAGGTGCATTTTACTCTCGTCTACCTTTCAGCTATAATTAGTGACCAGAGCCATATTGTCCCCCTCAACAGTGATGGGACTTGTATTTTAAATTGTATTGTGACTACAGAAGATTAAAAAAAAGCAGCGATTTTTAACACGTTTGCCTCCGTCTGGCTGAAGCAGGAATTACAGCCGATAACACGGCCCACAACACCACTGATGTGCAACTCGCGACTCTCCACCTACTAAGCGGAGCGAGGGGCTAGAAGAGGAAATATTTCTGTATTCCTTCTCAGGATATGGATGTCCTGGTGAGGTGGACATTTATTGACCATCTCCACTTGCCACGAGTAGGTGGTGGGCCTTCTTAAACTGCTGCAGCCCATGTGGTATTCCTTGCAGTGGTCTGATGCAACAAAATGGTTTCCCACACCCCTGCAGGGGGCCGTTAAGAGTCAACCAGGTTGTTGTGGGACTGGAGTCACATATAGGCCCAGACCGGGTAAGGACGGCAGGTTTCCTTCCCTAAAGGACATCAGTGAACCAGTTGGGTTTTTACGACAATCCGACAGCTTCACGCTCACTTTTACTGTCACCGGCTTTTTATTTCTAGATTTTATTTTAAACTGAATTCAAATTCTCAAACTGCCCTGCTGGAGATTTTGAACTCACGTTCCATGGATTACTGGTCCAGTAAATATAAAATAGGCCTGCCCAATTGGGCCGGAAATTTTGAGGAGCAGAAAAAATGGGTGTGGGCCAGGCTTTAGCAAATAGTAACATTGGAACAGAAGGAGGCCATTCGGCCCCTCGAGGCTGTTACACAGGAACAGAAGGAGGCCGTTCGGCCCCTCGAGCCTGTTACACAGGAACAGGAGGAGGCCATTCGGCCCCTCGAGCCTGTTACACAGGAACAGGAGGCGGCCATTCGGCCCCTCGAGCCTGTTCCCCCATTCAATGAGATCATGGCTGATCGGCGACCTAACTCCATATCCCCGCCTTTGCCCCATGCCCCTTAATACCTTTGGTTAACGAAAGCTATCAATCTCCGATTTAAAATTAACAATTGATCCAGCATCAACTGCCATTTGCGGAAAGAAGTCTTGCTCTATATGTGTTCCAATAGATCAATATATATGTGCCATGATCGGATTGAATGGCGGAACAGACTCGAGGGGCTGAATGGCCTCCTCCTGTTCCTGTGTTCCAATGTCCACCCCATGTTATTAAGCTGAAAAGAGGGGGAAAAAATTCAGTCAAGAGCAAGTTATTGGCTACGTACAAGTTCCATTATTCATCCTGGGAGAATAAAGTTACCGCACATTCGCTCACTCCTCACCTATATCTTTGGCTCTTGAAGCTAAAGGCCTCCTCCACTGCGTGACAAATTTGTACGCGTCGAGTCGAATTTCAATGATATTGTTCAGTAAGGCTAGAAGCGGGGCCAATGGAAAGGCGGCCACAAATATCGTCGTAAAACCAAATTGAAGAACTGGAAGGAAGCAGAGAAATAGCGACAAAGTCACAAAGTGCCCCTAGCATTACAGTCAAACACTGCGTTAGAAAACATTTCAAACATTTTAAACCTGGCTTACTCATCTCCAAGTATTCATCGAAAAGGCCATAGGCGTTCATTGGCTGCAGATTGTAATCCTTCTCCCACTGTGGAAAGATCAGCTTGCCATTATGGCCGTGCTCTTGTCTTAATTTTCTCCTGGTCCACCAGTTCTGAATAAGCCTATGGAGAAGAGGAGAACAGGCCCCCATCGATGAACGCAATCAAAACACAAGGCTGCATGTGTCACAGTGCAACAGAACATTCAGACGCCACTGTGTTCTCCAGTATCTCACGAGTGCTGGCATTCCTCATGCGACCAGGCTCGTCACCCCCTCCAGTCAAACTCGCACACTATTTTCTATAAATAAACCCATAGGTTAAAATCTTGGTCAAAGTGGTAGGTTTTAAGAAGGGCCTTAAAAAAGGAGAGAGGCTGAGAGGTTTGGGGAGGGAATTCCAGAGTTTAGGGCCCAGGCAGCTGAAGGCCTTTTTGCGGCCCCCACTGAAGTTGAATTTAAGCCCCATTCCCCCTCAACAGTGATGAAGTATCGTCAACCCTGTCCCACTGACACCCCTTCAACAGGAGCTGCCCACTCCAAGCCCACTTCCCCACCCTTTCCCCCTATTCCTCTTCCCCATTGGATTGATGCTTCACAGTTCCTTGCAGCACAACATGCCATACTCTAATAACTTGCTGTACGAGAACAAATCCCTCGCATTTTCTCCTCGTTCTTCCAGGTGAGGATCCTCAGCCTGTTCCCCCCTCATTACTGAGTCGCCAACTAGGGGAAACAATCTTTTACCATTTCTCTCTCAAAACCACCAAGATTTTAATTAAAATGATTAAATCCACTCAGTGAAAAAAAACCAACTCTTCTTTACATCTCTCATGAACATATATTGTTACAGAAGATACACACATACATATACAGAGGAATCTTTTTACAGACAGTGGGCAAGATTTTCCATTTCCTGTAACCATTTTAATATAATTAGACAACCGGATTTTAGTTCATCTGGGTGCAGGTAATACAACAATGTTCAGGGACCATTCTTGCAATTCTCCCAGGCCACTCTAGAAAGGGCAAGTCACCAGGAGCGACAGCTATATTTTCCCTTCATTGCTGTTTGTGGGATCATGCTATGCGCAAATCGGCTGCCACGGTTGCCTACATAACAGCAGTGACTGCACTTCAGAATGAATGCACTGGCTGTGAAGCGCTATGGGACGTCCCGAGGATGTACAAGGCACTGAATAAACGCAAGTTCTTTCATTATTACATGGAGTTTGAGGATCAGCAGTGATTGGAGTCTCTACAAATTAGTCTTTAGCCAATGCTCATCAATAACAATTTCCGTTCAATGATGCACTCCCCAGATAGGAGTTCTTGCTCATGTTGAACCAGGAGTAGATCCACATTAGTAATGCTGCTGGTAGTTTGGAGTAGTTCACTTGACCTGGAGCCAAGTGACAGTGTGGTCACTTCAATGCAACAGCAGGAGACCATTAAAACCGATCAATAGTGGAATATATCCCAGTCTAAACCGATCAATGGAGGAATATATCCTAGTCTAAACCGACCAATGGAGGAATATATCCCAGTCTAAACCGACCAATAGAGGAATATATCCCAGTCTAAACCGATCAATGGAGGAATATATCCCAGTCTAAACCGATCAATGGAGGATTATATCCCAGTCTAAAGCGATCAATAGTGGAATATATCCCAGTCTAAACCGACCAATAGAGGAATATATCCCAGTCTAAACCGATCAATGGAGGATTATATCCCAGTCTAAACCGATCAATAGTGGAATATATCCCAGTCTAAACCGATCAATGGAGGAATATATCCCAGTCTAAACCGATCAATAGAGGAATATATCCCAGTCTAAAGTGATCAATGGAGGATTATATCCTAGTCTAATCCGATCAATGGAGGAATATATCCCAGTCTAAACCGATCAATAGAGGAATATATCCCAGTCTAAAGTGATCAATGGAGGATTATATCCTAGTCTAAACCGACCAATGGAGGAATATATCCCAGTCTAAAGCAATCAATAGTGGAATATATCCCAGTCTAATCCGATCAATGGAGGAATATGTGCCTTGGCACATTGGATACAAAACTGGCTTAGTGGCAGAAGGCAGAGGGTGATGGTCGAAGGTTGTTTTTGTGACTGGAAGCCTGTGGCCAGTGGGGTACCACAGGGATCGGTGCTGGGTCCCTTGCTGTTTGTGGTCTACATTAATGACTTGGATATGAATGTAAAGGGTATGGTCAGTAAGTTCGCAGATGATACAAAAATTGGTAGGGTGGTAAATAGCGAGGAGGGTAGCCTCAGTCTGCAGGACGATATAGATGGGTTGGTCAGATGGGCGGAACAGTGGCAAATGGAATTTAACCCGAAAAAGTGCGAGGTGATGCACTTTGGGGGGACTAACAAGGCAAGGGAATACACAATGAATGGAAAGACCCTAGGCAAGACGGAGGGTCAGAGGGATCTGGGTGTGCAAGTACACAGATCCCTGAAGGCGGCGGAACAGGTGGAAGAAAAGGCATATGGGATACTTGCCTTCATTAGCCGAGGCATTGAATATAAGAGCAAGGAGGTTATGATGGAGCTGTATAAAACACTGGTTAGGTCACAGCTGGAATACTGTGTGCAGTTCTGGTCGCCACACTACAGGAAGGATGTGATCGCGTTAGAGAGGGTGCAGAGGAGGTTCACCAGGATGTTACCAGGGCTGGAGCGCTTCAGCTATGAAGAGAGACTGGGCAGATTGGGTTTGTTTTCCTTGGAGCAGAGGAGGCTGAGGGGGGACATGATTGAGGTGTACAAAATTATGAGGGGCATAGATAGGATGGATGCTGAGGAGCTTTTTCCCTTAGTAGAGGGGTCAATAACTAGGGGGCATAGATTCAAGGTAAAGGGCGGGAGGTTTAAAGGGGATTTGAGAAAGAACTTTTTCACCCAGAGGGTGGTTGGAGTCTGGAACTCTCTGCCTGAAAGGGTTGTGGAGGCAGAAACCCTCACAACATTTAAGAAGCATTTGGATGAGCACTTGAAATGCCATAGCATACAAGGCTACGGAACAAATGCTGGAATATGGGATTAGATTAGACAGGGCTTGATGGCCGGCGCGGACACGATGGGCCGAAGGGCCTCTATCCGTGCTGTATTACTCTATGACTCTATGACCCAGTCTAATCCGATCAATAGTGGAATATATCCCAGTCTAAACCGATCAATGGAGGAATATATCCCAGTCTAATCCGATCAATAGTGGAATATATCCCAGTCTAAACCGATCAATGGAGGAATATATCCCAGTCTAAACCGATCAATGGAGGAATATATCCCAGTCTAAAGCGATCAATCAAGTGGAAAATCACGCCCACTATGCCAGTGTCAGTAAATTGACAAAATATGCAAATTGATATATTCCAACCCAAAAGAGGGAGATTAATGAAACGAGGTTGGGGAAAAGATGGCAGAGGCACTAACCATAATTTTCCAAAAATCTTTTTGGCAGCCCTCTGGAACCTGGTAGCAACAGAAGAGAAAAAAAGAAGAGAGTTTGTGTGAGAGAGACTGGAGAGTAGTGGAGAGAAAGCTCGATTAGGTAACGAGAAGAGATTTTCTCGTGGACCTAATGGAGTTTTTTTCATAATTATAGAAGGTTTCAAAAGGATAAATAAGTAGTGAAAAATTGTTCCCACTGGTTGGTGAATCGGGAGCCAGGGAGCAGAGACTGAGGAAAGGGAAGGGAATTGGGATTAGAATAGATAGCCCCAGCTGAAGAGCTAGCACCAGTGCAGGAGGCGATGGGCTGAATGGCCTTATGTGCTGTAGATTCTATGATTCTACTGACTAGAAAGGCTCCACCTTACTTCAGCTACCTGGACCCGAAGCTCTCGAATTCCCTCCCTAAACCGCTCCGCCTCTCTCTCCTCCTTTAAGCCACTCCGTAAAACCGACCTCTTTGACCCTCATCTGCCCCAATAGCTCATGTGGCTCAATGTCAAATTTTGGGTTTGATATCGCTCCCATGAAGCGCCTTGGGACATTTTACTACGTTAAAGGCGCTATATAAATACAAGTTGTTGTTGCTTCTCCTCCTCCCTGTCTTTAGTGAATCTACAACTCCCCAGGTTTATAAACTCATCCATCATTTCCACCTCTGGACCAAAGTCCCTTTTCCCTTGGAGTTCTTGCGCAGTCCAGGGCACTTACTACCGTCTATAGGAAGCTGATGCTCAGCATCTGCTTAGTCCCCCGGCTCCTTCATCATCACTCATGGCAAAGGATCCAAAGCGAGGAAGGCAACAATGGCCCCATATTTCAGGTCCGTTCCGCCCCCATCTGCCTCACTACCTGAACCTCCCACTTACATCATTGATGACATGGTTCGTAGTGTTGAACAAGGTGGGTGAACAGGTAACAGCCCAGGGACCTTCCACCTACTCCGGGGCACTTCAGGTGTCTCGGCAGGGTACATTTCCCCAAGACTTGATGCCCAGTGAATCACCCCGGCGGGAATCCAGCATTGAGATTCACGCACCCAATTCAGGGAACTCCCGATTTCCCAGTTATTAATTCCAACACCTGGTAAATCAGGAGCACACCAAATCAAGCCTCACTGGCCTCTGAGGAAGACTCCTTCTGGGGCTAGAGTCTTGGAAAATTGACCTCACGCGTCACTCCGTACTCCTTCATTCAATCCGCATCAGTGATAAACCCAAAGGACCAACTTAAAATCAATTAAATGCAAAACATTAGACTATAAATGTGAACATGTAAAGAGAAGGCAAGGTAGTCTGTGCAAAACACAAGTGGAATGACCAGATTATCTGAGCAGGGCTTAGTTACCTCTTCAACTAGAGCAATCTGCTTTATTGCCACTTAAGGGTTTATTTTGCATTAACCACGTGCCAATCTGTGCATTCTATGAAAGTCATTCAGCAGCTTTCGGACTCTTCACCTGGAGACAGTTCACAGGTGCAGCGAAGAGAAAAAAAGGGTTGAAGACCAGTTAAGTTAGATCGCCCCAGGATTTCCCACCTCTGCTCCCCCCACCCAAGTTCCGTCAGTGGGCCTGTGCTTGGAATAGGCACAGGCCCAGTGTTGCTATGGAAACCAGGCAGGAAGGGGTGTGCCGACTGTCCGGTGCCCAACAGAGTGGAGTCTGAAGATACTGGGCAGTAGGACTTGCACCAAGGCATTCTGGAATCCCCCTCTGGTATTCCCTGGAATTCAGAAGGTTAAGGGGTGATTTGGTCGAACTTTTCAAGATATTTAGGGGAACTGATAGGGTAGATGGAGAGAAACTATTTCTGCTGGTTGGGGATTCTAGGACGAGGGGCCATAGTCTAAAAATTAGAGCCAGACCTTTCAGGAGTGAAATTAGGAAACACTTCTACACACAAAGGGTGGTAGAAGTTTGGAACTCTCTTCCGCAAACGGCAATTGATGGTAGATCAATTGTTAATTTTAAATCGGAGATCGATAGATTTTTGTTAACCAAAAGGTACTAAGGGACATGGAGTTAGATCACAGGTTAGCCATGATCTCATTGAATGGCACAGCAAGCTCGAAGGGTTAAATGGCCTCCTCCTGTTCCTATGTTTCTGCGCTCCCATGTTCCTCTGTGGACTGGGGGGGTGGGGGTGCAGAAGATCGACATTTTCCTAACCTACGCCCACCTCTTTCCAGGAGGATCCCAAGGCCACAGGGGCCAACATCTGCTGCTCTCCAGCAATGGTCAGGAGGTCCTCCCGCCTGGTGTATCAGGTTAGGCCTCTCGGGCCTCCTCCTACTGCACTGGTTACTGCCCTGTTCTCCAGCCCAGGGCTTAGCCAAGGAGAGGGTCTGCGCCTGGGGTGCATCAGAGGCCAGGAAACACAAGGGCAGCTACAGGTCAGGGCACCTCAGGTAAGGTGCATCCTGAGTGGGGGCAAAGAGGAAAGTCTACCAGGTTATATTGAATGGGAAGCTCGTGAAACAGACTGACTGTCGCCAAAGTTTCGCTGACTGATACAAAGGGCGAATATGAATGGGCTCGTGCTCCAATCACTGACGGGGCATTAATCGCATCTACTTACGGGTAGCCGAGCTCCATGAAGTTATTCCAAGTCTGCTTCAGCACCATTATGATTCCCATTTGCAAACACAGATCGATAAGGCAGCCACTCGGGTGACACTGCGAATTAGACAAAGAGCAGGATGTGAGGAGGGACATTTAGCAGCCGAGTTCCAGAACATTCAGACAAACGCAGCAGTATTTTGCAGCTGTCCGCTGTGGCTCAGTGGGCAGCACCCTCGCCTCTGACTCAAGATCGTGGGTTCAAGTCCCACTCCAGAGACTTGGGCAAAAAAAAATCTAGGCTGACGCCAGTGCAGTACCGAGGGAGCGCCGCGCCGTCGGAGGGGCGGTACCGAGGGAGCGCCGCGCCGTCGGAGGGGCGGTACCGAGGGAGCGCCGCGCCGTCGGAGGGGCGGTACCGAGGGAGCGCCGCGCCGTCGGAGGGGCGGTACCGAGGGAGCGCCGCGCCGTCGGAGGGGCGGGTACCGAGGGAGCGCCGCGCCGTCGGAGGGGCGGTACCGAGGGAGCGCCGCGCCGTCGGAGGGGCGGTACCGAGGGAGCGCCGCGCCGTCGGAGGGGCGGTACCGAGGGAGCGCCGCGCCGTCGGAGGGGCGGGGTACCGAGGGAGCGCCGCGCCGTCGGAGGGGCGGTACCGAGGGAGCGCCGCGCCGTCGGAGGGGCGGTACCGAGGGAGCGCCGCGCCGTCGGAGGGGCGGTACCGAGGGAGCGCCGCGCCGTCGGAGGGGCGGTACCGAGGGAGCGCCGCGCCGTCGGAGGGGCGGTACCGAGGGAGCGCCGCGCCGTCGGAGGGGCGGTACCGAGGGAGCGCCGCGCCGTCGGAGGGGCGGTACCGAGGGAGCGCCGCGCCGTCGGAGGGGCGGTACCGAGGGAGCGCCGCGCCGTCGGAGGGGCGGTACCGAGGGAGCGCCGCGCCGTCGGAGGGGCGGTACCGAGGGAGCGCCGCGCCGTCGGAGGGGCGGTACCGAGGGAGCGCCGCGCCGTCGGAGGGGCGGGTACCGAGGGAGCGCCGCGCCGTCGGAGGGGCGGTACCGAGGGAGCGCCGCGCCGTCGGAGGGGCGGGTACCGAGGGAGCGCCGCGCCGTCGGAGGGGCGGGTACCGAGGGAGCGCCGCGCCGTCGGAGGGGCGGGGTACCGAGGGAGCGCCGCGCCGTCGGAGGGGCGGTACCGAGGGAGCGCCGCGCCGTCGGAGGGGCGGTACCGAGGGAGCGCCGCGCCGGAGGGGCGGTACCGAGGGAGCGCCGCGCCGTCGGAGGGGCGGTACCGAGGGAGCGCCGCGCCGTCGGAGGGGCGGTACCGAGGGAGCGCCGCGCCGTCGGAGGGGCGGTACCGAGGGAGCGCCGCGCCGTCGGAGGGGCGGTACCGAGGGAGCGCCGCGCCGTCGGAGGGGCGGTACCGAGGGAGCGCCGCGCCGTCGGAGGGGCGGTACCGAGGGAGCGCCGCGCCGTCGGAGGGGCGGGGTACCGAGGGAGCACCGCGCCGTCGGAGGGGCGGGTACCGAGGGAGCGCCGCGCCGTCGGAGGGGCGGTACCGAGGGAGCGCCGCGCCGGAGGGGCGGTACCGAGGGAGCGCCGCGCCGGAGGGGCGGTACCGAGGGAGCGCCGCGCCGTCGGAGGGGCGGTACCGAGGGAGCGCCGCGCCGTCGGAGGGGCGGTACCGAGGGAGCGCCGCGCCGTCGGAGGGGCGGTACCGAGGGAGCGCCGCGCCGTCGGAGGGGCGGTACCGAGGGAGCGCCGCGCCGTCGGAGGGGCGGTACCGAGGGAGCGCCGCGCCGTCGGAGGGGCGGTACCGAGGGAGCGCCGCGCCGTCGGAGGGGCGGTACCGAGGGAGCGCCGCGCCGTCGGAGGGGCGGTACCGAGGGAGCGCCGCGCTGTCGGAGTTGCCGTCTTTCGGATGAGACATTAAACTGAGGCCCCCGTCTGCCCTCTCAGGTGGGCATAAAAGATCCCATGGCCACTATTGGAAGAGCAGGGGAGTTCTCCCCGGTGTCCTGGGCCAATATTTATCCCTCAATCAACATCACAAACAGATGATCTGGCCATTATCACATTGCTGTTTGTGGGAGCTTGCTGTGCGCAAATTGGCTGCCGTGTTTCCTACATTACAACAGTGACTCCACTTCAGAAAGTACTTCACTGGCTGCAAAGCGCTTTGGGGCGTCCTGAGGTGGTGAAAGGCGCTGGAGAAATGCAAGTCTTTCTTCCTTTAATAAACTGCAGTTTCAGCGAGAGGTGGTTTCACTTTGCAGCGATGCAAAGAAAGAATTGTACGGTAAATTTAAATCCGGGAGAAAATATTTGCATCACCCTGCTTCTTTGATTTTTTACAGAGTGACCAACTCAATGAAATCATTTTGCTGCTAAATAAAATTGTTTTTATTCAGTCTGGGTTCAAGAGAGAGAGGGGGGGTGGGGGGGAGAAAAAAGTGGGCAAGAGACTGAGGAGAAAAAGAATGCAAGAAAAAGCGCACAAGGAGAGCGAAAGAACAAGACAGACAGAGAAAGCAGACACACAGACAGGAAACTCAAGTGCCCAATTCCTCCTGTCGGCAGACACTTCATCAGCTTCAAGCATTTTTTTGGCAACAGCGGCTGATGAAACGTTTGAATCCCTCATCTCCGTGTCAGTCAGGAAGCCCATCAAACCTGACATTATTCCTTCATCAAGTGACTTTCATGGCCATCTTGGCAAGTCTCCATTTTCCTCATTCTGTCCATCACGTCAGACATCGGAGCCTTCTGGATCTGTACCTTGCTGCAATCATCCATTATACACATGGACTCCTCAACAGAGAGCTCATCGCTCAATGCCAACAGATGTTACTGAAAGAAACCCAACCACACGGGCAGCCCGCAGACTGCCCATCGCGGCTTCAAGTTGCCATCTCCATCACCTTGCGCTGCTAGCACTAATTCTAACCTCGTGGTATTGTTGGCAAGGTTACCGCCTAGATATTTTACACATGTCTACTGTTGGGGTTTGCAAAATCCCCTCAGCCCCCCGAAGATCGGGAAATATTAATCCACATCGTGGACAAAGACTGTGTGATTTAAATTGTCTCTGGGTTGGACAATGTTTTAAAATGTGCCCAGAACCGCAAAAGGCTGCGTTAAGGAGCCAGTGAGCTAAGCAGCACTTGGACAACACCGGACAACACCGGAATCAAAGAACTTTGTATATAAAAAAAATTTAAAAAAAAAAATAAAAATCGCACCCCTTAAGACAGTACATTTTTATTAAAAATTGTACCCTTGAGTTTGGTAAATTGCCCAGGGATAAAAATGGCCGTCAGAAAAGCATGGCCAAGGACAAAGGGGCTTGGAAGCAGCTCATGTATGTCTGTGAAAAGGAGGATCAAAGTTGGCAGTCAAATTCTGTCAATCAAAAGGAGAGTTTCCCCCTCCCTCCAGAGACAATCGATGTTTATTTACAAGGATTAAAACCACTTGACTGCGGTTTCAATGACCACAAGAGAATGGGTTTCTGTTTACATAGTAATCCAACTCCATTCAAAACCCATCACACACAATGAAATACACCTAAACTACGGAAGAGACTTTTAGACTAAGAAAAGGAACAGTTTAAGAATGAATGGGTTTGAATCACCCATTACTAGACAATGGGGACGGTTTAGATCCCTTTGTTTTAGCCCAGAAAACTCTGGATGTGGGCGGGAACATTTCGGCCCCAAAATTGGGGTATATAGAGATAGCTTCTCGGAGGCCTCTCTCTCTCCGGCTTGCCTCCGTGTGCCTTCTGCAGCGTAGAGTCTGTGGAAGTTAAACACCAGCAGTTTACTTTTAAACACTGGGGTGTTTTCACTTCTGGGCAGTGAAGATCTAAGATCGCAGGGCACGGAGCTAGCATTGCAAGTGGTGAGCATATATTTTTCTGGCCTTCCACAAGGCAACTTAGGGTAGGTTTAGGGGTGGGGGTAAAGTGGGGATTTCGTTAAGAATTGTTATTTTAGTCGTTTTTCCCCTCGTTGTGTCCGTTTCTTTCCCTCCCCTATTTAAGCAATTTTACAGTGATTACTTTAATCGTGTGGTATAGTTTCTTTAGTTTAATAAAATTTGACTTTCTCACATCCAGACCATTTGTCCGTTTTAATATATTAATTATAAGTTCCTCCAGTCAGAACTGGAAGGGTGGGTTTAGCGATTCGAAACCGCTGATTGGGATTGGTCAGAGTGCAGCAGCAAAAAGCTGCCTGACCAGGTGAATTACCGTAAACCAGGTAAAGGATGCCCCCCTACACTACAGGCACAAGAACAATGACGGACAGGTAAAGACCTTCTGGTCCATCCAGCCGGTCCCACTGTGTGTGTCACAATATGTACAACCCCCACCTCACCCGAACCCTGTGATCTCCTGGGAGTAGTGATCCCCGTGAGTGGTGCTTTGTTCTACACGGCCTGTTTCTTTCAGTGTGCGGTCCCTTTGTACGCACCGCGCAGGCGCAGAAATTTAATGTAAAAGCCGGTGAGCGGCCCGTGCGGGACCATTCCTAGTACTGCACAGCCGGGAACGTTGCCTGGGAGAGGAGAAAAACCAGGCCAATTTGGAGGGGGTGGGGGCGGGGAATCTGGGAAATTCCTCTCCGACCCCACTTAGGGGATCAAAACTAATCCAGGAGATCACCGTCATGCTGTACCTGCCTTTTGTACGAGGTGATCGCGGCGGTCAGTTTATACAGAAGCAAAAGCTGTAGTTCAGGCGGTTGATGTATTGGGCAGAGTGAGAAAAATGGAGACTAGGAAAAAGGAATAATTCCAGGTTTTGTGGGGGGGGGGGGGGGGGGGGGTGGTTAGCGATGGGCAGAGAGGGATATTCAACCGCATCACTGTTGAGGTCATCTGATGAAAAGTCTGCAGTTACTTTATATTTTGCATTTCCATCGTACAGAAAAAAAAAAAACCACCAACAGCTTAAATATATCGAAAGAAAAAAAGTAGAATTATGTAGCATCATAGTAACACACGCACACACAGGGATTGAAATGCAGGCGCACTCACACACACACACAACCACTAAAATACACGTGCTGCAATGTTCTCTTTAAGGGGCCGCGTGGGCCAATCAAAATTCTGCGCATTCGTGGTTTATCTATTTAAAATCCGGCCAACCGGCTGCGCGGAACCTTCACAGCGCGGTGCGACTCTGCAGCTCAAAGGGAACACCGACGCTCGCTCGCTCACGCACAAACGCACACACTCACAAGCGCACACGGTGGACGGGAGATGGCGTACACACCATGAAAGAGCAGATTATTCAATCCGTAAAGCACGGGAGGGTCTGGCAAGATCCCCACTGGAGACCCAGTTAAACTCCAGGCGTTGAGCAGGTTGCTCCAGTCAACTGCGGGAATTTCGCCAGAGAAGTCGGAAAGCATTGGGAGAAAAATAACCAGATCGAGAGGAGGTGGAGGAAAGGAAGGGGTTAGACCAGTGGACAGGGAAGCTTGGAGGGTCGCTGGTGTTTGGGAAGCGGGTGAAAAAAACCAGGCAGTCTGGATTCTGGCTAGACGGAAGAAATCCTTTTATTTCAGGAACCTTCTCGTTAAATAGAAAAAAAAATTAGACGGAAATGTTTCAAAGATATTTACCACATGGGTTGCAACGTTCCTGTACAACGTGTAATATTGCGGTCAGTGATACTAACCTCCTCCAACCTCCACCTGTTCAAGACTCTCAGATAGGCTCCCGGACGTCCCGTTAATCTAAGAGAAAAATACAATCACCGACTTAAAAGCAGCACCTTACAAACTATCGACTCATCGTAAAATATTCAGAGATACATTTTCCTCCTTTAGTAAGAAAAAGACTTGCATTTCTATAGCGCCTTTCACAACCTCAGGACGTCCCAAAGCGCTTTACAGCCAATGAATTACTTTTTGGAGTGGAGTCACTGTTGTAATGTAGGAAACGCAGCAGCCATAATGCGCACAGCAAGATCCCACAAACAGCAATGTGATAACGACCGGATCATCTATTTTTGTGATGTTGATTGAGGGATAAATATTGGCCCAGGACACCGGGGAGAACTCCCCATCTCTTCTTCGAATAGCGGCCATGGGATCTTTTACGTCCGCCTGAGAGAGCAGACGGGGCCTCGGTTTAACATCTCATCTGAAAGACGGCGCCTCCAACAATACAGCACTCCCTCAGTACTGTACTGCAGGTGCAGCAAGCAGTTCGGAAGGCAAATGGCATGTTGGCCTTCATTGCAAGAGGATTTGAGTACAGGAGCAAGGATGTCTTACTACATTTGTACAGGGCCTTGGTGAGACCACACCTGGAGTACTGTGTGCAGTTTTGGTCTCCTTACCTAAGAAAGGATATACTTGCCATAGAGGGAGTGCAGCGAAGGTTCACCAGACTGATTCCTGGGATGGCAGGACTGTCGTATGAGGAGAGATTGGGTCGACTAGGCCTGCATTCACTAGAGTTTAGAAGAATGAGAGGGGATCTCATTGAAACGTATAAAATTCTGACAGGGCTAGACAGACTGGATGCAGGGAGGATGTTTCCCCTGGCTGGGGGGTCTAGAACGAGGGGTCACAGTCTCAGGATACAGGGTAGGACATTTAGGACTGAGATGAGGAGAAATTTCTTCACTCAGAGGGTGGTGAACCTGTGGAATTCTTTACCACAGAAGGCTGTGGAGGCCAAGTCACTGAATATATTTAAGGAGTAGATAGATAGATTTCTAGACACAAAAGGCATCAAGGGGTATGGGGAGAGAGCGGGAATATGGTATTGAGATAGAGGATCAGCCATGATCACATTGAATGGCAGAGCAGGTTCGAAGGGCCGAATGGCCTACTCCTGCTCCTATTTTTCTATGTTTCTATGTCAGCCTAGCTTTATGAGCTCAAGTAAAAAAGTTTTAAAAAATGGATAAATGCCCACCAATTAAAATGGCAGCTGGCAAAATCTCCGTGCTCAGTCGCCAGGAACAGTTCAACAACAGGTAGGGCAGAAACCGGCCAATCAAGGCGCACCTCCTCTTCCTTCCTGCCTGCCTGTCTGTTTACTCATTGGTTTGTCCCACATTCCTCTCTCAAACTTCCCGTTATCAGGATTTCTATTTCTCTAACTTGTTCTGTCCCTCTTCCACCCATCATAGCTTCAGCTGCCAGGGCCCCCCGAGCTCCGGAATTCCCTCCCTAAACCTCTCCGCCTCTCTCTCCTCCTTTAAGACGCTCCTTAAAACCTCCCTCTGTGACCAAACGTTTGGTCGCCTGTCACAATATCTCATGTGGCTCGGGATCTGATTAACGGTCGAGTGGGACGTTTTACGATGTTAGACGCGCTATATAAATACAAGTTGTTGTTGTAGTAATAAATATATCAATGATGTCCCACGATTTGACTAATGACCCTCCCATCTTCATATGGAGTTGAAGACCATATATGGAATAATAATTAAACGATAGTTGAAAAGACTTAGTAGGAAAATTTACAATTGGATGGATGAACGAATTAATTTACAAGTAGCCTTGCTGCCTTTATGTGAAAATAAAGGGCTTATATGGAGGTACATATAAGGGAGACAATCGTTAACTATTTTAGATTCTAAACGGCACTCGGGGCAGTGCCAGTAGGATTAATCCCTACTGAATGATTTACTTGTCTATTAACCATATCTTGTTAAATCCACATACCAATTGATTCCATGCTCGGAGGAGACAGACACACAGAGGGGTAGAATGTTCAGGCTAGCAAAATAGGAATGAGATAAGTTAAAGCTCGGTGGGAAAGTAAGCAGTGAGGAGGACACAAAGAGCCTGCAAAGGGATATAGACAGTCTAAGTGAGTGGGCAATAAGGCAGCAGATGGAGTATAATGAGAGGGGATCTCATTGAAACTTATAAAATTCTAACAGGACTAGACAGATGAGATGCAGGAAGGATGTTCCAGATGGCGGGGAAGTCCAGAACCAGGGGACACAGCCTAAAGATAAGGGGTAAGCCATTTAGGACTGAGATGAGGAGGAATTTCTTCACCCAGAGAGAGTGGTGAACCTGTGGAATTCTCTACCACAGAAGGCAGTTGAGGCCAATTCATTAAATATATTCAAGAAGGAGTTAGATATATTTCTTAAGGCTAAAGAGATCAAGGGATATGGGGAGAAAGCAGGGACAGGGTACTGAATTTGGATGATCAGCCATGATCTCATTAAATGGCGGAGCAGGCTCGAGGGGCCGAATGGCCTACTCCTGCTCCTATCGTCTATGTTTCTGTAATGTGGGGAAATGTGAGGTTGTTCACTTTGGTAGGAAGAATAGGAAACCAGAATACTTTTTAAACGGTGAGAGACTAGTAAATGTTGGTGTTCAGAAAGATTTGGGGGTCCTTGTACACGAATCAGAGTTAGCATGCAGGTACAGGAAGCAAGTACAGGGCCTTGGTGAGACCACACCTGGAGTACTGAGAACAGTTTTGGTCTCCTTATCTAAGGAAGGATATACTTGTCTTGGAGGCGGTGCAACAAAGGTTCACTAGATTGATTCCTGGGATGAGAGGGTTGTCCTATGAGGAGAGATTGAGCCGATACTCTCTGGAGTTTAGAAGAATGAGAGGTGATCTCATTGAAACTGACAAGATTCTGAGGGGGATTGACAGGGTAGATGCTGAGAGGTTGTTTCCCCCTGGCTGGAGAGTCTAGAACTAGGGGGCACAGTCTCAGGATAAGGGGTCGGCCATTTAAGACCGAGATGAGGAGGAATTTCTTCACTCAGAGGGTTGTGAATCTTTGGAATTCTCTGCCCCAGAGGACTGTGAATGCGGAGTTGTTGAGTATATTCAAGGCTGAGATCGATAGATTTTTGGACTCTAGGGGAATCAAGGGATATGGCGATCGGGTGGGAAGGTGGAGTTGAGGTCAAAGATCAGCCATGATCTTGAATGGCGGAGCAGGCTCGAGGGGCCGAATGGCTGACTCCTGTTCCTAGTTCTTATGTTCTTAACTAGAATTTTGAGAGCGGAATGTTGGAGAAAGAAAACAGGCAGACAGAAAGAAAAATATAATCAGCAATGAATAGTCAGAAGGGAAAAAAGCCAGGAGGAGAAATGTGCTGGGAAGAAACAGAAATCTCGAGATTGTTTCCTTGCATTTTTCTTAGGGCTCATTTTCAAGTTCAAAATTCACAAGCCTTGGGAAAAATTAGAGATTAGAAAAATACTTCCTTTCCATGACAGTGCCAAAGATTCCCAGGGAAGCAGCTGATTCAAGGTCGAATGACACTTTTAAAAAAGCTGGACTGCAATGTCAGGAAGGGGGTTTGAGGGTGAGGGAGAGGGCACCAGCAACACAACGCTCAATGCATTTTCCCAGGGGAGGGAGGGGAAGGAAATTACAGTCACTAAAGTAGGAGAACAGCTGGCGTGGAAGGGAGTTTGCAACAGAATAATCAGACACAGACTGGGACTGGAGTGGGACTGGTGTGGGAGGGAGTCTACGTTAGGAATCAGACATGAATGCTGATGGAGAGGGACTGATGGGACGAATGGCCTTTTCTTTGGCCAGATTTTATGCCAGAACAACAGAATGAAATTGCAAGAAAATACCAAAATACTGAGGTCTGGTCTGGTCAGGATAAGCTTCTTGAATCTATTGTCATCTTTGAAGAGCTGGAGTATTTCCTCTACATTTTTTCCCTAGGGTACTGTTTCAAATGATCATAAAATGGCTGCAGAATCAGCCCTTAATGTACCAGGAGTCTACCCATCTGACTTTACCCCTAACTTCCAGTTACAAATTTCACAAGACTAGAACTAGCTTTAAAAAAAAAATTAATTCCTGGGATGTGGGCGTCGCTGGCAAGGGTAGCATTTATTGCCCATCCCTAGTTGCCCTCGAAGGTGGTGGTGAGCCGCCTTCTTGAACCGCTGCAGTCCGTGTGGTGAAGGTACTCCCACAGTGCTGTTAGGGAGGGAGTTCCAGGATTTTGACCCAGTGACGATGAAGGAACGGCTGATACATTTCCAAGTCGGGATGGTGTGAGAGTTGGAGGGGAACTTGGAGGTGGTGGTGTTCCCATGCGCCTGCTGCCCTTGTCCTTCTAGGTGGAAGAGGTCGCGGGTTTGGGAGGTGCTGCCGAAGAAGCCAGGGTTGATGGCAGGAGTCAGGTGATGACTGGCAGCACCAGTCAGGTTAATGAGCAGATTGCACCCTAATCGGCCACTGCCCTTTCTTTATACGACCAAAATTGGGATTAGGAACAGAACCGGTTTTGTTTGTTAGTTTAGACACATCTCCTTTCTGTTATGATCAATACCCAGAGGAAAATATACCCTTTAACGATTAGTGCGCATGTGCATGGAATGTTATTCCTTCAAACTCAGAACCTTTAAATTTAAGTTCTAAAACATGCACGGAATAGTCTAAGGAATCGTTGAATTAATGGCACAGGAGGAGGCCATTCAGTCCATCGTATCTGTGCTGGTGCTAACTCTCCATGGAATTATCTCCTCTAATCCATTTCCCCGTATCCTTTTATATTCATGGGCCTTGGAGTGTCGGAGGCTGTCGAAGGCTAAGTAACACATTGAAATCCACTCTCTCCTTCATCCGCAGAGATCGTAAGCTGCCGAGACCAACACAGCTCAGAGTTCTGATTCAGGGATTTATCCAGCAATGAGGCAACAGTGCAAAGAACAGTTCTTTCCAAAGCTCCAGACCCACAATATTCAAACAGGGCAACCAGCAAATAATCATAAGCAAAATCAGATGGAGTGCCCTGGGCTTCGAGGTCAAGAAAGGTCATCGACCTGAAACGTTAACTCTGTTTCTCTCGTCACAGATGCTACCTGACCTGCTGAGTATCTCCAGCATTTTGTGTTTTTATTTCAGATTTCCAGCATCTGCAGTATTTTCTTTTTGCATAACTAAGACCGCCTATTTCCACCTTCGTAACATCGCCCGTCTCCATCCTTGCCTCAGCTCATCCGCTGCTGAAACACTCATCCATGCCTTTGTTACCTCTAGACTTGACAATTCCAACACTCCTGGCTGGCCTCCCACATTCCACCCTACGTAAACTTGAGGTCATCCTAAACTCAGCTGCCCATGTCCTAACTCGCACCAAGTCCCGTTCACCCATCACCCCTGTGCTCGCTGACCTACACTGGCTCCTGGTTAAGCAACGCCTCGATTTCAAAATACTCGTCCTTGTTTTCGAATTCCTCCATGGCCTCGCCCCTTCCCTATCTCTGTAATCTCCTTCAGCCCCGCAACCTCCCCCCGACGTCTGCGCTCCTCTAATTCTGCGCTCGAGCATCCCAGATTATAATCACTCCACCATTGGTGGCCGTGCCTTCAGCTGCCGAGGCCCTAAGCTCTGGAATTCCCTCCCTAAACCTCTCCGCCTCTCTCTCCTCCTTTAAGACGCTCCTTAAAACCTACCTCTTTGACCAAGCTTTTGGTCACCTGCCTGAATTTCTCCTTATGTGGCTCAATGTCAAATATTTTGTCTTAAAATACTCCTGTGAAGCGCCTTGGGACGTTTTACTATGTTAAAGGCGCTATATAAATACAAGTTGTTGTTGTTGTTGTACGTGCCCCACAATTGTGGACACCCCGCCCCTCCCCTCGCTCGCAGATGCTAAATATTATCGACACATTCAGATCTGCTTGAACGTGGCTCTTTCTCACAAAACAAACAGCAAATCAACCAGCCACGAAAAAGGATTTACCTGCCCAGGAAAAACGCAATGTAAAACGTGGAGCTGTTCAGGTTAACAAATTGAAACAAAAACATTTTTAGTGTGAAGCTGTTCTCCCACTCCGACTCAGTCCGAGGCTGTTCTGTGTGAGAGAGATAGAGAGAATGACAAAAATAATTCAGGCTTCACTCCCAGGTTGTTGGAACATTAGATGAACAATGTTTTAGACCGGACATTATTTATCCTTACTTTTATTGATAATGAGAAAAACAAAACTTGCATTTCTATAGCACCTTTCACGACCACCGGACGTCCCAAAACACTTTACAGCCGATGAAGTACCTTTTGAAGTGTAGTCACTGTTGTGATGTAGGAAACACGGCAGCCAAGTTGCGTACAGCAAGCTCCCACAAACAGCAATGGGATAATGACCAGATAATCTGTTTTAGATGTTGATTGAGGGATAAATATTGACCAGGACACCAGGGAGAACTCCCCTGCGCTTCTTCAAAATAATACCATGGGATCTTTCACACCCACCTGAGAGGAGAGCAGGCGGGGCCTCGGTTTAATGTCTCATCCGAAAGACGGCTCCTCTGACAGTGCAGCTTCCCTCAGTACTGACACTTGAGTGTCAGCCTAGCTTTATGGTGCTCAAGTCTCTGGAGTGGGACTTGAACCCACAACCTTCTGACTCAGAGGCAAGGGTGCTGCCCACTGAGCCACGGCTGACACTTGCATTTACGCAACTAGCACTTTTGATAAAGTTACTCACCAGAGATGTCCTGGTCCCCGTTCATTGAATAAAAGTTACGTCACGTAAAATAATGATCGAAAACCAAGGGAGCAACAACAGGAAGTATTCAGGGAGTCAGCCCCTCTGACCATCTCATGGTGACCCTCCCCTTTCCCCAATCCTATCCTGTGCTGTATCACATTAGTTCTTTGTAGCTGTCGCAGGATATTTTAGAACATTGATAGATTAAAGAGCATCCGTGCGTTGGCATTTAAGAACCGATTTGAAGCTAACCCACCCAGTGGGTTCGGGTGACTCGCCCGTTTGAAGTCAATGGGCGGGGTGTAAAACAGGCGAGTGACTCGTCCCTGCTTAGGTTAAAACACGGGCTTTAGATACTTATATACTGGTAAATCGGTTAAACAAGATACAAACCACGTCTAATTCAGTCTTACTAACAACAGAAGACGCTGGAAAAACTCAGCAGGCCAGGCAACATCCGTGGAGAGAGAAACAGAGTCAATGTTTCAGGTCGAAGACCTTTCGTCAGAACTGAGAGAAAAGGCAGGAAATGAAACAAAAGGTAGTTTGGGGGCTGGGAAATGGGGGAGGGGATGAAAGAAAAGACATTGGCCCAGAAATTCGGGTCGGGGGCTTCCCACGGGTGTAAGCCCCTGACCTGCACTTACCTTGCATGCCAGTTGAGCTGTGGGCCCTGTGGAATTCTGATCCGGGGCCTGGTCCAGCTGCTGGCGCGCAGTGCTTGCGTATCCCAGGGGCGTAGTTAGTGCGATGCGTCCCCTGGGATCACGTGGGCCATGGGCAGCCAATCGGAGCAGGGAATGCTCCATTCATAAGTCTGACAGGAAGGGCTGTCAAGACTTATAAATACTATGGCCCGAAAAAAAATAGCAGTAAACCTTCAAATAAAATTTTTTTAAAAATCACATTTTTTAAATAAACTATAAATTACATTAAATAGCTATTTTAAACAATAATTTAAATTTTTGAAAAAAATAACTATATTCTAACGGGGCTAAAAATAAACTTACCTTGCTTTAAAGTATTTAAAAATAATAAACCTGTGGAAAAAATGTTTTAATTTTAATTAATTGACCACTTACCTTGTAAAAAGCAGGCCTTACGCCTGCTTTTTAAATTCTAAAGACACCCTCACGGAAAAACCTGTAAAAAAAACGTAAGTTCAAAGCACACGCGCAGACTCCCCCACGCACGCGTTCGACCTCTGAACCCGCTTTCAGAGGAACGGAAGTGCCAGTTTCCCGCGCATGCGCAGTGCATGCAGGAAACCGGCACTTCCATCGGGCTTACGGGTGAGTACTCCGTGCGTACTCACCCGTGGAGACCCGAATTGCTGGGCCAATAAGAGATATTCAAGGCGAGGCGAGATGGTAATAGGACAGGTAAAGAAACAGACAATGGCTCTAGATGAAGTGTGAAATGCGCTGGCAGAGTGAGAGACAGCTGCCGTGTGGGAGAGAGAGAGAAAAGGAAAAGGCACAAACCAAAAGTGTGGATAAAAAATATA
Source organism: Somniosus microcephalus (assembly GCF_052327205.1). NCBI lineage: Eukaryota > Metazoa > Chordata > Chondrichthyes > Squaliformes > Somniosidae > Somniosus > Somniosus microcephalus. The sequence goes on along the minus strand of NC_141002.1, from coordinate 104,736,252 downwards.
AAAAGATAATAGGGGCCGAGGTTATGATCTGAAGTTGTTGAACTCGATATTGAGTTTTTCCAGCATTTTCTGTTGTTGTTATTTCGGATTTCCAGCATCCGCAGTATTTTGCAATCTAATTCAGTCTTAATGTACATAAATTTCTTAAAGGCAAAAGATTTTTCTATGTAACAATTTTTAAATTGCCCCTTCTGCACAGCCCCCCCCCCAGAAAACTCAGATTCCCCACACGGTGAACTCAGGGTTCCAGTCCTGCCATAAAGGGACACAGAGGAGCCCAGACTGCAGCGGGACAGATGTGCAGGGGCGGGGACGGACGGGTGCGCCGGGGGGGGGGTAAATCAGTGGGTAATTCGCCCTCAGTCTCGCCTATCCAGCAGCACATCATGGCCAACAGTGACAGAGTCCCTTTCCCCATCTTCTGGCTGTTAAAACAAGGCGCCACACTCTGAGACCCAAGAAATCGGAGAAATTAAATAATCTCAAACTGGGGACAAATAACAACCAAACTGCAGTTTGAACTCCTTCCGAGTTTGACGTCAGCAAATAGCAACTAAACAAGCGCAAGACTTGAATGATGGGCTGTAGTTTACACCTAAATGACATGTATAGTTTAAGGTAATTTCAAAAAAAGCCAGCTGGTGCGGGGGGGTAAAGAGATTAGAAGAATTTTTATTTTATTTACGCAGCGAGTTGTTGTGATCTGGAATGCACTGCCTGAAAGGGCGGTGGAAGCAGATTCAATAGAAACTTTCAAAAAGGGAATTGGATAAGTACTAGAAGGGGAAAAAGTTCACAGGGCTCTGGGGGAAGAGCGGGGGGGGGGGGGGGGAAAAAAGAGTGGGACTAATTGGAGAGCTCTTTCAAAGAGCTGGCTCAGGCACAATGGGCCGAATGGTCTCCTTCTGTGCTGTGTCATTCTATGATCATGTAGGATTTAAACAACATGGGGTTCACCATCACTGGAAAAGGAATTTGGGCGGGGTTCAAGGTGAGAGGCTGATCCGTTTCTGTCGGTTTCCCACCCAGCGTCACGATGGAAGTTACAATCCAGCCCATACCTTATTCCGTTTGTACTAATGTTCACACTAAGCTGCCCTGAAATAGATCATCAGTAGAAAGGCACACAGACTCACCTAAATTGGTCAGAAGAAGAGCAACCTTCTCGTACAGCTGAAAAATATTTTAAATAAATTATTGTCAAGACATAAAACACGGATGCAGTCAGTTTTCCTCATCACGTACTCTGTTTCACTTCACTGTGTAATGATGTTGAGCTAACGACGAGGTGTAACCAACTCCCAGGGGTAATTCAAGGGGAGGGTATCAGGAAACCCTTCAGGAATCAGTCTGCCAGTTCCCTCCCCCAACCCCGGTCATCCAGCCAGTGGCGGAGCTAGGGTCTAGCCGACTGTGAGGAGTCGGACTAGAGATTTGACTGACTTGGCAGGGAGGAGGGAAACGAGCTGGGAACCGCACAGACCTGCAGGTCCAGCTTGGAGGCCATAAACGGGAGACTGAGGTCCCCGGGTGTGAGATGGAGGTGGTTCTCCAAAGCTGTGTTGGCCAACCTCAAAATGATCGCGGAGGGGCGTGTGTTGCGGGGGGGGGGGGGGTTATGACCTCCTCCCCACCCCCAAACCCCAACTGGCTCCGCCACCGCTTACAGCCAGGAAGTGAGGTCAAGCATATTAACACTTACGCCCACATACATTAGATGCTAATGGCAGGAATAAACATTCACTCCCTCCACCACCGGCGCACCGTGGCTGCAGTGTGTACCCTCTACAAGATGCACTGCAGGAACTCGCCAAGGCTTCTTCCGCAGCACCTCCCAAACCCGCGACCACTTCCTCCTAGAAGGGCAGCAGGCGCATGGGAACACCATCACCTCCAAATTCCCCTCCAAGTCACACACCACCCTGATTTGGAAATATATCGCCGATCCTTCATCACCGCTGGGTCAAAATCCTGGAACTCCCTCCCTAACAGCACTGTGGGAGTACCATCACCACACGGACTGCAGCAGTTCAAGAATCAGAGAATGGTTACAGCACAGAAAGAAGCCATTCGGCCCGTCGAGCCTGTGCGGCTCTCTGCAAGAGCACTTCAGCTAGTCCCCCTCCCCGGTCCTTTCCCCGTAGCCTGGCTCACCACCACCTCAAGGGCATTTAAGGTTGGGCATTGAAGGTCGATCTTGCCAGCGACGCCCACATCCCAGGAATGAATTTTTAAAAATCCATCACCCTATATATTTCTGGCCATTTGCCCCATAGCAATGCTGGCTGCAAGGGATACCAGAGGGGAGATTTACATTGGAACTTGCCTGAAGGGAGTTGAATCTCTTGCAGGGAACCATCCATTCCACTCCCCAGCCCCATATGGGGAAACTATATAAAGATATAGTGCCGCTCTTTGGCTACCCCATAGGCCTCCAACACCTGCCGCTCCATTCTCCAGAACAGGAGCAGGCCATTCAGAAGTCGTTTCGGTCCAGGTCAATCAGTTAGGGAGGACCAGGGGACACGAGAATAAGTTACTGACACACGGAACTAAATTCGACACGAGGAGGTGTTTCTTTTCACAGAGTCAGCGACCTATGGGACCGAGTTGGGTTCCCTGGAATCAAAAGGGAGCTGGACAAGCTCTCGAGTGCGGCCAATTTAACAGCATTTAGAAGGTAGGCGGGAGTTGGGGAACGAGGCTCCCAGTCACTGCCGTCTCCTGGAGCTTGTTTGATCACCTTCGGGGGTCGGAGAAGAATTGCCCAGAGATTTTTCTTTGGTGTTTTTCCCCCCCCCCCCCCCCTTTATGTTTTTTAATCCCTGCGAGGAGGTTGCATGGTTGGTGGGACAATGATGGTGCTCGGAAGTTAGAACAGGACAAACTCCATGGACCAATTGGTCTTTTCCCATCCTTTTTTGTATGTTTGTAATACATTTGGACCCTAATAGGGACAAGACTGTCAGACATTTGGATTGTAGGCCCTCAAAACCAACAGATAACCTTGTATCAGCAAATCATCACCTTTCCAATGAAAGGCAGGGTGAACCAAACTAGAAAAGGTCCCAGATAATAACCGTGGCAAGCACCAAATGAGACAGCTAATCCAGGATGCAGCTCTCACTGGAAGCCTTCACTCCAACAGGAGCAAAGCTCAGCTCTTGGGAAGGGTGAGAGAGCAGCAGAGTTGAACTGTTGGAGTGTTGAGGTCCATTATAAAAAGGGCTGATCGGTGACTTGTGTAAAGGATCGATATCCCACCCAGGCATTGCACACCTAAAATGCAGACGCTCACCAGCACTTTCAGCAATCTTAGCCAAGTTAAAAATTGGAGATCTTTTAAAATTGTTGTGATCTGGAATGCGCTGCCTGAAAGGGCGGTGGAAGCAAATTCAATAGTAACTTTCAAAAGGGAATTGGATAAATACTTGAAGGGGTAAAATTTGCAGGGCTGTGGGGAAGTGCCCTCGAATTTTTTTGGGGGTGCGCGGCCCCTTTAACGGGCTGTGTGGCCCATTCAAATTTTCTCATCTGCCCGGTTTCTTGCATTGAAAGCCGGTGAGCGGCCCAGGTGGGACCGCCAGACCACTGCACGGCTGTGCAGATTAGTGGAAGCGTTGGCTATGGGGGAAAGACCAGGGGCAGTGGGATTAATTGGATCTCTCTTCCAAAGAGCCCGCGAGGCACGATAGCCTTCTGTGCTGTAAAATTCTATGGAGTCAGCAACACCAGCACTGTGAAAGGAGCGCTGCGGCATGTTCACGGGCACAATCAATGCTGTATTCTGATGGATAGCAGTGAGTGGGAAATGCTTTCCGACAGAAATCCGATCAGTGCAACTCCTGGAACATGCACAACTGATTTAAGCATTGCCAACTAGAACAGAGCACCCTCATTCCACCGGGGAATTACAGACCGATAAGCCTGACATCGGTAGTGGGGAAAATGCTAGAGTCCATTATAAAAAGATGTAGTAGCAGAGCACTTGGAAAACAGTGACAGGATCGGACAAAGTCAACATGGATTTACAAAAGGTAAATCATGCTTGACTAATCTACTGGAATTTTTTGAGGATGTAACTGGTAAAATAGATAAGGGAGAACCAGGGAATGTGGTGTACTTGGACTTTCAGAAGGCTTTCGATAAGATCCCGCATAAGAGATTAACGTGTAAAGTTAAGGCACATGGGATTGGGGGCAAGGTATTGACTTGGATAGAGAACTGGTTGGCAGACAGAAAGCAAAGAGTTGGAATAAACGGGTCTTTTTCCGAGTGGCAGGCAGTGACTAGTGAGGTACCGCAAGGATCGGTCCTTGGACCCCAGCTATTCATAATATATATTAATGATCTAGACAAGGGAACTAGATGTAATATCTCCAAGTTTGCAGACGACACAAAGCTGGGTGGGCGTGTGTGCTGTGAGGAGGATGCAGAGAAACTCCAGGATGATTTGGACAGGTTGGGTGATTGGGCAGAAGCATGGCAGATGCAGTATAATGTGGATAAATGTGAGGTTATCCACTTTGGTGGCAAAAACAGGAAGGCAGATTATTATCTGAATGGCAATAGATTGGGAGAAGGGAAGTGCAACGAGACGTGGGTGTCCTTGTGCACCAGTCGCTGAAGGTAAGCATGCAGGTGCAACAGGCGGTTAAGAAGGCAAATGGTCTGTTGGCCTTCGTAGCGAGAGGGTTTGAGTACAGGAACAAGGATGTCTTGCTGCAGTTGTACAGCGCCTTGGTGGTACCACATCTTGAGTATTGTGTGCAGTTTTGGTCGCCTTATCTGAGGAAGGATATTCTTGCCATGGAAGGAGTTTAGCGAAGATTCACCAGGCTGATACCTGGGATGGCAGGAATGACGTACGAGGAGAGATTCGGTCGATTGGGCTTATACTCGCTGGAGTTTAGAAGAATGAGAGGGGATCTCATTGAAACTTATAAAATTCTGACAGGACTGGACAGACTAGATGCAGGAAGGATGTTCCCGATGGTCGGGGAGTCCAGAACCAGGGGTCACAGTCTAACGATAAGGGGTAAGCCACTTAGGACAGAAATGAGGAATTTCTTCACCCAGAGAGTGGTGAACCTGTGGAATTCTCTACCACAGAAGGCAGTAGAGGCCAATTCATTAAATATATTCAAGAAGGAGTTGGATATATTTCTTAAGGCTAAAGGGATCAAGGGGTATGGGGAGAAAGCAGGGACAGGGTACTGAATTTGGATGATCAGCCATGATCGCATTGAATGGTGGAGCAGGCTCAAGGGGCCGAATGGCCTACTCCTGCTCCTATCTTCTATGTTTCTATGTAATCCATTCACACGCGGCTAGACCTGAATCGTTGGAACTTACAGCGGCAGAGAAGATTCAATATGTCGAAACCTTTGCACAAAATATTTCCAATTGTTATTCATGATGGTGGAAGCAGATTCAATAGCAACTTTCAAAAAGGAATTGGACATATACTTGAGAAAAAATTGCCGGGCTATGGGGAAAGAGCAGGGGGGAGTAGAGGGACTAATTGAAGAGCTCTTTCAAAGAGCCGGCACAGGCACAATGGGCCGAATGGTTTACAGGGCCTTGGTGAGACCACACCTGGAGTATTGCATACAGTTTTGGTCTCCTTATCTAAGGAAGGATATACTTGCCATAGAGGGAGTGCAACAAAGGCTCACCAGACTTATTCCTGGGAGGAGAGGGTTGTTCTATGAGGAGAGATTGAGTAGACTGGGCCTATACTCTCTGGAGTTTAGAAGAATGAGAGGTGATCTCGTTGAAACCATTCGTGTTGGCCAGCAAAGTTGTCAGTGTCACTGGCAACTGCAGTTAACGGCCGCTGGGAATGGCTGCAATGCTAAGCGAGTGAAATTGGTCTGGGGGGCGTGGAGATAGGTGGCGCAGAGCTCACCTTCCGGGCAACGCTGTCCTGGGGACGTTACTGGAGGATCCGGGACCAAGTATCTGTCCAGTTCTGGCATTGCAGCTTCCCACAGCCAATGGGAGCGAAGCTGTGGAGCTCGCAGGGAATTGTGGGCAATGAAGAAGTCTGAGAATTAAAGGGGCCACGCACACTGAAGCAATACAAATTAAAATGCAGTGATGCAATACATTTTTCAGCCCTTCCTGCCTTAAGAAATATTCAACATTTAAAAAGTTCCAAATGTGAATATTCAGCTGTTAAAGCTGAATTACCTTCCTAACCTCAACAAATGGGAAAACTGCCTTAGCACTAACACAAAAGGCTCAGCAAGCCAGGGAAGGGGCACAGAGGGTCTCACACGCAGCACTCCAGCTTTGTGCAGGGGGTCAACACTGCAAGAGTGGCCCTTTGCCTTGCTTTCCCACCCTTCCGTCAGCACAACTCCACCTTTGTGCCTTCCTCATTTCACACACCCAAGAAATGCAGCCTGCCCAGCCAGTGGGACCGCAGGCGGATGATTCCATCTGGATATGCTGGCCACATGGGCTGTCTGGGATGCATCCTCCCGTCGGATTCCTCCCCTTCTGCACCTTCCCCTTCCCTCTTCAACAGATGCTGTAAATGTGAAATGACAGCATAAAATGCTGGAAATACTCAGCATGTCGACCAGAGACGTGAACTCTGACTTTCTCTCCACGGATGTTGCCTGACCTGCTGAGTATTCGCAGCATGTTCTGTCTTCTCAAAGGCCTTCAGTTACCATCCGAGCCCTTGCAAGCACACCCTACACATTTAAAAAAAACTTTTCACATCTATTGCAGCAAACCACCCCCTTCAATAAAATCAAAAAAACCCAGTCCAAACCCTTAAATTCAAACTTATCTGAACAATGTGTGTGTCCCTTTAAGAGCTGCAGCCATCTCAGGACTCAGTGCCAAGGTCGAAGTTCGCGTTAGTGACGTTAAGTCGGCGTTGCACGCAGATTGACGTGACCACACCGCCATTATTTTTCCAGGGCGCTGCCAGTAACTGGGGGAGAGGAATATGGCAACCATCGCGGGACCCGGCACCAGCTGGCGAAAGAGCGACGGCTGCCATTTTATTGCCATTTCATGGCACTATGGAGTGTCGGTAAGTATATGAATTTCTAGCCCATAAAATTCTTAGAGGGATTGACAGGGAAGATGCCGAGAGGTTGTTTCCCCTGGCTGGAGCGTCTAGAACTAGGGGGCATAGTCTCAGGATAAGGGGTCGGCCATTTAGGACTGAGATGAGGAGGAATTTCTTCACTCAGAGGGTGGCGAATCTTTGGAATTCTCTGCCCCAGAGGGCTGTGGAGGCTCAGTCATTGAGTATATTCAAGGCAGAGATCGATAGATTTTTGGACTCATGGGGAATCAAGGGATATGGAGATCGGGCAGGAAAGTGGAGTTGAGGTCGAAGATCAGCCATGATCTTATTGAATGGCGGAGCAGGCTCGAGGGGCCGTGTGGCGGGGCAGGCTCGAGGGGCCGTGTGGCGGGGCAGGCGCGAGGGGCCGTGTGGCCAACTCCTGCTCTTAATTCTTATGGCTGTCTGATTGTATGATTCGATGTTTTTCTGAAGCCTTGAATTAATGTAATCGCTGTTCAGTTCACCTTCTGCAGCCTCAGCCGATTCTGCTGAACAGGCAGTCTGCCAATGAGAACCTTACTGCATTCAAAAAACAAATGACCTATCTCAATATCACCACATTGTCAGCAGTAGCATGGAGGTCTAACCTTGGCCCTGTTGGTATTCCTTAGGTTAAAGAGGATTTGAGTCAGAGGCATGATGTTTGTTGAAAGATGTATTGAAGTAATGATTCAGGCAACATTAATTACACCAATTTAGTGACAGTATGACAATGGCACGGATACTTTGGGTTAACCTGGGTTAGTATTATTGATGTAGTTACATAAATTACAAAATATTGTTCCACCTCTGTGTATTTTTAGAAATAAGCGTTGATCTCTGTGTTGATGTATCCAATTTCATTTCTCTCGGACTGTGCTCAAAACAGGCTTCATTAAACTAACTGTACTCTGGCTCCATTACCAAACTTAAGTCGATCATTCACGGCAATAATTTTCATTGAGTTCCACGGCAGTGCTTTTCAAACAGAGAAGGAGGAGTCCTGACATAACACATGAATAATGCAAGATACAGGTTCAGTGCACTGCGCCACGGTGCAGCTCAAATTTCTCGACACAGCGCTCAACGGCAATTTTTACAAAAAGGTTAGCGTCTCTCCGCAATCCAAGAAAGCTTACCACGTTGAGAAGCATGATGATGCAGAAGTTGATACAGACGGCAGTCCCTGTTGTAGCAAGTTGGGAGTTGTTCCTGATTGGAGCCCATTTGAATGCAGCGAAAATGCTGACAGTCACCACTCGATAAATGACAATCCCAAAAACAGCAGCAATCACCACACAGATCTGAGGGGGAGAATTCAGAGACAGAGCTATCACATTAATCAATTGTGATCAGTCGCTGTTCAAAGGTGAAGGGGCCGGGGGAGATTCATGGTTTGGAGAAACCTTTACCCACTTTCTTGATGCTGGGTCAGAATCCTGGAACTCCCCGACCCGACAGCGCTGTAGGAGAAACGTCACCACATAGAATCATTACAGCACAGTAGGAGGCCATTCGGCCCATGCCGGCTCTCTGCAAGAGCACTTCATCTAGTCCCGCTCCCCCGCCCTCTCTCTGTAGAGACGGCAGTGGTTCAAGGCGGCCCACCACCACCTTCTCACGGGCCACTCAAGGGATGGGCGATAAATGCCGGCCTTGCCAGCGCGCCCACATCCAGAGAATGAATTTTCTCCCTTCCAGTCAACAACAAAAAATCCCGAGCTCCTCAGTTGCCACTCTAGCACCGTAACTGGACTGGCAACACTGGTGGGGAATTCAAATCTGTTCATCGTGGGCTGGCCCCAGGAAAATTGATCTTAAAACTTGCCGAACTGTCGTAAAAACCCAACTGGTTCACTAATGTCTTTCTCTAACCTGGTCTGGCCTGCACGTGACTTTATCTTAATATCCTGTGAAGTGGCCTCTTGAGGCACTCAGTGATACAAAAACACTTTCTCAGGGCAAACTAGGGATGGGCAATAATGTGGGCCTTGCCAGCGACGCCCACATCCCGAGAAATGAAGGAAATAGCTTATTTCATATCCTTGGGGAATGTTTTTGGCTGTATTTACACAGCAGCACCAACGCGGAGTGGGTTTTGCTTACAGCTGCACCTAACGTTAGTTAAATCCAGGAGTTAGAGACTCTAGAGATAGGGAAGGTAAAAAGGGAGGTGGGGTGGCGGTGCTGATTAAGGAAGACATTGTAGTGTTGGAAAGGGAGGGAGTTCTTGAGGGGACAAGGACAGAATCCATTTGGTTAGAGTTGAGGAGCAAAAAGGGTATGATCATGCTATTGGGGGTATTCTATAGGCCTCCAAATAGTGAGAGGGAGGTAGAGGAGCAAATCTACAGGGAAATCACAGAGATATGCAAGAGCTATAGAGTGGTGATATTGGGGGACTTTAATGACCCAAATATCGATTGGGATAATGCTGGGGTAAAGGGAAAGGAGGGGGAGGAATTTCTGAAATGTGCTGAGGAGAATTTCCTTGACCAATATGTTCTTGGCCCAACGAGGAAGGAGGCATTGCTGGATCTGGTGCTGGGGAATGAGATAGGCCAGGTCGACCAAGTGTCTGTGGGAGAAAACTTGGGTACAAGTGATTATCGTATCATAGGATTTAGATGAACAATGGCGAGGAGTAAGGAACAAACTAGAGTGGAACTTCTAAACTGGAATAGGGCTAACTTCAATGGGATGCGAAAGGATCTAGCCAGGGTAAAATGTAACCAAAGACTGACAGGAAAAACTGAACAATGGGTGATCTTTGAGGAGGAGATGTTCCAAGTACAGGCTAGGTACATTCCAACAAGAGGGAAGGGCAAGGGATCCAAAGCAAGGGCTCCTTGGATGACGAGGGAGATAGAGAAGATGATGAAACAAAAAAAAGAGGGTGTATGATGAATGTCAGGTGAATTCTTCAAGGGAGAACCAGACCAAATACAATAAGTTGAGAGGGGAAGTGAAGATGAAAGTAAGATTGGCAAAGAGAGAATGAGAGTAGAATGGCAGTTAACATAAAAGGGAACCAAAAAATCTTCTACCGGCATGTAAACAGTAAGCAGGTAGTAAAACATGGGGTGGAGCCTATTAGGGACAAAGGTGGTGATATATGCTTAGCGGCACAGGGCAAGGCTAGAATACTCGATGAGTACTTTGTATCGGTGTTTACTAAGGAGGTGGATGCTGACAAAATATCAGTAGAAGTGGAAAAGGTAGAAGCAATGGAAGGGGTGAAAATTGATAGACAGGATGTACTAGAAAGGCTGGGTATGCTTAGAGTGGACAAGTCACCTGGTCCAGATGGCTTGCATCCCAGGTTGCAAAGGGAATTGGGGAGGAGATAGCAGAAGGGCTTGCCATAATTTTCCAATCTTCCCCAGGTGCTGTAAGGATTTCGCAATAATTTCAAAATTTCCTACAGTTCCGAAGATTGATTTTTTGATTGAAGAATACCTGGGTAATATACCTTTAAAAATCCAGGGATCAAAATGGCCGTCAGACCTCGTGGCAGAAGACAAAAGACATTGAAAAGGCAGCTTGCGTGTGTCTGTGGAAAAAGGGGTAATCAAAGATGGCTGCCCAACCTCGTGTCAGGACACAGACTGTGGACATATGAAAAGGGAAGATCAAAGATGGCTGACTAAACTGCCAATCAAAGGCAGTTCAGGGAGTTCCCTTCCCTGCAGAGACAATCGACAGAAACTGCTACGATGTTGACACAAAGGATTAACCACTTGAGACTGCAGTTTCAGTTTGACCACAGGACAATGACACTTGTTTACACTAACTTCCAAAGCGGTTTACTCAGCAATTATAGAAAGACGTGCTTTTTTTTTCAAACCAAGACAGCTCCATTCAAACTCAGTACGATGAATGGGAATACATTCACAAACCCATCACGATAAATGGGTAATTCATTCAAACCCATCACAGACAATGGGGACAGTTTGGATACCTTTTGTTCAGCCCAGATGCACCTGGATCTGGGCGGGAAGGTTTCGGCCCCAAATGGGGTATAAGATAGCTTCTCAAGAAGCCATCTCTCTCTCTTTCTCACTCTGCCGCCTCGCCTCCGTGCTCTGCCTACAGAAGAACAGCTCAGAAGCCTGCCTAAAGGAGTGGAATACCAGCAGTTTACTTTTAAATACTGGGGTATTTTCTACTTCGGGGCAGTGAAGATCTAAAACCGCAAGGGCACGGGGCAGGCGTTCATTGGTGAGCATATAATTTTCTGGCCCATTACAAGGCAACTTAGAATAGGTATGGGGTGGGAATTAAGGGGAATTTTGTTAGAACTGTAATTTTAGTCAATTTTCCCTCGTTGTGTCCGTTCTCTCCTCCCCTGTTTAAGTAACAGTGTTGCACTAGCAGAGAAGTGCTGTAGTGAACACTGAGTTCTGTATTAAAAGTGCTGTATTTAAGTAAAAGCCACTAAGCAGAGGTGCTGTAGTGAGCAAAGTGTACTGTATTAAAGGTGTGTATTTAAGTAAAGCCACTAAGCAAAAGAGTGCTGCAGTAAACAATAAGTGAACTGTGTTAAGCAAAAGTGCTGTACCAGGCATAGGTGTGTTGTATCAATTATTTTTAAGTTGTTTCTTTCTTTTGTTTCAATAAATACTGGTCTGTTTTGCACCCGAACCACGAGTCACGTTTTTCTGTCTACATCGCTACCGACTAAGTCTGGCGGTCAGAACCAGGAATAGGGGAGCGCTTCAAAACCACACGGGGGTCCCTGGAGCAGCTCAGAGGCTTCTGACTGGCCAGAGACAATAACCATAACCCCAACCCCGCTTGTTTAATTCCTACAGTGCCCGAGGATTGGAAAGTGGCAAATGTGACACCATTGTTCAAGAAAGGGTGTACGGACAATCCTAGTAACTACAGCCCGGTCAGTTTAACATCAGTGGTGGGTAAAGTTTTAGAAACAATAATCAAGGAAAAAAATTAACCGGCACTTGGGAGAGGTTTAAGCTAATTAAGGAGAACCAACATGGATTTGTAAAAGGCAGATCGTGTTTGACTAATCTAATTGAATTTTTTGATGAAGTGACAGAGAGGATTGATGAAGGGAATGCAATGGATGTTGTCTACATGGATTTTCGGAAGGCGTTGTCTACATGGATTTTCGGAAGGTGTTTGACAAAGTACCACATACTGTAGAAGGCTGGTTAACAAAATTAAGGCTCAGAATAGGTGGGTCAGTGGCAGCTTGGATAAGTAATTGGCTTAAGGACAGAAAACAGCAAGTTGTGGTAAATGGCTGTTTTTCAGACTGGAGGATGGTAGACAGTGGTGTTTCCCAAAGGTCAGTTCTGGGGCCACTGCTTTTTTGGATATATTGACCTGGATATTGGAATAGAGTAGAATTTCTAAATTTGCCGATGACACCAAACTTGGGGGTGTGGCAAACAGTGATGATAACAATCGACTACAACAGGACATAGAAAGCCTAGCAGAATGGGCAGACAAGTGGCAGATGGAATTTAATACAGAAAAGTGTGAGGTGATGCATTTTGGCAGAGGGAACAGGGAGAGGCAATATACACTTAATGGCACAGTTTGAGTGTGCGCAGAGACAGAGGGACCTGGGAGTTAATGTGCATAGGTCCCTGAAGGTGGCAGGACATATTGAGAGAGTGGTTAACAAAGCATATGGGATTATGGAGTGTCCTCCTCAAATTCGGCTGCCCTCAAAAGTTTATCACCATCCTCCACAACAACATGCCAGCTGTGATCCTGACCAACGGTTCCACCACAGACCCAATTCACGTACGGACCGGGGTCAAGCAAGGCTGTGTCATCACACCAACGCTCTTCTCGATCTTCCTTGCTGCAATGCTCCATCTCACCCTCAGTAAGCTCCCCGCTGGAGTGGAGCTAATCTACAGAACAAACGGGAAACTGTTCAACCTCCGTCGGCTCCAGTCCAGATCCAAAGTCATTCCATCCTCTGTTGTCAAATTACAATATGCAGACGACGCTTGCGTCTGCGCTCAGAGGCTGAACTCCAAATCATTGACAACACCTTCACCGAAGCGTACGAGAGCATGGGCCTTATACTAAACATCCGTAAAACAAAGGTCCTCTACCAACCTGCCCCCACCACACAGTACTGTCCCCCAATTATCAAAATCTATGACAAGGCCTTGGACAACGTGGACCACTTTTCATACTGCGGGAGCCTACCGTCAACAAGGGCAGACATCGATGATGAAGTCCAACACCGCCTTCAGTGTGCCAGTGCAGCCTTCGGTCGCCTGAGGAAGAGAGTGTTTGAAGACCAGGGCCTCAAACCCGGCACTAAGCCCTTAGTCTACAGAGCAGCAGTGATACCCGCCCTGCTGCATGCCTCAGACATGGACCATGTACAGCAGGCACCTCAAAGCACTGGAGAGGTACCACCAACGCTGCCTCCGCAAGATCCTGCAAATCCATTGGCAGGATAGGCGCACCAACGTCGCTGTTCTTGCTCAGTCCAACATCCTCAGCATCGAGCTTTGACCACGCTCGATCAGCTCCGATAGACGGGTCACATTGTCCGCATGCCCAATAAGAGACTCCCAAAACAAGCACTCTTCTCGGAGCTCCAACACGGCCGGAGATCCCCAGGTGGGCAGAGGAAACGCTTCAAGTACACCCTCAAAGCCTCCTTGAAAAAGTGCAACATCCCCACCGACTCCCAGGAATCCCTTGCCCAAGACCGCACAAAGTGGAGGAGAAGCATCTGGGAAGGCGCCGAACACCTCGAGTCTCTTCGCCGAGTGCAAGCGGAAGCCAAGCGCAAGCAGCGCATGTCAACCCAAGCACCCCAACCACCTGCCCCTTCAACCACTGTCTGCCCCACCTGTGACAGAGACTGTAGGTCCCACATTGGGCTCATCAGTCACCTGAGAACTCATTTTTAATATGAAAGCAAGTCATCCTCGGTTCCGAGGGCTTGCCTAAGAGAAATGTAAGAAGTCACACAACACCAGGTTATAGTCCAACAGTTTTATTTGAAATCACAAGCTTTCGGAGCGCTGCTCCTTCGTCAGGTGAAGTGGAGAGATGCATAAAGACACAGCTTATATAGTCAGAGAATAATGCCAGCTGATTACAGGTAATCTTTCTAACTGCCATTTATCACACCTCGGCAGAGAGATAATCACAGCAATCAAAGGTGTGAATATGTCCAAACAGGGACCTACACAGATGCGGCCGGACCTGCTGTGATTTCCAGCAAAAAAATGTTTTTTTGTCTGTTTTTCATACAGACCCCAGCATCTGCAACATTTGACCCCTTGTGACCCCACCTCATTGTTCTTTGATGTAATGTTTTCCTGACTGACCTGTTTGGACACCATTCACACCTTTGATTGCTGTGATTATCTCTCTGCCGAGGTGTGATAAATGGCAGTTAGAAAGATTACCTGTAATCATCTGGCATTATTCTCTGACTATATAAGCTGTGTCTTTATGCATCTCTCCACTTCACTTGATGAAGGAGCAGCGCTCCAAAAGCTTGTGATTTCAAATAAAACTGTTGGACTATAACCTGGTGTTGTGAGACTTCTTACATTTGTCTACCCCAGTCCAACACCGGCATCTCCACACCTTGCCTAAGAGAGATATGGGATCTTGGGCTTCATAAATAGAGGTATTGAGTACAAAAGTAGAGAAGTTATGCTGAAACTATATAAAGCGCTGGTTAGGCCACAACTGGAGTATTGCGTCCAGTTCTGGTCACCACACTTAATGGATGTGAAGGCCCTCGAGAGGGTGCAGAAGAAAGAGATTTACCAGAATGGTTCCGGAGATGGGGGATCTTCGCTACAAGGACAGGTTGGAGAAGCCGGATTTGTTTTCATTAGAGCAAAGGAGGTTGCGGGGTGATTTGATAGAAGTGCACAAGATTATGACGGGTTTGGACAGGCTAGACGAGGAAAGGCTGTTCCCACTAGTTGATGGTACAAGGACTAGGGGACACAGATTTAAGGTTTTGGGCAAGAGATACAGGGGGGGGGGGGGGGGGGCGGTGAGGAAAAACCTTGTTACGCAGCGAGTGGCGAGGACCTGGAACTCGCTGCCGACGGAAGTGGTGGAAGCGGAGACAATGTTTTCAAGGGGAGACTGGATAGGCACTTGAGGGAAATAAAATTGCAGGGCTACGGGGATAGAGTGGGAGAATGGGACTGACTGGATTGCTCTACAGAGAGCCGGCACGGACTCGACAGCCCGAATGGCCTCCTTCTGTGCCGTTATGACTCTGAAATTCAGTTGTTTGCGCCAGCGCCTTAGGAGAAGTGGGGCGCTAAGCGGCTAGCACCCGGGCGCGGCGCAATCTGCGCCTCTCGTGAAATTCAGTTAAGATTTAGCGGCAGCACAAAACCGTAGCGCGTGCTCAGCTGCGCGTGCAGATCCTGACGTCATTTCATGGTGCAACGCCCTTTGTGCGCCCCGAACCGGAAATTCAGCGGCGCCGGCCTATTGTGCGCCTGGTGCCCCCCGCGACTGGTAGAGGGGAACGGTTCCCAGTCGCTGCAGGGCCCTAATTAAAGGGGACTCCTCTTGCAGTATAAATGGCAGCCATTTTGCTCCACTCCTTCTTTGTGAGAGACAGATATTTGGAGAGAGACAAAGGTAGAGAGCTTTCTGGTTTGGCTGAACACTCGCACAGGTACTTGTGGCTACAGGCCAGAGCTTTGCACTTGGATTTAACTTTCAGTGCCATAGCATTGATTCGATACATCTAATGGGGGCTGCAATGGGTGGAGACGTTGGCTTACTGCATTGCATTCAAAGGGCTCAGACGCCGTGAAAGAGTGCCAGTCATGGCCAGACGGAGAAGGGACAACAGGTGTCGGCACAAAAGGCCTTACCCACCCAGGGTATACCGTCAGCAGTTCTCATATCTGAACATGTCTGAGGAGCAGTGTGTTCGGAGGCTGCGATTCAGAAGGGAGGTGGTCACTGAGATCTGCCACCTGCTTCGCAGAGATCTGTAGCCACAGCGGAGGAGCAGGACGTCTCTGTCGGTGGCAGTGGCTCTCAACTTCTATGCCACCGGCTCCTTCCAATCCGCTACTGGGGACATTGCCAACATCTCCCAGTTCGCGGTACATTGCTGCATCCGCCAGGTGACCAATGCCCTTTTCAGAAGGAGACGTCAGTACATCTCCTTCCCCATGACCCTGGACAAGCAGCAAGAGCGTGCAATGGGATTTGGAAGAATAGCGGGCTTCCCCATGGACCAGGACGGAGAACTGATGAACCAGCAATGGTCAGGCCTTGCTTCAGGGCTGCAGTGTGCAGGGCATGGCAGCCAAACAAGTTGACCTCCCCCCTTTAAGAGCTGACCGGCGCCAGTGTGTCTGCCTTCATTCAGAAACTCACCGCACCTGCGCTGCGCCCGCCCTCTGTGTTAGCGCCCCGGATCGCCGGCTTAGTGCCTAATGATAGTCGTGCATCGCCTGCTTTAGCGCAGCAGCAGCCTCTTGGGGCGATGCAACTGAATATCGGCGAAGGTGGCGCTAAGTTGCGCCGGGCGCAAAATTTAGCGAACGCCCAGCTGTAGCGCCCCAAACGTGGCTATACTGAATTTCTAGGCCTATGACTCTTGCTGTGGATGCTGAGTCGTTGAGTATATTCAAGGCTGAGATCGATAGATTTTCCGACTTTAGGAGAATCGAGTGATATGGGGATTGGGCGGAAAATTGGAGTTGAGGTCGAAGATCAGCCAAGATCTTACTGAGTGACGGAACAGGCTCGAGGGGTCATGTGGCCAACTCCTGCTCTTATTTGTTATGTTCTTATGTCCTTATTTTCATCATTTATATTTCTCAAATGTGAACTTGTTATTAAAATGTCGCACGTTCTATTCTGAATTGAACCAAGTACAAGATATTCACAACATTGGTCCTGTTTTCTATCTCATGTAAGCGTTACACCAAAAGGGACACGGAATCTTCGAATCAAAGGGAACAAAGAAAACTGCCCAATGGTAGAAATGTGAAATGCACAGCAGGCCCATCAGCATCTGTAAAGAGGAGATGGGTTAAATTTTCGTGTTAGTGATACCTGAAATGTTAACTGGTTTTTTCAGTCTTTGGAAAGAGCTGGAGATAAAAGACCAAGGCCCATCTAGTTCACCTTCTCCCATCCTGGGAGTCACATGATCCAACGATAGTGGAGTTGTTGACTAATCACAGCGATCAATCTCTATCAATGAGTCTACAACAGACCCAGACACGAGGTGAGGAAAACCCCCAGTGGGGGAGAGCTCTGGGAACCAGAGGTCCAAAGTCACCCGTTCCTCCCGAGCTCACTGCACTCCCCACACGTCATGTCTCATATTACTTGTAGGCTTATTGCCAGCATTTCCTGCTCTTGCATCTCCTGGTTATTTTTCCGCAGATTGTACATTATTGATAAACTGATACTCTCGGTTGCTAGGTATCGCCTGACGACAGATGAATTATTTTGTTTGTTTGGATTAGGAGGACTGCAGATTCTTATAAACTATGGCAGCAAAATACTTTACACACTTCATCTGATGGTGCACCAGGTATTACTCACATTCTCAACTCACTGCCCAAGAGTTATTAATTATTAATAATCCGGATTACTTAACAAATTCAGTGAGTCATAGCTCCAAAAATCAGGGAATGTGTTGGGAATTTAAATGCTACTCACTGGCCCAAGCCAACGTGGATAATGAATGGGTCTAGCACGCTCATCTCTTCACATCACCCTAACCAAGGATTGTCCAGGACTATCGACGTTAGACACACACGACAGAAAGAGTGATCACCCAAACAGGCAAGACTTTGGAAGCCTGTGCCTTATCGATACAGTCCACACAATGCTAACCTCAGACACCTGTGCACAGTCCTGGTCTCCATACTGTAAAATCCAATGGGGAAAGCACTGGAGAAAGTGCAAAAGAAAGATTTACAAGGATGGAACCAGAGATGACAGCTATCGGGAAAGAGTGAACAGGTTGGGGGTTTTTTTCTTTAGAAAAGAGAAGACTGAGGGGTGACCTGATCGAGGTCTTTAAAATGATGAATGGGTTGGACAGGGTAGATGTGGAGAGAATGTTTCCACTTGTGGGAGAATCTAAAACTAGGGCCATGAATACAAGATAGTTACTAATAAATCCAATAGGGAAATGAGAAATGTATTTACTCAGTGATTAGAATGTGGAACTTGCTACCACAGGAAGTGGTTGAGGCGAAGAGCTTAGATACTTTCAAAAGGAAACTAGACGAGTACATGAGAGAAAAGAGAATAGAAAGATCTGCTGAAAGGCTGGGATGAGGCAGATGGAGTGGGAGGAGACTCGAGTGGAGCATAAATACCAGCACAGGCTGGCTGGGCCCAATGGCCTGTTTCTGTGCTGAATGTTCTATGTAATTGACTAACCATGAAGAATATTCCAGAAGCTGATACAATGATTCTGCTGCATTTGTCTGTGAAAGCTTGATAAGGCTCTGGTTTTCCCGATATGGGGTTCATGCGTTCCCTCATGGAATACTTTGCTTCGAACTGGGGCCGGATTTCTTCCTGCAGGAGAAAGAAAAAAAAATTCCAGTATCTGTTTTACCCCGTTGTTTGAGGATTTGCAACAGGTTAGAAGCTCAATGAATTCCTGGGCCGTGCTGTCGCCTGCTCTGTGATTGAACTCCGCGGCTCGAAACTAGGAAAGACAATCACCAGAATTCCCACTCATGACCGCATTATCCAATGGACACCGTACAAGGACAGCTTACAACTTGGACAGTGCCGCCTTCCACAGTTAAATATCCTGCAGCCGCCCACTATCTAACCGCAGGGTCAGCTATGGCTCAGTGGGGGGTGCTCTCGCTTCTGCATCAAAAGGTCATGGGTTCAAGTCCCACTCGAGACTTGACCACATAATTCAGGCTGACACGCCCAGTGACGTACTGAGGGAGTGCCGCACTGTCTGAGGTGCTGCCTTTCAGATAAGATGTTAAACTAGAGCCCTGTCAACCCTCTCAGGTGGAAGTAAAAGATCCCCCGGCACTATTTTGAAGAAAAGCAGGGGAGTTCGCCCCGGTGTGATGGCCAATATTTATCCCTGAACCAACAATCAACCTCCGACAGTGCAGCGCTCCCTCGGTACTGCCCCTGACAGTACAGTGCTCCCTCAGTACTGCCCGACAGTGCTGCACTCCCTCAGCACTGCCCCTCCGACAGTGCAGCGCTCCCTCAGTACTGCCCCCCGACAGTGCAGCACTCCCTCAGTACTCTGCTCCGGTCTCTGGAGTGGGGCTACTTGAGCCCACAACCTTTTGACTCAAAAGGAAAGAGAGAGAGCGCAACCCACTGAGCTGCGCCTGAGACATAAAAATAAGGTGAACAGTTGTGAGTTTTCACCATCGCCCTTCTTTAATTGGTGGTTCACTGATTTTTAATGAATGGGAGATTGGAGCCAATCAGCAATGATGTTTTACACACCTCACGACCATTGGTTGTAGATATCCAATAGACACAAAATATTTCATTTTATGGATTATTTGCATCTGCTGATTTATACAAAGGGCCAACTTTATAAATATCTGGCTGCCCTCTAGGTGTCAGGTCTGAAAGTGTGATCAACAATGACTCGGGTCTTGACGAACTGCTGTTGAACGTTCACTCGGCACTAACCTCCTCCTCTTCCCAGTCGATCAAATCCCAGTCATAAGCAATAACTGCTCGTCTGCGCTTCCAAAACTCCAGGAACACCGTGGCTGAGGTGAGAAACAGAAGGTGGGAAAAAGTCGCTGTTCAGTCGATTCTTATTGAAAAAGGAAACCGAAGTGGGGCTGGGACAAGCTTTTACGGTTTCTGTGAGGAACTAAAATGCGCCGCTAGTTAATAAATCAAGACAAGGCAAACCTCGCTCAGAGCGGAGCTTGTGCCCAACTGGAGGTCACCGCTGTTCGCAGGTCTGTGGTGTGAGCACATTCTCGGAGTGATTAGGGATGGAGCGCCTGTAACCAATGTTGTAAAGATCTGCGGGGGCAACTTTCACCTGCTGCAGGGGAGAAGCAGCTTCCATATACATTGTAGGAGCCCCAGTGCAATTATTCAGGTACGAAAAGCATACGGGATCCTGGGCTTTATAAATAGAGTACAAAAGCAAGGAAGATATTATAAACCTTTATAAAACACTGGTTTGGCCTCAGCTGGAGTCTATGTCCAATTCTGGGCACCGCACTTTAGGAAGGATGTCAAGGCCTTGGAGAGGGTGCGGAGGAGATTTACTAGAATGGTTCCAGAGATGAGGGACTTCAGTTATGTGGAGGGACTGGAGAAGCTGGGGTTGTTCGCCCGAGAGCAGAAAGTGGTTTAAGGGGAGATTTAACAGAGGTGTTCAAAATCATGAGGGGTTTTAATAGAGTGGACAGGGAGAAACGGTTTCCACTGGCAGGAGGGTCGGTGACCACAGGACACCGATCCTGCAAGATTGTGCTGTTGGCACCAAGCTTGGCTCAAGGGTTGAGCACAGGTCAGGGATGGGAGAATAACCACAGCCCCGCACTCAGTGGCTGTGGGGCCACACAAAATGACCTCTTAACTCCATCTCGTTGTAGGTACAGACTGCGGAGGAGGGCAGTGGCAGTGTTGCCGGAACTCAACTTTTAGATGTGGTCTGCGATATTTAATTATATCAAAATAATTAGTATTTTTCCCCACATCCATCCCTTGATAATACACATTCATGTTTACGTAAGGGGCGACATAAGAAAACTACGAGGCACTAGATCTGAGCGTTAAACAAAGCTTTAATCAACTGTTTTACAACATGGAGGTCTAGTTGTGTCCTTCACTAGTTCCTGTTAAGAATGTCCTGCGCAAGCTGGGCCCGTGCCCGAGTATTTATACTCTCCCTGGACAGCGCCACCCGCAGGCCGCTCAGTATTATTTCATAAGTCTTTCTTTCATGAATGACTGATTCATGTCAAGGGGTATAAAAGTTACAGCGGTATAAATTAATCAATAGCGAATTGGGCAGTCAATGGAAAAGTGGGCTTCCGATTGGCTACTGCCCAAGGTTAATTGATTTACCATAATTTCCTCCGTAGCAATGAGAAACTTACCCCACACTGCCATGAAAACAGCGAAGAATACGGTCGCTCCGTTATCGAAGAGGTGAGTCACCTGCGAATGGAAAACATTGCTCTCCTTCAGTATTGGAAACATAAATAGAAATGAACTGAACTCCAGCAGCAGTTTGGCACCAAGCTCTCCAACACCCAGCGGACAACCCAGAATGCTTCCCTGGCAACGCTGCCTATTGCCTGCCTGAGGTCAGTAAACTGAAGAGATTTCAGAAATACCCTCCCCCCTCCGCAACAACAGAGAAAAAAGGGAAAAATCGGAATGTTTTGAATTGGCGAGTGTGTCCTCTACTCCTGGGTCCCTTCGCATGTGCACATTATCATCACGTTCTTCAGGTACACCATTCAGGGAAATAACCATGGGCATGTTTTCGTTTTAAAAGATCATTCACCTCAGATTTCTCCTGCCCCACAAAGCTTTCCGCGGTTTCTGCAAAGTGCCGACCATAATCCTAGCCTCAACTGCACCAAATATCTCCACGTGCACAGATCCCTAAAGACTAGTGCACAGGAACAAAATGTCACCGGAAAGGCTCACGGAATATTGGCCTTTATCTCGAGGGGTCGGGAATATAAAAGGGGAGGCAGTGACACTTCAGTTGTACCGAGCCTTAGTCAGACCCCTACTCTGAGGGGAGATCTAGTTGAGGTGTTTAAAATGATAAAAGGAATTCATTAGGGCAGATACAGAGAAACTGTTTTCTCTGGTGGGGGGGGGGGGGGGGGGGAGTGTCCAGAACAAGAGGGGACATAATCTTAAAATCAGAGCCAGGCCATTCAGGAGCTAAATCAGGAAGCAATTTTTCACACAAAAAGGGGAGTGAAAATCTGGAACACCCCCCCCACCACCCCCCCCCAAAAAAAACTGTGGATGCTGGGGATCAGTTGGAGCTTTCAAGACTGAGATCGGTAGATTTTTGTTGGGTGAGGGTATCGAGGGATTTGGAGCAAAGGTGGGTCAGTGGAATTGAGGTAGAGATCAGCTGAATGGTGGAACAGGCTCGAGGGGCTGAATGGCCTCCTCCTGTTCCTCTAAAGGCAAAAAGTTTGCCAATTATCCTGCTCTGAAGATCATCCCTCTTCAAACGTACTCTCGAAGGCACAGGTCACCGTTTTGTCCAGAGAGCATCATATTGATTTTACAGATACGGTTGCTGATTCTAATGCAGTCAGCTAGCAGAAACGTTTGCGGCCGTTCATAATGAAGATGAAAAGTAGTCCGCTGTCTCGCTGGACTTGTTCTGCAGTTGTGCGCTTCCAGTGACTGTCCAGAGAGAGACGGAGCCATAAACCAAAGAGTCCTCATTTCTTACACAAAAGCAAAATACTGCGGATGCTGGAAATCTGAAATATAAAACAGAAAATGCTGGAAATACTCAGCAGGTCAGGCGACATCTGTGGAGAGAGAAACCGAGTTAACGATTCAGGTCGATGACCTTTCGTCAGAACTCTGTTCTGTCACTTCTGATATAAGATCATCGACCTGAAACGTTAACTCTTTCTCTCTCCACAGACGCTGTCTGACCTGCTGAGTATTTCCAGCATTTTCTGTTCCTATTTTATCTTCTATCAGCCCTCATCTGTTGGGTACGGTCAGGGACCCTGCTCCATAAATATTTCACTGCGATCTTTTTGCGGAGTAAACGTTCTCCACAGCCTTTGATCAGCACTGTAACAATATTAAGTTACACTTTTTCAAGGAGGCTTTGAGGGTGTCCTTTAAGCGTTTCCTCTGCCCACCTGGGCTCTCTTGCCGTGCCGGAGCTCCGAGTAGAGCGCTTGTTTTGGGAGTCTCGTATCGGGCATACGGACAATGTGACCCGTCCATCGGAGCTGATTGAGCTTGGTCAAAGCTTCGATGTTGGGGATGTTGGCCTGAGCAAGAACACTGACGTTGGTGCGCCTATCCTGCCAATGGATTTGCAGGATCTTGCGGAGGCAGCGTTGGTGGTACCTCTCCAGTGCTTTGAGGTGTCTGCTGTACATGGTCCATGTCTGAGGCATACAGCAGGGCGGGTATCACTGCTGCCCTGTAGACCATGAGCTTAGTGCCGGGTTTGAGGTCCTGGTCTTCAAACACATTCTTCCTCAGGCGACCGAAGGCTGCACTGGCACACTGAAGGCGGTGTTGGACTCCTTGGAAAAAGTGCAACATCCCCACCGACACCTGGGAATCCCTGGCCCAAGACCGCGCAAAGTGGAGGAGAAGCATCCGGGAAGGCGCCCAATACCTAGAGTCTCTTCGCCGGGAGCAAGCGAAAGTCAAGCGTAGGCAGCGCATGTCAACCCAAGCACCCCACCCACCCGCCCCTTCAACCACCGTCTGCCCCACCTGTGTCAGAGACTGTAGGTCCCGCATTGGACTCATCAGTCACCTGAGAACTCATTTTTAATGTGGAAGCAAGTCATCCTCGGTTCCGAGGGACTGCCTAAGAACAATACTAAAAGAGAGTAAGGTGGACCTGAATTTCCCTCCAAAATCTCTGGAACACTCTCCCGCCAAAAAGCTGTTGAGGCTGGGGATCAATGGAAAATGTCAAAACGGAGATTGCTAGATTTTTGTTGGGTAAGGGTTATGGACCCAAGGCGGGTAGATGGAGTTAAGATACAGATCAGCCATGATCTCATTGAATGGTGGAACAGTCTTGAGGGGCTGAATGGCCTCATGTTCCTACGTTCCCGCAGTACTTTAAACTCAATAGCAGGTCAAAACCACGTCTTTCAATTAATTAATCGTCGGCATTTGAAAAAAAAAAATCCAAAGATTTCACAAACTAAAACTATCTCAGCGTCAATCAATTTGCAGCTGACCGTATTTCAATTCAATGGGCCGGTGGGGGGGGGGGGAGGTGGAAAGAGGAGCTGCGGTACGTTCAACTTCCAGCATAAACCGGGCGATATTGGATTGTCCGCTTGTTATACGCCATGCCTGATTTCGGCCCAGAATCGGGCTGTTTCTATAACGCCAGTTTCGTGCCCTTGTGGCGAGTTGTGAATGAACCCCAGTATTCCTCAACATTGGTTTTGTGGCAGGGCGTAACTGGATTGGGTAGAATACCGTACCTTGGCATAGACACAGCTGTACGATAACCGCATGTACTGGCAATGCTGGTCACAGAGAGGACACATAATTATCTCTGTTGCTTGGCAGATTTCTTTACTGAAACAAGAAAGCAGAGACGTGAAATCACATCGCAGGCATCGAGTTAAGATATGAGAGACCAGGGATGAGGGTCGCAGGCATCGAGTTAAGATATGAGGGACCAGGGATGAGGGTCGCAGGCATTGAGATATGAGGGACCAGGGATGAGGGTCGCAGGCATTGAGATATGAGGGACCAGGGATGAGGGTCGCAGGCATTGAGATATGAGGGATTTCAGCTACGTGGAGAGACTTAGAGAAGCTGGGATTGTTCTCCTTAGAGCAGAGAAGATTAAGAGATTTAATAGAGGTGTTCAAAAAACATGAAGGGTTTTGATGCAGTAAATAAGGAGAAACTGTTTCCAGTGGCAGGAGGGTCAGTAACCAGAGGACACAGATTTAAGATAATTGGCAAAAGAACCAGAGAGGGAGATGAGGAGAATTTCTTTACGCAGCGAGTTGTTGTGATCTGGAATGCGCTGCCTGAAAGGGCGGTGGAAGCAGATTCAATAGTAACTTTCAAAAGGGAATTGGATCAATACTTGAAGGGGAGAAATTTGCAGGGCTGTGGGGAGAGAGCAGGGGGAGTGGGACTAATTGGAGAGCTCTTTCAAAGAGTCGGCACAGGCACGATGGGCCGAATGGCCTCCTCCTGTGCTGTAAGATTCTATACTGGAAAGTATGAAACCTGTATAAAAAAAATACAAATTTCTTCTGGGAGATGAGAAATAAATAGAAAATGTGTCTCTCGTGATAAATTTTGAAATTTACAAAAATGTGGAGATACTGTCTCAGTATTGATAATCCATGCTTTATTTACAATGCTGTGTCAAGATGACCATCAGAAACAGTTTAGCTTGTATTATCTTTGCCTGTAGTCTATGTATAAATAGTCAACCGATGCAGAATAATGCAGCATTTAAAATAATATAAAATACAGGTGACACTGTCTGGTGAGTGAATTAAATGAGGTTTGGTAAGAAACGAGATGGTATTGCAAAGATCGGGAGCAGGTCCACGGTGAAATAGTGAGCCGTGAGCTCCTTGGGCAGTTTTCCATGCTAGAAATCCAGACATGTGAATCAAAGAAGGTTGGCCATGAAATACATCAGAACTCATTGCACATTCCCCCAGCCTGTCGCCGGGTGATTAGAAAATGCAATTTCATGCTTTTTTAAACTGCTTTTATAGTGCTAATTATACAAAGATAAAATTAAATTAGCATTTCTATAGCATCTTTCACAACCTCAGAACGTCCCAAAGCGCTTTACAGTCAATGAAGTACATTTGCAGTGTCACTGTTAAAACGCGGCAGCTAATTTGCACACAGCAAGCTCCCACAAACAGCAATGTGATAATGATCAGGTAATCTGTTTTTAAGTGATGTTGGTTGAGGGATAAATATTGGTTGAGGGATAAATGTTGACCAGGACACCGAGGAGAACTCTCCCCCCACCCCCCTCTTTGAAATAGTGCCATGGGATTTTTTACATCCACCTGAAAGGGCAGACAGGGCCTCGGTTTAACGTCTCATCCGAAAGACGGCACTTCAGACAGTGCAGCTCTCCCTCAGCACTGCACTGAGTGTCAGCCTGGATTTTATGCTCAAGTCTCTGGAGTGGGGCTTGAACCCTCGACCTTCTGACACAGGCTGACAAGAATTGTCTGGCTTTAATGCAAATTTTCAATGCCTGCATCGTGTGACATTTTTAAACAAAAAAAATGTCCAAATTCAGCCTGTTTTAAAGTAACACTTGAACACAACTTAATCCCAATGCAGACCGAAGAAAATAACATCTAAAAACCCCAAACATGATCCCCATCCTTACCTTACTTGGCAGTAATCAAGAGTGAAGAGTCCATACAAAAACACGAGTAAGCCAACAATGGCAGCTGGGAAGAGCATTCCAGTGTACCATCCTAACCAGGCGAAGTATAGACCAATCTTCTCGCCAAAATAGCGCCTGCAAACATCAAAGGAAACAGACTGCTGGTGAAACAGGGAAGGCGAGAAGCTACCGATCTGCATAAATAGAGGTACAGAGCTGTGCAACTCCCTCTCGAGTTACAACACACCAACACCATTAAATACACAAGCATTGGCATGTGAATTCAGCGAGCTAATGATGGCAAATATACTCATAGCAAGGAAAGTGAAACACCGCTCCATTTAGACTTGGTCTATGATTCCTTGGATTACGCCGAGAATGAACCTAAACACAGGCTAGCGAGACACGGTCTGTTCGGAGTGGAAGAAGGTTTCCACCACACAGCAAAAGGAACTCGAGAACAGAATGTCGAAGGTTCGGGGTACAACTGAAGCTAGGTAGTGGCTGGCAAGGGGTAACACGGGGGAAAAGACTTGCAGATTCCTTGAAATGCTAGGCTAGCCATGGATCACCACCTGTAATTATTTTATCTACCTGCTCAACTAAAGTCTGTACTAAAAAAACCCACAAAAAATGATGCACCGGATCAGTCCACTTTGTTATAACCTAACAGCCTGAATCTGCTCAAAGCAACACAAGTAAAAATGAAATGGAACTGGCGAAGAGGAAATAAAACTGAACTTTGCTGGATGTGGGAAGACGAGCATTTCAAACAATAGGTTTCCTCTGTTTCACGGACCTGGGTCTGATGGACTGAACATAAGATAAGAAGTGGGAGCAGGAGTAGACCATATGGCCCTTTGAGCCTGCTCCACCATTCAATATCATAGAATGGTTACAGCACAGAAGGAGGCCATTCGGCCCATCAAGCCCATGCCGGCCCTCTCCAAGAGCACATCAGCTAGTCCCACTCCCCCGTCCTTTCACCGTAGCCCTGCAAATTTTTCTCCTCCAGGTACTTTTCCAATTCCTATTTCAAAGCCATGATTGAATCTGCCTCCACCACCCTCTCAGGCAGTGCATTCCAGATCCTAAACACTCGCTGTGTAAAAAAGTTTTCCCTCATGTCGCCTTTGGTTCTTCTGCCAATCACCTTAAATCTGTGTCCTCTGGTTCTCGGCCCCTCTGCCAATGGGAACAGTTTCTCTCTCTCTACTCTGTCCAGACCCCTCATGATTTTGAACACCTCTATCAAATCTCCTCTCAACCTTCACTGCTCCAAGGAGAATAACCCCAGCTTCTCCAGTCTATCAATGTAACTGAAGTCCCTCATCCCTGGAACCACTCTTGTTAATCTTTTCTGCAGCCTCTCTAAGGCCTTCACATCCTTCCTAAAGTGTGGTGCCCAGAATTGGACACAATACTCCAGTTGAGGCTGAACCAGTGCTTTATAAAGGTTCATCATAACTTCCTTGCTTTTGTACTCTATGCCTCTATTTATGAAGCCCAGGATCCCATATGCTTTTTTAACCGCTTTCTCAACCTGCCCTGCCACCTTCAATGATTTGTGCACACATACCCCCAGGTCTCTCTGTTCATGCACCTCTTTTAGAATTGTGCCCTTTAGTTTATATTGCCTCTCCTCGTTCTTCCTACCAAAATGTATCACTTCGCACTTTTGTGCGTTAAATTTCATCTGTCACGTGTCCACCCATTCTTCCAGCCTGTCTATGTCCTCTTGAAGTCTATCACTATCCTTCCAAGTTTTGTGTTATCTGCATATTTTGAAATCGTGCCCTGTACACCCAAGTCCAAGTCATTAACATATATCAAGAAAATCAGTGGTCTTAGTACCGAACCCTAGGGAACCCCACTGTATACCTTCCTCCAGTCTGAAAAACCGTTCACCACTACTCGCTGGTTCCTGTCACTTAGCCAATTCCGTATCCATGCTGCCACTGTCCCTTTTATTCCATGGGCTTCAAATTAGCTGGCAAGCCTATTATGTGGCACTTTATCAAATGCCTTTTAGAAGTCCATGTACACCACATCAACCACATTGCCCTCATCAACCCTCTCCATTACCTCATCAAAAAACTTGATCAGGTTAGTTAAACACAATTTGCTTTTAACAAATCTGTGCTGGCTTTCCTTAATTAATCCACACTTGTCCAAGTGATTGTTAATTTTGTCCCCGATTATAGTTTCTAAAAGTTTCCCCACTACCGAGTTGCTGTGTTCATCTTTACACCCTTTTTTGAACAATGGTGTAACATTTGCAATTCTCCAGTCCTCTGGCACCACCCCCGTATCTAACGAGGATTGGAAGATTACGGCCAGTACCTCCGCAAATTCCACCTGAATTTCCCGCAGCATCCAAGGATGCATCCCATCCGGTCCTGGTGATTTATCAATTTTACATTCGGACAGCCTTTCTAGTACCTCCTCTATCAATTTTTATCCCATCCTGTATCTCCACTACCTCCTATTTCACGATGTCTATGGCAGCATCCTCTTCCTTGGTGAAGACAGATGCAAAGTATTCATTTAGTACCTCAGCCATGCCCTCTGCCTCCATGCGTTGGTCTCTTTTTTGGCCCCTAATCAGCCCCACCCCTCCTCTTACTACCAGTTTACTATTTATATGCCTATAGAAGACTTTTAGGTTCCCTTTTATGTTAGCTGCCATTCTATTCTCATACTCGCTCTTTGCCCCTCGTTTCCTTTTTCGCTTCCCCTCTGAACTTTCTATATTCAGCCTGATTCTCACTTGTATTCTCAACCTGACATCGGTCATACGCCCCCTTTTTCTGCTTCATCTTACTCTCTATCTCTTTCATCATCCAGGGAGCTCTGGCTTTGGATGCCCTACCTTTTCCCCTTGTGGAAATGTACCTCGACTGTACCTGAACCATCTCCTCTTTAAAAGGTAGCCCATTGTTCGATTACAGTTGCCTACCAATCTGTGATTCTAATTAACCCGGGCCAGATCCATTCTTAACCCACTGAAATTGGCCTTCCTTCAATTAAGTATGGCTGATCTTCTACCTCAACCCCACTTTCCTGCCCTATCCCCATAGCCCTCGATTCCCATAGAGTCCAAAAATCTCTCAGCCTTGAACATACTCAATGACTGAGCATCCTCAGCCCTCTGGGGTAGAGAATTCCAAAGATTCACAACCCTTTGAGTGCAGAAATTTCTCCGCATCTCAGTCCTAAATGGCCGACCCCTTATTCTAAGACTGTGACCCCTGGTTCTAGACTCTCCAGCCAGGGGGAAACAACCTCTCAGCATCTACCCTGTCAATCCCTCTAAGAATTTTTATACGTTTCAACGAGATCACCTCTCATTCTTGTTTTAAAGAGTTATCTTCCCTTTCGCTGCTATCGTTGGATTTCCACATCCCACAAAAACTTTTCCTAAATGTCACTTTGTATCCTTCAATAAAAAATTTGCAGAGCTACGGGGAAAGGGCGGGGGAGTGGGACGAGCGGAGGTTCTCTTGCAGAGAGCCGGCACGGGCTCGACGGGCCGAATGGCCTCCTCCTGTGCTGGAACCAATCAATGATTCTAGAGCAGAGCAGGTTAAGGGGAGATTTAATAGAGCTGTTCAAAATTATGAAAGGTTTGGACAGAGTAGATAGGGAGAAAGTGTTTCCAGTGGCAGGAGGGTCGGTAACCAAAGGACCCAGATTTAAGATAATTGGCAAAAGAATTAGGAGGGGAGATGAGGAGAATTTTTTTTTTTTTTTTTACGCAGCGAGTTGTTGTGATCTGGAACGCGCTGCCTGAAAGGGCGGTGGAAGCAGATTCAATGGTAACTTTCAAAAGGGAATTGGATCAATACTTGAAAAGGAAAAATTTTCAGGGCTATGGGGAAAGAGCAGGAGGAGTGGGACTAATTGGAGAGCTCGCTCAAAGAGCCTGCACAGGCACGATGGGCCAAATGGCCTCCTCCTGTGCTGTATGATGCTATGATTCCAAGTTCAGGAGTTGAAATCACATTATTCATGCAGAAGCAATGGCTGTTTGACCCAACATTGCAAGGGAACATTGGGCAGGTTACCTGACCAGGTCGAGCGGCTGATATTTGTACCACACTCCCCACCAAGCCCAGCACTCGAAGAGCAGATGCCGGTGGTTCACAGCTCCGTGAGTCTTTATGGAATTTTTGCTTCTGTGACTTCCCTGAAAAGTGCACAAAAAATACAGAAACTTTGCGTCAGGTCACATTTAAAAAAAAAGAAAAATCGCCCACCCCACCCTCCTCCCCCAAATCCTGGGCTTTACGTTAAATGTTGAGGTCATTGTAGGGTTCAGCAATTAACTGGCTAGTCTAGACTCGTACAGTGGCATTCTGTTTTACACAACTGCATAGGAAGAGAGTTAAATTACCATTAAAACGCAAACTTTTCATTCGAAACTTCGGCTGAACTTGGCATTTCATACGAGCACGATGACTACAGACAAGCAGTAAGTTACCATCAGTTTACAACGCTGCTAAGCTCCACATTTACCTCATGAAGTGGGAACGCTGCCTCATAGGTGTTGTTGCCAAGTAAACGATTGAGTCCTAAGGAAACGAATATTAAGTACTGCTGAAGATTTGACAGGTAGATGACAATAAACCATTTACAACATGACTTGTGTCAAACTCTCTCGCAGTACCGTTTAATGAAAATTACGTTGCCGATCCCTCACCTCCATTCTCTTCCTTTGGTCAACTGCCGTCACCAATGCACCTTCAGCAAGTTAGGTGAGTTTAAGATTTGGAGAGTCTAAGATTGGTCAGCACAAGACACAATGCTCGCCATCTATTTGTAAAGGTCATGCCGTCAGTAGGCAAGAATTATCAGTGCTTTTTCTGGACTAGCCCTCAAGTCCATCATACACACAGTGTAGGTGAAACATCACAAGGACAGGTCAGTGATCGCAAATGGGCAGTATGATTTCAAAGTAGAACTCAATGTCTTGTTTAATATTCAACATCTCTTCAAAATAATATGACATACTGGCTGACTGATCTAGAAAAATCCCATGTGTTGGGAGGGTTGTTGATGGCCATCATTATACCGGACAGCAAGGGAACGTTACTAGTTAAGAGCACTGGTTATTTCAGAGAAGCATCACTGGGTCAGTGAACTTCTCCTGCTCCGTGTTACATTGCTTGATCAGCTGTTTAAGCAATGAGTTATAGTAAACATTACTGAACCAGTCGTTGGCAGGATTCTGTGCTGTTAATTGAAAGGTTACTTCACGTCACTCCATTCATCGTCTCAACTTATCATGATTCACGTTACTTTCTATACTATAAAATGTTCATTATTTTGCAGTAGTCTTTGGTGGAGTTTCCATTCTATTTTTGCTACATGAAGTTATTCAGCTGAATTGTCAAGAGTCTGAGGCTGTAATTATAATACATTATTGGGTATTTGCCTATGCACCCAGAGCCCAGAGCAATTGCGATTTTACAACAAGCT
The DNA here is from genome assembly GCF_052327205.1 of Somniosus microcephalus. Lineage (NCBI taxonomy): Eukaryota > Metazoa > Chordata > Chondrichthyes > Squaliformes > Somniosidae > Somniosus > Somniosus microcephalus. Next base: position 104,704,612 of record NC_141002.1, on the reverse strand, counting down.
ACAGTGAAATATTAGCAAAGGCTGTTATTCCTCACAGATTATTTCTTTATTTAACTAAATGGGGCTTGGTTGAACCAAAGTATTGATGAATTATTGAGATGTCACACCATGTTCACACCTGAAGAAATGGGAACTGGTGGCTGTGAAGTCCCAACACATTGCCGACTCCACTGGCAAGGAGTATAAAATCACTTTTGTATTTGTTGAATACATCACACATTTAAGTTAGTCCTTATACACAAGTGGCAATTTGTGCGCGAGTATTTATATCTGCGTGCGTTTACTAATGAACATTGGAATAATGACCAACTGGTTCCTCCTGACTTTTCACTTGAGAGTCAAGAGCAAGTGTAATCGTCAGGTAAGGAGGGGGCGAGACGGCGGCGGGGGGGGGGGGGGGGGGGGGAGAAAGAAAGAGAGATGGTGGGGGTTAATTAGACCAGGGCAAATTGATAGCATTTAATCCCAGTCTTAAAGTCAAACATTGTCTTCATTTTTGTATTTCTATTACATAAATACTTGCGTCCCCACTTAGAATGGAAACTGCCCTATGTAAACTTGTCACGCTGTAATTATACCCTCCAGACATTGGGGGTGCTGGAGCTGACACAGGAAGTTTCCCTCATCAATGGAGACAGGAATTTTAGGAAGGAAAAGGTTGACCGGAAGGAATTGCAGATGCCAATTTTGTTTTAAACATTGAATGAGAGTAATATTGCCCTTTGTATGTTTTAGTGAAAGCACTCCTTACAACATGCTTGTAGCTCCACAACGCTACTGTTGACAACGGGTAACCATTCACTCAGATTTTATTATCAGAATAAAGCAACAAGACTTACCAATTTTGTTCTTTCCCTCCTCATATTTCACCCTCTGTAAAATGTGGTGCAGAATTCTACTTCTTGTCGCATTATTGAAGAAGGTATCTCTGTTGTGTATTATAAAGCTGAAATAAGACAGAATAAGGTTTAATCTTTCAACATTTTCAACGCACGTGCAGGCAGTGAGCGGAGACCCGTTTTTGGAAAGTTGATTTTTATACATTTGAAGTTTAAAAAGAAATCCCAGAAGATGTTTCCTCTGGCTGGGGAGTCTAGAACCAGGGGTCACAGTCTCAGGATAAGGAGTCGGCCATTTAGGACTGAGATGAGGAGAAATTTCTTCACAGAGGTTGGTGAATCTTTGGAATTCTCTACCCCAGAGGGCTGTGGAGGCTCAGTCGTTGAGTATATTCAAGGCTGAGATCAATAGATTTTTGAATATTAAGGGAATCAAGGGATAGTGCAGGAAAGTGGAGATGAGATAGAAGATCAGCCATGATCTTATTGAATAGCGGAGCAGGCTCGAGGGGCCAAATGGCCGACTCCTGCTCCTATTTCTCACGTTCTTATAAGAGAGGCAATGCAATGCAGCCAAGGCCAAAGGTTCACAACTTCTTTGCAACAGGTAAATACCCAAAGAGCGCATCGGTTTTAGGTGTAGCTTCATAATCACAATCAAGTTCTTCGACTGTTCGCTCCAAACTGTGATGATTGACAGGTACATATTTTTTGAAATGCTGGATCATTCAATAGCACAGCCCTGAATTTTATGGGGCAGTAAATCGCAGCTTGAGTGCCAAGCGGCCCCTACCCCAGGTCGCCACCGATGACCCTGTCAAAGTTCACAGGGTCATGGGGCGTCCCGAGACTTGCGCCTTCGGCAGTGCAAGGGGCACATCTGGGACGCACTCTCTTCCCTGCCAAAGAGGTCAGAAAGTCCAGTCAAAGAGTCCCAGGTTCAGGTCGGGGAGAGGGGATCTGGTCTCCCCCATGAAGAAAAATTTACGTGGCCTCGTAGCTTCCTTGGGGTCACTTTAAAACCTTTTTTTTTTTATAAAAAGGACCAGATCTTTGAGGGTTCAGGCCACGATTCGGTCGGCACCTCCAGATGGGCTGCACATCTGTTCCTTGGTTCACCGGTACGCTTGGCCTCACTTGCGTTGACTATACGCCAAGTCCCAAAGGTGAGCTGGGCCTGGGAACTACTACAGAGTCTTCACCCCGCGATCCAAACCCCGCCCCCCCTTACCATCATAGTAACTTTCAAACAGAAATTGGATAAATACTTGAAAAGGAAAATTTTGCAGGGCTGTGGGGAAAGAGCAGGGGAGTGGGACTAATTGGAGAGCTCGTTCAAAGAGCTGGCACAGGCACGATGGGCCGAATGGCCTCCTTCCGTGCGGTAAGATTCCATTTTATGAAATGTAAAAAAGGTGATGAGAGAATTAGAAATGAATAATTGTTGAAGCCAAATCCAATATTATGAAATTCTTCCAGCAAGACAGCAACTGAGGAGCAACTAAAAGTCCAGCATAGTAACAGGCGTAGGCCATTCAGCCCCTCGAACCTGTTCCATCCAAATGCTTATTTCCTGAAGGTATTCTCTAGAAGAAGACAAGGGCAGCAGGCGCATGGGAACACCACCACCTCCCAAGTTCCCCTCCAAGTCACACACCATCCTGACTTGGAAATATATCAGCCGTTCCTTCATCGTCACTGGGTCAAAATCCTGGAACTCCCTCCCTGACAGCACTGTGGGAGCGCCTTCGCCACACGGACTGCAGCGGTTCAAGGCGGCGGCTCACCACCACCTTCTCAAGGGCAATTAGGGATGGGCAATAAATGCTGGCCTTGCCAGCGACGCCCACAACAAAAGACATTAGCACGTCACCCATCACAGAAGATTGTACAACTGAACTGAGTGGCTTAGATATTCTGGTTAGGCTTAAAGGACTAACCAGTAAATTGCCAGTGAGTGATGCTTTGTACCCGAGGGTGGTAATTGAGTGAAGGGATGGAGTCTACAAAGTGCTGACACTCATCGCGATGGAGTCAATCAACACAGGTGGGTTCCAACTGGATCAGAAACAAGCGAATAAAGGCAAAGCTGGGGGGGCTCCAGACGCGTTTGTGTATCAGCAACTGGCAAAATAATGGAATTGATTATTAGGAACATACTTGATTATCTGCATCAAAAGAAGCCAGTACATGGCAGCTAACATGGCTTCAGAAGGAGCACATCCTCTCTAACCAGCCCCTCGACATTTTTTGAGGAGGTGGGTGTTGAGTGTCTCCTATGATACATTGGGCCAGAAATTCGGGTCCCCACTGGTGAGTACGCGCTGGGTACTCACGCGTAGGCCCAGCGACAGTGCCGGTTTCGTGCAGGCACTGCGCATGCGCGGGAAACCGGAACTTCCGTTCCCTTAAAGGAAGGGGTTCACAGGTCAAACGCATGCGCTGGAGAGGCAGCACATATGCCTGGAACTTCCGTTCTTTTCCAGGTTTCTCCGGGAGGGTAAGTCTCCAGGAGCTATGCTTTTAAAAAGCAGTCGCAAGGCCTGCTTTTAACAAGGTAAGTGGTGAATTCAGTAAAATTAAAACATTTTTTCCACAGGTTTATTATTTTTAAATACTTTAAAGGTAAGTTTATTTTTAGCCCCGCTAAAAACGAATTAATTTTTTCAAAAATTTAAATTATTGTTTAACAGTTATTTTATGTAATTTAGTTATTTTCAAAATGTGATTTAAAATTTTTTTTTTTTTTTTTTTTTTTTTTATAAATGTATTTGAAGTTTTAGTTATGTTTTGGGGCCAAACTGTATTCCTAGATTTGACAGGTCTTCCTGTCAAATCTATGAATAGAGATTCCCTGCTCCGATTGGCTCTCCATGGCCCACGTGATCCCAGGGGATGCATCGAACTAACTGCGCCCCTGGGATATGCAAGCACTGCGTGCCGGCAGTTGGAGCAGGCCCAGGATCGGAATCCCACGGGGGCCCAGAGCACAACGGCCGGCACACTAGGTAAGTGCAGGTCGGGGGCTTGCACCCACGGAGTCTCCGACCCGAATTTCTGGGCCAATATACCCAGACTCTCAGATGGGCTACTGCACAAGCTCAAAGTAACAGGCATGCAAGGTAAAACTCAAGATAAGGAACTGGATGATTGAAAGGGAGCAGCAGGTTACAATGCTGGACTGGGGAGATGCACTGAGTGGACTGCTGGGGCCCGCACTGCCTCTGATCTACAAAAACGACCTGGATTCAGAAACACAATGCAAGTTGGTCAAATTTGGGAATAGAAAAGATTGATCCTGAGCAATGCTTCAGGTTAAATCATGACTAGAGCACAAGGGGACATGGTACAAACTGGGGAAAAGGCGAGTTCATAAACAACAACAACTTGTATTTATATAGCACCTTTAATGTAGTTAAAACGTCCCAAGGTGCTTCACAGGAGCGATTATCAAACAAAATTTGACACCGAGCCACATAAGGAGATATTGGGCCAGGTGGCCAAAAGCTTGGTCAAAGAGGTAGGTTTTAGGAAGAGTCTTAAAGGAGGAGAGAGGGGTAGAGGGGTTTAGGGAGGGAATTCCAGAGCTTAGGGTCCAGGCAGCTGACGGCACGGCCGCCAATTGTTGAGCGATTAAAATCGGGGATGAGCAAGAGGCCAGAATTGGAGGAGCGCAGAGATCTCGGAGAGTTGTAAGGTCAGAGGAGGTTACAGAGAGATAGGGAGAGGTGAGGCCATGGAAGGATTTAAAAACAAGGATGAGAATTTTTAAATTGAGGCTTTGCCGGACCGGGAGCCAACATAGGTCAGTGAGCACAGGGGTGATGGGTGAACGGGACTTGGTGCGAGTTAGGACACGGGGCAGCAGAGTTTTGGATGAGCTGAAGTTTATGGAGGGTGGAAGGTATGAAGGCCAGGAGAGCGTTGGATTGGTCAAGTCTTGAGGTAACGAAGACATGGACGAGGGTTTCAGCAAATGAGCTGAGGCAGGGGCAGAGACGGGCGATGTTACGGACGTGGAAGTAGGCGGTCTTGGTGAAGGAGTGGATGTATGGTCGGAAGCTTACCTCAGAGTCAAATACGACAGCAAGGTTGCGAACAGTCTGGTTCAGCCCCAGACCGTGGCCAGGGAGAGGGATGGAGTTGGTGGCTAGGCCATGGAGTTTGTGGCAGGGACCGAAGACAATGGCTTTGCTCTTCCTAATATTTAGTTTGAGGAGATTTCTGCTAATCCAGAACTGGATGTTGGACAAGCAGTGCGACTATTGAGAGACTGTGGGGGTCATTAATGCTTGAAATAGTCCTTGGGTAGGGGAGGTAACAACTCTGGAATCATTGAAGCAGTTACGTACGGTGATGGAGTGTGGAGACATTGCTATGAAAGGTGAACTAGATGGGCTGAATGACCTCCCTCAACCGCACTTATTCTCCTGACCTTTGTGATATTGTCCTATTTTCAAACCTCACAAAGCTACTTTTTGAAAAATAAATTAAACAAGTTATCAATTTCATTTCTGTGCCCAACAGTCAAAACTTCAGAATGAAACTGTGTTGAGTGAACATTCGTTGATAATCCGTTGATAATCCAGGCCAGGTATTTTACAAAATGATAGCTAATATGTAGTGGCTGAGAGAGTCACAGGATGCTGCCGTGTAGAAAACAAAGAAATGTGGGAAACGCGGCAGCCAATTTGTGCACAGCAAGCTCCCACAAACAGCAATGTGATAATGACCAGATAATCTGTTCTCGTGCTGTTGGTTGAAGGATAAATATGGGCCAGCACCTTAGACAGTGCAGCGCTCCCTCAGTACTTCAATGTTAAACAATGCGGGAGTTCAGAGCTGGCAGTCTTACCAAAGACGTAAATAAAATCTTGATAACTAGAACCTTAATTGAGTTATAAATGCAGGATGTGAGACATCAGTTTGAAACAGATGCACAGAACAAATACATCAGGCGATTAACAAGTTCTTGCTAATCCAATACTCCAGGCAATTATCAAAAGCTAAGTAATTAGTGCAGCAGAATCATCTGAAGGTAAGTCTGCAGTGTGTGGATTAGCCTGGCTTTGTCTTTTTGTTGGAATATTAATCTTCATTAAAAAGGGAGGTTTAGGCAAATGTCACGGGCTGAGAAAATTCTCTCTCAAGCAAAAGAATCCTGGCGATCCCAATAATTGGCAGTTCAGGATGGTTAGAACGGCAGAATAACTACATCAGATGGCTGACTAGATTTCCTGGTCAGTGTTAACGGCTCATTAGTGTTAACCCCTTTATGATAAATGGGCAACTGATGGGTTAAAGTAATGCCAACCCGGTTAATCCAAGCTAAGAAATCAACTTCCTTTAAGACAGTAACAAATCTACCCTTTTTAAAAAATTCGTATGAGATGTGGGCGTCGCTGGCAAGGCCAGCATTTATTGCCCATCAGAAGGTGGTGGCGAGCTGCCTTCTTGAACCGCTGCAGTCCGTGTGGTGAAGGTGCTCCCACAGTGCTGTCAGGGGAGTGAGTTCCAGGATTTTGACCCAGCGATGAAGGAACGGCCAATATACTTCCAAGTCAGGGTGGTGTGTGACATGGAGGGGAACTTGGAGGTGGTGGTGTTCCCATGCGCCTGCTGCCCTTGTCCTTCTAGGTGGAAGAGGTCACGGGTTTGGGAGGTGCTGCCGAAGAAGCCTTGGCAAGTTGCTGCAGTGCATCTTGTAGATGGTACACACTGCAGCCACGGTGCGCCGGTGGTGGAGGGAGTGAATGTTTAAGGTGGTGGATGGGGTGCCAATCAAGCGGGCTGCTTTATCCTGGATGGTGTCGAGCTTCTTGAGCGTTGTTGGAGCTGCACTCATCCAGGCAAGTGGAGAGTATTCCATCACACTCCTTACTTATTTCTCAGCTTTTAAGCTGCCTTCCTGCACTAAATGTTTATGCTTTCAAATCCTCGATATCCCCATAAATAACTCGCTATATGGCATGATGTGGAATGCACTGCCTGAAAGGGCGGTGGAAGCAGATTCAATAGTAACTTTCAAAAGGGAGTTGGAGAAATACGTGAAAAGGAAACATTCACAGGGCTGTGGGGAAAGAGCAGGGGGGAGTGGGTCTAATTGGAGAGCTCGTTCAAAGAGCCGGCACAGGCACGATGGGCCGAGTGGCCTCCTCCAGTGCTTTAGGATCCCATATGTACAGGACCAGTTATTCCCAAGAATCTTGTATCATTTCACAGTGGTGAAGATTTCCAAGACTTTAGTGGGAAACGCATAATTAGTTTGTATTTTTTTGAAATATCGGCATTTTCTGCATCACAAAAACAACCAGCGAGCTAAATTATCTTGGCTCCCTGTCCACTGCTGCAGTGTGCTTTATTACTACTGTGTGAATTTCAGAGTAAAACAAAGCTTTCTTTTCCCCCCACCACCTCCACCGCACCCCCGCCCAGTGATAGGAATGAATGTGTGAACATTACGATGTAAATTAATCCCTTTCGAACCTACACTCGGAATTAGCGTTTGCGATTTTTGCAATTTGCACTTTGACCAATGTTAGGAGAGACTAACCACATTCATTTGGCATTGATTAACTGCAGGTAAACTGCTTGGGTTTTCCGTCGCACTGTACATTTGCTGGTTCAGGCAGTCTCGCTACTGATTAAAGAGTGCGCCAATATTGATCAAGTAATGCGCAGCCTGAGCTATACCTCATCCCAAGTGAGTCAGAGAGCACCGACGCACTGACCTAAAACAGCCGCCAGATGAAGGTTCAGTTACCATATAAAACAACAACAACTGGAATACAGAGTAGAAGTTCTAAATTTGCCGATGACACCAAACTTGGCAGTGTGGCAAACAGTGATGATACTAATCGACTGCAACAGGACATAGAAAGGCTAGCAGAATGGGCAGACAAGTGGCAGATGGAATTTAATACAGAGAAGTGTGAGGTGATGCATTTTGGCAGAAGGAACAGGGAGAGGCAATATACACTTAATGGCACAGTTTTAAAGAGTGTGCAGGGACAGAGGGACCTGGGAGTTAATGTGCATAGGTCCCTGAAGGCGGCAGGACATATTGAGAGAGTGGTTAGCAAAGCATATGGGATCTTGGGCTTCATAAATAGAGGTATTGAGTACAAAAGTAGAGAAGTTATGCTGAACCTTTATAAAGCTCTGATTAGGCCACAACTGGAGTATTGCATCCAGTTCTGGTCACCACACTTTAGGAATGATGTGAAGGCCCTTGAGAGGGTGCAGAGGAGATTTATCAGAATGGTTCCAGGGATGGGGGATCTTAGCTACAAGGACAGGTTGGAGAAGCTGGATTTGTTTTCATTAGAGCAAAGGAGGTTGAGGGGTGATTTGATTGAGGTGTACAAGATTATGACGGGTTTGGATAGGCTAGACGGGGAAAGGCTGTTCCCACTAGTTGATGGTACAAGGACTAGGGGACACAGATTTAAGATTTTGGGCAAGAGATACAGGGGGAATGTGAGGAAAAACCTTTTTATGCAGCGAGTGGTGATGACCAGGAACTCGCTGCCGACGGAAGTGGTGGAAGCGGAGACACTCGATGTTTTCAAGGGGAGACTGGATAGGCACTTGAGGGAAATAAACTTGCAGGGCTACGGGGATAGAGCGGGGGAATGGGACTGACTGGATTGCTCTACAGAGAGCCGGCACGGACTCGCTGGGCCGAATGGCCTCCTTCTGGTGCTGTTATGACTCTAACTTGCATTTATACAGCACCTTTAAACGTAGTAAACATCCCAAGCAACGCTCTCCAATTTTTTTGGGTGTGCGGCCCTTTCAAAATACCGCACATGGGCGGGTTTCCCTATTTATAAACTGGTGAGCCGGCTGCACGAGAGCTGCAGAAAGGAAAAATTGGTCCCAATGTGCTTCATAGTTCAGATATCAAACAGAAGTTGACACCGAGCCACATAACGGGATATTAGGACAGGTGACCAAAAGCTTGCTCAAAGAGATAGGTTTAAAAGGAGGAGGGAGAGGCGGAGAGGTTTAGGGAGGGAATTCCAGAGCTTAGGACCTCGGCAGCTGAAGACACGGCCGCCAATGGTGGAGCGATTAAAATCGAGGATGAGCAGGAGGCCATAATTGGAGGAACGCAGAGATCTCGGGAGGAGGTTACAGAGATTGGTGGGGGGGGGGGCGGGTGTGAGGCCATGGAGGGAACTGAATCCAAGGATGAGAATTTTACAAACGTTTACTCTTCACAACGAATTTCAGAGCTTCCGAGTTCTAAAATATTCTAATCTGGGCTACAGTCACATGGGACAATCCAACAGACCAACTATTCTAATATCTGTGTTGGGGAAACCACCCTGAGGCATAAAATTAAACTCATTTAAAAGTTGGACAAATTGTTTATGATGTGAATAATTCAATTCAAGTTTCTGCAACCACACAGCGTAATTGTTTAAATGCATTATTTTCCAGCCTCCGCCAGCTCATTAATTTCAGATTAAACATTTTGTAATATGCCAACCTGATACCTGATGCTCACTAACTAAATGAAGGTTCTATTTTGGTCACATCATACATATCTTCAAGTGGAAACGTGTACTACGGAGCTTTTATTTTAATAGATATCTGATTACTTTCTATGTGAAATATCACCCCTAAAAAGTGTAACTCACAGGGTGATATCAGGAAGGACATCTTCACAAAAAGGGTAATGGAGATCTGAAACCCAAAAGCTGTTGCGGCTGGGGGTCACTTGGAGCTTTCAAGACGAAGATTGGTCGATTTTTGTTAGGTATCGAGGATTACGGAAGCAAGGTGGGCAGATACCGATCAGCCATGATCGCATTCAATGGCATGTTCCCATGGTCCATAGGTTAAACAAGGAACACAAGTCTTTAAACAGTGATTCTGGCACCTACATGGCTCAGGCATTCATACACGATATGAACCAGCTCATAGGAACAGGAGGAGGCCATTCAGCCCCTCGAGCCTGTTCCACCATTCAATGAGATTGTGGCTGATCTGTGACCCAACTCCATATACCCACCTTTGGCCCATATCCCTTAATACCTTTGGTTAACAGAAATAGATCAATCTTAGATTTAAAATTAATAATTCACCCAGCATGAACTGCCATTTGCAGATCAGAGTTCCAAACTTCTACCACCCTTTGTGTGTAGAAGTGTTTCCTAACTTCGCTCCTGAATGGTCTGGCTCTAACGTTTACACTATGCCCCCTAGTCCGAGACTTCCTCCAACCAGCGGAAATAGTTTCTCTTCATCTGTGTGCAGAATAACCGCTAGTTATGCAATCTACACAACTTAACCACTAAAGCAGCTTTACTTCAATCGAATGAGGAATGCAACCAAGGCATAATCATAGGGAACAAAGGAGTTCAACTGTTAACACCAGATGGCGAGGTAACATGAGCAAGAGGCGCGAGGGGAAATCAGACTTCCTCCAATTTCAGTTAGCCCAAACTCCAGTGCCAATCGATCCATCTGCTCTCTGATACCAATGTAAGAAATAGGAGCAGGAGTCGGCCATTCGGCCCCTCGAGCCTGCTCCGCCATACAATAAGACCATGGCTGATCTTCTACCTCATCTCCACTTTCCTGCACTATCCCCATATCCCTTGATTCCCTTAATATCCAAAAATCTATCAATCTCTGTCTTGAATATACTCAACGACTGAGCCTCCACAGCCCTCTGGGGTAGAGAATTCCAAAGATTCACCACCCTCGGAGTGAAGAAATTTCTCCTCATCTCAGTCCTCAATGGCCGACCCCTCTGAGACTGTGACCCCTGGTTCTAGACCCCCCAGCCAGGGGAAACATCCTCCCTGCATCTACCCTGTCAATCCCTGTAAGAATTTTGCAGGTTTCAATGAGATCACCTCTCATTCTTCTAAACTCCAGAGAATATAGGCCTAATCTACTCAATAGTCAGTGCTGTAGCGGTTATATTACTGAACTAGTAACCCAGAGAATGAGAGTTCCAATCCCACCGTGGCCATTTGAGAATTTGAATTCAGTTTTCAAAAATCTGGAAATAAAAAGCTGGTGTCAGTAAAGTGAAGCTGACGGATTGTTGTAAAACCCAACTGGTTCACTAACGTCCTTAAATGAAGGAAACCTGCCATCCTTACCCGGTCTGGGCCTATACGTGACTCCAGTCCCACACCAATGCGACTGACTCTTCACTCCAGTCTGAAGTTATATGAAGCCGGTACAAAGAATAACGGTTCAAGATGAAGGCTCACCACCTTCTCAGGACAGTTAGGGATGGGCAATAAATGCGGGCCTTGCCAGCGACACTCACATCCCCAGAATTAATAAATAAAGTCCCATCACACCAATTCGTAGGAAATCGTACAGACTTGTACAATGCAATGATTGCTAGCTGTAGCAGAATAAAGTTAGTTTTCTCCTATTGTTAGGTGAGCATAGTCTAGTCTTAGGTTGGCTTGTGTTCCCTCGAGTATAGAAGATTAAGGGGTGATCTAATTGAGGTGTTTGAGATGATTAAAGGGTTTGATAGGGTGGATAGAGAGAAACTATTTCCTCTGGTGGGGGGGAGTCCAGAACAAGGGGGCAGAACCTTAAAATTAGAGCCAGGCCGTTCAGGGGTGGCGTCAGGAAGCACTTCTTCACACAAAGGGTGGTGTAAATCTGGAACTCCACCCCCCCCCCCAAAAAAATCTGTTGAGCCTGGGGGTGAATTGAAAATTTCAAACCGAGATTGATAGATTTTTGTTAGGCGAGGGTATCAAGGGTTACAGAACCAAGGCGGGTAGATGGAATGGATTGAAGATACAAATCAGCCACAATCTGATTGAATGGCGGACCAGGCTGAATAGCCTCCATCAGTTGCTATGCTCCTATCATGGAACATTTTCTGAGCCTGTGCCAGATTGTATGGATTTGGCCATGGGATTGAACCTGTTCTTCCAGGCTTGTGAGGAGTGGATCGAGGGGGCAAAGTTGAACTGAATATTACTGCCCCCATGCCCAGAGCCGTAAATCGGTAAATTGGACTTGAGGAAAGCTTGCCTCAGCTTTCCTCAACATTCCAGAGCAGTAAAGCTACAAGATCTTCAATCGGCAAATCGGGATCGACGGCCACGTGGCTTCTTGTAAGGGTTAGATTTTGATTCGCTGCTCGCTGAGGGTGTTGGGTAAGATAATTGAGAAGTTTGTTCAGTCAGCACTGAGCTGCAAACAACAGGAGTCACAGGACTGGCGAGATGCGAGTACATCGGGATACAAGTCCACCTTGGGCATAGCGCAAACCAGCCAATCGGCAGCCCGTTTTGCACTTCGCCTGATTTCCATCTCATTCCGGGCTACCATTACCGAATTTCTACCCTTGTTCCTGCACATTCAGCAACTGATTCTCTTTCACAAAAATTCCCGCTATCGAAGTGCCCCCAATCTACACTATTTACTGTGCCACCTAACTGGGTGTCGTCAGCAAACTTGGACATACTATTCCTTCATCTCAGTCATTGATAAATGTAGTTTAAGGGGAGTCAAAGGAAGGGTGGGGCCGATTAGGGACCAACAAAGGAGATCTTCTTGTGGAGGCGGAGGGTGTGGCCGAGGTACTAATGAGCACTTTGCCTCTGTCTTCACACGAGGATGCAGCCAATACCTGGAAAATTGCCCTTGTGGGAATGGAAGAACTGAATATAGGAACATCCAAGATCCGCCCACCCATTGTGTGATGCTTTCAGCTGCTACAGAGGAGTGCAACACTTACTGATGGATCCTCTGTTGGCTGAAAGGAGCGGTGTAGCAGTCGGTGTCCTCCAGATCTGGTAACATATCCTTGTCCAGCTTCATGGGCTTCCTCGGTAACCATCCTCGGAACCTGCTCAACCTTTTCTCCAGCCTGTTATAAAAATGCACAACAGTTATCAACGGCCTAATCTCAATGCATACAGCTCACCGGGACATATACAAATAAAACATTTTGAGTCTGTCATACTTCAGCTGCTGCAAATGCAAATTTCTGTGTCTCAACTTAAATAAAAAGATATTAGAGAGTAAAAATGTCAGTCTGAACTCTAACTGACCTGCGTATGTGCTACGAGCAATTAATCTCTAACTGACCTGCACATCTGTTAAGAGCAATTGATCTCTAATCTCTAAGAATGAGAGGGGATCTCATTGAAACTTATAAAATTCTGTCAGGCCTGGACAGACTAGATGAAGGAAGGATGTTCCCGATGGCCGGGGAGTCCAGAACCAGGGGTCACAGTCTAAGGATAAGGGGTAAGCCATTTAGGATGGAGGAGGAATTTCTTCACCCAGAGAGTGGTGAACCTGTGGAATTCTCTACCACAGAAGGCAGTAGAGGCCAATTCATTAAATATATTCAAGAAGGAGTTAGATATATTTCTTGAGGCTGAAGGGATCAAGGGATATGGGGAGAAGGCAGGGACAGGATACTGAATTTGGATGATCAGCCATGATCCATTGAATGGCGGAGCAGGCTCGAGGGGCCGAATGGCCTACTCCTGCTCCTATCTTTTATGTTTTTATGTAACTGACCTGGGTCAGGCACAATTACACCATGGGGCCTTAAAGGGGCACAGCATGTTACACACAGGCTGCAATTTAACAGCCGAATAATTCATCGTGCATTAACAGGACATTGGCTCAGAATTTCCTGGCGACACGTGCCCTTGTAATAGCATATCTGTGGCACAGGGCCTGTTTAATGACACAAAAGGTCCCAGCGAGTCGTGCCACTACTTGCACCACACGGTAATTTCCTGGGATTTTTGCCATTTCCCTTGCCAAAAAAGTTGAACAGCTAATTTCCATCGCCCTGCCCTCCCCATTAAAAAATCGATGGCACTCGGGTTTGCTGAATTACCACCACAGCGATCGCCTCGGCCACTTAGACTGTTAAAGATTGGCTCTGGAGGGCGCTTGGTAGCGGTGAGTGTCGATGAACACACCAAACATCACAAACAGATGATCTATCACAACGCTGTTTGTGGGAGCTTGCTGTGCGCAAATTGGTTGCCGCGTTTCCTGCACTTCAAAAAATACTTCATTGGTGGTGAAGCGCTTTGGGACGTCCCGAGGTGGTGAAAGGAGCTGGACATCTGCTAAGCGCAATTGATCTCTAATCTCTAAGAATGAGAGGGGATCGCATTGAAACCTATAAAATTCTGTCAGGCCTGGACAGACTAGATGCAGGAAGCATGTTCCCGATGGCGGGGGAGTCCAGAACCAGGGGTCACAGTCTAAAGATAAGGGGTAAGCCATTTAGGACAGAGAGGAGGAGGAAACAAGTCTTTATTTTTTAAATGACCCGTTGCTCCGTTCTGTCTCTGGTCCTGGCACCTTAGACATTGGCTGCTCTGCTTCAGGCTCATCGTGATGCTCACTGCGGCCTACTCTAATCGGTTGCCGAACAGATTTTGCTGCAATTTCGCCACTGGAGCATTGGAACACACAACGGTCTCACTAATGCCGTCCTTTCAGGAAATTCTGGGCCATAATTTCACTGTCCTCCTAAAACAGCGCATCCTGCAACCTGACCATCAGCAACCCACAGGAGAGCTGCTCCTATGTATAATTAGGTTTATATTCCACACAGATTATCAATAATAATGAAACAATTCTTCCTTGCTCATCAGCTCAATTGCAGAGATCTCGAAGCTGATCCACTGGGATATATTTTATTTTTGTCCTCATCTCCCAAAGACAAGTTATGGCGAGTCTACTCTCTTGGCAGCCCATCTTATACCATACGCTGTTTAGTAGCTGAACCGAGTCTAGAACCAGGGGTCACAGTCTCAGAATAAGGGGTCGGCCATTTAGGACTGAGATGAGGAGGAATTTCTTCACTCAGAGGGTTGTGAATCTTTGGAATTCTCTGCCCCAGAGGGCTGTGAATGCTCAGTCATTGAGTATATTCAAGACTGAGATCGATAGATTTTTGGACTCTGGGGGAAATCAAGGGATATGGGGATTGGGCAGGAAAGGGGATTGAGGCAGAAGATCAGCCATGATCTTATTGAATGACGGAGCAGGCTCGAGGGGCCGTATGGCCGACTCCTGCTCCTAGTTCTTATGTTCTTCCTCCTGCTCAATCCGTTCCGTTAGCAAAGTGCTCCGGTCGGTCACAAGACACGGATGCTGTTAAGAGCAATGGCGGACGGCGGTGTTACCGCCAGGTGGATAAAGACTCCCCATTACAACGTTAAGGGGGGTTTACACCTACGTTAGTCACATTACAAGTGATGTTCAGCCAGCAAGTCCGCAGTTTGAAGTGGATAGTTGTTGACTGCAGGCAACATTTCGCTTGACTAAAATATAACGGAGTAACCAGTGGGTCTATCAAAGTGCGCCTTGGCTTTCATCAGTCGTGACCAGAGATTATCGTTTGATCTCAGATAATGGTGGAGAATCGGTTGAGGCATCTTCTAGTCTACGAGAGCAAGGGACAGAAGTGCACTGGTTCAGTTCATGTGGATTAGGTTTCAGGCAACGCTCGGCCGCACCAACCTGCTCATGAACTTGTAACGGCGATGCAGGTAATAGATTTTTCTCCTGGAAGAACAGCAAAAATGAAGCCAGTCGAGAAGAAAACCCAGCGTCAGTTACAGTATGAACTAGCAAGGAAGGAAAGGGAGATTGAAGATAAAGCCTGCAAGAGGTAGAAAAAAAAGACTAAAAGGAGAGATTAACAGATCAAACACACAGATAACAATTCAAAGAGACATAAATTTAACAAGAAACCGTCACACAACAGGCTTTAAAACATGAATTCTCCTTTTCTTTCACCAATTCTATAGATCTATGTTTAAAACGATCAGTGAAGAGGGGGAGGTTTGGAGACATCTCTTTCTGTGGAGGGTTGTGTTAGTGCATGGAATGTTTTCCCACAGGGAGTGGTCGGGACGGAGAACACTGCATCCTTTAAGGGGATCAGCGGAAGGTACAGGTCTACGGGGGGCGGGGGGGGGGGGGGGAAAGAGCGCGGGTCAGTGGGATTAGTTTTGGATTGCTCCAACAAAGAGCAGGCACAGACACGATGGGCCAAATGGCCTCCTCCTGGCTGTAAACTTGGTTTTTTTTGTGTTCCTCTAGTTATTTCGAAAATCATAGAATGATACAGCACAGAAGGAGGCCATTCAGCCCATCACGCTGGTGCCGGTGGGACATGTTTTGGTTTATCTTGGTTCATTGGTAACTACTCCCTTCAACCAATGGGAACACTCTCTACTCCATCATAACCCTTCGAAGACCTTGGCCAGATTGCTCTTTCACCTTCCAATTATAATCGACCAACATCGATTTAATTGTGGCCGACTGGTCAGCTCATGGGTTTTTCTATAAGGTTTCCAACCAAAAGCACGCAAACGTTCTGGGAACATGATCAAGACTCAATTCTAAACGGAATGACTTGATGCATTTTCTCAGTCCAATTTTTCCAAGGTGGGATACAGCCAAGAGCTTCCACTTAAAACGGGAAAAACTGCAAAGAGTGTTGGAAACAAAACAGAAAAGCACAGCAGCTCTGTCCACATCCGAGAGGGAGAGGCAGAGGAGCGAGAGAGCGAGAGCGAGAGGCGAAGAGGAGAGAGAGAGAGAGAGAGAGGCAGAGGAGAGAGGGAGAGAGAGAGAAAAAAAAGAGATGTGTCAACGTTTGGGGTGTAGGCCCGTTCTCGGGACACGATGGGGCCATCCCCAAAACGTTGGCCAACTGTTTTTCCCTACAGATGTCGACAGGCCTATTGTGTATTTACAGCATCAAATTAACAAATGCAGTTACACTCGGATCAAACACACGGACAAGAGATCCAACGGAATAATTGGGATAAAAAGCCCAGTTTAGCTCACCTGAAAGGCATTCGCACATTCATTAACTCTGCATATCTGCAAAGAACCTCCCAAGGGGCATGTAACTTCACAAATATTATATCACTATTGGTCAGTGATGACTGCAAAAAAAAGACAAGAAAATCAATACATTTATCTAATGAGATTTTGGAAAATGCTCGGTTAAGAACATAAAATATACGGTGATCCCTTCATAGGCACGATCCAACTTGCCAAATGAAGGCCTCTCCCCACTGGTTTTATTCGCTCAATGGTTTTGAGAAGGCAGCCAATTACAGAGAAACGAACGAACTTGCACTCATACACTCAACGCTCCCTCCAAGGCGCGCGGCCGCGCAGTGCTGGGAAAGGTCCCGTGCAGGCTGCTCACCGGCGTCGCCACTGTAAACACCGCACATACGCGGAATTTAAAGGGACCGCGCACTAAAAGAAACAGGCCGGGCAGGACGAAGCACCGCTCACGGGGAGCATCGGTCCTCATCACATCTCAGAAACACCCCAAAAGAGCTGCACGTACAATGAATTGCTTTGAAGTGCAGTCACTGTGGTTATGTGGCACACAGCAAGAGCCCACAAAAAGTGCAGCTGGATGAAGTTTGCTTATTGTGCATGAAGCTTCGTTGTTCCCAAGAAGAGGGAGTTTGGAAGAAGATAGAGGGGGAAAAAAAACATACATTTGTCCCATTTTGTCACTGCTCCTCCCCCCACTTCACGTTCTGTACCAAAGGCGTGATAAACATCTTAAAGAAATTGCTGAGAGAGTGTCGCCAAGAACAATGAAATCATTTGCTGCATATTAACATCTCTTTGTTCCTGGTTGACTTGTTCTCCCAGGGTGTTGGTGAAATTGAATGAACATGAAATCAAACTATTTATGAATTAAATTTGCATTCATTAAAACCTCCAAGAGAATAACACTTATGAAATGTATTCTCCACTGCTAATGGTAATGGAGTAAAGGCCAGGATATTTATACAGCCTTGCACCCCACTCGGCAGTTTTTACCACTCGCATTGTACGGATGCAACACCCAAAGTCCCCACAGAAACCGTCGTGTTCCACACGGGAGGCTCACGACAAAGCTTAGGGATGTGGAGCCAGGGATCAAATAGCTGAATGGATGGAAAATTGGCTAAAAGAGTGTGGGGGGTAAAGGGTAGTTATTCAGATTGGAGGAAGGTAGAAAGCGGTGTTCCACAAGGATCAGTGCTGGGACCACCGTTATTCATAATTTACATTAATAATTTGGACTTGAGAACAAGTAACTATCAAAATTTGCAGATACCACCAAACTGGGGGGTATAGCTAACACAGAGGAAAAATGCAACATAATACAAGACGACAATAGGAAACTTGCAGACTGGGCAGTTAAGTGGCAAATGAAGTTTAACATCGATATATGCGAGGTGATGCACTTTGGTAGGAAAAACAGAAACATCACCGACACCTTAGAAAATAAGAAACAGATTGGGGAAGAGGAGCAAAGGGATCTCGGGATACAAGTGAAGAAATCATTAAAAGCAGCATCACAGGTCAGCAAAGCAATTTAAAATGCTAACAAAGCACTGGGATTTATTTCTAGGGGTACAGAATTTAAAAGTAGTGAAGTTATGCTAAACTTGTACAGGACCCTAGTCAGGCTGCACTTAGAGTCCTGTACACAGTCCTGGTCTCCATACTATAAGGAGGAGGAAGTGCAAAAAAGATTCACAAGGACGGTACCAGAGCTGAGAGATGACAGCTATCGGGAAAGATTGAACAGGTTGGGTTTTCTTCTTTTGAAAAGTGAAGACTTAGAGGTGACCTGATAGAGGTCTTTAAAATTATGAATGGGTTGGACAGGGTAGATGTGGAGAGAATGTTTCCACTTGTGGGAGAATCCAAAACATAAATAAGATAGTTACTAATAAAACCAATAGGGAAAGAGAGAGAAATTTCTTTACTCAGAGAGTGATTAGAATGTGGAACTCGCTACCACAGGAAGTGGTTGAGGCGAATAGCTTAGATACTTTCAAAAGGAAACTAGACGAGTACATGAGAGAAAAGGGAATAGAAAGATCTGCTGAAAGGCTGGGATGAGGCAGAGGGAATGGGAGGAGACTCGTGTGGAGCATAAACACCAGCACAGGCGGGCTGGGCCCAATGGCCTGTTTCTGTGCTGTATATTCTATGTCATTCTATAGACCAATTGACCAGCTGGGTCTCGCCAACGGGGGACATTGCAACGCTCCAAAGAGAAAGATATGCAAGTATGTCAAATCTCTGACTTTGAGAATCTCGGGCAGGGGGAGGGCTAGAAATTCTGGGTGTAAAATGGGCACATCGATGACAAATACAGCAGTGGGAAAATCCATGTCCGACATATGCACATTGAACCCAAAGTAACAAGCAAGCAGCATTCTTTAATCCCATTACAACAAGGCCATATTTCTACTGATTGACACTATTTCAAATTATGGAATAGTGACACTTTAAACAGATATAAAATGGTTTGTTAAAATGCAGGAGGATTATTAAAAATACGACACACTTGTCCAGCACGCTATTAGAATATTTAACTCTAATTCAGGTCGGAGACTTCCCGCGGGTGCAAGCCTCCGACCTGCACTTACTTTGCGCGCCGGCCGTTGAGCTGTGGGCCCGCGTGGGATTCTGATCCTGGGCCTCCTCCAGCTACTGGCGCGCAGTGCTCGCGTATCCCAGGGGCGCAGTTAGTTTGAAGCGTCCCCTCGGATCATGTGGGCCATGGAGAGCCAATCGTAGCAGGGAATCTCTATTCATAGATTTGACAGGAAGACCTGTCAAATCTATGAATACAATTCAGCCCCAAAACATAACTAAAACTTCAAATAAATTTTAAAAATACCATCACATTTTTAAAATAACTCTAAATTACATAAAATAACTTAAATAATTTAAATTTTTGAAAAAATTAATTACAGTTTCTAAACAGGGCTAAAAATAAACTTACCTTTCTTTAAAGTATTTAAAAATAATAAACCTGTGGGAAAAAATGTTTTAATTTTACTTAATTCACCACTTACCTTGTTAAAAGCAGGCCTTGCGACTGCTTTTTACAAGCGTAGCTCCTGGAGACTTACCCTCCCGGAGAAACCTGGAAAAAAACGGAAGTTCCAGGCGCACGCGCTGCCTCTCCGGCGCACGCGTTCGACCTGTGAACCCCTTCCTTTAAGGGAGCGGAAGTTCCGGTTTCCCGCGCATGCGCAGTGCCTGCACGAAACCGGCACTTTCGTTGGGCCTACGTGTGAGTACCTAACGCGTACTCACCCGTGGGGACCCGAAGTTCTGGGCCAATGAGTAACCTGGAGAGAACAAATAATGTTTTGGTATATGTCTAAAGCAAAACTAAATCAGTAATACAAAAGCAAAATAGTGCGGATGCTGGAAATCTGAAATACAGAAAATGCTGGAACTACTCAGCAGATCGGGCAGCATCGAGGAGAGAGAAACAGAGTTAACGTTTCAGGTCGATGACCCTTCATCAGAACTGGAAAAATCAGTAATGTCTGGTCAGCAAGTTCAATATCCATAACTAGGAAAATGTAAAATTTGGATATTAAAATATTTCTTGAATTTTTTTTATTGCGCTGTTACATCCCAAAACCGACCAACCGACTAATGAACCTGCCCGTTAACCCCATCCCTCCTGATGAATGCTGCTTTCCCATCATTCTCAAAAACAACTCCTTGTCGGAGCTTTTTAAAAACACATTTCCATTAAAGGCCAATATTCCTGGGAGCCAGAACGACCTCCCCAGCACCCGCAGGAGGGAATGTGCAAAGTCTGGAAAAACGACAGCACGCATGGAAGGAAGCAGCTTTAGGTTTGTGATAAAGGAGAAGAAACCAGAAAAAGAAATAGAATCCACATGTTTGCTGTTTGTGAAGGCGGCACACATCCCTTTCAGGACATTTAGTCAACAATAAAACCTCCCACATTCCACGTGGGAGCTCAGGTGAAATTTTATAACCCCCTTCCATGAATTTTCACAGAGGTACAACTTCAAATCAAACTCCACTCCGTTACTTTCTTACTCCAGATTTCCACATCTCCGATCACTCTCGTCAGTGAACCCTAGCTCTCCAGGTACCAAGGGTTGCTTTTCCTTGTCCATATATTCAAGCACCTCTAACGTGCCCAGAGATCAAGCAGGGAACACTTTCATTTATTTCAGCTAATAGTTTTATTAAGTGCATTCATGCGATCCTCTTTGTCTTCAGAAGGTGGCAGAATAACACTAGATTATAATTCTCATCCTCGTGTTCAAATCCCTCCATGGCCTCGCCCCTTCCCATCACTAACAACCTCCAGCTCTACAACCCTCCGAGATCTCTGCGCTCCTCCAATTCTGGCCTTTTGCGCATCCCCGATTTCCTTCGCCCCACCATTGGCGGCCGTGCCTTCAGCTGCCTGGGCCCTAAGCTCTGGAATTCCCTCCCTAAACCTCTCCGCCTCTCTCCCCTTCTTTAAGACGCTCCTTAAAACCGACCTCTTTGGCCAAGCTTTTGGTCACCTGTCCTAATAGCTCGTGGCTCGGTGTCAAATTTTGTCCGATTACGCTCCTGTGATGCGCCTCGAGACGTTAAAGGTGCTATATAAATACAAGTTGCTGTTGTTGTTGTAGAATGACTAACTGCCAAACAAATTAAATAAAAGCAAATAATAACAGGAACATTATTTTTTTATAGTTAATAGCTTTAGCCATCTGCTCGAGCAATTAGAAAGTAATTTGTTTTCCACTGATCTGCTAAACTAGGATAAAAGCAATATTTTTAAATTGGAGGCTCTTCCCTTTTGTTATTGTCTATGGAATCTATCTGGCTTGATCAGGTGTCTTCAAAGCCTTCCATTTGAATAAGGCAGGTGGATCAGTAACTTCCAAAACAAGTGACCAGAGCCAAGCAAGTTTAAAAAACTGTCTATTCTGCGTAAAAGAAAAAGCAGCCATTTAAATACGTATTTGAACAAATTCCATGAAATGCTTGTGTTGAATTGGAATAGTTCAAGAATAGACATGGGGTTGAGTTTCGTTCTGGGAGCAGGACGGGTTGGTATCAGAAACTATCCTCAAGATCGTGGAATATCCCCCAAGCGATGTGCTCGGAGACCAACTTATCAATATTGCAGCAGATTTGGCAGAGCGCCGACAGTATGCAAGAAATTTCAGATCGTAACTACTGCTCCCATTTATTTTTGAACGGCAGCTGATGATTCTGCGGTTGCCATTTACACCTCCTCGAGACCCATCTTTTGTTTCTTCACTTGTCCCATTACCAGCTCCTTTTGCCTCGCACCATCATCCCTTTTGTCATTTAATCTCTCCTGCCTTCCCCCCTATCACAGACCTTCCTTTTTGTTCTTTCCTCCCCTTCCCCACCTCTGTCCTTGCTTAAAACCGGTTACACATCTCTAACTTTTTCCAGTTATGACGAAAGGTCATCAACCTGAAACGTTAACTCTGTTTCTCTCTCTACAGGTGCTGCCTGACCTGTGTGTTTCCAATATTTTCTGTTATTTCAGATTTCCAGCATCCGCAGTATTTTGCTTCTGAAGAAATGATGGTTTGTTCACTGTGGACGATGGTGACAATCTATGATTCATCTCCAATTTAGCACAGCTTGTGGGTTCACATATCACTGCAAATTCTAAACTACACAAGGAACGTTTTCCCACACACAGCTCATCAGACGTCGGAATGACCCGAGGGTTGATCTTTACTGGATTTCCTTTGGACCTCAATTCGTGGCTAGCTGGACACGACTCGCTTCAAACCTAGTCCTGCCATCATGAATCAACTTTTGCCCCTTCTTTTCCTGTCTCAAGCATCATGAGAGGCCACTTTAAGATTGGTCTTTTAGGGAACCCTCATATCCTTTGAGCTGACTACCAGGAGTGTGTTCACCAAGTGCCAGCTCACCGTAAAGTTTGAAATACCACATGGCCCCAACAGGTTGTTGCAACAAACTGGAGGGACTGTAAAATGTAAAGGTGAACAAAAGAATTAGGAGCAGGAGTCGGCCACTCGAGCCTGCTCCGCCATTCAATAAGATCATGGCTGATCTTTGACCTCAACTCCACTTTCCTGCACTATCCCCGTATCCCTCGATTCCCCTAGAGCCCAAAAATCTATCGATCTCAGCCTTGAATATACTCAACGACTCAACATTCACAGCCCTCTGGGGTAAAGAATTCCAAAGATTCACCACCCTCTTGTTGTGTATGTACCTTTAAGAGAAGAACTGATTCTATACTACAGTACTGGCAGTGACCACCCCTGTATATAAAGCCATAGCAGGCTTCTGTACTTCAGTCTTAAGTTACCCTCTGTTCAGTAAATACCTGTTATTATTGTTCTCCTGCAGTCCGTGTATTACTGATACTCGGACACTACACTGGCGATGAACAGGTTCGAACTCACCTGCAGTACTGCATCACCTCACGGGGATCTTTCCCTGAGAAGCTTCTTGGAGGTCGAAGTCAGAGCAACGGGCGTCTTGGGCAACCGCCCAAGGATCCATCGGAGTTCGGAGAGTTGCAGGAGAGGCTGTGGAGAGCTGGGCTTGGCTCCCCAGTAAAGGTGTCCCAGCAAATCGTGCTGGTAGCAGGTAGTGCGCTGACACTTCCAGACTGCGGCGGGCTCGAGCGGCTCTGCAAAGGGGCCGTGCAGCATCGTCGGGGGGGGGGGGGGGGGCGGGGGCGGCGGGGGGAGGAGAGAGAGAGAGAGAGAGAGAGAGAGAGAGAGAGAGCTAGGAGCAGCGTGGCAGCAAGGGGAAGAAGGAAAAGCGCGGGAGGCGCCATTTTATTCCATGGGGGGGGGGGGAAAGAAGGAAAAGCGCGGGAGGCGCCATTTTAATCCATTGGGGGAAGAAGAAAAAGCTCGGGAGGCGCCATTTTAAATCACCCAAGATGCCGAAAAGTGGCAGTATCACTGCTTTCGACAACGAGGTAGAAGACTGGACCACGTATGTGGAAAGAATTGAAGTGTACTACAAGGCAAATGAGGTGGCCGATGGAAAGGCGGCGTTGGTATTATTAAATTTAATGGGCGCGAGAACGTACGGCCTATTGCGGAATTGAATTACCCCAGCTAAACCAATGGAGAAAAGTTTTGAAGAGATTGTCAATATCTTACAGGAACATTTAAACCCTACACCGCTGCTGATAGCAGAAAGATTCAAGTTCCATAAAAGAAACCAGCACAAAGATGGGAGCAATGCTGACTATCTTACGGAACTACGCAAGTTATCAAAGCACTGCCAGTTCGGAGCAGGACTGGCAGACACTTTACGGGATAAGTTTGTCTGCGTGCTCCAGAGTGAAGGAACCCAGAAACGACTACTTTCGGAAAAGGACCCGACGCTAGAACAGGCTTTCAGCGTGGCAGTATTCTACGAAGCAGCAGCACGGGGAGCTGCGGAAATACAACAGAAACCACAAGAATACAGCGCTAACGAAATGGCGTATGGAGCAGAAAAGTGCTATCGCTGCGGCAGAACAACCCATGATCAGAAGGACTGCTGGTTTAAGGACAAAGTATGCAGGCAATGTGGGAAAATGGGACACATAGCAAGAGTCTGCAGGTCAGGAAAGAAAACCAACACTACAAGAACTACTAAGGAAAAGTACAAGAAAGTACAGAAATTGACAGTAGTTCGGAAGATCAGGAGAGTGATAATGGCTCCGGGAGCAGGAGACTAAGTTGTCTAACGTTACACAATGTGACCGCAAAGGAGGATCACCGAACCATTTGGGTCACCCTCATGAGAGCAGGGTCCCCAGTAAAGATGGAATTGGACACAGGATCAGCCCTAACTGTCATGAATCGACGAGACTATGAGCAGCTATTCTCACACATACCCTTGAAGGACATGTCCATTGTATTGAAGATATACACGGGGCAAAAAAGTCTACCCCAGAGGAAAAATAAGGGTGCCAGTTAAATACAACGGCAAGGAAACACAGAAACTGTATCTATATATACTACAAGATGGAGGACCACCATTATTGGGACGTGAATGGATCCGAAAAATACAATTGGATTGGCATTCCATTCAGGCGCTAACTGTGACTGACAAAAAGGATGATGACGTCACACCTGGACGACTGTCAAAAATTCTAACTGACGCAAAAGGTGTGTTCCAACAAGGACTTGGGATGCTAAAAGGAGTAACGGCAATGATAAAAATCGAAGATAACGCAAACCCAAAATTTTTTAAGGCCAGACCGGTACCTTACGCGATCCGCCCAACCGTTCAAGCAGAGCTGGAGAGTCTGGAGTGTTCGGGTGTGCTGTCCAAGGTGGACTGGAGCGAGTGGGCCACACCCATCATTCCTGTAATGAAGAAATCATTGAGCAGCACGCCTGGGGAGCCGAAAAAGGTTCGCATCTGTGGGGACTTCAAGGTAACTGTGAACCCAGTCCTGCACACAGTACAATATCCACTTCCACGGATAGAAGATATTTTCGCCTCACTATCTGGAGGGAAACGCTTTACAAAGATTGATCTGGCCCAAGCGTATCTACAAATGGAGGTGGAAGAAGCATCTGGGAAATACCTCACGATAAACACTCACAAAGGCCTTTACCAGTACAATCGACTGGTATTCAGGGTAGCATCAGCCCCGGCTATTTGGCAGAGGGCGATGGAACAAGTCCTGCAAGGGATCCTGGGGACCCAGTGTTATTTGGACGACATCCTGGTTACGGGCGAAAATGACAGTGAACACCTTGCCAACCTGGAGCAGGTGCTCACGAGATTACAGGAATATGGGCTACGAGCCAACCGCCCCAAATGCGACTTCTTCAGGAGACAAATCTCGTATTGTGGCCACATGATTGATGAGGAAGGGTTGCATAAGTCGCCGGACAAGATTGAGGCTATAGTCAAGGCTCCAGCACTGGAAAATGTGTCGCAACTGAGGTCGTTCCTCGGGTTGGTGAACTACTACCATAAGTTCTTGCCGAATTTATCTACAATTCTGCACCCACTGAGCGCCCTGCTGCAAACTAGAGTAACATGGAAATGGAGTGATGAGTGTAAGCGTGCCTTTCAGAAATGTAAATGCCTAATCACTTCAAAAAGAAGTATTGGCCCACTACAATCCAACACTACTGATTCGGTTAGCATGTGATGCGTCTCCCTACGGCATCGG
Source organism: Somniosus microcephalus (assembly GCF_052327205.1). Classification (NCBI taxonomy): domain Eukaryota; kingdom Metazoa; phylum Chordata; class Chondrichthyes; order Squaliformes; family Somniosidae; genus Somniosus; species Somniosus microcephalus. The sequence goes on along the minus strand of NC_141002.1, from coordinate 104,678,758 downwards.
AGCGGTGCTGTCACACAAATTCCTTGACGGTTCAGAGAGGCCAATAGCCTTTGCGTCGCGCTCGTTAACCTCAGCCGAGCGTAACTACGCCCAGATTGACAGGGAGGCCCTCAGCCTGGTGTGGAGGGTGAAGAAGTTCAATCACTATCTGCACGGGCAGAAATTCACCCTACTAACTGATCATCAGCCCCTGGTCTCCATTTTTAACCCAAAGAAGGGCGTTCCGGTGATGACGGCGCAACAGCTGCAAAGATGGTCACTTTTTCTAGGGGCACATCAGTACGACAGAGTACAAGGGTACGAAACAGCATGGAAATGCTGATGGGCTGTCGCGCCTACCGTTGCCTATGGTAGAGGAAGCACCTGCAGTGGACCCTGTTGAGATATTCCATGCGACCATAGTCGAATGTCTACCTGCTACAAACTCAAGTATAGAGAAGGAAACCCGAAATGACCCGACACTCTCGGGTCTATGATTTGACGGTGAAGGGATGGCCAGCACATGGCGACTCACTGTTGCCAGCATTCTCGCCAAGGAGAGAACAGCTGTCAGTGTGCCAGGGGACCTTGATGTGTGGATCCCGAGTGGTAATTCCACCCAAGTTGAGAGATAGAATGCTCAATGAGCTTCATGAGGGTCATCTGGGAGGGGCAAAAATGAAGAGCCTAGCCAGGGCGTTTGTGTGGTGGCCGGGAATCGATAAAGAAATCGAGAATATGACCAAGAGATGCACAGGATGCCAGAAGGTCCAAAACGCTCCACCACAGGCCCCGCTACATCCATGGGAGTGGCCCTCATCTCCATGGCAACGGGTACACATTGATTTTGCTGGTCCATTTATGGACTCAATGTTCCTAATCGCCGTGGACGCCCATTCGAAATGGCCGGAGGTCATCAAAATGTCCTCCACCACCACGGAGAAAACTATTGCAGTCCTATGGACCATCTTCGCCAGGAATGGCTTGCCAGAACAGATTTGCTCCGACAATGGGCCACAGTTTGTGTCCGAGGATTTCCGGAGGTTTCTGAGGAATAATGGGGTGAAACATTACACATCTGCCCCATATCATCCAGCCACAAATGGATTGGCCGAGAGGTTTGTGCAGACCTTTAAAAGGCAATAAAGGCGATGTATAACGACGACATACCACTACAACACAAGGTGGATAATTTCTTGTTTGCTTACCGGAATGCGACATATGCAGTCACCAACCAAGCTCCAGCCATAATGTTCTTCAACCGAAGGCTAAGGTGTCACCTGGATTTGCTCAAACCAAACATAAGATGAGATGTTGAGGATAAGCAATTCCAGCACATAAATGAGAAGCCAACCAGGAGCTTCAAGATAGGGCAACCAGTTTTGGCCCGCGACTACCGAACAGAAAAATGGCAGCCAGGAATGATATGCACACAGCAGGGACCACTAATGTACACAGTGGACATTGGAGAGAGCATCGTGAGACACCATGCTGACCAGATTCTAGAGTCACAGGAACAAGCCAAACCCATACCACGAGCAGGTGCACCTGATAATAAACCCGAAGGACAGATTGCGTCTACCTCAGAAGCAGTGGTATTGGAAGCTGACGAACCAACCAATGACAATGAGCCAGAATCAACTCCGCCGCCAGAACAGGATACTCGAGAAAGACGCTATCCAGTCAGGATCAGGAAGCCTCCTCAAAGACTGAACTTATAAATGATTATTTCAGTTGATGTATATAGTACAGCGAAAATTGTAATTGTAATTAGTTATTATTTAGTTGTTAAATGAATGTTATGTACTATTTATCTAAAAAGGGGAGGAATTGTTGTGTATGTACCTTTAAGAGAAGAACTGATTCTATACTGTAGTACCGGCAGTGACCACACCTGTATATAAAGCCATAGCAGGCTTCTGTACTTCAGTCTTAAGTTACCCTCTGTTCAGTAAATACCTGTTATTATTGTTCTCCTGCAGTCCGTGTATTATTCATACTCGGACACTACACCTCTGAGTGAAGAAATTCCTCATCAGTCTTAAATGGCCGACCCCTTATCCGGAGACGATGCCCCCTAGTTCTAGACTCTCGAGCCAGGGGAAAACCACCTCTCAGCATCTACCCTGTCAATCCCCTTCAGAATCTTCTCTGTTTCAATGAGATCACCTCTCATTCTTCTAACTAAAAATCAATTGAAAGGCGAATGACAAACAGTTTATTCTGCAACGGAAGCAGAGAACAGTATTTGGTTATTGAGACACCATATTGCCTGTAATTCTACCCTGTGCACACTGATTAGTTGAGTCTGTGGCTAAAAAACTAACATGTAATGGAAGAGACTGAAATTCTATTTCAGTTTCCCTACATTACAACAGTGATGATACTTTCAAAGTATCACATTGGGGGTGAAGCGCTTGGGGACATTGCAAGATCGGGGACGTTGCAAGTTCTTTCTAAATCACAAGATTACAATGGGTCGGGTTTATTACTTTCTATTTCAGGACCTACAGCTGGAAATTCACACATCAACGTCTTTACTAATACCAAGACATTATAATGCGGCCCCAACATACATCTTATGCAAAAAACACAGGAGAGCTGCCTATTTTTCAATATAATGAAACTGTGAATGAAATAATGGAAATGTGCGACTGTGAAACGTGACTTCGGAGTAATGAGATTTCATTAGCAAAGGAAAAAGATTAGATAATTATGTTAATAACACTTTAACACCATAACTAATGAGCCTTATAACCAGTAGAAATGTCAAAAGTTCAGAATCCTCCTGTGAAATGTGTAATCATTGATAGAAACAGCCAAATGACAATGACTTATATATTTATATAGCGCCTTTAACGTAGTAAAACATCCCAAGGTGCTTCACGGGAGCGATTATCAGACAAAATTTGACACCGAGCCACACAAGGAGATATTAGGACAGGTGACCAAAAGTTTGGTCAAAGAGGCAGGTTTTAAGGAGCGGCTTAAAAAGGAGAGAGGTAGAGATCGGAGGGGTTTAGGGAGGGAATTCCAAAGCTCAGGGCCCAGGCGGCTGAAGGCACGGCCGCCAATGGTGGTGCGATTAAAATCAGAGATGTGCACGAGGCCAGAATTGGAGGCGCGCAGAGATCTGGGAGGGTTGGTGTAGTGTATGTAACTGTTCTACCTTTAAGAGAACTATTGTATGTAACCGTCCACCTTTAAGAGAACTATTTTAGGTGTGGCACTACTTTATCCTGGCTGCTGTATACTGTAATACCGATGGTGACCACACCGGTATATAAGTGCTGTGGCAGAATTTGTTGGGCAGATTCGCCCTGACCTTTGAATAGTAAAGTCCTGTTTAAGTTACTCTTGTAGTCTGTGTATTACTTCGCTATACAACCCACAGACTTTACAGTGGCGACGAGTTCGATCTTACCCTGCGGCAACAATACTTCTGAAGAAGTAAACGAGCGTCGAAAAAAGAGGCACCCGCCCTCGTCGTTTTGCTGAGAGAAAACTCGAGTCTGCAGACCAAGAAAGGAGGAAGATTTCAAACACGAAGTCTTCCATCAGCAACAGGCACGGATTGTCCCTTCTGCCACGGTGGTGAGTGAGCCGATCAACACGAGAAGCAAGTCGGCCACGGTGACTGTGAGTAAAGGGAAAATAGAAACAAATAAACGGAGGATAAGGGCGGTGCACTCGACCACGGTCGAGGGGGAAAGGAGCCGGACAGAAGTCGGGCCCAGAGGCGCTGAGACTGGGGCAGCGTGGAGCAGAAGCTGCGGTACAAGCGGGCTGGGGAGCGTCGTGAGACGGCTAGACCGCGACGGCGAAAAAGGCCGGAGAACTACCGCGACCACGAGGCGCTGCGACCGGGATCGTAAGGCGCGGGAAGATATAAAAATAAATAAGCCACGGAGAACTCAGCCGCAGCCGGGGAGGAAAGCACCGGACTGCGAGAAGCTGGGAGGCGCGATTGGGGTGAAAAAGGCCAGTGATTGAGGCCACGAAGCGCTGCGACCGGATCGCAAGTCGCGGGACGATATAAAATAAATAAACCGCGGAGAACGTAGCCGCAGCCGGGGAGGGAAGCACCGGACTGCGAGAGGGCTGGAGGCGCGATTGGGAGCCCAAGCGAGCGGGAGAGACAGAGCCCAAGCGAGGAAGGCTGAGCGAGATCCAGCCCAGCGGCTGAAACTGTTCGCCGCCAACGGGTTGTACCCAGCACCGGCTGCCCTGCCGAGAGAAGGGAACGCGCTGAAGCCGACGCGCAGGCTGCAAACCCGAAAGCCAGTGGCCGTCGCCCGAGGGAAGCTTACCCCTCCTGCCAGGGGAAGAAACGCGGGAAGCCGCCAGTAGGCGGGGAAGACGACAGAAGCGGGAACCGCCATTTTTAAAGTGGGCGGGGAAAGATGATAAGCGCGGGAAACCGCCATCTGGAAAAAAAAAAGTTAAAGAAATATTTCGTTGTTGTTTATCAGGGAGGTGAAGATGCCTAAGCGTGGTAACATCAACGATTTCGATTCCGAGGTAGAAGATTGGGCCACGTATGTAGAACGCATTGAGATATATTGGGAGGCCAATAAAATAGAGGATGATGATAAAGCTATAACCTTGCTAAACTCGATGGGGGCGAAGACATACGGGCTATTGAAGCATCTTCTAGCACCAGTTAAACCGGCGGATCAAACCTTCGATAATATTGTTGCTGTTCTGAAGGATCACTTGAACCCCACACCGCTGATGTTGGCGGAACGATTCAAATTTTATGCGAGAACGCAACGGAAAGAGGAAAGCAACGCGGAATACTTGGTCGAACTGCGTAGGCTAGCGAAATACTGCCAGTTTGGAGGAAATCTGACAGAGGCATTGCGAGACAAGTTCGTGTGCGGGCTGTCGAAGGAAGGAACGCAAAAAGCGACTGCTCGAAGAGAACGACCTTACACTGGATAGGACTGTCCTTATTGCAGCATCACACGAAGCCACAGCGAAAGGAACTGCGGAAATGCAGCTGAAGGCAGCGGTCCTCAGTGTGGATCAAATTACTTCGGGTGCAACGAAATGTTATCGTTGTGGGAAGACAACACACGACCAGAACCAATGCTGGTTTAAAAACCAGGACTGTAGGAAATGTGGCAAACTGGGTCACATAGCCAAAGTATGCCGGTCAGGGAAGAAGACCAACAACCAAAAAAAAAAGCCATCACAGGAAAAGTACAACAAAGTACACAAGGTGGTTGAGAAGAGTTCAGATGAACAGAATTCGGATTCAGACCCAAGCGGCCAGGAACTGGGTAGTCTGAGAATTCATAATGTGAGTAAGGAAGCTGACCTACAAACTATCTGGGTCATGCTAAAAATAGCCGGAGTCCAAGTGAGAATGGAATTGGACACTGGATCAGCCCTATCAGTCATAAATCGAAGGGATTACAACCGGCTATTCTCACATATACCCTTGAGAGGTACCAAGTTCGTATTGCCGACATACACGGGGCATAAAGTATACCCCATGGGAAAGATAAGAGTCAAGGTGAGAGACAGGGGCAAAGAACACCCCGGAATGGACTTATACGTACTACCTGAGGGAGGACCACCACTTCTAGGACGGGAGTGGATCAAGAAAATAGACATGGAATGGCACTACCTCAAAGCAATAACGAGTGAGGACTCGGGGCAGACAATCAGCTCAGACTCTGAAACGGATGACGATAAGACCAGCCCAAGCATGAAAGACAAGGCTAAAATGAACTTGCTGACTAAGGTTGGTAGAACGAATGTGGGCCTAAAGGCTTATGCTCCAGAGGAGAACAAAGTTTCAGAACAGAATTCCTCTGAACAACAACATAGCTTGACAGAGAATTCTGAGTCTGTTCAAGTTACAGACATATATATTACTGAGGAACATCGAGCTCGAACGCAAACTTATTTCAGATTACGACAGCAATTAGAACAATTGAATTGCCGTCTCGAGCAAGAGATGAAAGCAATGAAAAAGTTCTATGATACCGAATGGGAGAATCGGGAAAGACAACAGAAGCAGCTGGGGAAGAAAAGGGAGCAGGAGCACACAAACCGTCTGCACGAGGAGACCAAACGAATCAAAGCTGATTCGGCTTCTGAAGGGGCGTGCTCCAATCCGGTGGAACAAGATGTGCCGCAACTGAAGGCGCTGGTTAGCAGGTTGCAGGCAGAAAAAGCTGAGTTGGTCGACATGACTTCCGAGCTCCTACTGAAGTTGGGTGCAGCATCACCGGACGATTCATTTGTGGAAATTCGAATGATGGGGGCTGCGGATGATGGCGAAGTAGAAGCAGCAGCAGCAAAGGAGCCCCAGGACAAGGTTCTAAACAGCCCTGCAGCTAATGGAAAAGGGATGAGGACAGAAGAGTTAACAGTCAGCCAACTCCTCCAGGGCAAGATTATAAACAGCCCTGTAGTTAATGGAAAAGGGATGATGGCAGAAGAGTTAACAGTCAGCCAACTCATTCATATGCTGAGGGATAAAACTCTAAAATGGGAAAAACTTAAATACGAGCCTCAATCTTCAAAGGGAAGGGAGCTCTCAAAAGTCATTGGAAGAGCTGAGGTGGCAACCCAGACTGAGAAGTCTGCAGCAGAACAGCCCTTGGATGCCAAAAGTACGCTGACGCACGGCAATGTAGAACAACAGAATACTGAAACAGCTACTTCAGTAGAGGGATTGAATAGTCCGATCAATCAATCTCCGGATGAAGTTGAAGTATTGAAATCACAAATGAGGTCATTAGTAAAAGACTTGCAGGAAGCCCAGAAAAAGCGGGATGAATCTGAACGCATGATGAAGTCTCTTCAGGACAGATGTCGGGATTTGGAACAAAAGTCGGCTAACGTCCAGCTGGGTAAGGAGGAAATAGAAGACCCTCTCGCGGGCCTAGCTCAGGACGACACCGAATATTACCATGATCTGTTGAGTGACACTGAATATTACGAGGACCTGGTCTGCCCAGCTTGTGCCGAGAACTCCCAAAGTGCCGAAATCAGGATGAATCACTTAAAGTCTAAGGAACATAGGGAGATGGTGGCGTTACAGCTGGGAGCGGACAATGGAGCCCCGAGAGTCTCCAAGAAGCAAAAAAGGAAAAGACGAAGCAGAAGGTGATAACCATCTGAACCATTATTACCTCTACCCGATCACACACGTGGTCCCCCGAACGGAGCCAAATCAGTTGGAAAGTAGGAAAATTTCCCAAGGCAATCCAACTGTTTTTTGTTTGTTTTAAAAAGTCAGCAATGCTGGTTCAGAAGTGATGGAAGTAAAGCTGTTAAGTCTAGGGAAGGACTATGGGAGGAGTCCCTCTAGCAAGGTGACCCGACTACACCACGGAGGCGTGGTCCGGACCGAGTCAAGATCAGAGACTGAATCTGTGAACTGTTTCCCGCAGAGACTGAATCTGTGAACTGTTTCCGCAGAGACTACCTCTGAACGGTTGTAACATGAAGTTGGATATGTTATGATGTTATGTTAATGGGGAATAAGTATGTTGTAAGCTAAAAAGGGAGGATTGTAGTGTATGTAACTGTTCTACCTTTAAGAGAACTATTGTATGTAACCGTCCACCTTTAAGAGAACTATTTTAGGTGTGGCACTACTTTATCCTGGCTGCTGTATACTGTAATACCGACGGTGGCCACACCGGTATATAAGTGCTGTGGCAGAATTTATTGGGCAGATTCACCCTGACCTTCGAATAGTAAAGTCCTGTTTAAGTTACTCTTGTAGTCTGTGTATTACTTCGCTATACAACCCACAGACTTTACAGTTGGCACATACCAATCATGGTAAGCCCGAGTCGACTCACATATCGTCTCCTGCTATAGCGGAGTTCAGGATAACTTTGCTGTGGCACCCACCTACCATGAATCCTGCACCTCCCTCTGTGCTGCCAGGCCACATGCTCCTCCTCTTATTCCTCCACTGCAATACACCCACCAATGGCAGCTCCACCCATGATCTCAGCCAGAATAGGACTCCTCTATACTGTTCACTCCTCTGGTGCGGTCTTCCTCCTGGTGAAAGCACCAACTCCAGATCTCACCTGTAATTACACTCTCCCAATTCAGCTCCGCCTCTCTACCTCTTTCCTCCTTAAAACCTACCTCTTTGGCCAAGTTTTTGGTCACCTGTCCGAATATCTCCTTATGTGGCTCGGTGTCCAATGTTGTTTGATAATCGCTCCCGTGAAGCACCTTGGGACATTTTACTACATTAAAAGATGCTGTATAAATGCAAGTTGTTGTTGCAACTACAGGATGCTGCAATCGTTCAGCGTTGATGGCTTTTAGCAAGACTTTAACAAGCAAAAGGCGAGACCTTTCTCCACACACTTTTTGTTGGCCGTTTGATGGATAGGCTGATTACGGCTCTTTAATTCGAGAGTTTTAACATTGCTTTTTGAATGAAAATGGATTCTTTAATACTTGGCAAAGAGTGATATCCTGATTTATCGTGTTAATCTCTGCACCAGTGTAAATCAAGGCTTCCTTGGAGGTGAACAAGCAGTTAGTTAATCCACGGAGTGTGTTTGGAAGTTGTTTTATTGGCCCAGAACTTCGGGTCTCCACGGGCAAGTACGCATAGGGTACTCACCCGTAAGCCCGATGGAAGTGCCGGTTTCCTGTATGCACTGCGCATGCGCGGGAAACCGGCACTTCCGTTCCTCTGAACGAAGGGGTTCAGAGGTCGAACGCGTGTGCGGGAGAGGCTGCGCGTGCGCATCGAACTTAGGGTTTTTTTTTTTTTTTAAAACAGGTTTTCCCGCGAGGGTAAGCCTGCAGAAGTTAGAAATGTAAAAAGCAGGCATAAGGCCTGCTTTTTACCAGGTGAGTGGTGAATTAATTAAAATTAAAACATTTTTTTTCCCCACAGGTTTATTATTTTTAAATATTTTAAAGCAAGGTAAGTTTATTTTTTAGCCCCGTTAGAAAATAAAATTATTTTTCAAATATTTAAATTATTGTTTAAAATAGTTATTTCATGTAATTTATAGTTTATTTAAAAAATGTGATTAAAAAAAAATTTTTTTTGAAGATTTAGTGATGTTTTGGGGCTTATAGTATTTATAAGTTTTGACAGCTCTTCCTGTCAGACTTATGAACGAAGCATTCCCTGCTCAGATTGGCTCCGCAATCTAACTGCGCCCCTGGGATACGCAAGCACTGCGCGCCGGCAGCTGGACCAGGCCCCGGATCGGAATTCCACGGGGGGCCCAGAGCTCAACGGCCGGCGCGCTAGGTAAGTGCAGGTCGGGGGCTTGCACCCGCGGGAAGCCCCCGACCCAAATTTCTGGGCCACTGAGTGATTTCTAGTACTTCTCGACTGACGAACTGGTGCGGGTCAGGTGGAGCTCCACCTGTATGGATTATGTTAATTGTGACATCACTATTTACAGACACATTCTTGCGTTTAACTCGAGCCAGAGACACATTTCATTTCATTACCAAAGAACAAAAATAAAAAAAATTGCTGAAATTAATTTGCCAATAAGACTAACTTTCAAAAAATAAAAGATTAGTTCAGTTCTTCAATTGTTACATTGAAAAATACAGCACAGGAGGTGGCCATTCGGCCCATCATGCCAGCTCTTTGAAAGAGCTCTCCAATTAGTCCCATTCCCTCCGCTCTTTCCCCAGAGCCCTGCAAATGTTTCCTTTTCAAGTATTTATCTAATTCTCTTTTGAAATTTACTATTGAATCTGCTTCCACCGCCCTTTAAGGCAGCGCGTTCCAGATCATAAGTTTTTTCCTCATCTCCCCTCTGCTTCTTCTGCCAATCACCTTAAATCTGTGTCCTCAAAACTTCATATAATTTTGAACACCTCTATTAAATCTCCTCTTAACCTTCTCTGCTCCAAGGAGAACAACCCCAGCTTCTCCAGTCTATCCATGTAACTGAAGTCACTCATCCAATTATGAAGGGTAATTAACCCATTGCAGACATTTCTCATTGGATTAATGCTCATTGTTAGTATTTTGCTAAATGTTTTGTGCTCCATATTTAATTGTAAATAAAAATATTATTGCATGTCTACATGTCAGAGTTTAATATCCACCATTAGAGTGTACATTATCACACAAGACTAATGCAAGTAAGGGTAACAGTTGGAGCATCGTATAATCGGAGGGTGCATTGCATAAAAAGTACAGCTTGCAGATCATATAGGATCAGATGCACTTATGCAAACTGTTCTGGTAAGAGTTGGAACAGATCTATTAATAACAAATAATCTAGCAAAGCAGTACAACTGCTCAGATCCACGTCAGAAGGATTGAACCATCCAATGGCACTTCCCCCAACATCACACAACTTTCTACTGCCATCTACCCTCCCAGTAAGGTCATCAATGAAATTTGTCCGCCCAATGATCACAACCGATTCCTTTAAAAAAAAAATGAAAATAGAACAAGAAAAATTGTGCCCTATATTAATGTGCTTATCCTTTCATTAGGCCAGATATACACATTCATTAAGCAATTGTATGGGTTGAGTTACAAAAATTAAAATTGAATCTAGTTTAATAGCAGTGTATGAGATTCCAAATGTTCGATACTATCATAGAAATTTACAGCACAGAAGGAGGCCATTTGGCCCATTATATCCGTGCCGGCCGTACGAGCTCTCCAGCCTAATCCCACTTTCCAGCACTTGGCCTGTAGTCCTGTAGGTTACGGCACTTCAAGTGCCTATCCAAGTACTTTTTAAATGTGATGAGGGTTTCTGCCTCTACCACCCTTTCAGGCAGCGAGTTCCAGACCCCCACCACCCTCTGGGTGAAAAAAGTTCTCAACTCTCCTCTAATCCTTCTACCAATTACTTTAAATCTCTGCCCCCTGGTTATTGACCCCTCTGCTAAGGGAAATAGGTCCTTCCTATCCACTCTACCCCGGCCCCTCATAATTTTATACACCTCAATTTTTATACTCTGCATGTTTCATTTGAAACAAGAGATTTAAGTGTCCAAAAATTCCAATAAAGTGAAAATGGAAACCAAACAATGATAGCGATCATATTTATGATGGGACTTTAGCAATCAGTCAATCCCTGGGACGAGGATCATTATCTAAGTGAAAGATCAATATCTGGTAAAGGTAAAACAATATCTGGTAAAGGTAAAACAATCTGATTCAAAGCAACTGCTGGGAATCCAGAATCTAAATAATTAATTTCATTCGCGGTTGTGGTAAATGGACATCAGTGAAAATCCAACCCAAGGTAGGACAGATTCTGGTACAAGAAGAAATAATTCTACTAAATATGGGTTTGCTGGTGAAAACCAAAGTTAACTAGTAAGATAGAACCGTTAGATAAACCTCATCCACTCTTCACAAAGTCTGATCTATGAGCAGGTAAAATAATCTTGAGAATTTCCAGCATGTTTATAATGTTTAAATTGCTCAATGCTTTTAAATATGATTTTCTCTCGTATATTTATTTTTATATAGAGACAGTAGGATTTTCTACTACCTCAGGCCCTTGAGAAATTGAAGAACGATTTGACGACAAAGATCCTGCCTCATAGCTGCAAGCTTGACCAGGCTCAGCACCACCTTCCTGCACAAACATCCTCACTCACGTGTTCATCAGCTGCACAAGATGGTGAGCAGGTCAGGCAGCATTTGTGGGGAGAGGGAGGTGGGGTTAACACAGGAACTGCTGGGTGAAGACAGACCGAGGGTCCATCCAGTTCACCTGGTAGCCGCACAAACAAACTATAATGGAGTTGTCGACTAATCACAGCGATCAATCTCTATCAATGAGTCTACAACAGACCCAGACATGAGGCGAGGAAAACCCCCAGTGGTGGAGAGCTTTAGGAACCAGAGGTCCAGAGTCACCTGTTCCTCCAGAGCTCGCTGCACTCCCCACACGGCATGTCTCCTATTACTCCTGTACTGGACCCCAAAATGGTATTTTCCTGAAAGAAATTGCTCTCATTTGCATTTGAATGAATCAGCACTAACTGCTTCCACCGTCTCGCTAGGGAGCCTGTTCCATTGATTGACCACTCGCTCACTGAAATATTGTTTCCACAGATTAGTTTTCAATTTTCCCGCTTCAAGCGCAGACCGTGTCCTCTGGACAAGGTGAAACAGCTTGTCGTGGTCTATATTATTTAGTCCCCTTCACACTTATCCACATTAAACTGCATCTGCCATGTGTCTGCTCATTTCCCCAGTCTGTCGATGTCCTCCTGAAGTCGGCTACTATCCTGCTCACTGTTGACTGCGCTGCAAAGTTTTGTATCGTCTGCAAATGTCGACATCTAGTAAAATTAAAATTATGTCCGCTAGCACTTCCTATCTAAAGTCCACTGTCCACATTTCTAATGGAAACTCCATGTAAACTCATTGAAGATGCTGCAGTGCCACCACTGGCGGGGGGTGTAATTACAGTGTGACATGTTTACATAGGCGGTTGCCACTGTGGGCATAGGAATTTATTTTGAAAATATAAAAATAAGGACAGCACGTAGGACTTGAACATGGGGGCAGGATGAAGTCTGCTCCCCCAGTCAGTTGTCCCTCTGCCCTCTAACTTCAGCTTCATCTGAAAATTACTTTTGGTCTCAATTCCTCCTTTATCATCTAAAGCATAAAAAGGTCCCCAAGAAAAACCTTTCAGATAAAACGTGTTGGAAAAAGAATTCTAGGGTAAAATCAGTGGGAGGGGAATCTGTCACCTTGGGAGATTTAGGTAGATGGAGTATTCCCTTCACTCTAGACTGAGTGCCGAGTTAATTGCTTGCGTTCATATCGGATAATTGGATTCTGTAGACGCACAAGGTTTAAAATGTGACTTGAAATTATTAGCTTAAGGTGATTGACACCTAATCCTGTTCCTAGTCCTGAGCATTCGAACGAAACCGTCTATATATATATATTCAATGACCTCAATTAGGGCTCTGTAAGCAGAATGCCTAATGAAGGTTCTAAATCACGTGGGAATGCTGGTCTCATGAAGGAAAAGGAATATAATTCAAATATTTACTGAAAAAAAAGTATTTCCATTTCTCAGCGCCATTCATGGCCTCAGGACGTCCCAAAGTGCCTTACAGCCAATGAAGTACTTTCTGAAGTGTGGTCACTGTTGTAATGAAGGAAACGCGGCAGCCAATTTGCACACAGCAAGCTCCCACAAACAGCAATGTGATAACGGCCAGATAATGTGTTTTTAGTGATGTTGAATGAGGGATAAATATTGGCCCCAGGACACTGGGGATAACTCCCCTGCTCCTCTTCGAAACATTGCAGTGGGATCTTTTACATTCACCTGAGAGCGCAGACGGGGTCTCAGTTTAATGTCTCATCCGAAAGACGGCACCTCCGACACTGCAGCGCTTCCTCAGTACTGCTCCTCCGACAGTGCAGCGCTCCCTCAGTACTGCTCCTCCGATAGCGCAGTGCTCCCTCAGTACTGCCCCTCCGACAGTGCAGCGCTCCCTCAGTACTGCACCGAGAGCGTCAGCCTGGATTTTGTGCTCAAGCTTCTGGAGTGGGACTTGAGTCCACAACCTACTGACTCAGAGGCGAAAGTGCTACCCACTGAGCCACGGCTGTCAAGAGACTTGGAGCCTTGGGAGGGGAATGGCTATCGATATTCCATACTGGTGACTGCAAGGTCATTAATTTCCTGAGATTTACTGGACATGTAGATGCCCTCATTGCAGGTAGAAAGGACAATGTTGGAGCAGGTTTGGGCTGCGCTACCTATCCAATCGTCGAAAACATTTGTACAATGTGAGGATACAACAATGGACTGAAGTGTGGATCCTGATACAAACATTATGGGAGGAGAAATTCAGCTTCATTTGGCCTTTTTTTTTAAAAAGCCTGTAATGAACAATAAAGGGACAAATTTTGGATCATGACCTCTCGTGACCTCCTGCGGTGTAAGTGCGATGGTCGCCATATCAGAAGCCAGCAACTTTTAGGTGTCCAGGTGTTGGTTAGGAAACTGGCAGATACAACGCGGGGTCCAGACGCTGGTTGTAGGACTCCGATGCAAACTTCGGGTGCATTGTGCACTCTGTCCTGGACCAGGTCTTGAGCGGTCTAACCAGCAGCCTTTAAAGGGCCGCAGGAGCTCGCTCAAGAAATAGTCACAAAACTTTTTTAAAATGAAATTTCCCTTGAGCCAGAAGGTACAGCATGCTCCTCCTGGCTCCACCCAAATACTGCGGCTCACTGCCGGCCTGGGCTCACCCTCACCCCACCCCCTCGCCTCCCAAACCCCCTCCCCAGGATCGATGGGGGAGCTGGCCAGAATTGGTCAGGCTCAGATCAGCAGGCAGCATCAGGGATTCAGATTGGTGCCTGCAGCTGACTGGCTTCATGCTGTGAGGTTCAATGCTGCACATGCCTCAGGTCGACACAGGCTGGCTTGGTTTGCCGACTTAGTGCCTGCTTTGGGCTTAATCCAATTTGGCCCCCTATTAAGTCTTAGAAACATAGAAGATAGGAGCAGGAGTAGGCCATTCAGCCCCTCGAGCCTGTTCTGCCATTTAATGAGACCATGGCTGATCATCCAAACTCAGTACCCTGTCCCTGCTTTCTCCCCATATCCCTTGATCTGGGGGGAAAGATCAGGAAGTGACACTGGCATTATGTAAAGGATTGAGGACCACTTTTCCAGCACCCTGTGCAGTTTTAGTTATGGGATCTCTGGCACAGCTACCTGGAGGTCCCACACTGGCCCATCACCAGCTTTTCAACGGGACCTTTCACGCATTCGTGAAATTTTGAACTGGGCCGCGCTGTCCATTAAAAGGTACTGCGCACCCAAACAAAAATTAGAAGGAACATTGGTGTGGACGGGATGTGTAGACGTGGATGAGAATATGTTTAAAATGATTACAAAATTCCATTCGCTTTCAGTGGTGTCTTTAGAAAACCACACAATTAAATGGGAAAATATTCTGGACTCATTTCTCTGCAACATCATTTCTGCAGCATTTATTTTTGATTACCGGTCTGTGGTGTGACATATTAGCTTTCCCATCTGTGTGGAGAGATAATGGTTCTCAGAAGGATTGTCGGAGTACTGGGAGAGGAGGGAATTGGTGTAAATCTGGAAGGATGCCAGGCAATGACAAACCCCAGTTTCTGTGACACAGCATCACGCACCAATAACAAAGCTCGTTTAAACAATGAAACATTACATCATTGTATTGTGCATTCTTGTAAAAGTTAGTCACAAAAGTTAGTTCAGCTTCTCCCAGTGGCTGAAGAGCTCCTCCCAGAGTCGCAATGCGGATTCCACCCACTAAGGGGCACAATGGACATGATCTTCACCACACGTCAACTACAAGAGAAATGTAGGGAACAGCACCAACCACTGTACATGGCCTTCTTTGACCTCACTAAGGCCTGCGACACTGTCAACTGTGAGGGATTATTGAGTGTTCTCCTCAAATTCGGCTGCCCTCAAAAGTTTGTCACCATCCTTCGCCTGCTTCACGACAACATGCAAGCTGTGATCCTGACCAACGGTTCCACCACAGACCCAATTCACGTACGGACTGGGGTCAAGCAAGGCTGTGTCATTGCACCAACGCTCTTCTCGATCTTCCTTGCTGCAATGCTCCATCTCACCCCCAGTAAGCTCCCCGCTGGAGTGGAGCTAATCTACAAAACAGGAAACTGTTCAACCTCTGTCGCCGCCAGTCCAGATCCAAGGTCGTCAAATTACAGTATGCAGATGACGCTTGCATCTCCGCACACTTGGATGTCGAACTCTAAACCATCATCAACACCTTCACCAAAGCATACGAGAGCATGGGCCTAACACTATACATCCATAACACAAAGGTCCTCTACCAATCTGCCCCCGCCACACAGTACTGCCCCCGATTATCAAAATCCACGACAAGGCCTTGGACAATGTGGACCACTTTCCATACCTCGGGAGCCTACTGTCAACAAGGGCAGTCCAACACCGCCTTCGGTCGCCTGAGGAATCGAGTGTTTGAAGGCCAGGGCCTCAAACCTGGCACTAAGCTCATGGTCTACAGAGCATCAGTGATACCCGCCCTGCTGTATGCCTCAGAGACATGGACCATGTACAACAGGCACCTCAAAGCACTGGAGAGGTACCACCAATGCTGCCTCCGCAAGATCCTGCAAATCCATTGGCAGGATAGGCGCACCAATGTCAGTGTTCTCGCTCAGGCCAACATCCCCAGCATCAAAGCTTTGACCACGCTCGATCAGCTCCGATGGACGGGTTACATCATCCGCATGCCCGATACGAGACTCCCAAAACAAGCGCTCTAGTCAGAGCTCCGACACGGCAAGAGATCCCCAGGTGGGCAGAGGAAACGCTTCAAGGACACCCTCAAAGCCTCCTTGAAAAAGTGCAACATCCCCACCGACACCTGGGAATCCCTGGCCCAAGACCGCACAAAGTGGAGGAGAAGCATCCGGGAAGGCACCGAACACCTTGAGTCTCTTCGCCAGGAGCAAGCGGAAGGCAAGCGCAGCAGCGGAAGGAGCGCATGTCAACCCAAGCACCCCACCCACCCGCCCCTTCAACCACCGTCTGCCCCACCTGTGACAGAGACTGTAGATCCCGCATTGGACTCATCAGTCACCTGCGAGCTCATTGTTAGTGTGGAAGCAAGTCATCCTCGGTTCCGAGGGACTGCCGAAGAAGAGAAGAGTCACGAAATCAAACGATGAGAATTTACAGTACAGGCTTATGAGCATTGCTACTACCTCTCTAACTGAAGCGGTCTACTTCAACCCCATTCCCCTGCCCTTTCCTGGTATCCTTTTAAAATGTGTGTTCAATTCCCTTTTAAATTTTGTCACTATCTATGACTCAATAGCCCCTTGTGGTAAAGCATCTACAAGATGCACTGCAGCAACTTGCCAAGGCTTCTTCGGCAGCATCTCCCAAACCCGCGACCTCTTCCACCTAGAAGAACAAGGGCAGCAGGCGCATGGGAACACCACCACCTCCAGGTTCCCCTCCAAGTCACACACACACTATCCTGACTTGGAAATGTATTGGCCGATCCTTCATCATCGCTGGGTCAAAATCCTGGAACGCCCTCCCTAACAGCACGGTGGGAGTACCTTCACCACACGGACAGCAGCGGTTCAAGGCGGCGGCTCACCACCACCTTCTTGAGGGCAATAAATGCCGGCCTTGTCAGTGACGCCCACATCCCATGAATGAACAATTTCTTTTTAAATCCCCGTTCTAATAACCCTCCATGTGTATGAATATTTCTTCTAACTTTCCATTTTTACCCTCATCTGACAGATCTGAAAAGTCATTTTAGCTTACCCATCCAGAAATACATTCAAGGGTAAACTCACTGATCTGGTGTTAGCTCAGTGGGTCAGTGGGTGGCACTCTCGCCTCGGAGACAGAAGGTTGTGGGTTCAAGTCCCACTCCAGTAAGACCTCACTGCCTGTAAGATCATGTATGAAGCTCACTCCCAGTCACAGGGCTTTCTGCACCGTTAACCACACATACCAAGAAGTGTCCAGGCCTTTGGTCATATCATGGGATCGCGGGAAGCATGGAGAATATCAATCCCTGTTCCCATTAATTCTCAGATATCTCAAGTTGCAGATACTAGCAGAGCTTGGTGTTCTGATGTACGACACGAGATAACTTGAAGTACATTTCCAGGATTTTGGCCCAGCAACGATGAAGGAACGGCCAATTATATTTCCAAGTCAGGATGGTGCGCGACTTGGAGGGAGGCTCGCTGGGCTACTTCACAGGGCAGTTAAGTGTCAACCAGGTTGGTGTGTGGGTTTGGAGTCACATATAGGCCCAGACCAGGTAAGGTCGGCAGGCTTCCTTCCCTAAAAGGTGGAAGGGTTTGAGAAAAGGAATTCCAGAAATGTCAAGTTAACCAAGGATACAAAAATAATATTGGGAAAATGGGGTATTCAAAAAGGGAGCTGAGCAAGTTCCCGAGTGTGGCCACCCCCACATATGTATAGGTGGTGGGTGGGGTATTGAGTGAAGTGTCTCCCAGTCACGGTGACCGACTGGAACTTGTCTGATCGCTTTCGGGGGTCAAAGAGGAATTTCCCCAGAGGCCAATCGTGTTTAACTAACTTGATCAAGTTTTTTGATGAGGTAACAGAGAGGGTTGATGAGGGTAATGTGGTTGACGTGGTGTACATGGACTTCCAAAAGGCGTTCGACAAAGTGCCACATAATAGGCTTGTCAGCAAAGTTGAATCCCATAGAATAAAAGGGACAGTGGCAGCATGGATACGGAATTGGCTAAGTGACAGGAAACAGAGTAGTGGTGAATGGTTGTTTTTCGGACTGGAGGAAGGTATACAGTGGTGTTCCCCAGGGGTCGGTACTAGAACCACTGCTTTTCTTGATATGTATTAATGATTTGGATGTGGGTGTACAGGGCACAATTTCAAAATTTGCAGATGACACAAAACTTGGAAGTATTGTGACCAGTGAGGAGGAAAGTGATAGACTTCAAGTGGACATGACAGGCTGGTGTAATGGGGAGGACACATGGCAGATGAAATTTAACGCAGAAGAGTGCGAAGTGATACATTTTGGTAGGAAGAACGAGGAGAGGCAATATAAACTAAAGGGTACAATTCTAAAGGGGGTGCATGAACAGAGAGACCTGGGGGTGTATGTGCACAAATCGTTGAAGGTGGCAGGACAGGTTGAGAAAGCAGTTAAAAAAGTATACGGGATCCTGGGCTTCATAAATAGAGGCATAGAGTACAAAAGCAAGGAAGTTATGATGAACCTTTATAAAACACTGGTTCGGCCTCAACTGGAGTATTGTGTCTAATTCTGGGCACCGCACTTTAGGAAGGATGTGAAGGCCTTAGAGATGGTGCAGAAAAGATTTAAGAGAATGGTTCCAGGGATGAGGGACTTCAGTTACGTGGATAGACTGGAGAAGCTGGGGTTGTTCTCCTTAGAGCAGAGAAGGTTGAGAGGAGATTTGATAGAGGGGTTCAAAATCATGAGGGGTCGAGACAAAGTAGATAGAGAGAAACTGTTCCCATTGGTGGAAGGGTCGAGAACCAGAGGACACAGATTTAAGGTGATTGGCAGAAGAACCAAAGGCGACATGAGGAAAAACTTTACGCAGCGAGTGGTTAGGATCTGGAACGCACTGCCTGAAAGGGCGGTGGAGGCAGATTCAATCGTGGCTTTCAAAAGGGAATTGGATAAATACCTGAAGGAAAAAAATTTGCAGGGCTACGGGGAAAGGGCGGGGGAGTGGGACTAGCTGAAGTGCTCTTGGAGAGCCGGCACAGGCTCGACGGGCCGAATGGCCTCCTCCTGTGTTGTAACCATTCTATGATTCTATTTTTGATTAATGTG
This sequence comes from Somniosus microcephalus, assembly GCF_052327205.1. Lineage (NCBI taxonomy): Eukaryota > Metazoa > Chordata > Chondrichthyes > Squaliformes > Somniosidae > Somniosus > Somniosus microcephalus. The sequence continues at coordinate 104,659,414 of NC_141002.1, read as the reverse complement.
GCCTATGTTTTTTTAAGGCCTCTCCCAGGAGATTGCCTGGCTGGTAGGAGGGAACTTGGGGATTAAATGGGAGTTGTGGTTTGCAATAGTTACACTGTGATACGATGGGACAGACCCGATGGACCAGCTGATCTTCTCATGTCATTCGTTTACGTATGTTTGCATTTAAAACAAAGACCGCTAACTGCGCAGTGCCGGCTGCCACAGATCTCATCTGGAGCTTGGCCCTCGTAAGATTTCCCTTTGAAATCGTTAGTGTAAAAATGTACCTTCCTTTTCAGCTCAGAGAATTCTCTTCATGGAGTTTCAGAAAATGCGCTGACATGGATTTCTGAAAGGGAAATCGTGTTTGACAAATCTGTTCGAGTTTTGAGGTTGTAACCAGCAGAATAGAGGAGGGGGAAACCAGTAGATGTGGTGTATTTGGATTTTCAGAAGGCATTCGATAAAGTGCCACACAAGAGGTTATTACACAAAATTAGGGCTCATGGGATTGGGGGTAATATACTAGCATGGATTGAGGATTGGTTAACGGACAGAAAACAGAGTAGGAATAAACGGGTCATTTTCAGGTTGGCAGGCTGTAACTAATGGGGTACCGGAAGGATCAGTGCTTGGGCCTCAGCTATTCACAATCTATATCAATGATTTGGATGAGGGGACCAAATGTAATATATCCAAGTTTACTGATGATACAAAGCTAGGTGGGAATGCAAGTTGGGAGGAGGATGCAAGGAGGCTTCAAGGGGATATAGACAAGGTAAGTGAGTGGGCAAGAACATGACAAATGGAATATAATGTGGAGAAATGTGAAGTTATCCACTTTGGTAGGAAAAATAGAAAAGCAGAGTATTTTTTTTAAATGGTGAGAGATTGGGAAATGTTGGTGCTCAGAGGGACCTGGGTGTCCTTGTACACGAATCACTGACAGTTAACATGTAGGTACAGCAAGCAATTAGGAAAGCAAATGGTATGTTGGCCTTTATTACAAGAGGATTTGAGTATAAGAGTAAAGACATCTTACTGCAATTATATAGGGCCCTGGTGAGACCACCTGGAGTATTGTGTACAGTTTTGGTCTCCTTACCTAAGGAAGGATATACTTGCCATAGAGGGAGTGCAACGAAGGTTCACCAGACTGATTCCTGGGATAGGGGGATTGTCCTATGAGGAGAGATTGAGTAGACTAGGCCGATATTCTCTAGAGTTTAGAAGAATGAGGTGTGATCTCATTGAAACATACAAAATTCTTAAGGGGCTTGACAGGGTAGATGCAGGGAGGATGTTTCCCCTGGCTGGGGAGTCTAGAACCAGGGGTCACAGTCTCAGAATAAGGGGTTGGCCATTTAGGACTGAGATGAGGAGAAATTTCTTCACTCAGAGGGTGGTGAATCTTTGGAATTCTCTACCCCAGAGGGCTGTGGCGACTCAGTCATTGAGTATATTCAAGACAGAGATCGATAGATTTTTGGATATTAAGGGACTCGAGGGATATGGGGATAGTGCAGGAAAGTGGAGTTGAGGTAGAAGATCAGTCATGATCTTATTGACTGGCAGAGCTGGCTTGAGGGGCCGAATGGCCGACTCCTGCTCCTATTCCTTATGCCCACTCGCCACCAAAGCCCCAAAACATTAATCTGGCCACAGTCCCCATCATCCAGCCCCTGGCCGGCACAGATAGAGCACATTGCAGTTCAGAAAGCTTCGCAAGTATTGAAGGGGGCAGAGCCTTAAAATTAGAGCCAGGCCGTTCAGGGGTGATGTCAAGAAACACTTCTGCACACAAAGGATGGTGGAAATCTGGAACTTTCTCCCCTAAAACTGTTGAGACTGGGGGGTCAATTGAAAATTTCAAAATGGAGATGGATAGTTGGGTAAGGGTCTTGAGTTATGGAACCGAGGCCAATAGATGGAGTTAGGTCACAGATCAGCCATGATCTAATTGAATGATGGAACAGGCTCGAGGGGCTGAATGGCCGACTCCTGTTCCTATGTAAGTGGTGCTGCAACTTCAATTCGTATTCTCCCTATATTCTATGAAATTTCCAAATACATTTTTTAACAATTTATACACAAATACGGTGTTACCCACTGATGCTGTACCTTACAAGCCTCCGGATCGGTCTAAACAGATCCCGTAGATTGCGTCTCCTAACTGCAGTGTTCCACCGCTCTATCTGGAGCACTGCGTCCGAAAAGTATGTCCAAAAGATCAGGGGTCAGGAGAGGTTGTCTCGGATTCTCCTGGTGGACTTGAGGCAGATAATCAACTCTTGCTAAAGCAAGCTCTTTGCAAACCAATAACCAAACGATTTTTAGAAAAGGAGACAGTAATCAAACCTACCTCTTTTTCAATGTTTAATCCTTCAGCTCTCAGGTTTCTCTCAAACACCTCCCGTTTCTCGGCTTGTGCATCAGATTTTCTGTAAACGAGAATGTAATCAATCCGGCACTTGCCGTCCCTGAAGAACAAGCCGTTTCCTTTATTTCTATCCAGAGCAACCTGCAGAGGAACAAAAGAAGTGCGCAGGTAGAATCAGACAGCACAGAAGGAGGCCATTCGGCCCATCGTGCCTGTGCTGGCTCTTTGGTACAATTAGTCCCACTCCCCCCTGCTCTTTCCCCACAGCCCTGCAATTTTCTCCTTTTCAAGTATTTATCCAATTCCCTTTTGAAAGTTACTATTGAATCTGCTTCCACTGCCCTTTCAGGCAGCGCGTTCCAGGTCACAACAACTCGCTGCGTAAAACAATTCTCCTCATCTCCCCCCTGGTTCTTTTGCCAATTACCTTAAATCTGTCCCCTCTGGTTACCGACTGGGAACAGTTTTTCTTTATTTTGCTGTGTCTAAACCCGTCATGAGTTTGAACACCTCTATCAAATCTCCTCTTAACCTTCTCTGCTCTAAGGAGAACAATCCCAGCTCGTCCAGTCTCTCCATATAACTGAAGTCCCTCATCCCTGGAGCTATTCTAGTAAATCTCCTCCGCACCCTTTCCAAGGCCTTGACATCCTTATTAGGAATAATTTCCATTGGTTTCCAAAATCCCTGTTCAATGATTTTATTTACTTATTTGTTAAAACCCTAGAGATATAATGTAGATGTTATAAAACTATAAAGGGTTTTGATAGAGTAGATGTGGCGAAAGGTTTCCCACAGGCAGGAGGGTCAGTAACCAGAGGGCCCAGATTCATGGTGAAATAACCAGAGGGGGTGAGGAGGAGAATTTCTTTCACACAGCGAGTCTGTCCTGATATCGGCAGCAAATACCTCGAGACTGCAGACTTCACTTCACATTGCAATACTGCAGCAAATGACAGGTTGCATTGTGCTTCTGAAACAGCGCACACAAACTCCACCTCACCACAGCAGATTAAATCGTTCACTTAACTTACAGCGCGAGAGGGTGCAGAGGAGATTTACCAGAATGGTTCCGGGGATAGGGGACCTTAGCTACAAGGACAGGTTGGAGAAGCTGGATTTGTTTTCATTAGAGCAAAGGAGGTTGAGGGGTGATTTGATTGAGGTGTACAAGATTATGACTGGTTTGGATAGGCTAGACGGGGAAAGACTGTTCCCACTAGTTGATGGTACAAGGACTAGGGGACACAGATTTAAGGTTTTGGGCAAGAGATACAGGGGGATGTGAGGAAAAATATTTTTACGCAGCAAGTGGTGAGGACCTGGAACTCGCTGCCGACGGAAGTGGTGGAAGCGGAGACACTCAATGTTTTCAAGGGGAGACTGGATAGGCACTTGAGGGAATTAAACTTGCAGGGCTACAGGGATAGAGCAGGGGAATGGGACTGACTGGATTGCTCTACAGAGAGCCGGCACAGACTCGATGGGCCGAATGGCCTCCTTCTGTGCGGTTAGGACTCTGAATGCACGTCAAATTTCCTTCTATTTTTTCTTAAATTTCTTGTGCTCATGAAGACGAGGGATGTTATTGCGGGGAGGAATACTTTCCTTCACAGGAATGCGGTGTTAGCTCCAAGTCACATAGATTCACAGAAATTTACCGCACAGGAGGCCGCCATTTGGCCCATTGCATCCGTGCTGGCCGAAAAAGAGCTATCCACCCTAATCCCACTTTCCAGCTCTTGGTCCGTAGCCCTGTAGGTTACGGTACTTCAAGTGCATATCCAAGTACTTTTTAAATGTGATGAGGGTTTCAGCCTCGACCACCCTTTCAGGCAGTGAGTTCCAGACCCCCACCACCCTCGGTGAAAAAATGTCTCAAGTCCCCTCTAATCCTTCTACCAGTTACTTTAACTCTATGGCCCTGGTTATTGGCCTCTCTGCTAAGGGAAATAGGTCCTTCCTATCCACTCTATCTAGGCCCCTCAATTTTATACACCTCAATTAAATCTCCCCTCAGCCTCCTCTGTTCCAAAGAAAACAACCCCAGCCGATCCAATCTTTCCTCATAGCTAAAATTCCCCAGTCCTGGCAGCATCCTCGTAAATCTCCTCTGCACCCTCTCTAGTGCAATCACATCTTTCCTGTAATGTGGTGACCAGAACTGTACACAGTACTTTATCTGTGGACATGTGCTCCAAGGTCCCCCTGTTCCTCTACACTTCAGTTTCCTACCATTTATAGTGTCGAAATCATTGATATATACCACAAAAAGCAAGTGACCTAGTACTGAGCCCTGCAGGACCCCACTGGAAACAGCCTTCCAGTCACAAAAACATCCGATTTAAAATTAACAATTGGTCCAGCATCAATTGCCATTTGCGGAAGAGTTCCAAACTTCTACCGCCCTTTGTGTGTCGAAGTGTTTCCTAATTTCACTCCTGAAAGGTCTGGCTCTAATTTTTAGACTATGCCCCCTAGTCCGAGACTCCCCAACCAGCAGAAATAGTTTATCTCTATCTACCCTATCTGTTCCCCTTAATATCTTGAAAACTTCGATCAGATCACCCCTTAACCTTCTAAATTGTAGGGAATCCAACCCTAATTTGTGTAATCTCTCCTCGTAACTTAACCATTGAAGTCCCGGGTATCATTCTGGTAAACCTACGCTGCACTCCCTCCAAGACCAATCTATCCTTCCTAAGGTGTGGTGCCCAGAACTGCTCCCAGTGCTCCAGGTGTGGTCTAACCAGGGCTTTGCACAGCTGCAGCATAACTTCTACCCCCTTGTATTCTAGTCCTCTAGATATAAAGGCCAGCATTCCATTAGCCTTTTTGATTATTTTCTGTACCTGTTCATGACATTTTAATGATCTGTGTACCTGAACCTCCAATGTCTCTTTGGACCTCCACTGTTTTTAGCCTTTCACCATTTAGAAAGTACCCTGTTCTATCCTTTTTAGGTCCAGTGGATGACCTCACATTTGCCTACATTGAAATCCATTTGCTACAGTTTTGCCCATTCACTTAATCCGTCGATATCCCTTTGTAATTTTATGCTTTATCTACACTGCCTACAATGCCGCCTATCTTTGTGTCATCGGCAAATTTGGATACATGACTTTCTATGCCATCATCTAAGTCGTTAATAAATATTGTGAATAGTTGAGGCCCCAACACAGATCCCTGTGGGACACCACTAGTCACATCCTGCCAATTAGAGAACCTGCCCATTATCCCTACTCTGTCTCCTGCCGCTCAGCCAATTTCCTAACCAGGTCAATAATTTGCCCTCAATTCCGTGGCTTCTACCTTAGATAACAGTCACTTATAAGGGGCCTTATCAAATACCTTCTGGAAGTCCATATAAGTAACATCCATAGACATTTCCCTGTCCTCTACTTTAGTCACCTCTTCAAAAAATTCACCTCTTCAAAAAATTCAATCAGGTTGGTCAGGCATGACCTACCTTTCACAAAACCATGCTGGCTCTCCCTGATCAACTTAAAATTTGAGGTGTTCAGTCACCCTATCCTTATAGACCCTAGCAATTTCCCCGACAACAGATGTTCGGCTAACTGGTCTATAATTCCCTGGTTTCCCTCTCTCGTCATTCTTAAATAGCGGAGTGACATGCACAATTTTCCAATCTAAAGGAACAGTTCCTGAAATCGAGAACACTTTGGAAGATTATAGTTCAGGCATCTGCAATGTGCTCACCTGCTTCCTTTAAACCCTAGGATGGAAACCATCTGGTCCTGGGGATTTGTTGCTCTTTAGTCCCATTATTTTCTTCATTAGCGTTTATTTTACTTACATTAATTTTATTGAGTCCCTGTCCCTGATTTAGTTTCCTTGGGATTTCTGGCATGCTATCCTCTTCCTCTATGGTAAATACTCTCACAAAGTAATTATTCAACATGTCTGCCACTTTCCCTTGGATCCCATGGGCTTTTACTTTTCTGACCAGTCTGTCATATGGGACCTTGTCAAAAGCCTCGCTAAAATCCATGTAGACTACATCAAATACACTACCCTCATCGATCCTCTTTGTTACCTCCTCAAAAAATTCAGTCAAGTTAGTCAGATATGACATTCCTTTAACAAATCCATGCCGACTGTCCTTGATTAATCCGTGCCTTTCTAAATGAAGATTTATCCTGTCCCTCAGAACTTTTTCCAACAATTTGCCCACCACCGAGCTTAGACTGATTGGCCTGTAATTACTCGGTCTATCCCTTTCTCCCTTTTTAAAGAACGATACAACGTTAACAGTCCTCCCCACACCAACAATCCTTAAACCTGTCCGAATGACGTGGTCAATTAAGATCAATTTGGGGGCACTATGCTGCTGTCGGTCCCCCACCCACTTGGAACTGGATTGGGACCAGCCATACCCATTTCACAGCGAGCCCTCGCAGTCAATAGGTCGAGCACACCTGCATCCCATCAGAGAGTGGGATTCCAACCCGGGTCCCAGAGCCACGCGGGCTGTGTCTAACCCACGGCATAATCCAGGTGATGACGCAATGCTTTAATTCAAAATACACGCAACGGCCACGTTGCTGCAGCAAGTTTCCCAAAATGTGATCAGCAAAAGCCAGGTGATATTGTTCCAGACTTGTAATGGGTTTTATGGCACAGTGACCAAATAAAAATCCAGATTCACAGTGGATGTCAATGAATGGAAAAATCCCATTACATTTTCAAACACATTTATTGATTCATGATGGGAGCTGATGAATTTAATTAACAGAGAATCTGAAAACTGGGTCAATTTCATTTGCATCAAGATTTTATGAATCTACCTTCTGTGATCCAATGCAATGCTTATTGTCTAGGTTAATTAGTTCAGTTTTAGAAAAGCAACAACCAAGATCTCCTTTCGCTTACTGTATTCATGCCCCACTGTCAGCTCCTTTCTCCAACTCCAATTAGTTCCTGTTTGACACAGGACTTGTTTTTTTTTGTTCAATATTCATTTTCGGGATGTGGGTGTTACTGGCAAGGCCGGCATTTATTGCCCATCCCTCATTACCCTCGAGAAGGTGGTGGTGAGCCGCCTTCTTGAACCGCTGCAGTCCGTGTGGTGAAGGTACTCCCACAGTGCTGTTAGGGAGGGAGTTCCAGGATTTTGACCCAGCGACGATGAAGTGTATAATTAATTTCTTTACAAGTGAATTTGGCAAGCCCAACTTTAGAAATGTCTAAGTATGGTGCAAAAAAAACACTTGGTGATTTCAATTTCCAAAAAAGTTTCCGAAAATGCATCTGAAATGTTCATTTTGTATGGAAATAAGAAGGGAGGGGCAGAGCAATTATCTGGCCAAGTTATCGGGAATGAGGGACCACATGTGCCTGGCATTGATGCCAAAGATCAATGCTATGAAATCAGCGTACCAGGTCACAATTTACACAGTGTCACAGCAGGTAGAACGACAAAACAAAGTGATAATGGGAGGGCACCGGCAATCCTATAGTATCTCGAGCTGAAACCTCTCCTGTACCATTTTAGAATTAGTCTTTTTCAAACATTTATCCAGTTCCTTTTCCTTGGCGAGACCACACCTGGAGTATTGTGTACAGTTTTGGTCTCCTTACCTAAGGAAGGATATACTTGCCATAGAGGGAGTGCAACGAAGGTTCACCAGACTGATTCCTGGGATAAGGGGATGGTCCTACATGGAGAGATTGAGTAGACTAGGCCTATATTCTCTGGAGTTTAGGAGAATGAGAGGTGACCTCACTGAAACATATAACATTCTTAAATGGCTTGACGGGGTAGATGATGGAAGGATGTTTCTCCTCGCTGGGGAGTCTAGAACCAGGGGTCACAGGCTCAGGATAAGGGGTCAGCCATTTAGGACTGAGATGAGGAGAAATTTATTCACTTAAGAGGGTTGTGAATTTTTGGAATTCTCTACCCCAGAGGGCTGTGGATGCTGAATCATTGAATATATTCAAGGCTGAAATTGATAGATATTTGGATATTAAGGAAATCAAGGGATATAGGGTTCGAGTGGGTTGTCTTATGAGGAAAGGTTGAGCAGGTTGGGCCTATACTCATTGGAGTTTAGAAGAATGAGAGGTGATCTTATTGAAACATAAGATTCTGAGGGGGCTTGACAGGGTAGGTGTCGAGAGGATGTTTCCCCTCGTGGGGGAATCTAGAACTAGGGGGCATAGATTCAGAAACTGGGGGCACCCATTTAAAACGGAGATGAGGAGGAATTTCTTCTCTGAGGGTCGTGAATCTTTGGAATTCTCTCCCCCAGAGAGCTGTGGAGGCGGAGTCATTGAATATATTCAAGGCGGAGATAGACAGATTTTTGAAAAACAGGAGAGTCGAGGGTTATGGGGAGCTGGCAGGAAAATGGTGTTGAGGCCAAGATCAGATCCGCCGTGATCTTATTGAATGGCGGAGCAGGCTCGATGTGCCAAATGGCCGACTCCTGCTCATAGTTCTTATGTTCCAAGCTATTATAAAATTTTGCCTGCACCATACAATCATCTAACCTCCTGCTTCATTTTACCAGTGATGATTTTAAATTGATGGCCTCTAGTTACAGACTCACTGAGCAGTGGAAATAGTTTCCCCAGATTCAAAACTCCATCAAACATGACACAATGGCCCAGAAATTCAGGTCCCAACGTGTGAATACATACTGGGTACTCGCGTGTAGGCCCAACGAAAGTGCCGGTTTCGTCCATGCACTGCGCATGCGTGGGAAACCAGAACTTCCGTTCCCCTGAAAGAAGGGGTTGACAGGGGGAACGCGTGCGCCGGAGAGGCAGCGCGTGCGCATCAAACTTACCCTCCCAGAGAACCCTTCAAAAACAACGCAAGTCTCCAGGAGCTACACATTTAAAAAGCAGTCGCAAGGCCTGCTTTTAACAAGGTAAGTGGTGAATTAATTAAAATTAAAACATTTTTTCCACAGGTTTATTATTTTTAAATACTTTAAAGAAAGGTAAGTTTATTTTTAGCCCCGTTAGAAAATGTAATTAATTTTTTCAAAAATTTAAATTATTGTTTAAAATAGTTACTTCATGCAATTTATAGTTATTTTAAAAAATGTGATTTAAAAAAAAAATTATTTGAAGTTTGAGAGATGTTTTGGGGCTTATAGTATTTATAGGTTTGACAGCTCATTCCCTGCTGCCATTGGCTCTCCATGGCCCACGTGATCCCAGGGGACGCATCGAACTAACTGCGCCCCTGGGATACACAAGCACCGCGCGCCGGCAGTTGGAGCAGGCCCAGGATCGGAATCCCACGCGGGCCCACAGCACAACGGCCGGCGCGCTAGGTAAGTGCAGGTCGGGGGCTTGCACCCACGGGAAGCCCCCGACCCGAATTTCTGGGCCAATGTTAACACTTCCCTTTATCAGAAAATCCAGCTTGTAGCTTTCTAACAGATTCAAGTCCTACATTTCAAAAACTGAGTGCCCTGTTGAATATAAACCCTCAATATTAGAACGCGGTACAAAATAGCTCACCTGGACACCAGTTTCCAGTCTACTCGCGTCATCCGACGTGCTCGTCAAATTGCCAGCGTGAAGCAGGGAGTCATCATCCTTTGAAGGACTGTTCCTACCCTCAGATTCACCCAGGTAAATATTTACATCGTGTGCCACTGAAAGAGGAGGGGAGACAGCAGTGATTGTCGAGAGATAAACTGAAACACACAATGAAGAGAGACGTAGTGCAGGTGCAGCAAGCGATCCAAAGGGGCGTTCCAAACTTTGGCGTGTATACTCAAACCTTCTAATAGTGCCAGACTTATTTAAGCATTTGTCTGTGAAAAGAAGCCAAAACGCAGTCAGTGATACATGCTAGAAATGACCGTCCACAACATTGGACACATTTGTATGAAGTTCTTCACCCGCCAATTTAACAGGACGCACGCTAGGAAAGCAGGTATTGAATTGGCTTCAGAAACGTCAGAAAAATATTGGCCAGGACACCGGGGAGAACTCCCCTGCTCTTCTTTGAATGGTGCTATGCAATGTTTCCCCCTAATTTTTTTTGGGGGCGCACGGTCCCTTTAACTGGCTGCGCGGCCCATTCAAATTTTCGCGCCTGCGCGGTTTCTCCCATATAAAAACCGTTGCGCGGCCGCGCAGCTTAGCGGGAACGTTGGTGCCGTGGGATCTTTTACATCCACTTGAGGGGGGCAGATGGGTCCTCGGTTTAACGTCTCATCCAAAGACGGCACCTCCCACAGTGCGGCACTCCCTCAGTGCTGCCCCTCCCACAGTGCGGCGCTCCCTCAGTACTGCCCCTCCCACAGTGCGGCGCTCCCTCAGTACTGCCCCTCCCAGAGTGCGGCGCTCCCTCAGTACTGCCCCTCCCAGAGTGCGGCGCTCCCTCAGTACTGCCCCTCCCAGAGTGCGGCGCTCCCTCAGTACTGCCCCTCCCACAGTGCGGCGCTCCCTCAGTACTGCCCCTCCCACAGTGCGGCGCTCCCTCAGTGCTGCCCCTCCCACAGTGCGGCGCTCCCTCGGTACTGGCGCAGGGAGTCTCAGCCTGGATTATGGGCTCTAGTCTCTGGAGTTCTTTAATCATGCTGACAGTGGGCAGAGTTAGAAACCTCGGCGAGGCCGCGTTTGGTTTGATTCAGAAGCTGCTTACTTCCACAGTAGCTAAAATGCAATGAAAGCCACTTGGTACAAATCAGTTTAATTTCTGTTCAGCTACGGTTATAAAATTAAGTTCACACGTACACACCCCCATTTGGGGAAAATCTCTTAGCACAGCAGAATAGATTCGCTCAGCTCTCCACCCTGCCAACCTTGCGGAGGTTATTTCTCCCGCTCAGCACTTCTGCTGCCTGGACTGATGCTGTGACGTCAGTGCTGATTTTTAAAAGTCTCTCTTCAAAGACTAGCAGAGTGCAAACAACTTGGGCAACACCGCAGGTGCCAGGCGTCTCGTAACTGACAAGACATTGATAACAGATGGGCCGTTGTTTGGGAACTCTTCAAATCTAAAACACATCGACTTCCACTGGCTTCACAGCTGAGCACATCCCCCATTATCTTCATCCCACCATTGGCGGCCATGCCTTCAGCTGCCTGGGCCCAGAGCCCTGGAATTCTCTCACTTTGCTCCTTAAAACCTCCCTCTTTGACCAAGCTTTTGGTCATCTGTCCCAATATCTCATGTGGCTCGTGTCAGGTTTTGTCCTAAAACGTCCCTGTGAAGCGCCACGGGATGTTTTACTACTTTAAAGGCGCTATACAAATGCAAGTTGTTCTGCGGAACAACAACTCCGCACAGCAGTTGACCATTTTCAAGTAAGTTTCTGCTCAAAGCTCATCGGAAAACTCGTGTAGGGAAAAATGATCACCGCATCCAAAACCACGACTAACCCATTTGAATTAGCGGAGAGGGGAAGGTCATATTTTGCAAGTATTTCCTATCCGATTCCTGGGAAATTAGTACTCGTTCTGGCATTTAATTACACGGTGAAAAACATTCTGCCACAATTTGAATGTTGAATGAGTAGAAGCTCACCAGGAAGATACTCTTGTTAAACTATTAATTATTTTTGAATTACACGGTAATGAGCGAGGGTGGATGGAAACAACAGGCTAAAATACAAAACAAACGAGAGAGATCAAGGTCACTAAGTGAAGCAGAATACTGAAATTAGGAACATAGGAACAGGAGGAGGCCATTCAGCCCCTCGAGCCTGTTCCGCCATTCAATGAGATCATGGCTGATCTGCAACCTAACTCCATAAACACACCTTTAGCCCATTTCCCTCAATACCTTTGGTTAACAAAAATCTATCAATCTCAGATTTAAAATTAACAATTGACCCAGCGTCAACTGTCGTTTGCAGAAGAGTTCCAAACTTCTACCACCCTTTGTGTGTAGAAGTGTTTTAATTTCACTCCTGAAAGGTCTGGCTCTAATTTCTAGACTCTGCCCCCTAGTCCTAGACTCCCCAACCAGCGGAAATAGTTTCTCTCTATCTACCCTATCTGTTCCCTTAATATCCTGAAAACTTCGATCAGATCACCCTTTAACCTTCTAAATTCCAGGGAATACAACCCTAGTTTGTGTAATCTCTCCTCGTAATTTAACCCTTGGAGTCCGGGTATCATTCTGGTAAACCTACGCTGCACTCCCTCCAAGGCCAATATATCCTTCCTAAGGTGTGGTGCCCAGAACTGCTCCAGGTGTGGTCTAACCAGGGTTTCATACAGCTGCAGCATAACTTCTACCCCCTTGTATTCTAGTCCTCGAGATATAAAGGGCAGCATCCCATTAGCCTTTTTGATTATTTTCTGTACCTGTTCATGACATTTTAATGATCTGTGTACCTAGACCCCCAAGTCTCTTGGGACCTCCGCTGTTTTTAGCTTTACCATTTAGAAAGTACCCTGTTTGATCCTTTTTAGTTCCAACGTGGATGACCTCACATTTGCTTACATTGAAATCCATTTGCCACAGTTTTGCCCATTCACTTAATCTATCAATATCCCTTTGTAATTTTATGCTTTCATCTACACTGGCAAAAAAAAGCACCAGACCGGAAGATTGGGGGCAGTACAGGATACAGCAAAAGAGGACAAAGGGATTAATCAGGAAGGGGAAAATAGAATACGAAAGTAAACTTGCAGCAAACATAAAGACAGACTGCAAAAGCTTTTATCGGTATATCAGGAGGAAAAGACTGGTAAAATCCCAAGTCGGTCCCTTGCAGTCCGATTCGGGAGAATATATAATGGAGAATAAGGAAATGGCAGACCAATTAAACTCATACTTTGGTTCTGTATTCACAAAGGAGGACACAAATAACCTCCCAGGAATATCGGCAAACATAGGGACTAATGAGAGGGAGGAGCTGACAGAAATTAGTATCTCTAGGGATATGGTGTTGGGTAAGTTGAGGGGACTGAAGGCCGACAAATCCCCGGGGCCTGATAAACTACATCCTAGGGTACTTAAGGAGGTGGCCCTGGAGATAGCAGATGCTCTAAGGATCATCTTCCGGAACTCCATTGACTCGGGAACAGTACCCGTGGATTGGAGGGTAGCTAATGTTACCCCAATATTTAAAAAGGGGGGTAGAGAGAAAGCAGGGAATTATAGACCAGTAAGCCTTACATCGGTTGTGGGCAAAATGCTAGAGTCCATTATTAAGGATAAAATAGCGGAGCACTTGACAAATGGGGAAAGGATCGGACAGAGTCAACATGGATTTACAAAGGGTAAATCGTGTTTGACTAATCTGCTGGAATTTTTTGAGGAAGTAACTGGTAAAATAGATGGGGGAGAGCCAGTGGATGTGGTGTACCTTGACTTCCAGAAAGCCTTCGATAAGGTTCCACACAAAAGATTATCATGCAAAATTAAGGCTCATGGGATTGGGGGCAAAGTATTAACGTGGATAGAGAACTGGCTGGCGGATAGAAAACAGAGAGTTGGAATAAACGGCTCGTTTTCGGAGTGGCAGGCAGTGACCAGCGGGGTGCCGCAAGGATCTGTCCTGGGACCCCAGCTGTTCACAATATATATAAATGATCTGGATCAGGGAATTGGATGCAATATTTCCAAATTCGCTGACGACACTAAACTAGGAGGAGGGGTGGGCTCTGATGAGGATGTCAGGAGGCTACAGTGCGATTTGGACAGGTTGGGGGAATGGGCGGATACGTGGCAGATGCACTATAATGTGGATAAATGCGAGGTTATCCACTTTGGGGGTAAAAACAGGAGGGTAGATTATTATCTAAATGGCAATAGATTGGGAGATGGGGAAGTGCAGAGGGACCTGGGTGTTCTTGTGCACCAGTCACTGAAGGAGAGCATGCAGGTGCAACAGGCGATTAAGAAGGCAAATGGTATGTTGGCCTTCATATCAAGGGGGTTCGAGTATAGGAATAGGGATACCTTACTACAGCTGTACAAGGTGCTGGTGAGACCGCATCTGGAGTATTGTGTACAGTTTTGGTCGCCCCATCTGCGGAAGGATGTTCTTGCCATGGAAAGAGTGCAACGGCGATTCACCAGGCTGATACCTGGAATGGCGGGAATGACCTACGAGGAGAGATTGAATAGTTTGGGCTTGTACTCACTGGAGTTTAGAAGATTGAGAGGGGATCTCATCGAAACATATAAAATTATGGCAGGCCTGGACAGGCTGAATTCAGAGAGAATGTTTCCAATGGCAGGGGAGCACAGAACCAGGGGCCACAGTCTAAAAATAGCGGGCAAATCATTTAAAACAGAGATGAGGAAGAATTTCTTCACTCAAAGAGTGGTGAGCCTGTGGAATTCCCTGCCACAGAGGGCTGTGAAGGCTAATTCAATAAATATTTTCAAGAGAGAATTGGATATATTTCTGAAGGCTAAGGGGATTAAGGGTTACGGAGAAAAGGCGGGGACGGGGTACTGAACTGGTAAGATCAGCCATGATCTCATTGAATGGCGGAGCAGGCTCGAAGGGCCGAATGGCCTACTCCTGTTCCTATCTCTATGTTTCTATGTTTCTATGTTTCTACACTGCTTACAATGCCGCCTATCTTTGTGTCATCAGCAAAATTATATGTGGCTCTCTATCCCATCATCTAAGTCGTTAATAAATACTGTGAATAGTTGAGGCCCCAACACAGATCCCTGCAGGACACCACTAGTCACCTCCTGCCAAATTGAGTACCTATCCATTATCCCTACTGCCCATCTCCTGCCGCTCAGCCAATTCCCTAACCAGGTCAATAGTTTGCCCTCAATTCTGAACCTTAGATAACAGTCTCCTATGTGGGACTTTATCAAATGCCTTCTGCAA
Source organism: Somniosus microcephalus (assembly GCF_052327205.1). Classification (NCBI taxonomy): domain Eukaryota; kingdom Metazoa; phylum Chordata; class Chondrichthyes; order Squaliformes; family Somniosidae; genus Somniosus; species Somniosus microcephalus. The sequence continues at coordinate 104,644,249 of NC_141002.1, read as the reverse complement.
GTCCATATAAATAACATCCATAGACATTCCCCTGCCCACTACTTTAGTCACCTCCTCAAAATTTTCAATCAGGTTTGTCAGGTATGACCTGCCTTTCACAAATCCATGCTGGCTCTCTCTGATCAGCTGAAAATTCAAATTGTGACACTCAAGAGCAAGTTTGTTGCAGTCAAATATCTGGGGCAAGATCAAGCCAATGTAGGGGAACATTGGAATATCAGCCGAGACATGCCAAGAGACGGAGTAGTGCAGTGAGTCGCAGCAAGGATCAACCAGAAGCGGAACAAGGCTGATGTTGGCAGGTGTGCTTGGGACCAGAACAGTTAAGTCATTGTGTTTACAGTAAAACGACTTGGGAACAACTTTCAGGACCCTGATGGATCAATGCAGCAAGAGAAATTAGTATTTGGTCTTGGAAAGTAGAAACATCATTCCTTTGTTTGGAGCAAGGAACCCCTAGACAAGGAGAAGGGGGGAGGGGGCAAGAAAAAGAAAGAGCCCTCCAGGTCCGAGATTCAAGTAGGCCAGAACCTTCCAGGATGGCCTTCTGGTTCTTAACCGCTTTACCTGATGCTGTTCCTGCTTCCCTCCCCACCCCCTAACATTGTGATGTGTCTCCCCGCCCAAGGCTCCTGTCCCCGCTAGGCCTGGCCAACTCCGATTGGACGGATTCCTGGATCACAGGATCTCCTGCCTCCGCCCGCCCCATTGGCCACTCAACTCGCCCATCCTCGCGGCACCTCACCTTCCCACAGCCAATTGGGAAACAAACAGACTCTTCAATCTCTGATTGGATGATTCTTGACTCTGCCAAACAGCCTTTTTCCCCCCAAATTGCCAATACTTTTATAACTAGGAAGCGAAAATGTTTGATGAGAAATAGAATTTTTAAAGGCAGCGATGATTTTTCTCCCAGCTTTTGCCCCCAGCAAAGCCCTGGAGATTTACCTTCAATTCTTGGAGACTCCAGGACAATCCTGGAGTGTTGGCGACCCAGATCCCTGCACAACTCCCAAGTTCTTAAATGGAGAGGGGATTCAGAATTTCAGATCACATCATTGCTAACCTATTTTAAAACGGAGTTTACAATCTTGGACATTCATTAAATAAGCTTCTCGTTAATGATTACACAGGATATACGTCACAGAAACAGGCCATTCGGCCCAACCAGTCCATGCCGGCATTTATGCTCCACTCGAGCCTCCTCCCGTCTTTCCTCATCTAAATCTATCAACATAACCCTCTATTCCCTTCTGCCTCATATGCTTGTCTAGCTTCCCCTTAAATGCATCTACACAATTTGCCTCAACCACTCCCTGTGGTCACGAGTTCCACATTCTCACCACTCTCTGGGTAAAGAAGTTTCTTCTGAATTCCCGATCGGATTTCTTGGTGACTATCTTATATTGATGGCCTCTAGTTTTGCTCTTCCCCACAAGTGGAAACATTCTCTCACATGGCGATTTAGTAAAACTAAAAAACAAAGGAAAGGAAGCAGTGGGTTGAATACGAGGTCCCGCGATGCTGGGATTCTTGCTACCAGTCAGGGAGAGCAGCATTGCAGAGGTAATTTGTCTTGCTGGTTGACAAGAGAAGTATAATGCTGAATAACTCCAATACATGGGAGAGAGGCAAAGAGCTGACAGCTACAGATAGGCAGGAGATCATCAATACTGGGAGATGTTGTAGATCGTGTTTGCCAATCTGCAGTGCCGTGAATGGTGGCCGTCAGCAGTTCAACAGCCAAAGCAAAAATTAAGTGCAAGAGAGCTACCCTTGCCAAGAGCCTTGGAAGAATTCCAATGACGATGCAGTTCTACTAGGGACAACTGGAGAGTTAGGGCAAGAGTATAACAGGGGCCTGGAATTTGCAGTCAGGGACAACCACTGACCTCAAAGAAAGCTGTCCACAAAGATCTAATCTGTGGCGAAAACCTTAGCTTTCTCAATGTTAAATTGATTGTAGCGTTGTCAAAAGGGGATCCCCCAGCGTAGAGCAGCAGTCGCTCCGCACCATCAGCCCTTTTGTCTTTTAATCTCTCCTGCCATCCAGCCTAGCACAGACCTTCCCTTTTGTTCTTTCCTCCCCTCCTCCCTGTCCCTCCACTTGCTTAAAAATCTGTTACATCTGACTTTTTTCAGTTCTGACGAAGGGTCATCAACCTGAAACGTTAACTGTTTCTCTCTCCACAGGAGCTGCCTGACCTGCCGAGCGTTCCCAGCATTTCCTGTTATTTCAGATTTCCAGCATCCGCAGTATTTTGCTATTGTATTAGTGAGGTCATCAAGCTGTCTAAGCAGAGCCAATCACATTGAAGAATTCTCAGACAGCAAGCCAGGAAATAAAAAGCACCAATTATCAATTCACTTTTTACAAATTTTACCGAGAGTGAAATAAAGATTGGGACATACACACGGGGTTAAAGTAGAAGCTGAAAGGTCAAACTCTTAAAAATATATTATTTTAAAAATCTAGTACTTTTTATCATAATGGAGAAATTGGACATTCCATAAATATAAAATTAGTTTTTCAGGGCCAGAATGGTTGCTCAACAGTCCATATGCTGTTAAAACCCCAGTTACACCTATTCCAACAAAGTGTAACTTTATGGGGTGTTTAACAGAGATATTAGAGCAGAAAAGCATAGGTTTATCATCAGTTCAACTAATTTCACTGATTGCCGGCTATGGGGAGGTCTACAGCACAGCCGGTGGCGGAGCAGGGATTAACTGACCGCAACTTCAGGATTTCCGTGTTTATCTGTGCATGCCCTAAATCCTGAAGCTGTGGTTAGTTTCAGAGGAGTAATGATGGTGAACGTTGACAGTTTTGCTGTCATTACCACCGCAAAAATCAGGGCCAAGAATATCCATTAGATAAAGCTTTCCCCAAAATCCATGACCACAGGGTACAGTGGAGATGTTACTGGACTAGTAATCCAGAGAACACAAGTTCAAATCCCATGCATGGGAATTTGAGAATTTGGATTCAGAAAAGGCTGGTTTTAGTAAAAGTGACCATGAAGCTGTCGGAAAAACCCAACTGGTTCACCAATGTCCTTCAGGGAAGGAAACCTGCCGTCCTTACCCGGTCTGGACCTATATGCGACTCCAGTCCCACACCAACCTGGTTGACTCTCAACTGTTCTCTGAAGTGGCCGAGCGAGACACTCAGTTGTATCAAACCTCAGGGCGACTAGGGATGGGCAATAAACCGGCCTTGTCGATGACGCCCACCTCCCGAGAAGGAAAACCAATAACGCAGCACTCCTCACAAGGAAGATCCCTCCTCGGGTGTCTGGAGGAAACGGCAGATCAACTCAGTTGCAAAACACACGAAGTGTTAACGAACATCATTACATATATAAAAAGAGTTCCTCCTAGAGGTAAAACCAATCTAGCTGGGTGAATTAATCTGGAACTAGATTGTTGGATAACCATGAAAATTTTGGATTTGTGACTCAACAGCTCCTCGTTGTTCAGGGCCTTACAGTTCAGCAGCAAGTTCAACGTGTCCTTCCAAGTGTGGCAGCTGGAAGCAGCGTTAGCAAGTTTCTGAAGCAGAGGAGGCAATTCTAGCACCAATCTGGCAGATGGAGTATAATGTGGGAAAGTGCGAGGTTATCCACTTTGGCAGGAAAAATAAAAAAGCAAATTACTTCAATGGAGAGATTACAAAATGCTACAGTTCAGAGGGACCTGGGGGTCCTTGTGCATGAAACACAAAGTTAGCATGCAGGTACAGCAAGTAATATAAGGCAAATGGAATGTTGGCCTTTATTTCAAGAGGGTTGGAGTATAAAAGCAGGGAAGTCTTGATACAACTGTACAAGGTATTGGTGAGACCACACCTGGAGTACTGTACAGTTTTGGTCTCCTTATTTAAGGAAAGATATACTTGCATTGGAGGCAGTTCAGAGAAGGTTCACACAGTTGATTCCTGAGATGAGGGGATTGACTTATGAAGAAAGGTTGAGCAGGTTGGGCCTATACTCATTGGAATTTAGAAGAATGAGGGGTGATCTTATTGAAGTATAAAATACTGAGGGGGGTTGGATAGGGTAAATGCTGAGAGAATGTTTCCCCTTGTGGGGAAATCTAGAACTCGGGGGCACAGTTTCAGAATAAAGGGTCGTCATTTTATAACTGAGATGAGGAGGAATTTCTTCTCAGTGTCGTAAATCTGTGGAATTCTCTGCCCTAGAGAGCTGCGGAGGCTGGGTCATTAAATACATTTAAGGTGGAGATAGACAGATTTTTACAAGGTAAGGGAGTGAAGGGTTATGGGGAGTGGACAGGGAAGTGGCTTTGAGCCCAAGATTAGCCATGATCTTATTGAATGGCGGAGCAGGCTCGAGGGGCCAAGTGGCCTATTCCTGCTCCTATTTCTTATCTTTATCCTTTGGTAAAAATCGATCAGTGTGGAGACAATCTGCGCCGAGTCTGTCTGAAGAGCGCTTTTAGTTCAGTGTACTGTATCTATAGTAACGAAGACATCCAAAGCCATGCGGTTCACTTAATCTAGGTGCTTCCAAGGGGGGTTCGGTTTGCCAGGGACTCCTTTCGATGTAGAGTCTCGCTCGACTGGAGCGCAGAGTTGCCCATCCTGACCTTCCCCAATTTTTGCGCTGATTTTAAACAGTGGAAAGTTAGGAGCACCACACCGACCACTGCGCCAGATTCTGTGACCCACACCGCCAGCAATCGAGGCTCCACTTCGAGTGTGCTGCCTCGCAAAATGTACACTTAAAAAAGTGAACAAATAGTCTCAAACAGCACCAAGCAATGCATTGGTGCCTGACTGACATCAAAGCCCAAACTAAACTATTGGTCAGTATTCTCGAGGCTAGGGCGAGCTGATCCGAAAATGTCCAAACGCTTTGCTGCTTCATCGCAACACACGCCCAGTATATCCTCCAGCCTCATGCAAAGCCGCAATGCTCACCCCAAATATCCCACCGGACAGCAGGTGCCAATACTCGACTCCGCTCCTCCAGCTGATGCGGCTTTCTATCCTTCCTTCCTGGAGATTAGATGTAAACATTCCCAGAACTGAAGATCACGCAGAAGGGAGATACAGAAACACCATCGGCTCCGCAAAATTAAAAGCTCTTTATCTGAACGCACACAGCATTCATAACAAGATAGATGAGTTGACGGCACAAGTAGAAATAAATGGGTATGATCTGATTGCCATTACAGAGACGTGGTTGCAAGGTGACCAAGGCTGGGAACTGAATATTCAGGGTTTTTGCCATTTTGTAAGGATAGGCAGAAAAGGAAAAGGAAGTGGTGTAGCTCTGTTAATAAGGGATGAGATCAGTGCAGTAATGAGAAATGATATTAGCCTAGATCATCAAGATGTAGAATCAGTTTGGGTGGAGATCAGAAATAATAAGGGTAATAAGTCACTGGTGGGAGTGGCCTACAGGCCCCCAAACAGTAGCCACAGTGTTAGACAGAGAATAAATCAAGAAATAAGAGGCTTGTAAGAAAGATACGGCTATAATCATGGGAGATTTTAATCTTCATATTGATTGGACAAAGCAAATTGGCAAAGGTAGACTTGAGGAAGAGTTCTTAGAGTGTATATGGGATGGTTTCTTGGAACAATATGTTGTGGAACCAACCAGGGAGAAGACTATTTTAGATCTGGTAATGTGTAATGAGGCTGGATTAAATTAATGATCTTGAAGTGAAGGATCCTCTTGGGAAGAGTGATCATAGCATGGTAGAATTTTAAATTCAATTTGAGGATGAGAAAGCTAGGTCTCAAACTAGTGTCCTGAGCTTAAACAAAGGTAATTACAAAGGTATGAAGGCAGACTTGGCTAAAGTGGACTGGGAAAATATATTACAGGGGTAAGACTGTAGAAAAGCAATGGCAAGCATTTAAGGAGATATTTCATAACTCTCAGCAAAGATATATTCCAGTGAGAAAGAAAGACTCTAAGAGAAGGATGAACCATCCGTGGCTAACTAAGGAAGTAAACGATGGCATCAAATTGAAAACAAAGGCATACAATGTTGCGAAGAATAGTGGAAGGCCAGAGGATTGGGAAATTTTTAAAAACCAGCAAAGGACGACTAAAAAAATTGATAGAGAGAGAAGATAACTTATGAGAGTAAGCTAGCAAGAAATATAAAAACAGACAGTAAGAGCTTCTACAGGTATATAAAAAGGAAGAGAGTAGCTAAAGTAAACATTGGTCTCCTAGAGGATGAGTCTGGGGAATTAATGAGAAACAGGGAAATTGGAGATTTTGAACAAATATTTTGTATCGGTCTTCACGGTAGAAGACAATAAAAGCATCCCAATAATGGATAATCAAGGGGCTATTGGGGTGGGGGGGGGGGGGGAAACTTAAAACAATCACTATCACTAGAGAGAAAGTACTAGGCAAACTAATGGGACTAAAGGTGGACAAGTCCCCTGGACCCGATGGCCTGCACCCTAGGGTCTTAAAAGAGGTGGCTGCAGAGATAGTGAATGAATTGGTTGTAATCTGCCAAAATTCCCTGGATTCTGGAGAGGTCCCAGCGGACTGGAAAACCACAAATGTAACGCCCCTATTTAAGAAACGAGGGAGACAGAAAGCAGGAAACTATAGACCAGTTAATCTAACATCTGTCATTGGGAAAATGCTGAAGTCCATCATTAAGGAAGTGATAGCAGGACATTTAGAAAATCATAATAGTCAAGCAGAGTCAGCATGGTTTTATGAAAGGGAAACCATGTTTGACAAATTTGCTGGAGTTCTTTGAGGATGTATCGAGCAAGGTGGATAAAGGGGAACCAGTAGATGTCATGTATTTGGATTTCCAGAAGGCATTTGATAAGATGCCACATAAAAGGTTACTACACAAGATAAGATCTCATGGTGTTGGGGTAATATATTAGATTGGATAGAGGATTGGCTAACTAACAGAAAACAGTGTCGGGATAAATGGGTCATTTTCCAGTTGGCAAACTGTAACTAGTGGGGTGCCACAGGGATCAGTGCTGGGGCCTCAACTATTTACAATCTATATTAATGACTTGGATGAAGGGACCGAGTGTAATGTAGCCAAATTTGCTGATGATACAAAGAGAGATGGGAAAGCAAATTGTGTGGAGGATGCAAAGAATCTCCAAAGGGATATAGATAGGCTAAGTGAGTGGGCAAACTCCGATGAAGCTTTTCAGGTATCTCCACAGCCAAGCAAGGCAGCAGAGCGTTCTCTGTCCCAGCACAGAAAGTCAAACTCCTTCCATCATTTCTTCGGAGATTTGAATCCTTGAATGTTCAGGCAGATATTAGAGAGCCTATGGCGGAGCCTTTGAGTAATTAATAACTTTCAGTGGGTTATAGGGTCTAAGAACAGGAGGCGGCCATTCGGAAAATTTCAATCGACTCCCAGCATCCACAGCCTTTTGGCAAGGGGGGGGGGGGGGTGGGAAAAAAAAGAGTTGCAGATTTCTACGACCCTGTGCGTGAAGAGGTGCTTCTTGACATCACCCCTGAACGGCCTGGCTCTCAGTTAAAGGTTTGTCCCTTGTTCTGGACTCTTCTCTCCACCCACCCCACTCCCCCAACCAGAGGAAATTGTATCTCTGTATCTACCCAATCGAATCCCTTCATTTTAAACACCCTCAATTAGATCACTGCTTAACCTTCTCCACACAAGTTTTTAAAAAGTACATACTTAATGGATCTATAGAAATAGACAGGGCAATTCAGCTAAAATTGCTTCAGAAAACACCCACAAGTTTGACTCTTGTCTCCAGCTAGTTGATAGTTCTAATTATGCTCATTACTATCCATCCCGCATGTAATAATGGATTTTTAAAAAAAACACTGCTAGGTAGTAAAAGTTAATATATAGAAGTTTGAACAAAATGATTCAGTAACCTGTGTTACTGACCTTTCTCTGTTGGATTCTAAATTTGAAGCTTGATACTTTTATTACTCAAACTAAATAAATTGGAAGAATCTTCTGAAAGAATCATAGAATGGTTGCTGCACAGGAGGCCATTCGGCCCGTCGAGCCCGTGCCAGCTCTCTGCAAGAGCACTTCAGCTAGTCCCACTCCCCCGCCCTTTCCCCGTAGCCCTGCAAATTTTTCTCCTTCAGGTACTTCTCCAATTCCCTTTTGAAAGCCACAATTGAGTCTGCCTCCACCACCCTCTCAGGCAGTGCATTCCAGATCCTAACCACTCGCTGCGTAAAAAAGTTTTTCCTCCTGTCGCCTTTGGTTCTTTTGCCAATCACCTTAAATCTGTGTCCTCTGGTTCTCGACCCTTCCACCAATGGGAACAGTTTCTCTCTATCTACTCTGTCTAGACCCCTCATGATTTTGAACACCTCTATCAAATCTCCTCTCAACCTTCTCTGCTCTAAGGAGAAAAACCCCAGCTTCTCCAGTCTCTCCACGTAACTGAAGTCCCTCATCCCTGGAACCATTCTCTTAAATCTTTTCTGCACCCTCTCCAAAACCTTCACATCCTTAGTGATCCAACTCAGTGTTGGGCTCTAGATTAAAGGGAATGTTGGAAAGAGACTGGAGTTGTTTTTTCCTGCAATCCTATACTCTTGCGCTTTATAATAAATAATCACGTAATACAAATTAATTTAATGCACAATGATGGAATACAATTCAAACACAAAAGTAGTAACAGAAAGGGTAGACAAGGGTAATGTAATAGACGCAGTATATTTGGATTTTCAAAAGGCCTTTGATAAAGATAGACTCAGGACTAAGGTCAGGCCATGTGGAGTCAGGGGACAAGTAGCAGCATGGATCACAAGCTGGCTACAAAACAGAGGAGAGTGTAGGGGTTGAAGGTAGTTACTCAGGCTGGTGGAAGGTGGGAAGTGGTGTTCCACAGGGAATGCTGCTGGGAGTGCTGCCATTCACCATTTACATAAACGATTTGGACTCAAACTGGAAGTACAATTTCAAAATTTGCAAACAACACCAAATTGCTGGGTATAGGTGAATACATAAGTGGACTGCAACAAAATGCAGGAAGAATATACAATGGGCGTGTAATTGGCAAATGAAGGTCAATATAGGCAAGTGTGAGGTGGTACATTTTGGTAGGAAGAATAAGGAGGCCACGTACGCCACGGCAAATATGTGTCTAAATGGGGTGGAGGAGCCGAGGGATCTGGGGGTACAGATGCACAAACCACTAAAAGAATCGATGCAGGTTAATAAGGCCATAAAAAAGCAAACAAAGCACTGAGGTTCATTTCTAGAGGGATAGAATTGAAGAGCAGAGCATTTATGTTAAACTTCTATCGAACCTTGGTTAGGCCACACTTGGAGCGCTGTGAACAGTTCTGGTCTCTATTATAAAAAGGTATGGAGGCACTGAAGGTGGTGCAAAAAAGATTTACTAGAATGATACCAGACTTTGAGAGGTTAATGCGATCAGGGAAGGTTGAACAGGCTGGGGCTCTTTTCTCTAGAAAAAGGGAAGATTGAGGGGTGATCTGACAGGGGTTTAAGATTATAAAACAGTTCGATAGGATAGACATAGCGAAGTTGTTTCTACTTGCGGGAGAGACCAGAACTAGGGGCCATAAATATCAGATAGTCACTAATAAATCCAATAGCGAATTCGGGAGAAACTTCTTTACCCAGAGAGTGGTGAGAATGTGGAACTCGCTACCACAGGGAGTGGTTGAGGCGAATAGTATCGATGCATTTAAGGGGAAGCCAGATATACACATGAGAGAAAGGAATAGAGTAGAAGGATATGTTGATGGGGTTAGATGACAAATTGTGGGAGGAGGCTCGTGTGGAGCATAAATACCAGCACAGACCGGCTGGGCTGAATGTCCTGTAAATTCTATGTAACATGATACAACAGCAACTTGCATTTATACAGCGCCTTTAACATAATAAAACGTCCCAAGATGCTTCACAGGAGAGTTACCAAACAAAATTCGACACTGAGCCACATAAGGAGATATTAGGGCAGGTGAGCAAAAGCTTGGTCAAAGACATAGGTTTTAAAGGAGTCTTAAAAAGGAGGTGGAGAGGTTTAGGGAGAGAATTCCAGAGCTCAGGGCCCAGGCAGCTGAAGGCACGGCCACCAATGGTGGAGCGATTAAAACCAAGAATTCAATTTAAGATGAATTCCTCAGGACAGACCTGTGGCAACCTTTGTTTCATCGTCCTAGTCAAGATAAACAAATTAAAAATGAAGTTTATCATGATACTTTTTCTTCAAGTACTTTGGAATCTTAACTGTCCACAAAAGATCAACTCAACTCTTCCTTCTTCACAATGGAATGTGTTGATTTCAAAGGCACTGCATTTGACAAAAAATCACAATTCCTCTCATTACTGGCCACACAGCTGATCACGGAGGCATTTCCCATGGGTCCGTGGTCTGGCTTGCAGTCCTGAAAGTTACATAGGAAGAGGAGTAGGCCATTCAGCCCCTCTAGCCTGTGCCGCAAACTTGCTGCTATAAACCGACCTGCGCCTTCACGTCCGTGCACGGGTCAACTCGAGGTCAGGGAATTGCTCAATAATTTCAGAAAGAAAAAACGCAGAAAATGCTGGATATGCGCAGTAGGTCAACACAGCATTGGTAGAATGAGCAGTGACCAGTCAGTGTGTTGGTTATAGCCTAGTTCTGATGAAGGACAGTACCAGACACTAACTGGTCACCGCTCTCCACTGAACTGCTGAACGCTCCCAGCATTTTCTGTTTTATTTGTTTCAGATTTCCAACATCCGCAAAATCAGCTAACAAAAAAAGATTGTTTTGGATCAGTAATGTAGAGTTTTGGTCTCCTTACCCAAGGAAGGATCATCTTCTTCAGCAGTCCCTCAGAACAGAGGATGACTTGCATCCACATTAAAAATGAGTTCGCAGGTGACTGAGGAGTCCAATGCGGGACCTACAGTCTCTGTCACAGGTGGGGCAGCTGGTGGTTGAAGGGGCAGGTGGGTGGGGTGCTTGGGTTGACGTGCGCTCCTTCTGCTGTTTTGCACTTGGCTTCCGCTTGCTCCCGGCGAAGAGACTCGAGGTGTTCGGCGCCTTCCCGAATGCTTCTCCTCCACTTTGTGCAGTCTTGGGCCAGGGATTCCCAGGTGTCGGTGGGGATGTTACACTTTTTCAAGAAGGCTTTGAGGGTGTCCTTGAAGCGTTTCCTCTGCCCACCTGGGGCTCTCTTGCCGTGCCGGAGCTCCGAGTAGAGAGCTTGTTTTAGGAGTCTCGTATCGGGCATGCGAACAATGTGACCCGTCCATCGGAGCTGATCGAGCGTTCAATGCTGGGAATGTTGGCCTGAGCAAGAACACTGACGTTGGTGCGCCTATCCTGCCAATGGATTTGCAGGATCTTGTGGAGGCAGCGTTGGTGGTACCTCTCCAGTGCTTTGAGGTGCCTGCTGTACATGGTCCATGTCTGAGGCATACAGCAGGGCGGGTATCACTGCTGCTCTGTAGACCATGAGCTTAGTGCCGGGTTTGAGGTCCTGGTCTTCAAACACTCTCTTGCTCAGGCGACTGAAGGCTGCACTGGCACCCTGAAGGCAGTGTTGGACTTTGTCATCGACATCTGCCCTTGTTGACAGTAGGCCCCCGAGGTATGGAAAGTGGTCCATGTTGTCCAAGGCCTTGTGGTGGATTTTGATAATCGGGGAGCAGTACTGTGTGGTGGGGGTAGGTTGGTAGAGGGCCTTTGTCTTACGGATGTTTAGTGTAAGGCCTATGCTCTCATACGCTTCGGTGAAGGTGTTGACGATGGTTTGGAGTTCGAGCTCCGAGTGAGCGCAGACGCAAGCGTTGTCTGCATACTGTAATTCAACAACAGAGGATGGGATGACCTTGGATCTGGACTGGAGGCGACGGAGGTTGAACAGTTTCCCGTTTGCTCTGTAAATTAGCTCCACTCCAGTGGGGAGCTTACTAAGGAAGGATATACTTGCCATAGAGGGAGTGCAACGAAGGTTCACCAGACTAGTTCCTGGGATGGGGGGCTTGTCCCATGAGGAGAGATTGAGTAGACTAGGCCTATATTCTCTAGAGTTTGAAGAATGAGAGGCGATCTTATTAAAACAAACAAAATTCTTACAGGGCTTGACAGGGTAGATGCAGGGAGGATGTTTTCCCTGGCTTGGGGAGTCTAGAACCAGGGGTCACAGTCTCAGAATAAGGGGTCGGCCATTTAGGACTGAGATGAGGAGGAATTTCTTCACTCAGAGGGTGGTGAATCTTTGGACTTCTCTACCCCAGAGGGCTGTGGAGGCTCAATCGTTGAGTATATTCAAGACAGAGATTGATAGATTTTTGGATATTAAGGGAATGACGGGATATGGGGATAGTGCAGGAAAGTGGAGATGGGGTAGAAGATCAGCCATGATCTTAGTGAATGGCGGAGCAGGCTCGAGGGGCCGAATGGCCAACTCCTGCTCCTAGTTCTTATGTTCTAATGTGCACAAACTGCAATACCAAGCCCCCTTCAATTAAAACGCACGCTTGTGTATGTACACAGAAGAAAAAATGCCTGCGCCTGATCACTGATGTTAATGTTTTACAGTTAATCTTACGCAGATAAAAAATCTTGATAATGCAAAGTGGATGAAGCATGCATCGTCTGAAAGTCTGCAGCTTGTACAGCTCCTGTAACAGATGTTTAGACCCATTAGCGGTGGCCATATAAACCCTACCCACCCCAGCCACAGTCTGTTCGCCCTCCTACCATCTGGGAGACGCTACAGATACATTCGCACCCGTACGACCAGATTTAGGAACAGCTTCTTTCCTAGGGCTGTCATCCTACTGAACTCCACAAATAAACTCTAAAGCCTGCACATCTGCCGATGCACTTTATTATGGTCATATTTATGTTAATATATATGTACAAATGTATGTTGAAAGGTTTAGTGTCCTAATCCAAATTGTACACTCTCGGGAGCCGCAAGCCTACATTTCGTTGTACTGCACTTGTGCACTGACAATAAAAGTTGATTTGATTTGATTTGACAATGCCAGCTTTAGTATTCAGAGGAGGCAGAGTGGAACTTTTGCCAAAAAGTGTTAACACATGGTTGGCCGTGAGGTGGCATGAGGGAATAGCTGTAATGTAAACTGTCCTCATTTCTAGTCTGTTAATTATATACAATTGTTTTATACAGCAGCTGTACGATACAAATCAGTCGTGTTTCACAATGTGTGTGCGTACTTTAAAAAAACAAGAGTGGCTGATCTCTGGTACAGGCACATTAATGCACCTTCAAATATCTACACAGAACAATATAGTTGGCAGCACCCTCGCCTCGGAGTCAGAAGGGTGTGGATTCAAGTCCCACTCCAGAGCACAAAAATATAGGTTGACACTCCTAGTGCAGTACTGAGGGAGTGCTGCACTGTCAGAGGTGCCATCTTTCAGTTGAGACGTTAAACCGAGGCCCCGTCTGCTCTCAGGTGGACGTAAAAGATCCCATGGCACTATTTCGAAGAAGAACAGGAGAGTTCTCCCCACTGTCCTGGCCAATATTTATTAAAAAAAAGGATCTGGTCATTACCACATTGGTGTTTGTGGGAGCTTGCTGTGCACAAATTGCTGCCATGTTTCCTACATTACAACAGTGACTACACTTCAAAAAGTAATTCATTGGCTGTAAAGCACTTTAGGACGTCCGGTGGTCATGAAAGGCGCTGTAGAAATGCAAGTCAGTCTTTTTTTTTTCCCCACACGGACGAGACATTTTGGATAAAACCATTAAGCTGGCCACGGTGGTGTTGTTACCATGTGACAACTTGATCCAACAGCAGACTACATTGCTCGATATGCAAGTGAGTCATTGCAGCATTCAACGGCCAGTGTCGAGTCTGTTACTCTATTGATTCCCTCAAGGGATGAGTTTAATATCCAGTTGGAGATTAGATAATGGTTTTACATTTGCAGTTTTCCAATCTAAAAAAGGGACAATTCCTGAAAAGAGGGGTGTTTGGAAGATTATGGCTAAAGCACTTGCAATTTCCTCACCGACTTCCTTTATAACCCTGGGGTGGAAACCATCGGGTCCCGGGGATTTGTCAGTCTTTAGTGCCAATATTTTGTCTAATACCGTTTTCTTGCTAACATTAACTTTAGCGAGTTCCAGTCCTTGATCCATTATTTGGTTCCCTGGAATGTCAGGTACATTATCCTCTTCCTATATTTTGTGAAGGCCGACACAAAGTATTTATTCAACAAGTCTCCTTATTTTCATTTGCAATATTACCCGCATCAGTTTTTAAAGGGCTTTCATTACCCTCGACTCCCCTTTTTTCTGCTAATATAAAATTGTAAAAACTGAGAGATAATCTTGATATCCCTCGCAAGTTTCTTTTCGTATGCAAAAATCTCAAGTTTATGGAAGGGGGAAAGACGGGAGGCCGGCCAGGAGAGCGTTGGAATAGTCGAGTCTGGAGATAACCAAGGCACGGGTAAGTGTTTCAGCAGCAGTTGGGCCAAGGCAGGGCAATGTTAGTAATTCACGCTCCTTGCAACATTTCTAATTCCTGAACATTGTCTCCAATTCTGGCCTCTCGAGATCCCCGAATTTTAATTGCTCCACCATTGGCGGCCGTGCCTTCTGCTGCCTGGGCCCTAAGCTCTGGAATTCCCTCCCTAAACCTCTCCGCCTCTCCACCTCCTTGAAGATGCTCCTTAAAACCAATCTCATTGACCAAGCCTGTCGTAATATCTCCTTGTGTGGCTCGGTGTCAAGTTTTGTTTTATAACGCTCCTGTGAAGTTCCTTAGGATGTTTTATTATGTTAAAGGCACTATATCAATACATGTTGTTGTAATTAAAAGCGGTAAGCCCATTAATGGGGACCCATCAACAGTATTTGCCTTTATACCGTGAAATCTAGTAAAATGTGTGCTGAAATGTCACAACACTGAACGGGTGCAGGATGTTGTGTATGTACCTTTAAGAGAATAACTGGTCTCAGACTGCAGTACCGGCAGTGACCACCCCTGTATAAAAGGCACTAGTGAGCCTCTGTTTTAGTTCCACTATTGGCTTCCACCAGTAAAGACGTGTTTTGTTTAACTGCTGTCCGTGTCTCAATCATTCACGGACATAATACTGGTGACGAGCAGATACGAACCTACCTACAGTCTGCACCACCTCCTGGGATCCATTTGTACAGCGAAGTGAGCAGAGGTCGAGGCCAGAAAGAAAAGAAAGTAAGAGGCAGTAGAAACGGGCGTCGACCGTGGGCTTCCGCCCTGTGTTGCAGAGTTGAAGATTGCTGGAGAAGCTGTCGGAAGCCGGGCCTGGTTCCTGTCGACGGTGCTTCAGCTAATCGGGCTGGTGGCAGGTAGTGCACTGATCCTTCCTGGGCTGCGGCGGTTGCGAACTCGAGCGGGTGGTTTGCAACGGGGCCGAGCAGCGTTGTCGGGAAGAGAGAGAGAGGGTGGAACACACAGGGCGCGGCCGGTGCTACGAAGCCAGGCTGCGTATAGACCCGCGAAGAGGGAGGCAAGAGTCCCACAGGGTTGTTCCACGACGGGAAAATAATAAAAAAAATATATTAAACGCGCAAGAAACCGTGGAAAGCAGCGCTAACAACAGTGGGGAAGGCGCCATCGTAAATCAGCGGGGAAGAAGGAAAAGCGCGGGAGGCGCCATTTTAGATTTGCAAGATGCCAAAGACTGGCTGTATCACTGCTTTTGATAATACAATAGAGGACTGGACCACGTATGTGGAAAGAGTAGAGGTATATTTCGAGGCAAACGAAATAGCGGAGGAGAAAAAGGCATCGATATTGTTAAACTTAATGGGCGCTAGAACGTATGGCCTATTGCGGGACCTGATTACTCCAGCCAAACCGAAGGCGAAGAGTTTTAACGAAATTGTTGCTGTCCTACAGGAACACCTAAACCCTGCACCGCTGTTGATAGCAGAAAGATTTAAATTCCACAGGAGAACTCAGCACAAAGATGAGAGCAATGCTGAGTATCTTACGGAACTACGCAAGCTATCAAAGCACTGCCAGTTCGGAGCAGGACTGGCAGATACCCTATGGGATAAATTTGTCTGTGGATTCCTGAGTGAAGGAACACAGAAGAAGTTACGCTAGATAAGGCTTTCAGCGTGGCAGTATCGTATGAAGCAGCAGCCAGGGGAGCTGCAGAAATTCAACAAAAACCACAGGAATACGGCACCCACGAAATGACACGGGGATTTGCAAAATGTTATCGCTGTGGCAGAACTAACCATGACCAGAAGGACTGCTGGTCCAAAGACAAAATATGCAGCCAATGCGGGAAGATGGGATACATTGCACGAGTTTGCACGTCTGGGAAGACCAGCGACAACAAAAAGGCTACTAAGGAACTGTACAAGAAAGTACAAAAGATGACGGACAGTAGTTCCGAAGACCAGATGAGCGATAGTGAATCTGGGAACAGGAGACTAAGCTGTCTCAAACTTCACAATGTAATCGCAAAAGAGGATCACCAAACCATTTGGGTCACCCTCACGATAGCAGGGTCCCAAGTTAAAATGGATTTGGATACAGGATCAGCGCTAACCATCATGAATCGACGAGACTACGAGCGGCTATTCTCACACATACACTTGAGAGAGACATCCATCGTCTTGACGACGTATACGGGGCAAAAAGTATACCCCAGAGGAAAAATAAGGGTGCCTGTCGAATACAACGGCAAGAAAATACGGAAATTGTATCTCTACATACTGCCAAATGGTGGACCACCGTTATTGGGACGGGAATGGATCAGGAAGATAAACTTAGATTGGCACTCCATTCATGCAATGACGGTGGACGGTAAAAAAGATGAAGACGTCACTCCTGGACGATTGTCAACAATCTTAACTAACGCCAAAGAGGTATTTCAACAAGAACTGGGCACGCTTAAAGGCGTAACCGCCTCGATAAAAATAGAAGAGAATGCAGTTCCCAAGTTTTTCAAAGCAAGACCGGTACCATATGCAATTCGCCCAGCCGTCGAGGCAGAGCTGGAGAATCTGGAGAAGGCGGGCGTGTTGTCTAAGGTCGACTGGAGCGAGTGGGCGACACCCATCGTTCCGGTCATGAAGAAAACGTTAAGCAATAAGTCCGGAGAGCCAAGGAAGATTCGCATCTGTGGGGATTTCAAGGTGACGGTGAACCCAGTCCTTCACACAGTACAATATCCTCTTCCAAGGATAGAAGATATCTTCCCCTCACTGTCTGGAGGGAAGCGTTTTACAAAAATTGACCGAGCACAAGCATATTTGCAGATGGAGGTTGAAGAATCCTCTAGGAAGTATCTCACGATAAACACTCACAAAGGTCTTTACCAGTATCATCGATTGGTATTCGGAGTAGCATCGGCTCCGGCGATATGGCAAAGAGCGATGGAACAAGTCCTGCAAGGGATTCCGGGGACTCAGTGTTACTTGGACGACATCCTTGTGACGGGTGAAGATGACAGTGAACACCTTAACAACCTAGAACAGGTGCTCACTAGACTACGGGAACATGGGCTGCGAGTCAACCGCCCCAAGTGCGAATTTTTTAAGAAACAGATATCGTATTGTGGCCACGTGATTGATGAAGAGGGGTTACATAAGTCCCCTGACAAAATTGAAGTGGTTGTTAAGGCCCCAGCGCCTGCAAATGTGTCGCAACTGAGGTCATTCCTTGGATTGGTGAATTACTATCATAAGTTTTTGCCGAATTTGTCGACAATTCTGCACCCACTGAACGCCCTGCTACGAACGGGGGTAGCATGAAAATGGAGCGATGATTGTAAGCGTGCTTTTCAGAAGAGTAAGGACTTAATCACTTCAAGGGAAGTATTGGCTCACTACAACCCAGCACTGCCGATCAGACTGGCGTGTGATGCGTCTCCCTACGGCATTGGGGCGGTACTGTCACATAAATTCCTTGATGGTTCTGAGAGGCCGATAGCTTTTGCGTCACGCTCGTTAACTTCTGCCGAGCGTAACTACGCCCAGATTGACAGAGAGGCCCTCAGCCTAGTGTGGGGGGTGAAGAAGTTCAATCACTACCTGCACGGTCAAAAATTTACTCTACTAACCGATCATCAACCTCTTGTCTCCATTTTCAACCCTCAGAAGGGCGTAGCGATAATGACAGCACAACGGCTGCAGAGATGGTCCCTTTTCCTAGGGGCACACCAATATGACATCGAGTACAAAGGAACTAAACAGCATGGAAATGCTGATGGATTGTCACGCCTACCGTTGCCGACGGTGGAAGACGACGACCTTGCAGTGGATCCAATGGAGTTATTCCACTCGACCATAGTCGAATGTCTCCCGGTGACGAATGCAAACATAGAAAAGGAAACACGGAATGACCCGACACTATCACGGGTCTATGATTTAACGGTGAAGGGATGGCCAGCACATGGCGAACCACTGCTGCCAGCATTCTCGCTGAGAAGAGAACAGCTGTCAGTGTGCAGAGGAACCTTGATGTGTGGATCCAGAGTAGTAATTCCACCTAAGTTGATGGATAGAGTGCTCAATGAGCTTCATGAGGGTCATCTGGGTGGGGTAAAAATGAAGAACTTAGCCAGAGCGTTTGTGTGGTGGCCAGGAATCGATAGAGAAATCGAAGAGATGACCAAGAGCTGTGCAGGATGCCAGAAGGTCCAAAACGCCCCACCACAAGCTCCTCTGCATCCATGGGAGTGGCCCTCATCTCCATGGCAAAGGGTGCACATTGATTTTGCTGGTCCCTTCATGGACTCGATGTTTTTAATTGCGGTGGATGCACAAAGTGGCCAGAGGTAATAAAAATGTCCTCAACCGCCACGGAAAAAACTATCCGTTTTACGAACCATATTCGCCAGAAATGGGCTGCCTGAACAGATTTGCTCTGACAATGGACCACAGTTTGTGTCTGAAGAGTTCAGGAGGTTCTTAAAGAACAATGGTGTTAAGCATTACACATCTGCCCCATATCATCCAGCCACTAATGGATTGGCCGAGAGGTTTGTCCAAACATTCAAGAAGGCTATCAAGGCAATGTGTAATGAAGATATACCCCTACAACACAAGGTGGACAACTTCTTGTTTGCCTACCGGAATGCGACACATGCGGTTACCAACCAAACTCCAGCCATGATGTTCTTCAATCGAAGACTACGATGCCGCTTGGATTTGGTTAAGCCAAACGTCCGAAGAGATGTGGAGAACAGGCAGTTTCAGAATATGAATGAAAGGCCGACCAGGAGTTTTAAGATAGGTCAACCAGTTTTGGCCCGGGACTACCGCACTGAGAAATGGCAGCCAGGAACGATTTGTACACGACAAGGACCTCTCATGTATACCGTGGACATTGGGGAGAGCATTGTAAGACGCCATGCTGACCAGATTCTAGAGTCACTGGAAAACGTCAACTCCACGATCTGATACACCTGGTAATGAAATCGACGTTCCAATTGCAACTACCGCAGAACCGGTAATATTGGAAGCAGATGAACCAAACAACGACATTGATCCCAACTCAACATTGCCAGAAGAACCTGATACCCCAAAGAGGCGTTATCCAGACAGAATCAGGAAGCCTCCTCAAAGACTGAACTTATAATTGCTTAAACTTAACCAATGTATCTTGCAACAGTAATTGTGATTGTAATTAGTTATCATTTAGTTGTTAAATGAATGTTATGTACTGTTTATCTAAAAGGGGAGGAATTGTTGTGTATGTACCTTTAAGAGAATAACTGGTCTCAGACTGCAGTACCAGCAGTGACCACCCCTGTATAAAAGGCACTAGTGAGCCTCTGTTGTTTTAGTTTCACTATTGACTTCCACCAGTAAAGACGTGTTTTGTTTAACTCTGCTGTCCGTGTCTCAATCATTCACGGACATAATACAGGACATTCTGCCTTCTGTTGCCTGGGCCCCAAGCTCTGGAATTCCCTGCCTAAACCTCTCCACCTCACTTTCCTCCTTTAAGGCGCTCCTTAAAACCTACCTCTTTAACCAAGCTTTTGGTCACCTGGAGACTGGAAAAATAGCCCAAGGCACAAACATAACAAAGAAAATTCATCATTAGCATGCCTGAGACACTGAACCATTTTACAATGGCTGATTAAGTCAAATTCTGCTTACATTACTTGGGGAAACCGCAAAGTGTGATTTCAATAGTTTCCTAACTCACACCGAGTCCCGTTCACCCATCACCCCTGTGCTCGTGGACCGACATTGGATCCTGGTTCACCAAAGCTTCAATTTATAATCCTCATCTTAAAATCCCTCCATGGCCTCGCCCCCTCCCTATCTCTGACCTACAACCCTCCCAGATCTCTGTGCTCCTCCAATTCTGGCCTCTTGTACATCCCCGATTTCCTTTGCTTCACCATCGGTGGCCGTGCCTTCAGCTGCCTGGGCCCCGAGCTCTGGAATTCCTCCCTAAACCTCTCACTCCTCCTTTAAGACGTTCCTTAGAACCTAACTCTTTGACCAAGTCGCTCAGTGTCAAATTTTGCCTGATAAAAATCGTTCTTGCGAAGCGCCTTGGGACGGTTTCCTACTTTAAAAGACGCTATATAAATGCAGTTTGTTGTTGTACTAAGAGATGACTTGCTATAAATTGCTAACGTCAAATAACACAAAAGTAGGTCGAGAGAACTAAAGGCCAGATTTCCAATTGGAAACCTCTGAAGAAACACAATAATCTATTCTTAGAAGCTTTTTTGCATTGATGGGAGATTGAGTCACAATCCAAGTCAAGCATCTTGCCTCAGTTCGAACACTGCCACATTACAACAGGATCCACAAGCTGCTCTTGTGGCTCAGAGCGAATGGTAAAAGATGCCATCATTGTAGAGTTAAATGATGCTCCCGCTCAGGTCACAATTTAAGAGAAAACCCATTTTTCTTTTGATACCAAGAACTACTCCTGCAATACTCTTCTTCATTCTCGTTGCTTTATTCCTTTATGCTGTTTTTGCACCTTATTCTCTTGGGGGGGGGGGGGGGGGGGGGGGAGAAATTCAGTATCGCCCCGTTGCGGCGCAATTATCGGCCGGGCGCAAAGTTTAGTGCCTGGCGCTAATTATCGCGTCCGACTGCAAACTTGGCTTCTATCGCCCCTGGAAGTGATTGGAGCGCTAAATCAGGCACTACACACCACTCTTAAGGCGCCAACGCCGAGGAGCGAGGCGCTACCTCAGAGCGCTGGCGAAGCTCATGTGATGTCAGTCAGCAATGGAACACAGACACACAGGCGCCGGCCAGTTCTTAAAGGGGAGGGTCGATCTTGCTCTCCATCCACACCCTGCTCATTGCAGCCTTGAATCTCGGCCTGGAGAGACCTGTACATCAAATCTGCTGGAAAGAACAACAGAGAGGCCCAGGGAAAGAGCTGAGTGTGCAACCCCCACAGTCTCTTCTAAATTGATACAAGGAAGATCAAATCAAAATGAACCTGCAAAGTGCTGCTCAGTACCCAAAACTCCTTCACACAGCGTTGAATCTCTCCAAAGTATCTCCCCCTCTCTCTCAATGCGTGGTGCAAAAATGTCACCAACAAAAAACGGCAGGAAGTGGCCGCCTTTAAATAGCGCTCCCCCAGCCCCTTCCCGACTGCAAAACACTCCCCTCAACCGGTCGTTGCTGGCGGCAGGTGGGGCCACTCAATATCCGGTCCGGGGCGCTGCACACTCAACTGATGTCACGATCTGCAGGTGCAGGAGATCGTGGTGGTAGTGTTTAGCGCCGCCGCAAAATGTCTTGGGGCGCTAACGGGAGCCGCAAAGTAACTGAATTTTTCCCCCTTGGCCTTTTCTTTTTGAAGAACTCCCCCTCCAAGGCCAGTCTACCCTTCCTGAGGTGCGGGGCCCAGATGGGGTCTAACCAGAGAGTTTTATACAACTGAAGCATAATTTCCACCACTTTGTATTCCGGCCCTTTTGAGATGAAGGCCAACGTTCCATTAGTCTTTTAAGTTATTTTTTGTACCTGTCTACTGCCAAAAAGAAAAAAATATGGACAGATAAATAATTCAACAGAAAATAAGATACTGGCATTGAAAGCACGGAAATCAAAACAGTCCAAATGGTCCTATAATGGATAGAAACGATAGCTAAAGTGTTTGGACCAAATTCCTAATACTTACATACTACTTTTTTCAAATATATATTTTGTGTTAGTAATGAGTTACAGAATAATACAGCACAGGAGGAGGCCACTCGGCCCATCGTGCCTGTACCGGCTCTTTGAAAGAGCTCTCCAATTAGTCCCACTCCCCCCTGCTCTTTCCCCACAGCCCTGCAAATTTTTCCCCTTCTAGTATTTATCCAATTCCCTTTTGAAAGTTACTATTGAATCTGCTTCCACCGCCCTTTCAGGCAGCGCATTCCAGATCACGACAAATCGCTGCGTTAAAAATTACTCCTCATCTCCCCTAGAATTACCACCAATTATCTTAAATCTGTGTCCTCTGGTTGTAGATCCTCCTGCCAGTAGAAACACTTTCTCCCCATCTATTCTATCAAAACCCGTCATAATTTTGAACACCTCTATTAAATCTCCCCTGAACCTTCTCTGCTCAAGGGAGAACAACCCCAGCTTCTCCACATAACTGAAGTCCCTCATCCCTGGAACCATTCTAGTAAATCTCCTCTGCACCCTCTCCAAAGCCTTGACATCCTTTTTAAAAAGTTAGCCTCTAATATTTTCATTTAACCATCTTTCTATTTCCGATTATGTAGCTTAATTTTTCCCACTCTACACGATTTTGCGGGGGGGGGGGGGGGGGGGGGGAAGGTTGGGGGAGAAAGACATCACCTGACCAAGGGGAGTGTGCATGGTGCAAAGCTCTTAAAGGGACAGTGGCCTGGGTAGCAATATTTTTCTCATCTGAAGGAAGACACCAATTCCTGTTTGTAGGTTCATGCTGGCTGCTTTCAAAGAATGGAGGGCAGACCCGACAATCAATAGTCTCACTATGACACTCTCAAGAGACCACGTTACAACCTCAGTCAAGACAACAAGAAACGAAAGTGGAGACTGTTGGAGGCATTTGGTGGTGGGGGTGGGGGGGGGGGGGGTGGGGGGGAAGAGAGGAGGGAGCAGGAGAAATAATGATGAGCAATAATAATCCTATAACCACAGGCATGAATATTGGCTCTGCATTTTGAAACAGTTGATCACACCCGATTGAATTTGGGCGATCGCGGATAGACCCCAAAGGAATCTTTCCAATCATCGAGAAGCAAAGCATCTTAACTATAAACCATAAAATGCTGGAAAATACTTGGGTCAAGCAGAACTTTGATTGGCACCCCATCCACCACCTTAAACATTCACTCCCTCCACCACCGGCGTACTGTGACTGCAGTGTGTACCATCTACAAGATGCACTGCAGCAACTCGCCAAGGCTTCTTCGGCAGCACCTCCCAAACCCGCGACCTCTCCCACCTAGAAGGCCAAGGGCAGCAGGCGCATGGGAACACCACCACCTCCAAGTTCCCCTCCAGGTCACACACCATCCTGATTTAGAAATATATCGGTCGTTCCTTCATCGTCGCTGGGTCAAAATCCTGGAACTCCCTTCCTAACAGCACTGTTAGAGTATCTTCACCACATGGACTGCAGCGGTTCAAGAAAGCGGCTCACCACCACCTTCTCAAGAGCAATTAGGGATGGGCAATAAATGCTGGTCTTACCAGAGACGCCCACACCCTGTGAATTAATTGTTTTAAATCTGTGCAGAGAATGGAGAAATTAACGTGGACCTTTTGTCAAAAGCTTAGCGGCCACACCTGAAACGTTAACTTACCCGTTCTCGCCACAAAAGAAGCAGGGATGGGATTATATATATATTTATTTCACAGCGAGTTGTGATCTGGAATGCACTGCCTGAAAGGTCAGTGGAAGCAGACTCAAAAGGGAATTGGATAAATACTTGAAAAGGAGAACATTTGCAGGACTCTGGGGAAAGAGCGGCAGAGTGGGACTAATTGGAGAGCTTGCTCAAAGAGCCAGTACAGGCATGATGGGCCGAATGGCCTCCTTCAGTGCATTAATGTTTCCTACATTACAGCAGTGACTACACTTTGAAAAGTACTTCACGGGCTGCAAAGTGCTTTGGGATGGCCGGTGGTTGTGGAAGGCGCTATAGAAATGCACGTCTTTCTTTTTTGTGTTATACCATTGGATGGGTTGCTGAGTGTTTCCTGCATTTTTTTGGTTTCGTTTCAGATTTCCAGCGTCTGCAATTGCTTTGCTTTTTTTGGATGTAAAACAATGGGCCAGAAATTCGGGTCCCCACGGGCGAGTACGCGCTGGGTACTCGCGCGTAGGGCCAACGAAAGTGCTGGTTTCGTGCAGGCACTGTGCATGCACGGGAAACTGGAACTTCTGTTCCCTTGAAGTAAGGGGTTCACAGGTCGAACGCATGCGCCGGAGAGGCAGCACGTACGCATCGAACTTCCGTTTTTTTTTCCAGGTTTTCCCAGGGGGGGTAGTAAGTCTCCAGCAGCTATGCTTTTAAAAAGCAGTCGCAAGGCCTGCTTTTAACAAGGTAAGTGGTGTATTAAGTAAAATTAAAACATTTTTTCCACAGGTTTATTATTTCTAAACACTTTAAAGAAAGGTAAGTTTATTTTTAGCCCCGTTAAAACTGTAATTAAATTAAACAATAATTTAAATTTGTTTAAAATAGTTATTTTATGTAATTTACAGTTATTTTAAAAATGTGATATAAAAAAAAAAATTATTTGAAGTTTTAGTTAGGTTTTGCGGCCGATTTTTTGCGGTCGTCCTGTCAAATCTATGAATAGAGATTCCCTGCTACGATTGGCTCGCCATGGCCCACGTGATCCCAGGGGATGCTTCGAACTAACTGCGCCCCTGGGATATGCAAGCACTGCGTGCCGGCAGCTGGAGGAGGCCCAGGATCTGAATCCCACGCGGGCCCACAGCTCAACGGCCGGCGCGCTAGGTAAGTGCAGGTCGGGGGCTTGCACCCGCGGGAAGCCTCTGACCCGAATTTCTGGGCCATTCTGTTCTTCAGCAGAGGAAAGTTAGAATCACAGAGAGGTGCCGCACAGTCCCGTATTGTGAAGCCTAGAATTTCATATTATGGCAGCATAATGATTGGCTCGATAAAGTAACCAACCAATGCAACGCAGTTTTTTTCATTTGTCATCTATCCTTACAACAAACTGAAAAGGGCAATCAAATTATAGAAAGAGTTCAGAATTCAGGAGACATTAGGAGCAACCACCACAGCCCACTAACCACAAGAGCAGCTGGTGTTTAGCACAGATCCTGGGGACGAACAGATGACAAACAGCCGCGCATAATAGTAGAGGCGGAGAGATAGCCTACATAAAGACGACAAAGCAGTCCATTTGATCTGCTTTTGCCTAAACATCCACTCCCACCGGCGCATCAACGCAGCTTTGTTCCCTTGATCATTAACTGGATAACGATTGTACTAAAATCAGCCAGCAATGGGACATCCTACAAACATTGGCAAGTATTTGCCAAGCCATCCGAGGCAGTGATTTCCTGACTTCTCCATTCAGCTGGCTGGCCAGTTTATTTGACAGAGGATGAAATTTACAACAAGTGAGATATTGTAAAATTGATCAAGGACACCCTCAAAGCCTCCTTGAAAAAGTGCAACATCCCCACCGACACCTGGGAATCCCTGGCCCAAGACCGCACAAAGTGGAGGAGAAGCATCCGGGAAGGCGCCGAACACCTCGAGTCTCTTCGCCGGGAGCAAGCGGAAGCCAAGCGCAAACAGTGGAAGGAGCGCACGTCAACCCAAGCACCCCACCCACCCGCCCCTTCAACCACCATCTGCCCCACCTGTGACAGAAACTGTAGGTCCCGCATTGGACTCATCAGTCACCCGAGAACTCATTTTTAATGTGGATGCAAGTCATCCTCGGTTCCGAGGGACTGCCTAAGAAGAACATAACATTGTGGTACCTTTGTAAATATTTTTTAAAATTGCTTTTGTATTCAAGAGTGAAGAAATTAAAATCAGCCAGTTTTCCAATCTCAACATTTTTTGCACATTATATACGCTGAATGATCTAAATTCGATCATTCGTTGGATGGAAAACAAACACAAGAGTCCCACACCACAAACCTGGATAATGTGATTTCCCATTGAGGACAGCAGATTCAATGGACCCGGAAGAGGAGCAGTCCATAGTCACGGACTTGGTGACAGGAGGCAGTGACGAGAGCCTGGCCCCAGACATGGCAGCGGTTTTTTGATAGCTGGGCGCGCTTCTCCGATGGTGGATCTGAACACAGTTTTCAGCCCCATGAATAGCTACACTCATACCTGGAATAAACCAAACACACATTATTCCGATAGCAAAATACTGCGGATGCTGGAAATCCGAAATAACAGAAAACGCTGGAAACACTCAGCAGGCCAGGGCAGCATCTGTGGAGAGAGAAACAGAAACCTGCCTTCCATCCCATCACTGACCTTCCCTTTTGTTCTTTCATCCCCTCCCCCTTTTCCCAGCCCCTAAACCTGTTCCATTTCCTGCTTTTTTCCAGTTCTGACGAAGGGTCTTGACCTGAAACGTTGACTCTATTCTCCCTCCACAGATGCTGCCTGGCCTGCTGAGTCTTTCCAGCGTTTTCTGTTATTTCGCACATTATTCTGATAAGATACGAGAGACAGTCAAAAGGACGAGGGGAACGATCAGCCAGTAGTTCAGTGGGCAGCTCCCTCGCCTCCGAGTCAGAAGGTTGTGGGTTCACAGTCCCACTCCAGAGACTTGAGCACAAAATGCTAGGCAGACACTCCCAGTGCAGTGCTGAGGGAGTGCTGCACTGTCGGAGGTGCCGTCTTTCGGATGAGGCGCTAAACCGTCTGCTCTCGGGTGGATGCAAAAGATCCCACGGCCACTATTTTGAAGAAGAACAGGGGAGTTCTCCCCAGTGTCCTGGGGCCAATATTTATCCCTCAATCAACATCACTAAAACAGATGATCTGGTGATTATCACATTGCTGTTTGTGGGATCTTGCTGTGCGCAAATTGGCTGCCACGTTTCCCACATTACAACAGTGACTACACTTCAAAAAGTACTTCATTGGCTGTAAGGCACTTTGGGACATCCGGTGGTTGTGAAAGGCGCTATAGAAATGCAAGTCTTTCTTTCTAACCGAGAGCTTAAAAAATGTTTGTCGCTGGCGAGCGACAGTGAATGTCACCCACTTCCAACGAGAGTCGGATAACGTCAGGCGAGCTGTCCACCATTTTACACTGGGCATGATTAAAAATACAAGCTCTTCCCTCCATTGTACAGCTTTACTGGACTGGTCTCCTGACTTAAATTTCTCTTACAGGACAGCTGGTGCATATATCTTAAAACATTTTTTATTCCATATTTGAACTCTGCAGCACAGGAAATGGTCCGTCACTATAAAGCACAAGGTGGGGGGGGGGGGGAGGGGGATTTAGAACATAAAAATTAGGAGAAGTCGGCTATTCGGCCCCTCGAGCCTGCTCCACCATTCAATGAGATCATGGCTGATCTTCGCCCTCAGCTCCACTTTCCCGCCCCATCCCCATATCTCTCGATTCCCCTAGAGTCCAAAAATCTATCGATCTCAGCTTTGAATATACTCAACGGCTAAGTAGCCAGTCCTTTGAGGCAGAGAATTCCAAAGATTCACAACCCGCTGAGTTAAGAAATTTCTCCTCATCTCAGTCCTAAACGGCCGACCCCTTATCCTGAGACTGTGGCCCCTGGTTCTAGACTCTCCACCCAGGGGGAAACAACCTCTCAGCATCTACCCTGTCAATCCCCCTCAGAATCTTCTCTGTTTCAATGAGATCGCCTCTCATTCTTCTCAACTCCAGAGAGTACAGGCCCAATCTACTCAATCTCTCCTCATAGAAAAACACTCTCATCCCAGGAATCAATCTATTGAACCTATTCCACTGTTCCAAACGTGCCCATTATGGACTCGTGCTCAGAAAATTACCCCCAACAAATCCATTAAATGATCACGTCAGACACCTGCACCCTCTGAAGGGGAAGAAGTGACGCTTCAGTTGTACGGAACTCTGGTCAGACCCCGCCTGGAGTGACTGGGTTCAGTCCTGGGCCCCGCCCCTCAGGAAGGATATATTGGCCTCGGAGGGGGAGCAGCGCAGATTCACCAGAATGATACCGGGGCTAAAAGGGTTAAATTATAAGGACAGGTTGCACAGACTGGGTTTGTATACGAGAGAGAGAGACTCTAGTTCCTCTGGTGGGTGAGTCCAGAACAAGGGAGCATAACCTTAAAATTAGAGCCAGACCATTTGAGTGAAATCCAGAAGCACTCTTTCCACATGAAGGGTAGTGAAAACCTGGCCCCCAAATGCTGTAATGTTGAGGGATAAATAAAATTTAAGACGGAGATGGATAGATTTTTATGATAGCAAAATACTGCAGATGTTGGAAATCCGAAATAACAACAGAAAAAGCTGGAAAAGCTCAGCAGGTCAGGCAACATCCGTGGAGAGAAATTTGAGTTGACGTTTCGGGTTGGACCCTTCTTCAAAACTGGAAAGAAAAGAAACTAGATCGAAGGCAGGGCTGCGATCGGACAAAAGAATAAAAGAAACAAAAGAAGTAAAAGAGATTAGAAGCTAGGCCCCCATTTCATTTTCTCTTGTATTTGTTCCACTCCTTTTCCCCCCCCCTTTCCTTTTGTTTCTCTCTCACACCTGGCAGCTATCTTTTGCCCTGCCAGTACACTTTACACCTAATCTCAGCCTATTACCATCTCGTCTAGCTTCTAATCTCTTACTTCTTTTGTTTCTTTTATTCTTTTGTCCGATCGCAGCCCTGCCTTCGATCTAGTTTCTTTTCTTTCCAGTTTTGAAGAAGGGTCCAACCCGAAACGTCAACTCAAATTTCTCTCCACGGATGTTGCCTGACCTGCTGAGTTTTTCCAGCTTTTTCTGTTGTTATTATGGATAGATTTTTGTTGGGTATCAAGGGATATGGAGCAAAGGTGAGTAGATGGAGCGGAGATACAGATCAGCCATGATCTAAATGAATGGTGGAACAGTCTCGAGGGGCTGAATGGCCTCCTCCTGTTCCTAGCAACAAAATCCATCATGAAACAAAATGATTCTGCTCTTTTGCCCATCTCACTTTTGAGCGTTAGGTGTGCTGCGTTAAAGGAGATTACTATATTGGGCTGACCAAGAGCTGGGAGCAAGAAGCAATTTTCACCACGTTAGTTTTCATTCATCGTTTTTTTATGAACAGTATGTTTGACAAATTTAATTGCATTTCCCCCCCCACCCCCCCCGCAAACATATGTCAGAAAAGGAAACAGAAAGAGAAAATTGATCAGACACTTTGAATCCCTAAAGATAAATCTCTCACCATTAATCTCTGGGCAAATTCTGGATCTCAAACTGAAATCTTCTGACTACAGTACCGAAATATTTACAAAGATTCCAACAATTTCACACCGTGCCACTGAACACTGAATGACCAGATACCTCGTCACCAGACAGAAACGCCAAGTAATAATTTATAATCCCTTTGAATTAAATGTTCATGGAGAATTGGTGTATGCCTTTAAGCAACTTTTCATGACTAATGCTTCAAAAAGCTACAAGGGAAGCAACGATTACTCAATTCAGAGCATAGAATAGTTCTTTACTTTTTAAATAACTTGAATTCTCATCACTTCACTTTCCAGAACACCAAGAATGATTTACAACTAACAGATGATTCAGTGACTCTGTGGAACACACCTACAACAACGCTGCTCAACTAATTCAACAGTCTGCAACAAGTATTTTTGTCAAATGACAATATCAAAGGCACGACGCACAGTTCACTGGCCGAGCCATTCTATTGATTAGCATTTTCATACCGTGAACTATGGTGCACTGGGGCAATACATCAACAAGCAGGAGAACACAGCAGTCAGTGCAAACAAACCGTGCAGGTGGAGCCACACATCCCCCAACCTGGAGAGATACCTGGAAGATGTCAGACCTAAAAAAAAACACTTAAGCCGAACGATGATTGTGGGACGGAAGATGATGCAAGTCACCTGCTAAGGTGTCAGCCGCGGCTCAGTGGGCAGCACCCTCGCCTCTGGGTCAGGAGGTCGTGGGTTCAAGTCCCACTCCAGAGACTCGAGCATAAAACCCTACACACTCCAGTGCAGTACTGAGGGAGCGTCGCACTGTCAGAGGGGCAGTACTGAGGGAGTGCCGCACTGTCAGAGGGGCAGTACTGAACTGTCAGAGGGGCAGTAACATAGAAGATAGGAGCAGGAGAAGGCCATTCGGCCCCTCGAGGTTGCTCCGCCATTCAATGCGATCATGGCTGATCATCCAAATTCAGTACCCTGTCCCTGCTTTCTCCCCATATCCCTTGATCCCATTAGCCTAAAGAAATACATCTAAATCCTTCTTGAATATATTTAATGAATTGGCCTCAACTGCCTTCTGCGGTAGAGAATTCCACAGGTTCACCACACTCGGTGAAGAAATTCCTCCTCATCTCAGCACTAAATGGCTTAACCCTTATCCTTAGATTGTGACCCCTGGTTCTGGACTCCCCTGCCATCGGGAACAGCCTTCCTGCATCTAGTCTGTCTACTCCTGTTAGAATATTATAAGTTTCAATGAGATCCCCTCTCATTCTTCTAAATTCCAGCGAATATAAGCCTAATCGACCCAATCTCTCCTCGTATGTCATTCCTGCCATCCCAGGCATCAGTCTGGTGAATCTTCGCTGCACTCCCTTCATGGCAAGAACATCCTTCCTCAGATAAGGCGACCAAAACTGCACACAATACTCAAGGTGTGGTCTCACCAAGGCCCTGTACAACTGCAGCAAGACATCCTTGCTCCTGTACTCGAACCCTCTCGCTATGAAGGCCAGCATACCATTTGCCTTCTTAACCACCAGCTGCACCTGCATGCTTACCTTCAGCGACTGGTGCACAAGGACACCCAGGTCTCATTGCACTTCCCCTTCTCCCAATCTATTGCCGTTAAGATAATAATCTGCCTTCCTGTTTTTGCCACCAAAGTGGATAACCTTGCATTTATCCACATTATACTGCATCTGCCCAATCGCCCAACCTGTCCGAATCGTACTGGAGTTTCTCTGTATCCTCCTCACAGCACACACACCCACCCAGCTTTGTGTCAGCTGCAAACTTGGAGATATTACATCTAGTTCCCTCGTCCAGATCATTAATATATATTGTGAATAGCTGGGGTCCAAGGACCGATCCCTGCGGTACCCCACTAGTCACTGCCTGCCACTCGGAAAAAGACCCGTTTATTCCAACTCGTTGCTTCCTGTCTGCCAACCAGTTCTCTATCCAAGTCAATACCTTGCCCCCAATCCCATGTGCTTTAACTTTACACGCTAATCTCTTATGCGGGACCTTATCGAAAGCCTTCTGAAAGTCCAAATACACCACATCCACTGGTTCTCCCTTATCTATTTTACCAGTTACATCCTCAAAAAATTCCAGTAGATTAGTCAAGCATGATTTACCTTTTGTAAATCCATGTTGACTTTGTCCGATCCTGTCACTGTTTTCCAAGTGCTCTGCTATTACATCTTTTATAATAGACTCTAGCATTTTCCCCACTACCGATGTCAGGCTTACCGGTCTATAATTCCCCCATTTTCTCTCTACCACCTTTTTCAAATAGTGGGGTTACATTAGCTACCCACCAATCCATGGGGACTGTTCCAGAGTCTATAGAATTTTGGAAGATGACCAGCAATGCATCTACTATTTCTAGGGCCACTTCCTTAAGTACCCTAGGATGTAGATTATCAGGCCCTGGGGATTTATCAACCTTTAATCCCATCAATTTCCCCAACACCATTTCCCTACAAATAGTGATTTCATTCAGTTCCTCCCTCTCATTAGACCCTATGTTCCCGGACATCTCTGGGAGGTTATTTGTGTCCTCCTTTGTGAAGACAGAACCAAAGTATGTATTTAATTGGTCTGCCATGTCTTTGTTCCCCATTATAAATTCCCCTGATTCTGACTGCAAGGGACCTACACTTGACTTCACCAATCTTTTTCTCTTCACATATCTATAGAAGTTTTTACAGTCAGTTTTTATGTTCCCTGCAAGCTTACTCTCATACTCTATATTCCCCTCTTAATTAATCCCTTTGTCCTCCTTTGCTGAATTGTAAACTGCTCCCAATCCTCAGGTTTGCTGCTTTTTCTGGCCAATTTATATATCCTCTACTTGGATCTTATGCTATCCCTAATTTCCCTTGTCAGCCACGGTTGAGTCACCTTTTTTGTTTTATTTTTATGCCAAACAGGGATGAACAAATTCTGCAGCTCATCCATGCAATCTTTAAATGTTTGCCATTGCCTATTCACCGTCAACCCTTTAAGTAACATTCCCCAATCCATCCTAGCCAACTTGCACCTCATACCATCGTAGTTTCCTTTATTTAAATTCAGTGCCCAAGTTTCTGAATCAACTACTTCACTCTCCATCTTAATGAAGAATTCTATCGTAGTATGATCGCTCCTACCCAAGGGGCATTGCACAAGATTGCTAACTAATCCTCTCTCATTGCATAATACCCAGTCTAAGATGGCCTGATCTCTAGTTGGTTCTTCGACATATTGGTCCAGGAAACCATCCTGTATACACTCTAGGAATTCCTCCTCCACAGTATTGTTACTAATTTGGTTAGACCAATCTATATGTAGATTAAAGTCACCCATGATAACTGCTGTGCCCTTATTGCATGTGTTTCTAATTTCCTGTTTAATGCCATCCCCAACCTCAGCATTACTGTTTGGGGGTCTGTATACAACTCCCACTAACGTTTTCTGCCCCTTGGTATTTCTCTGCTCTACCCATACAGATTCCACATCACCAGAGCCAATATCCTTCCTTACTATCGTGTTAATCTCCTCTTTAACCAGCAATGCTACCCCACCACCTTTTCCTTTTTGCCTGTCCTTCCTGAATATTGAATGCCCCTGGATGTTGAATTCACAGCCTTGGTCACCCTGGAGCCATGTCTCCGTAATCCCAATTATATCATATCCGTTTACATCTATTTGCGTAGTTATTTCATCCACCTTATTATGAATGCTCCTCACATTAAGACACAAAGCCTTCAGGCTTGTTTTTATAACACTTAGACTTTTTAGAATTATTCTTTGCTGCGGCCATGTTTGATTTACACCCTTGATTTCTCTGACTTCCACTTTTGCTTTTCTCCTTCCTGTCTTTTGCTTCTATCCTTGCTTCGCTTTCCTCTGTCTCCCTGCACAGGTTCCCAATCCCCTGCCATTTTAATTTAAACCCTCCCTAACAGCACGCGCAAACACCCACACATGCGCCCCCCGCCCCCCCAAGGACATCGGTCCTGGTGCGGAGGGAGCGCCGCACTGGTCGGAGGGGGGCCGTGTTGAGGGAGCGCCACACTGGTCGGAGAGGGGCCGTGCTGAGGGAGTGCCGCACTGTCGGAGGGGCAGTCTTTCAGATGAGATGTTAAACCGAGGCCCCGTCTTCCCCCTCAGTTGGGCATAAAAGATCCCACGGCCACTATTTCAAAGAGAAGCAGGGGAGTTCTCCCCGGTGTCCTGGTCAATATTTCTCTCTCGATCAACTTCACAAAACCAGATTAACCAGTCGGTCTTCTCATTGCTGCCTGTGGGATCTTGCTGTGTGCCAAATGCTGCCATGTTTACTCAAGTGACTGCGCTTCATTTAACGTGAAGCACTTGGGAAATATTTTTCCGAGAGACGGGATGAGGCCATTTTAAAATCTGCTTTCCGTGTTGCCGTTTTGAGTAAATCATGGCTGATGTCCTGGGAAGGCGGCGAGGAGACATTGGCCGCAAAATTCGGTAGGTTAGCACCTCCCGTTAGCACCCAGCCACGGCGAATCGAAGGCCGCACACAACCTTCAATGGCAAATTAGCGCTGGCGCCAACAGTTAGTGCCTCTCACGGTGACGCCCCATTAATGACCCCGCTGCAGAATTGCCTTTCGCCCCGCTTTAGCGCCTCGCGCTGACAATGCCAGTAAGAGGAGGCGTCGCGCACTCCGAAGCACGCTGCAGGAGCGGTAATTAAAGGGAATGCTTCCGTGTCGCTTGAACATCGTGAAAAAGGGGCTCTCAGTGAAGGCACCATTTGTTACTGGCACCAGTCTGCTGCCTGCGCAAAATCTTCACACCTTCTCGTCAAAGATCTCCAAATGCTGCACTTTCTGAAAGTGATGGGGGCGACAATGGCCGTGGCCCATGCCATGGTGAAAAACACCACTGACAACTGAGGTTATACAGCCCGATTGGCCCTTCCCTTTCAGAGATGGAAACAGCCCGTGTGATTAAAGAGCGCTGTTTGGACTGCGCGTGGCCACCTTTATCGCTCGGCCGATAGTGGCCTAGGTTAGGAGTGCAGCACTTGATTTAGCGCTAACGATGAATTTTGCAGGAGCCAACAATTCAACTTTTAAGTTTTAGCACCCCAAATGGGGCTATACCGAATTTCCCCCCCCAATATGCAGAGTACGTCAAACCTCCAGTACATCTACAGATTTTCATCTTGTTCTACTGAACTCAACAAAGAAAGGACTGGGGGGGGGGGGGGGGAGGGGAAAGAGGAGTGAGAGAGAAAGGCTCTTTATAGAAAAGAGTTTATAAAATGGTTAAAGTATAGGGACAATGACACAGTGATGGTATCTTACATTACCACACTGTACAATTATATTATTAAATATCAGACGAAACCTAATCTGGTCCTGCTAGAACTGCAAAAAAGCAAGTCAGAGGAAAGGTGTGGTAATTACAGGTTTGATCAAAATCGACGTTTTTGCACATGTAAATACTCGCAAGGGCCAACGGCAATGTTCCCACTAATTTTTTTGGGGTGTTTGGCCCCTTTAACAGACTACGTGGCCCAGTTTCCCACGCATCCACGGTTATTTCAATTGTAAAGCCATTGGGCGGCCGGCGCGGGGCCTCCAGATCGCTGCACGGCCACGCAGCTCAACGGGAACACTGGCCAGTGAGCCACCCAAATTACTTTCAGTTTCCAAATAAAGAACATATCTACTTTCTAGGTCTTCTATTGGCGAGCATTTGGCATCTGTTTTCCATATCAAACAGTTACAGAAATAGTCAAAAGGAAAAAAAAAATTTGTATTTTTCCAGCGTCTTTTACCACCTCAGGATGGCCCAAAGCGCTTCACAGCCAATGAAGTATTTTTTGAAGTGTAGTCACTGTTGTAATGTAGGAAACATGGCAGCCAATTTGCGCACAGCAAGTTCCCACAAACAGCAATGTGATAATGACCAGATAATCGGAATTTAGGTGTTGGTTGATGGAGAACTTTGGCCAGGACACTGGGGAGAACTCCCCTACTCTTCTTCAAAATAGTGCCACGGGATCTTTTACATCCACCTGAGAGAGCAGATGGGGCCTTGGTTTTACGTCTCATCCAAAAGATGCCACCTCCGACAGCGCGGCGCTCCCTCAGCACTGCCCCTCCGACAGCGCGGCGCTCCCTCAGCACTGCCCCTCCGACAGCGCGGCGCTCCCTCAGCACTGCCCCTCCGACAGCGCGGCGCTCCCTCAGCACTGCCCCTCCGACAGTGCGGCGCTCCCTCAGCACTGCGGTGGAGTGTCAGCCTAGATTCTGTGCTCGAGTCTCTGGAGTGGGACTTGAACCCACAACCTTCTGACTCGGTGTGCTACCCATGAGCCAAGGCTGACACCACTGAACAGCAAGAGGTTTCACTGCAATATAAAGTGTTAAATCATGATCCAGTCACTGGTTCATTTATTTGCTAAATACGTTACAAGTTCACTTGATTTCTACTTTTCGCTTCGTGTCTCCGCCCACTTCCTTCCACAGGGAGGAGGAATTAATTTCAATTATTAAATCACTAATGTGTTTCACCTCGAAGTGTAGATGGGTTTAGAAGAGTGATTCAGTACAGGCCTGCAATCAGGGGAAGTGGTCCTGCACACAATGAGGCATCATCTGGTTTTAAGCAACAGAGAAGAGGAATTCAAAGTTGAGCTGAGAGAGGAGGAGGCTACTTGAGAAAGTGACGGAGGGAAGAATCTGAATCAAGGAGATGCAAGTGGGAGGAACAGGTCGACCAAAAGAAATTCCACTCCTGGGGCAGCACCAACCGAGGCACCAGAATCTGGGGCAGGACCGTGTCCCGCTAGGTTTCCGCCTCTTGCGAAAGCTGTTGTGTATTTTGAATGTGTATTTGAATTGTCCCACATAGCTTACCGTAGTTGTGATGTGCAATGCACTATAGGAAATAGAGTGCATGATGTGATGATGATTCTCTGGAAAGATGGCTGTTAACTGAACTCTGTCTCCTGCGTACTCTTAAATGTTATACAAGCAAGGTTATTAAACTCGAGATTTAACAAAAGTGGCGACGAGGACGTCTGAACTTACATGGCTCTGCTGTGCGGAAGATAGTCGGGTTTTACGTGTTTAAAACTATTATTTTTTGCCGTGGACAGTTAAAAGTGAGGCTGGCTCGAGGATGAAGGAGCTTGAAATGGCAGGAAGATGAGATGGCGTATAAGGTACTAACGACTTGAGGAAGGGGAGGAAAAACAATGAGTAAATCAGGAAGGACATTTATTCAACTGTGAAACGATCTGTGAATTGAAGCACTTAACTGATAGCGATTTTAGTTGAGTTCAACATTGGAAGGATCCTTAGTGAATGATAATTAGGAGCCCGAGAGAAGGAAAATGGCTGGAATTATCAGTAACATTGGACCGTTTGATGAGAATGTCGAACAATGGAGCTCATACACAGAACGATTTGAATACTTCACACAAGCAAATGGCATTGGAGGGAACAAAGAAGTACCTACATTGTTAAGTGTGATGGGACCAAAGACTTTCAATCTTTTGCATACTTTAGTGCATCCAGATAAACCAGGGACTAACAAGTGCCAGGAGGCTTCATGACAGCAAAGGACACGCTCCTGAAGTCAGAGGCTTTGACGCATTTTAACCCTTCAGTACTAATAGTTAGCTTGCGATGCATCGTCATATGGTGTGGGAGCGGTCGTTTCTCATGTCATGCCAAACGGAGAAGAGAAGCCGATAGCATTCGTATCTAGGACTTCGAACAGAGCTGAAACTAACTCCGCCCAAATAGAACGAGAAGCACTGAGCATCATTTTTGGCGTTCGCAAGTTTCACCAATATTTGTACGGGAGACAGTTCACCCTACTAACAGATCACCGCCCTCGCACGACCATCTTCGGGCCACATACAGGGATTCCGTCACTTGCTGCGAGCAGAATGCAAAGGTGGGCGCTGCTGTTGTCTGCACACACATTTGACATTAGATATCGTAAGTCTGACCTGCATGGCAATGCCGACGGTCTTTCCAGGTTGCCGCTGCCGGTCACCAAGCCTATGATGCGTAGCATTGACATCTGCTATTTTAGGCAGGTGGAGAACGCGCCTGTTACTTCGACACAGGTCCGACGAAACACCAGAAATGACCCGGTGTTGTCTGCAGTGCTGGACATTATAGTCAGGGGAAGCTTGAAAGCGATGACCCAAACCTGAAACCATATCTCTTAAGGAGAAACGAACTGTCAGTGCAGTCTGGATGTTTGCTGTGGTGGAGGAGAGTGGTTATTCCACCATCGCTATGGAAACCAGTGTTACAGCAACTATACTCCGGACACTGCGGAATGGTTCATATGAAATAAATAGCGAGGAGCTACTTCTGGCGGCTGGGTATGGATGGACAGATTGAGGACAAAGCTAAAACCTGTTCCTCATGTCAGAGTTCGTAATGTGCCACAGCTTGCACCTCTTCACCCCTGGGACTTTCCGGAGGAAGCATGGCACCGCATTCATGTAGACTTTGCAGGTCCATGCGAGGAGAGAATGTTCCTGGTGGCTGTTGACGCGCACAGTAAGTGGCCAGAGGTTGTTATAATGAGGTCCACCACCGCTGAGAAGACCATCGAGAAGTTAGGTGAGGTGTTCAGCCAATTTGGATCTCCGATGCAACTTGTCTCAGACAACGGTCCACAGTGGGTGTCACAAGAAATGGCTACATTCCTGCAGGTGAATGGCGTACAATATATCAAATGCCACAATCAAGTTCCGAAAGAAAGGAGAGGGAACAGGATCAACAGCATGGGACATTCCCCAGGCAGATCAGGACTCATCCGGGTCATAGAGGCAATAAGTTTAAGCGGTCATGCTGTTTGTTGATCATTGCAGTAGAACGCAGAGTGCCACACAGGAGATCACCAGAGAATTCGGGAAATCAAAGCATATCTGGGATTTCCCCAAACAAATACCAGACTTAGACAGCAACAACCGGTATAAAACACCAAACAATACTTTATCCCTCAGAGGGTCTTAAATTTGGATGCTCCTTTGGGGAACAAAAAACATGCCAGTTGGCATGAGGACCTCTTGGCAACATTGGCTCATCAGGTTAGCCGGCATTACCATGAACACAGGCACGAGGCGGCCATTCAACCCCTCAATCAGATGATGGTTGATCTGTATCTTCATTTACCCGCCTTTGCTCCATACCCCTGGATACCCTTACCCAACAAAAATCTATCGCTCTCAATCATGAAAACTCCAATGTTTCCTCAGCATCCACAGCCTTAGAGAGAGAGAGACAAGCGCGAGAGCAAGAGAGCGAGCGATCCAGATTTATAGTATGCATTAGGTGAAAAAGTGCTCCCTGATGTTCCTCCCAAATGCTCTAGCTCTAAAGTTTAAGATTATTTCCCCATGTTCCGGATTCTCCCATCACAAAGAATAGTTTCTCAGTATCTACCCTAAACAAATCCTTTAACATTTTAAAATACCTCAATCACATCACTCCTTAATCTTCGATACTCGAGGGAATACAAGCCCAGTCTGCACAACCTGTCCTCATAATTCAACCCTTTTATCCCCGGTATTATTCTGGTGAATCTGCGCTGCCCCCCCCCTCTCCAAGGCCAATATATCCTTCCTGAGGTGCGGGACCCAGAACTGAACAGTGTCCAGATGGGGTCCGACCAGCATAGAAACGTAGAAGATGGAGCAGGAGTAGGCCATTCGGCCCCTCGAGCCTGCTCTGCCATTCAATGCGATCATGGCTGATCATCCAAATTCAGTACCCAGTCCCTGCCTTCTCCCCATACACCTTGATCCCTTTAGCCATAAGAAATATATCTAACACCTACTTGAATATATTTAATAAGTTGGCCTCCACTGCCTTCTGTGGTAGAGAATTCCACAGGTTCACCACTCTCTGGGTGAAGAAATTCCTCCTCAGTCCTAAATGGCTTACCCCATATCCTGTGACTCCTGGTTCTTGACTCCGCCACCATCAGGAACATCCTTCCTGCATCTAGTCCTGTTAGAATTTTATAAGTTTCAATGAGATCCCCTCTCATTCTTCTAAACTCTAGTGAATATAAGCCTAATCGACCCAATCTCTCCTCATACGTCATTCCTACCATCCCAGGTATCAGTCTGGTGAATCTTCGCTGCACTTCCTCCATGGCAAGAACATTCTTCCTCAGATAAGGCGACCAAAACTGCACACAATACTCAAGGTGTGGTCTCACCAAGGCCCTGTACAAATGCAGCAAGACACCCTTGCTCCTGTACTCTAATCCTCTCGCTACGAAGGCCAACATACCATTTGCCTTCTTAACCGCCTGCTGCAGCTGCATGCTTACCTTCAGCGACTGGTGCACAAGGACACTCTGGTCTCATTGCACTTCCCCTTCTCCCACTTCCCCTTCTCCCAATCTATTGCCGTTCAGATAATAACCTGCCTTCCTGTTTTTGCCACCAAAGTGGATAACCTCGCATTTATCCACATTATACTGCATCTGCCCAATCACCCAACCTGTCCAAATCGTACTGGAGTTTCTCTGCATTCACCTCACAGCACACACACCCACCCAGCTTTGTGTCATCTGCAAACTTGGAGATATTACATCTAGTTCCCTCGTCTAGATCATTAATATATATTGTGAATAGCTGGGGTCTAGCACTGATCCCTGCGGTACCCCACTAGTCACTGCCTGCCACTCGGAAAAAGACCTGTTAATTCCAACTCTTGGCTTCCTGTCTATTCCAACTCTTGGCTTCCTGTCTGCCAACCAGTTCTCTATCCAAGTCAGTACCTTACCCCCAATCCCATGTGCTTTAACTTTGCACACTAATCTCTTGTGGGACCTTATCGAAAGCCTTCTGAAAGTCCAAATACACGACATCCACAGGTTCTCCCTCATCTGTGCTACCAGTCACATCCTCAAAAAATTCCAGTAGATTAGTCAAGCATGATTTACCTTTTGTAAATCCATGTTGACTTTGTCTGATCCTGTCACTGTTTTCCAAGTGCTCTGCTATTACATCTTTTATAATGGACTCGAGCATTTTCCCCACTAGCAATGTCAGGTTTACCGGTCTATAACTCTCCGTTTTCTCTACCAACTTTTTTAAATAGTGGGGTTACATTAGCTACCCTCCAATACATGGGAACTGTTCTAGAGTGTATAGAATTTCTAGGGCCACTCCCTTAAGTACCCCAAGTATCAGGCCCTGGGGATTTATCGGCCTTCAATCCCATCAATTTCCCGAACATCATTTCCCTACAAATACAGATTTCTTTCAGTTCCTCCCTCTCATTAGACCCAATGTTCCCCGACATCTCTGGGAGGTTATTTGTGTCCTCCTTTGTGAAGGCAGAATCAAAGTATGTATTTAATTGGTCTGCCATTTCTTTGTTCCCCATTATAAATTCCCCTAATTCTGACTGCAAGGGACCTACGCTTGACTTCACCAATCTTTTTCTCTTCACATATCTATAGAAGCTTTTACAGTCAATTTTTATGTTCCCTGCAAGCTTACTCGCGTATTCTATTTCCCCCCTCTCAATTAATCCTTTTTGTCCTCCTTTGCTGAATCCTAAATTGCTCCCAATCCTCAGGTTTGCTGCTTTTTCTGGCCAATTTTTATGTCCTCTCCTTTAATCTTATGCTATCCCTAATTTCCCTTGTTAGCCATGGTTGAGTCACCTTTTTTGTTTTATTTTTATGCCAAACAGGGATGAACAAATTTTGTAGTTCATCCATGCGATCTTTAAATGTTTGCCATTGCCTATCCACCATCAACCCTTTAAGCAACGTTCCCCAATCCATCCTAGCCAACTTGCGCCTCATACCATCGTAGTTTCCTTTATTTAAATTCAGGACCCTAGTCTCAGAGTCAACTACTTCACTCTCCATCTTAATGAAGAATTCTATCATATTATGCTCGCTCTTGCCCAAGGGACTTCGCACAAGATTACTAATTAACCCTTTCCCATTACATAATACCCAGTCTAAGATGGCCTAATCTCTAGTTGGTTCCTCGACATATTGGTCCAGGAAACCATCCTGTATACACTCTAGGAATTCCTCCTCCACAGTATAGTTACTAATTTGGTTAGCCCAATCTATATGTAGATTAAAGTCACCCATGATAACTGCTGTGCCCTTATTGCACGTGTCTAATTTCCCATTTAATGTCATCCCCAACCTCAGCATTACTGTTTGGGGGTCTGTATACAACTCCCACTAATGTTTTCTGCCCCTTGGTATTTCTCAGCTCTACCCATACAGATTCCACGTCAGAGCTAATATCCTTCTGTGCTTGGCTAATCTACTGGAATTTTGTGAGGATGTAACTGGTAAAATAGATAAGGGAGAACCAGTGGATGTGGTGTATTTGGACTTTCAGAAGGCTTTCGATAAGGTCCCGCATAAGAGATTAGCGTGTAAAGTTAAGGCACATGGGATTGGGAGCAAGGTATTGACTTGGATAGAGAACTGGTTGGCAGACAGAAAGCAAAGAGTTGGAATAAATGGGTCATTTTCCGAGTGGCAGGCAGTGACTAGTGGGGTACTGCAGGGATCGGTCCTAGGACCCCAGCTAGTCACAATATATATTAATGATCTAGACAAGGAAACTAGATGCAATATCTCCAAATTTGCAGACAACACAAAGCTGGGTGGGCGTGTGTGCTGTGAGGAGGATGCCGAGAAACTCCAGGATGATTTGGACAGGTTGGGTGATTGGGCAGAAGCATGGCAGATGCAATATAACGTGGATAAAATGTGAGGTTATCCACTTTGGTAGCAAAAAACAGGAAGGCAGATTATCTGAATGGCAATAGATTGGGAGAAGGGGAAGTGCAACGAGACCTGGGTGTCCTTGTGCACCAGCCACTGAAGGTAAGCATGCAGGTGCAGCAGGCGGTTAAGGCGGCAAATAGTATGTTGGCCTTCGTAGTGAGGGTTTGAGTACAGGAACAAGGATGTCTTGCTGCAGTTGTACAGGGCCTTGGTGAGACCACATCTTGAGTATTGTGTGCAGTTTTGGTCGCCTTATCTGAGGAAGGCTGTTCTTGCCATGGAAGGAGTTCAGCGAAGATTCACCAGGCTGATACCTGGGATGACAGGAATGACGTACGAGGAGAGATTGGGTCAATTGGGCTTGTACTCGCTGGAGTTTCGATGAGAGGGGATCTCTGATACTTAAAA
This sequence comes from Somniosus microcephalus, assembly GCF_052327205.1. Classification (NCBI taxonomy): domain Eukaryota; kingdom Metazoa; phylum Chordata; class Chondrichthyes; order Squaliformes; family Somniosidae; genus Somniosus; species Somniosus microcephalus. The sequence continues at coordinate 104,601,676 of NC_141002.1, read as the reverse complement.
TTCTGACAGGACTGGACAGACTAGATGCAGGATGTTCTTGATGGTCGGGGAGTCCAGAACCAGGGGTCACAGTCTAAGGATAAGGGGTAGGCCATTTAGGACAGAAATGAGGAGGAATTTCTTCACCCAGAGTGGTGAACCTGTGGAATTCTCTACCACAGAAGGCAGTAGAGGCCAATACATTAAATATATTCAAGAAGGAGTTGGATATATTTCTTAAGGCCAAAGGGATCAAGGGGTATGGGGAGAAAGCAGGGACAGGGTACTGAATTTGGATGATCAGCCATGATCTCATTGAATGGCAGAGCAGGCTCGAGGGGCCAAATGGCCTACTCCTGCTCCGATCTTCTATGTATCTATGTATGTTTCTTCTTTACTATTGTGTTAATCTCCTCTTTAACCAGCAATGCTACCCCACCTCCTTTTCGCCTGTCTTTCCTGAATATTGAATACCCCTGGATGTTGAATTCCCAGCCTTGGTCACCCTGGAGCCGTGTCTCCGTAATCCCAATTATATCATATCCATTTACATCTATTTGCGTAGCTAATTCATGCACCTTATTACGAATGCTCCTCGCATTATGACAAAGTCTTCAGGTTTGTTTAACACTCAGTCCTTTTAGAATTATTTACTGTACCCGCTTGATTTACACCCTTGATTTCTCTGCTTTCCACTTTTGCTTTTCTCCTTCCTGTCTTTTGCTTCTATCCTTGCTTCCCTTCCCTTCATCTCCCTGCACAGGTTCCCAACCCCCTGCCATTTTAATTTAAACCCTCCCCAACAGCATGAGCAAACACTCCCCCTAGGACATCAGACCAAGGCGCTCTACAACTGAATCTTCACTTCTTCCCCTCGCGAGGACTTCCTGCAAACAGCCGGCCTTACAATGAGGACCTTCTGGCTGTGTTGGCAGACGCAGGCGGGCACCATCCACTGGTCACCAGCCAATGCCAAAACCAAACCAAGAACTAAGAGCAGGAGCAGGCCATTCAGCCGCTCAAGCCTTCTCCACCATTCAATAAGATCATGACTTATCTTCAACCTCATCTCCACTTTCCCGCCCCATCCCCATATCCCTCGATTCCCCTAGAGTCCAAAAATCGATCGAGCTCAGCCTTGAATATACTCAACGACTCAGCATCTACAGCCCTTTCGGGTAGAGAATTCCAAAGATTCACAACCCTCCGAGTGTAGAAATTCCTCCTCATCTCAGTCTTAAATGGCTGACCCCTTATCCTGAGACTATGCCCCCTGGTTCGCAACTCTCCAGTCAGGGGAAACAACCTCTCAGCATCTACCCTGTCAATCCCCCTCAGAATCCTCTATTTGCTCAAAGAATGGAACCAGACAAGAGTATTTTGAGATTGGAAGTTCTTATGAGGTACCACTTCAACACAGCAAGCAGAATCGTGAAAACAAAAACACATTGTCTATGCTGGGTAACTATGAGAGGAAAAACCATAATACTGTAAAAACTAGAGTTATTGTTGTAGAACATTAATGGACTTTGATCTTTCACCAAGAAAACCATGGTCCATTTGTGACCAAGAAGTCTTGAAGTGATTGAAAGTGGGAAGTGAAAAAAAAAAACCAAGAAGGGTAGAGAGCTAAAAGAAATCACAAGGGTGATTAGCAATTCATTGTAGTCTAATCATAGAAATTTACAGCACAGAAAGAGGCCATTCGGCCCATTGCGTCGGTGCCGGCCAAAAATGAGCCTAACCCACTTTCCAGCTCTTGGTCCGTAGCCCTGTAGGTTACGGCACTTCAAGGGCATAGCCAAGTACTTGGTAAATGTGATGAGGGTCTCTGCCTCCACCACCCTTTCAGGCAGTGAGTTCCAGACCCCCACCACCCTCTGGGTGAAAAAAGTTCTCAAATCCCCTCTAATCCTCCTACTAATTACTTTAAATCTCTGCCCCCTGGTTATTGACCTGAGGGAAATAGGTCCTTCCTGTCCACTCTATCTTGGCCCCTCATAATTTTATACACCTCAATCAAGTCTCCCCTCAGCCTCCTCTGTTCCAAAGAAAACAACCCCAGCCCATCCAATCTTTCCTCATTGCTAAAATCCCCCAGCCCAGGCAACATCCTCGTAAATCTCCTCTGTACTCTCTCTAGTGCAATCACATCTTGTAATTGGTTGACAATATGGAATTCACTTCCAATGAGGAGGAAGAGTTTGATGCACAGCTCTCTTGCTCCACGGTAATGCAGTAATGGCAGTAGGACTGCTTGCCAAATAATGTGAAATGAATAATTGTTGGGTATGGGCTTCTGGTGTGAAAGAACTTGTATTTGATAGCAAAGTGCCTCGCACACAATGGATTCGTTTTGAAGCGCAGTCACTTAGTATTTGGTAAATGCAGCAGCCAACTTGCACACGGTGAGGTCCCATGGACAGAAACCTGCACCGAGTGAGCAGTTATTGGTTTTGGCGGCGTTGGATCATTTTGCACTAATGTTTGAAGAGCAAATCTTTCATTAGTTCAAGTGCACCTGTATTACTCCAGGAGTGTCTTTTTTCCTCGTTTTCACGCTGATCTAATTTGTCAGCCGAGAGAGGGGGCAGAGAACATTGGTGACTTTTAATGCAAATATTGTAATTCACTGTAACCTAAACACATTCTGGCAACACACTTTTGGAAGTAAAAAAAATCAAAGCACGGCAGTGATCGGTGAGATTGTGGGAGGGGAACAAAGCGCCATTTGCCTTTGAGTTTCATTACGGATGTCAAAGCAGTTGGTTTGTGCCGAGGTGTTCACATCTTGCCATGACTGAGGAGTCTGCAGAGTATGTGCGGGCGGGCTTGGTTTTGAAATGCTTTATACGTGTCTGCGCTGCCCATAGACTAACTGGAGTGCCTGTGGTACTGTGCTGTGTCCTTACTTATTTTCACCATTCTTCAAGTCAGAAACTTTGAAATTCATATTACAGAAGTGAGTTGGTTCTACTAAGCATTCTTGGACCCCATAGTAAAGAAAGAGACTTGCATTTCTATAGCACCTTTCACAACCTCAGAATGTCCCAAAGCGCTTTACAGCCGATGAAGTACTTTTGAAGTGTAGTCACTGTTGTAATGTAGGAAACACAGCAGCCAATTTGCACACAGCAAGCTCCCACAATAATAAATGTTCAAGTTGCATCTCAGTCGAGCATTGAATCATAGAACGGTTACAGCACAGGAGGGGGGCCATTTGGCCCGTCGAGCCCGTGCCAGCTCTCTGCAAGAACACTCCACCTAGTCCCACTCCCCCGCCCTTTCCCTGTAGCCCTGCAAATTTTTTTCCTTCAGGTGCTTCTCCAATTCCCTTTTGAAAGCCACGATTGAGTCGGCCTCCACCACCCTTTCAGGCAGTGCATTCCAGATCATAACCACTTGCTACGTAAAAAAGTTTTTCCTCATGGCGCCTTTGGTTCTTCTGCCAATCACCTTAAATCCGTGTCCTCTGGTTCTCGACCCTTCTGCCAATGGGAACAGTTTCTCTCTATCTACTCTGTCCAGACCCCTCATGATTTTGAGCATCTCTATCAAATCTCCTCTCAACCTTCTCTGCTCCAAGGAGAACAACCCCAGCCTCTCCAGTCTATCCATGTAACTGAAGTCCCTCATTCCTGGAACCAGTCTCGTAAATCTTTCCTGCACCCTCTCTAAAGCCTGCACATCCTTCCTAAAGTGCGGTGCCCAGAATTGGACACAATACTCCAAGTTGAGGCTGAACCAGTGTTTTATACAGGTTCATCATAATTTCCCCACATAATGAAGCCCAGGATCCCATGAGCTTTTTTAACCGCTTTCTCAACCTGCCCTGCCACCTTCAATGATTTGTGCACATATACCCCCAGTCTCTGTTTGTGCACCCCCTTTAGGATTGTACCCTTTAGTTTATATTGCCTCTCCTTGTTCTTCCTACCAGAATGTATCACTTCGCACTTTTCTGCGTTAAATTTCATCTGTCACATGTCCGCCCATTCCACGAGCCTGTCGGTGTCTTCTTGAAGTCCATCACTCCTCCTCACGTCACTATACTTCCAAGTTTTGAGTCATCTGCAAATTTTGAAATTGTGCCCTGTACACCCACATCCAAGTCATTAATATAGATCAAGAAAAGCAGTGGTCCTAGTACCGACCCCTGGGGAACACCGCTTCAATATTACGTCAAGGTATAAAAGAATTAGATTTATTCAGAATAAACAGGCGGTTGTGGGAGGGATGCAGCTCCAACATAGTGAACATCTAGTACCCGGGCTGAAATTAAATATTTAATTGAGGACGTTTATTATTTGTGCTTTTAGCTGCGATTTATTTCAGATTGGCAATCTGCACGATGAACACTGCTTGGTGTGGGTGAGAAAACTTGAATAATGAATCAGATTGTAATGTTACAAATTTGTTCCTGAATTGAGTAAAAGAACCTATGATTCAGAAGGACATCATGAAATGTTTTGATGGTATAAATAAAGGAGAAACTGTAAGCAGAGTGGGTCAGGAAGGGAGAGAGTAACAAATGTAATAAGGCATCAGTGACTAAGGTGACATCAGGGAAAAACAGAAATAAGACAAAGCTAAAGGCACTATATCTGAACGTGCGAAGCAGTCGCAACAAAATAGATGAATTAATAGCACAGATAGAAATTAACAGGTTTGATCGACTAGCCATTACGGAGATGTGGTTGCAAAGTGGCCAAGGTTGGGAACTAAATATTCCAGGATACTTAACTCTTAGAAGAGACAGGCAAAATGGAAAAGGAGGAGGGGTAGCCCTGATAATAAAGGATGGGATAAAGACAGCAGAGAGAAAGGATCTTAGCTTTGAAAATCAAGAAGTAGAATCAGTTTGGGTGGAGCTAAGAAACAGCAAGGGGCAGGAAACATTGGTGGGAGTTGTTTATAGGCCCCCAAACAATAGTTGTAATGTAGGGCAGAGTATAAATCAGGAAATTAGAGGCACATGTAACAAGGGTAATACAGTGATCATGGGGAACTTTAATCTACATATAGACCGGGCAAACCAAATTTGCAATAATAGTGTGGAGGACGAATTCATGGAACGTATGCAAGATAGTTTTCTAGATCAGTATGTTGAGGAACCAACGAGGGAACAGGTTATTTTAGATCTAGTATTGTGCAATGAGAAAGATTAATTACCTTATAATAAAGGGGCCTTTTGGGAAGTATGATCATAATATGATAGCATTTTATATTGAGTTTGAAAGTGATTTAGTTAAATCTGAAACTAGGGTCTTAAATCTAAACAAAGCAAACTATGTAGGTATGAAGGGCGAGTTGGCAAAGGTAGATTGGGAAACTACATTAAAAGGTATGATGATAGACAAGCAATAGCTAGCATTTAAAGAATACATAATTTACAACAAATATACATTCCTTTAAAAGGCACAAAAACCCCACTGGAAAAGTGGTCCAACCGTGGCTAACAAGAGAAGTTAAAGATAGTATTAGATCAAAGGAAGAGGCTTATAATGTTGCCAAAAATAGTAAGCCTGAGGATTGGGAGGATTTTAGAATTCAGAAAGGAGGACCAAGAAATTGATAAAGAAAGGGAAAATAGAATGAGAGTAAACTAGCGAGAGACATAAAAACAGACTGTAAAAGCTTCTATAGGTATGTAAAAAGGAAAAGATTAGCGAAAGTGTGGGTCCCTTACAGGCTGAGACAGGAGAAATTATAATGGGAAATAAGGAAATGGCAGAGAAATTAAACAAATACTTTGGTGGAGAAATTCCAGTATCGCCCCATTTGGGGCGCTAACTTTTGAAAGCTGAGAAACTTAGCGCCAGGCGCTAATGATCCCAGCTTTTGAAAAATTTGGTGTTTAGCGCTCCAGGAAGGAAGTGGAGTGCTAAATCAGGTGCTTCACTTCCTTCCTGGAGCGCTAAAGGACGCAGGCGGGGCAGTAGTGGTGCAGCGCTGCCAAGATCAGAGGCTCTTTCCCTCCCTTAAAGGGACAGGCCTTTTTTTTTATAACACAGCGAGTTATGATGATCTGGAATGCGCTGCCTGAAAGGGCGGTGGAAACAAATTCAATAGTGACTTTCAAAAGGGAATTGAATACTTGGAGGAGAAAATTTGCAGGGCTGTGGGAAAAGAGCAGGGGGAGTGGGACTAATTGGAGAGCTCTTTCAAAGAGCCGGCACAGGCATGATGGGTCAAATGGTCTCCTTCTGTGCTGTGTCATTCTATGACATGAGGCTTTTTATGGTGTTTTTTTTTATTTTTTAAAAAGACAGTAGCTTAGAAACCACGTAACTAATATTTGATCGCTCAATACTGGCAAGATTAGTTCAGTGTTATGCGATGCTTTTTGACTAAAGGTCAATTAAAATGAAATTCTTACTTATATTTAAATGTTATAGAATCATAGAAATTTACAGCACAGAAGGAGGCCATTCGGCCCATCATGTCCGTGCCGGCCGACAGAGCTATCCAGCCTAATCCCACTGCCTAGCTCTTGGTCCGTAGCCCTGTGGGTTACGGAACGTCAAGTGTATATCCAAGTACTTTTTGAATGTGATGAGGGTCTCTGCCTCTACCACCCTTTCAGGCAGTGAGTTCCAGACCCCCACCACCCTCTGGGTGAAGAAAGTTCCCCTCTAATCCTTCTACCAATTACTTTAAATCTCTGCCCCCTGGCCATTGACCTCTCTGCTAAGGGAAATAGGTCCTTCCTATCCACTCTATCTAGGCCCCTCAATTTTATGCACCTCAATTAAATCTCCCCTCAGCCTCCTCTGTTCCAAAGAAAACAACCCCAGCCTATCCAACCTCAGAATGTCCCAAAGCGTTTTACAGCCAACGAAGTACTTTTGAAGTGTACTCACTGTTGTAATGTAGGAAACACACAGCAAGCTCCCACAAACAGCAATGTGATAACGACCAGATATAATCTGTTTAGATGTTGGTGGTTGAAGGATAAATATTGGCCCAGGACACTGGGGAGAACTCCTCCGCTCCTCTTTGAAATAGTGGCCGTGGGATCTTTTACATCCACCCGAGAGCAGACTGGGCCTCAATTTAATGTGTCGCCCGAAAGATGGCACCTCTGACAGTGCAGTGCTCCCTCAGTACTGCACGGGGAGTGTCAGCCTGGATTTTGTGCTCAAGTTTCGGGAGTGGGGCTTGAACCCATGACCTTCTGACTCAGAGGAGAGTGCGCTGCCCACTGAGCCACAGCTGACACAATGAGGACGGTTCTTTCTGAAATACACCCTTTTTATATAAAGCGATGTTTGTAGCTGAATTTGCGGATCCGGCAATGTTTACATGGGACACAAGATTTTCATTCCACCGCTAGAACAGTAATAATAATACCAATACGATAGCAAAATACTGCGGATGCAGGAAATCCAAAATAACTGAAAATGCTGGAGCTACTCAGCAGGCCAGGCAGCATCCGTGGAGAGAGAAACAGAGTTAACGTTTCAGGTCAAAGACCCTTTGTCAGAACTGGAGAAAGGCAGGAAATGAAAAGCAGGTTTAGGGGCTGGGAAAGGGGGGAGGGGGATGAAAGGGAAGGTCAGCGATAGTGATTTTGCTGACTAACTCACTTATGGCCCCAGCCAAACTTTCTGGAGAAATTAGTCAAGATTACAGCAGATCTCAATCCTGTCTGCCAAAGTCCAGCAGGGATTGCAATCAGGAGACGGAGCCCTGCCCGAGCTTCCCTCCCCCCCCTTTTTGCTGTGTAACTCCCTACCCAACAGCACTGTGGAATAATACCAACCCCATTATCACCAATAGTGCAGTAACTCCGTTTGACAGTAGTGGAACTTCCACTCGGTTCAGTGTTCAGCTAATAGTCAGTGCTGAGGCTAGTCTGTCGCTGCTCAGATAGCCGTGCATCAGGGAGCAATCACACCTTGGCTTCCAATTTTTTCTAGTTTGGATGAGGTAAACAAAACCAAACATGGCCTTGTTTACTGCCCCAGTATTATCTCTGCTGTCGGTGGGCGATGGAACTGGTTAAACTGTATTCAGTGAAGAAAGAATGATCATTATCTTGCCTGGTTCATTAACTTTGCCGCTTTCAACACTTCACATGAATTTATCCTGTTGCACTACATCACCTCGGTCATGAATCTTATCATGACTCATGAAGTAACACTGGGCGGCCAGCTGGTGGTGCTGTCCAAGGAGTATAAATACTCAGGCATGGGCCCAGCTTGCTCAGGATGTTTCTGTAACCAGGAACTAGTGATGTAACTAGAATCTCATGGTTGTGAAACAGTTGATTAAAGCCTCGTTTTAAAATCAAACCAAGGGCTCAGTAGTCTTTTTACATCAACCTCCGAACTGGTTCACTCATCTTCTACGTCACAACTCTGTCCAGATCAGCTCAGACAAGCTTTAGGTGAAATTAGCTTTGGCTGAGTGAAGCTTAATACAGACTCCAGATACAAGGCTGTTTATTGATCCTAAATAAACAGAGGATGCGGGTTTAACAGAGATTGCCAACCCACACCACTTTAGGTTTAGCTTCTTTTGCTGACTAACTCACTTATGGCCCCAGCCAAACTTTCTGGAGAAATGAGTCAAGATTACAGTCAATCCTGTCCGTCAAAGTCCAGCAGGGATTGCAATTGGGAGACGGAGCCCTGCCCGAGCTTCCCTTCCCTTCCCCCCCCTGCCCTTGCTGTGTGTAACTCCCTACCCAACAGCACCGTGGGAGTAACCTAAAGTGCTTTGGGACATCCCAAGGATGTGAAATTCGCTAGATCAGTAAAAGTCACTCTTTCAATAATACGCCAACTATTGCAACAGCATCACACCAGGTGCCGCTCCTCCCTTACTCCTAACCCACTTTCACCTTCCTCAAATAGGTTTATTCAGAAAGAACCCTGACCTAAATTACACACCACATATTAAATGCAAGGCACCAACCTAATACTGATCAATTTTTCCTACAATGCACAACAGGACATTTTAGTATATGGTTTCCATAATGAATAAGTGGCCCAACTGGAAAACTAGCAATACATTAAAACTGAAAAATGGCTCGGACCAGTTATACTACTTGCTCTTATATATCACCTTTAATATAGTTTAAAAAAAACACCTAAAAGGTGCTTCATAGGAGTAATCAGACCAAACTGGACACCAAGCAATGTTCCGCCCAATTTTTAGTTTTTCCAGTGTTTTCTGTTGTTATTTTGGATAAATACTTGAAAATTTGCAGGGCTATGGGAAAAGAGATGGGGAATTGGGACTAATTGGAGAGCTTGTTCAAAGATCCGACACAGGCTCGATGGGCCGAATGGCCACCTTCTGTGCTGCAAGATTCTATGAACGGATTTAAACACAAGAATGATTAAATTGGAGGACAACAGCATCAAGTTACCCAGCAGCGGATACGGCCGTGTATTCGGTTGGTACTTTGCCTTTTTAACGAGGTGGCAGCCCAGTGATTATGGCCCTAAACCAGCTACCCCAAGGGCGAGGGTTGAAACCCACCATGTCATGTTGTGAAACTGAATTCAATAAAGCCACTAATTTGGCAGAAGAAAGATAAAGGACCATGAAATCTGCTGGCTTCTTCCAAAAAAAAATCCAACTGGTTCACTGATGTCCTTTAGGGAAGTGAACCAGTCGTCCTTACCCAGTCTGGGCTGATGTGTGACTCCAGTCCCACCCAATGTGGTTGACTTTTAAACACCCTCGGAGCAATCAGCAATGGACAATAAATGCTGGTTTGTCAGCATCATCCACATCCCAAGAACGAACACAAATGCATTAATTTTAATCCCATTGCGTCAGATAGTGGAATGGTGAGAGTATGATAAATGATGAGCAAATGCAGTCAGTCACGGTGTGCTGTCCTGGAATGCAAAAACGAACAAAATAAAAAAAGAGAGGCAGGAATAAAACTGCTACAACGGGAAATACGCAGCAGGCCTGTCAGAATCTGGAATGAGAAAAGATGGATCACAATGTTTCAGGTCTGGAATCCTTCATCAGAACTGAAGGCTGAAAGATGAGCAGGACTTTTAATCAAGTGGGAGAAAATTGAGAGGATATATAAAAAAAAAACAAGAAATAGGAGCAGGACATTCAGCCCCTCGAGCCTGCTCCGCCATTCAATAAGATCATGGCTGATCTTCAACCTCAACTCCACTTTCCTGCACTATCCCCCTAGCCCTTGATTCCCTTAATATTCAAAAATCTATCGATCTCTGTCTTGAATATACTCAACGACTGAGCCTCCACAGCCCTCTGGGGTAGAGAATTCCAAAGATTCACCACCCTCGGAGTGAAGAAATTTCTCATCAGTCCTAATTGGCCAATCCCTTATTCTGAGACTGTGACCCCTGGTTCTAGACTCCCCAGCCAGGGGAAACATCCTCCCTGCATCTACCGTCAAGCCCAGTCATTAATCAATGCAAACTGCTTAGTATATAACTATTAGAATTTTTTTATTCATTCATGGGATGTGGGCGTCGCTGGGAAGGCCGGCATTTATCGCCCATCCCTAATTGCCCTTAAGGTGGTGGTGAGCTGCCTTCTTGAACCGCTGCAGTCCGTGTGGTGGAGGTTCTCCCACAGTGCTGACTGTCGTAGCGGTTTGTTACAACTGAGTGTCTCGCTAGGCCATTTCAGAGGGCAGTTAAGGGTCGACCACATTGCTGTGGGTCTGGAGTCACATAGGCCAGACCGGGTAAGGACGGCAGATTTCCTTCCCTAAAGGACATTAGATGGGTTTTTACGACAATCCGATAGTTCCATGGTCACCATTACTGATACTAGCTTTTTAATTCCAGATTTATTTTATTAACTGAATTTAAATTCCCCAGCTGCCATGGTGGGATTTGAACTCTCGTCTCTGGATTACTAGTCCAGTAATATTACCACTATGCTACCTTACCCCTTTTTATGAAAATAAAAAGATAAATCAGCAAGATCATGGCGACATGTCAAAAGGACAGGGTAATGTGTAAATGGTGTAGCGTAAAAGACACAGGAGGTGCTCTAAATTACAGCACAGAAACAGGCCATTCGGCCTAACTAGTCCATGCCAGTCGTTGAGTATATTCAAGGCCGAGAGCGATAGAGTTGTGGATACTATGGAATCACGGGCTACGGAGATCGGGCGGGAAAGTGGAGTTGAGGTCGGTGATCAGCCATGATCTTATTGAATGGTGGAGGAGGCTCGAGGGGCAGTCTGGCCGACTCCTGCTCATGTTCGAATGCCAGTGTTTATGCTCCACACGAGCCTCCTCTCACCCTACTTCATCACACCCTAAAATGACAAATGGAGGAAAGTGGGGGAGTGAGGAGGGAAAGAGAAAAAAAGAAAATGAAAAGATAGCAGAGAAAAAAAAAGACAAACAGAAAAATGAGAGGAGAGCGAAAAGAAAAATGCAAGTGAAAAGAGAGGTAGTCCTTAAATGCAGAAGATCTGAAACAAAACAGAAAATGTTAGCAAAGCAAAGCCGTTCTACCCGAACCAGAGAGAAGAATGAAAACAGAACTACAAACCAGCACGAGCTCAGCCCCTCACCAGCGTGGTGTTCTGACAAATAGGCTCTCCACCCCAAATAACAACCCACTTCCCCTCCGCCTGTAAACCGACCGACCGCCTAAATCACGGGCACCCCCCAATGCAATGGAAGGAGAGGGTGTCGACAAGGCCTGAAGTCATTTAAAGTCAATGTTCAGATCAGCTGGCTGCAATAATCAATTGATTCATGTGAGACTGTCACCCACAACCACGTAATGGATTAAAATAAAGATACTTCAGACAAAAATTAAATACTTACTAGAACACTTCTGTTTCTTGCTTAAGCCTGGAGGTAGAAATTCTGCCCGAAAATATATATATTAATGATCTACACGAGGGAACTAGATGTAATATCTCCAAGTTTGCAGACGACACAAAGCTGGGTGGGCGTGTGTGCTGTGAGAAGGATGCAGAGAAACTCCAGTATGATTTGGACAGGTTGGGTGATTGGGCAGATGCAGTATAACGTGGATAAATGTGAGGTTATCCACTTTGGTGGCAAAAACAGGAAGGCAGATTATCTTCTGAACGGCAATAGATTAGGAAAAGGGGAAGTGCAACGAGACCTGGGTGTCCTTGTGCACCAGTCGCTGAAGGTAAGCAAGCAGGTGTAGCAGGCGGTTAAGAAGGCAAATGGTATGCTGGCCTTCATAGCGAGAGGATTCAAGTACAGGAGCAAGGATGTCTTGCTGCAGTTGTACAGGGCCTTGGTGAGACCACACCGAGTATTGTGCGATAGCAAAATACTGCAGATGCTGGAAATCCGAAATAACAGAAAATGCTGGAAAAACTCAGCAGGGCAGGCAACATCCGTGGAGACAAATTAGAGTCGATGTTTCAGGTTTTGAAAAAGGGTTAGACCCGAAACGTCGACGCTAATTTCTCTCCACGGATGTTGCCTGGCCTGCTGAGATTTTCCAGCATTTTCTGTTGTTATTTCCTTGAGTATTGTGTGCAGTTTTGGTCGCCTTATCTGAGGAAGGATGTTCTTACCATGGAGGGAGTGCAGTGAAGATTCACCAGACTGATACCTGGGATGGCAGGAATGACCTATGAGGAGAGATTGAGTCGATTAGGCTTATATTCGCTGGAGTTTAGAAGAATGAGAGGGGAATCTCATTGAAACTTATAAAATTCTAACAGGACTAGACAGACTAGATGCTGGAAGGATGTTCCCGATGGCAGGGGAGTCCAGAACCAGGGGTCACAGTCTAAGGATAAGGGGTAAGCCATTTAGGACTGAGATGAGGAGGAATTTCTTCACCCAGAGTGGTGAACCTGTGGAATTCTCTACCACAGAAGGCAGTTGAGGCCAATTCATTAAATATATTCAAGAACGAGTTAGATATATTTCTTAAGGCTAAATGGATCAAGGGATATGGGGAGAAGGCAGGGACAGGGTACTGAATTTGGATGATGAGCCATGATCTCATTGAATGGCAGAGCAGGCTCGAGGGGCCGAATGGCCTACTCCTATCTTCTATGTTTCTATGTAAAATTAATGCAACAAGATTTAGTTTATTGTGCACTATAGTTCGTTACATAAATGTGTCCAATTCTCCTTCAGTGGAGATGTTTTAAAAGCCAATGCTATGTGGAAGAGATGTTGGGGGTGAAATTGGTCTTTGCCACGAACGTGAAACGGGCGACAGTGAATCGACAATGCGTTTCATGCTGTGCCCGGTCTGCTTTTCCATTGAAGTCAACTCTATTCACAATCGCCCGTTTCGAAGATCAATTTGAAACCGCCCGCCCATTGGCCGGTGGTGGGATTGACCACTGGTGCATGGTCGCGTCACGCCTTGCTGACCGAGGCAGTCCAGGTGTTGAGGCTCTTTCAGCTGCAAGACTCCCAGCTCACAGGTTCCGACAGAGGCCTAGTGTTGCAGGAATTATTGTCTAGGGAAGGGTGGTAGATTCCCCTTCCCTGAAGGACATTAGCAAACCAATTTTTTTTTTTTTTTTTTTTAATGAAAACAATCTGGCAACTTTCATGATTTATTCCTGGTGCCAGCCCACAAAATGACCAAATTTATTGAATTCAATTTCACAACTTGCAAAGGCGGGATGTGAACTCCCGATCTCTCAGTGCTGGTCCAGCATCATAACCACTAGGTTACTGTACATTATTATTGGGCATCTTAGTTGCTAGCCTATGTCACACCTACACCACATCTTCCAAAACAATGTGCCAAATTTATGCTACAAATCACCTCTGGAATAGACCATAGTAAGGCCCACAGCTGGTGTTCGAGAGAAGACTGGGCTTTTGCACAGAAAGTTGTGGCAATTAGAACATAAGAACCAGGAGTCGGCCATTCGGCCCCTCGAGCCATTCAATGTGATCATGGCTGATCTTCAACCTCAACTCCACTTTCCTGCCCGATCCCCATATCTCTCGATTCCCCTAGAGTCCAAAAATCTATCGATCTCTGCCTTGAATATACTCAATGACTGAGCCTCCACAGCCCTCTGGGGCAGAGAATTCCAAAGATTCACAACCCTCCGAGTGAAGAAATTTCTCATCTCGGTCTTAAATGGCCGACCCCTTATCCTGAGACTGTGACCCCTGGTTCTAGACTCTCTAGCCAGGGGAAAACAACCTCTCAGCATCTACCCTGTCAATCCCCCTCAGAATCTTATATGTTTCAATGAGATCACCTCTCATTCTTCTAAACTCGATAGTATAGGCCCAATCTACTCAATCTCTCCTCATAGGTTCACTAGATTGATTCCTTCGTTGCACCACCTCTAAGGCAATTACTGGAAGAAGAAAACAAGGTAGACACAAAAGGGAGATGGCAAGGAGAAGGATTCACTCCAGGGATAGGCTGGTCAGCGCAGTAATTTATATAAAGGCTCATATTTTACAGGCGATAAAGACAATAGAATATGCAACACTGGGAACCAAGATAAAAAGAACCACCACTGACCGCAACCCCTCCGGATTATGAGACATAGGCAAGGAAGGTAACAATCTAGTCAAGAGGTGACTGATGGTTAAATCTGCGTTACCCATCTCCACAAAACTACAGGAAGTGGCTGGTGCAGCAGCAATGGTTTTATGCTATCGCTGGCCTCTCCAGAGTGTTGGTACTAGTCTTTCCATTGAGGGGGGGGTTCCTTCATCATCACTGGGTCAAAATCCTGGAACTCCCTCCTTAACAGCACTGTGGGAGTACCTTCACCACACGGACTGCAGCGGTTCAAGGTGGTGGCTCACCACCACCTTAGAGGGCAACTAGGGATGGGCAATAAATGCTGGCCTTGCCAGCGATGCCCACATCCCATGAATGAATAGATGATGATTGCGATCTCATTGCGCAATCCACAAATGCCAGCAAGCGGGTACAAACACTCAATCATAAAGCTAATGGGAACCCATTTAAAATGGAAAATGTACAACAGAGTGACTGGCAAGGCCACTTTCGAGAGTCAAGCAGAGTGTGGGACTGGGGTCGCCTGTAGGCCAGACCAGGGCAAGGGTGGCGGGTTCCCATCTCTGAAAGGACATCAATAAACCAGTTGGGTTCTTACGACAATCTGGCATCATTCATGGGTCATTCTTCTGGAGCCAATCCACAAGTTAGCAGATTTATTCAATTCAATTCCACAAATATCATTGAAATTTCAAATTCAATTTCACTAAGTTAAGTGGCACAGCAAGTAGTCTAGGTGGGTGCAGAATGTTGCAAAGTGACATTGATAGATTAAGAGAGAGTGGGCAAAACTGGCAGATGGCGTTTAATTTGGGGAAACATGAGGAGGGAGAGAGAAAGAATGAAAGAAAGGAGAACGAAAGAAAGGAGAAAAAGAGGGGAAAGAATTTTCTAAATGGTGAGAGGCAGGAACTGTGGTGGAGCCGAGAGATTTCAGGGTCCAAGTACAGAAATCACTAAAAACTAGTGGAAATATACAAAAAAAAATTAAAAAGGCAAATGGAATGTTGGCCTTTATCTCGAGGGCCGGAATACAAAGGGTGGAGGTTATGTCACAGTTGTATAAAGCTCTGGTTAGACTGCTTCTGGAGTGACTGTTCAGTTCTGGGCCCCCCACCAGAGGAAGGATATATTGGCCTCGGAGGGGGAGCAGCGCAGATTCATCAGAATGATACTGGGGCTAAAAGGGTTAAATTCCGAGGACAGGTTGCACAGACTGGGCTTGTAGTCCCTTGTGTTTAGAAGATTGAGGGGGGATCTAATGGAGGTGTTTATGATTAAAGGATTTGAAAAGGCAGAGGAGAGAGAGAGACTGTTTATTCTGGGGGGGGGGGGGGGGGTGCAGGTGAGGGGGAGTCCAGAACAAGGGAGCATAACCTTAAAATTGGAGCTGGGACGTTCAGGGGTGATGTTGTCACACAAAGGGTAGTAGAAATCTGGATCTCGCTCGCTGAAAAGACTGTGGGCCAATTGAAATTTTCATAACTAAGATTGATAGATTTGTTGGGCAAGAGTATAAAGGGATGTTGAACCAAGGCAGGTAAATGGAGTTAAGATACAGGTTAGCCATGAATGAAGAAAGGCAATATAAACTAAAGGGTATAATTCTAAAAGGGGGTGCACAAATCGTTGAAAGTGGCAGGGCAGGTTGAGAAAGCGGTTAAAAAAGCATACGGGATCCTGGGCTTTATAAATAGAGGTATAGAGTACAAAAGCAAGGACATGATGATGAACCTTTATAAAACATTGGTTCGGCCTCAACTGGAGTATTGTGTCCAATTCTGGGCATCGTACTTTAGGGAGGGTGTGATGGCCTTAGAGAGGGTGCAGAAAAGATTTACGAGAATGATTGCAAGGATGAGGGACTTCAGTAGCTGGCGTCATTCTCATAAGAACATAAACAGGAGCAGGAGGAGGCCAATCGGCCCCTCGAGCCTGCTCCGTCATTCCATAAGATCATGGCTGATCCAATCTTGGCCTCAACACCACTTTCCCGCTCTCTCCCCATACCCCTCGACGCCCCTGTAGTTCAAATGTCTGTCAATCTCCACCTCGAATATATTCAATGACCCAGCCTCCACAGCTCTCTGGGGCAGAGAATTCCAAAGATTCACGACCCTCAGAAGAAATTCCTCCTCATCTCCATCCTAAATGGGTGACCCTTTATTCTGAAACTATGCCCCCTCGTTAAGAACATAAGAAATAGGAGCAGGAGTAGGCCAATCGGCCCCTCAAGCCTGCTCCGCCATTCAATAAGATCATGGCTGATCTGATCCTAACCGCCAATCCACTATCACAGAACCATCTCCTGAATCTAACAGAATTAGACACACGAAATAGGAGCAGGATCAGGCTACACGGCCCCTGGGCCCGCTCCGCTACCCACAGGGCCATGACCGATCCGAACCTAGACTCATGTCCAAATTCCTGCCTGCTCCCTGTAACCCTTAATTCCCTTTACTTCTAGGAAACTGTCTATTTCTGTTTTAAATTTATGTAATGATGTAGCTTCTACAGCTTTTTGGGGCAGCATATTCCATGGACCTACCACCCTGAGTGAAGTAGTTCCTCCTCATCTCAGTTTTGAAAGAGCAGCCCCTTATTCTAAGACTATGCCCCCTTGTTCTAGTTTCACCCATCGGGAACATCTTCCCCGCATCCACCCGATCCAACCCCTTCACAATCTTATATGTTTCAATAAGATCGCCCCTCATTCTTCTGAACTCGTGAGTAGAGTCCCAATCTACTCAACCTCTCCTCATATGTCCATCCCCTCATCCCCGGGATTAACCGAGTGAACCTTCTTTGTACTGACTCGAGAGCAAGTATGTCCTTTCTTAAGTATGGACACCAAAACTGTACGCAGTATTCCAGGTGCGGTCTCACCAATACCTTGTACAACTGAAGCAATACCTCCCTATTTTTATATTCTATCCCCCTAGCAATGAAAGCCAACATTCCATTGGCCTTCTTGATCACTTGCTGCACCTGCATACTAACCTTTTGAGTTTTGTGCACCAGGACCCCCAGATCCCTTTGTACTTCAGTCTTTCCAGTTTCTTGCCATTAAGATAATAACTTGCTCTACGATTTTTCCTGCCAAAGTGCATAACCTCACACTTTCCAGTATTGTATTCCATCTGCCAAATCTCTGCCCATTTACTTAGCCTGTCTATGTCCCCTTGCAGGTTTTTTTATGTCCTCCTCACTCACTACTTTCCCTCCCATCTTAGTATCATCTGCAAACTTTGATATGTTACACTCGGTCCCCTCCTCCAAATCGTTAATATAGATTGTAAAGAGTTGGGGACCCAGCACTGACCCCTGCGGAACACCACTAGTTACTGATTGCCAGTCTGAGAATGAACCATTTATCCCAACTCTCTGCCTTCTGTTAGATAGCCAATCCTCTATCCATGCCAGAATATTACCCCCAATCCCGTGATTTTTTATCTTAAGCAATAATCTTGTGTGGCACCTTGTCAAATGCCTTTTGGAAGTCTAAATACACTACGTCCACTGGTTCCCCTTCATCCACCCTATATGTTACTTCCTCAAAAGAACTCTAGCAAATTTGTCAAACATGACTTCCCCTTCATAAAACCATGCTGACTTTGTCCTATTAAATTATGATTATCCAAATGTCCTGTTACTGTCTCCTTAATAATGGACCCAAAATTTTACCTACCACAGATGTTAGGCTAACTGGTCTATAGTTTCCAGCCTTCAGTCTACTGCCCTTTTTAAATAAGGGTGTTACGTTAGCAGTTTTCCAGTCTGCCGGGACCTTTGCCGAGTCCAGGGAGTTTTGGAAAATTATTACCAATGCATCCATGTTCTAGATTCCCCGAGGGGAAACATCCTCTCTGCATCCACCCTGTCAATCCCTCAGAATCTTATCTGTTTCAATAAGATCACCTCTCATTCTTCAAAACTCCAATGAGTATAGGCCCAACCTGCTCAACCTTTCGTCATACGTCAACCCCTTCATCCCAGGAATCAACCTAGTGAACCTTCTCTGCACGGCCTCCAATGCAAGTATATCCTTCCTTAAATATGGAGACCATAACTGTATGTAGTACTCCAGGTGCGGTCTCACCAGCGCCCTGTAAAGTTGCATCAAAACTTCCCTACTTTTATATTCCATACCCCTTGCAATAAAGGCCAACATTCCATTAGCCTTCCTAATTACTTGCTGTACCTGCATGCTAACTTTTTGTGTTTCATGTACTAGGACCCCCAGATCCCTTTGTACTGCAGCATTTGTAATCTCACGCCATTTATATAATAATTTGCTTTTTCATTTTTCCTTCTAAAGTGGATAACCTCACATTTTCCCACATTATACTCCCTCTGCCAAATTTTTGCCCACTCACTGAACCTGTCTATATCCATTTGCAGACTCGGTCATCCTCAACTTGCTAAACCACCTATCTTTGTATCAGCAGCAAATTTGGCTACAGTACACTTGGTCCCTTCATCCAAGTCATTAATGTAGATTGTAAATAGTTGGGGCCCCAGCACTGATCCCTGCAGCACCCCACTAGTTACTGATTGCCAACCAGAAAATGACCCATTTATCCTGACTCTCTGCTTTCTGTTAGTTAGCCAATTCTCTATCCATGCTAATATATTACCCCCAACCCCGTGAGCTCTTATCTTATGCTGTAACCTTTTATGTGGCACCTTATCGAATGCCTTCTGGAAATCCAAATACACAACATCTACTGGTTCCCCTTTATCCACCCTGCTCACTACATCCTCAAAGAACTCCAGCAAATTTGTCAAACATAATTTCCCTTTCCTAAAACCATGTTGACTCTGCCTGACTATTATGATTTTCTAAATGTCCTGCTATTATCTTAACGGATTCCAGCATTTTCCCCAATGACAGATGTTAGGCTAACTGGTCTATAGTTTCCTGCTTTCTGTCTCCCTCCTTTCTTAAATAGGGGCGTTACATTTGAAGTTTTCCAATCGGCTGGGACCTCTCCAGAATCCAGGGAATTTTGGTAGATTACAACCAACGCATCCACCATCTCTGCAGCCACTTCTTTTAAGACCTGGGAACGCAGGCCATCAGGTTCAGGGGACTTGTCCACCTTTAGTCCCATTAGTTTGCCTAGTACTTTTTCTCTAGTGATAGAGATTGTTTTAAGTCCATGCTCACATGCAACAAGACGTTCAGGCTTGGGCTGATAAGTGGCAAGTAACATTCACGCCACAGAAGTGCCAGACAATGACCAACTCCAACAAGCGAGAGTCTAACATAGAAACATAGAAGATAGGAGCAGGAGTAGGCCATTCGGCCCCTCGAGCCTGCTCCACCATTTAATGAGATCATGGCTGATCATCCAAATTCAGTACCCTGTCCCTGCCTTCTCCCCATATCCCTTGATCCCTTTAGCCTTAAGAAATATATCCAACTCCTTCTTGAATATATTTAATGAATTGGCCTCCACTGCCTTCTGTGGTAGAGAATTCCACAGGTTCACCATTCTCTGGGTGAAGAAATTCCTCAACATCAGTCCTAAATGACTTACCCCTTATTTTTTAGACTGTGACCCCTGGTTCTGGACTCCCCTGCCATCGGGAACATCCTTCCTGCATCTAGTCTGTCTAGTCCTGTTAGAATTTTAAGTTTCAATAAGATCCCCTCATTCTTTTAAACTTCAGCGAATAGAAGCCCAATCGACCCACTCTCTCCTCATAAGTCATTCCTGCCATCCCAGGTATCAGTCTGGTGAATCTTCGCTACACTCCCTCCATGGCAAGAACATCCTTCCTCAGATAAAGGTGACCAAAACTGCACACTATACAAGGTGTGGTCTCACCAAGGCCCTGTTCAACTGCAGCAAGACATCCTTGCTCCTGTACTTGAATCCTCTCGCTATGAAGGCCAAAATACCATTTGCCTTCTTAACCGCCTGCTGCAGCTGCATGCTTACCTTCAGCGACCGGTGCACAAGGACACCCAGGTCTCATTGCACTGCCCCCTTCTCCAAATCTATTGCCATTCAGATAATAATCTGCCTTCCTGTTTTTGCCACCAAAGTGGATAACCTCGCATTTATCCACATTATACTGCATCTGCCATGCATCTGCCCAAATCATACTGGAGTTTCTCGGCATCCTCCTCACAGCACACACGCCCACCCAGCTTTGTGTCGTCTGCAAACTTGGAGATATTACATCTAGTTCCCTCATCTAGATCATTAATATATATTGTGAATAGCTAGGGTCCTAGCACCGAACCCTGCGGTACCCCACTAGTCACTGCCTGCCACTCGGAAAAAGACAAGTTTATTCCAACTCTTTGCTTCCTGTCTGCCAAACCTGTTCTCTATCCAAGTCAGTACCTTACCCCCAATCCCATGTGCTTTTACTTTACATGCTAATCTCTTATGCGGGACCTTATCGAAAGCCTTCTGAAAGTCCAAATACACCACACCCACTGTTTGTCCCTTATCTATTCTACCACTTACATCCTCAAAAAATTCCAGTAGATTTGTCAAGCACGATTTACCTTTTGTAAATCCATGTTGACTTTGTCCGATCCTGTCACTGTTTTCCAAGTACTCTGCTATTACATCTTTTATAATGGACTCTAGCATTTTCCCCACTACCGATGTCAGGCTTACCGGTCTTTATTTACCCGTTTTCTCTACCACCTTTTTTACACCTTGTTACATTAGCTACCCTCCAATCCATGGGAACTGTGCCAGAGTCTATAGAATTTTGGAAGATGACCAGCAATGCATCTACTATTTCTAGGGCCACTTCCTTAAGTACCGTAGGATGTAGATTATCAGGCCCTGGGGATTTATCGGCCTTCAATCCCATCAATTTCCCTAAAAATACTGGATTTCTTTCAGTTCCTCCCTCTCATTAGACCCTATGTTCCCCGACATCTCTGGGAGGTTATTTGTGTCCTCCTTTGTGAAGACAGAACCAAAGTATGTATTTAATTGGTCTGCCATGTCTTTGTTCCCCATTATTAATTCCCCTGATTCTGACTGCAAGGGACCTACGCTTGACTTCACCAATCTTTTTCTCTTCACATATCTATAGAAACTTTTACAGTCAGTTTTTATGTTCCCTGAAAGCTTACTCTCATACTCTATTTTCCCCCTGTTATTAAAACTGCTCCCAATCCTCAGGATTATTGCCTTTTTCTGGCCAATTTATATGTCCTCTCCTTGGATCTTATGCTATCCTTAATTTCCCTTGTTAGCCACAGTTGTGTCACCTTTTTTGTTTTCTTTTTATGCCAGACAGGGATGAACAAATTCTGTAGTTCATCCATGCGATCTTTAAATGTTTGCCATTGCCTATCCACCGCCAACCCTTTTAAGTAACGTTCCCCAATCATTCCTAGCCAACTCGTGCCTCATACCATCTTAGTTTCCTTTATTTAAATTCAGGACCCTAGTAACCACCATCTAACCACCTCCCCTTGACATTCAATGGCATTGCCATCGCCGAATCCCCCACTATCAACATCCTGGGGGTCACCATTAACCAGACACTTAACTGGACCAGCCACATTAATACTGTGGCAACAAGAGCAGGTCAGAGGCTGAGTATACTGTGCCGACTGTCTCTCCTCCTGACTCCCCAAAGACTTACCATCTACAAGGCACAAGTCAGGAGTGTGATGGAATACTCTCCACTTGCCTGGATGAGTGCAGCTCCAACAACACTCAAGAAGCTCGACACCATCCAGGACAAAGCAGCCCGCTTGATTGGCACCCCATCCACCACCTTAAACATTCACTCCCTCCACCACCGGCGCATCGTGGCTGCAGTGTGTACCATCTACAAGATGCACTGCAACAACTCGCCAAGGCATCTTCGGCAGCACCTCCCAAACCCACGACCTCTCCCACCTAGAAGGACAAGGGCAGCCAACACATGGGAACACCACCACCTCCAAATTCCCCACCAAGTCACACACCATCCTGACTTAGATGTATATCACTAATCCTTCATCGTCACTGGGTCAAAATCCTGGAACTCCCTCCCTAACAGCACTTTGGGAGCACCTTCACCACGCGGACTGCAGCGGTTCAAGAAGGCAGCTCACCACCACCTTCTCAAGGGCAACTAGGGATGGGCAATAAATGCTGGCCTTGCCAGCGACACCCACATCCCATAAACGAATTTTTAAAAAGTTCCTCCCTCCCTGTAGCCCCTTGATTATCTATTATTGGAATGTTTAGTGTCTTCTACCGTGAAGACCGATCCAAAATAATTGTAGAGTCATTATTAATTCCCCAGACTCCTCCTTTAGGGGACCAACGTTTACTTTAACTACTCTCTTATATACCTGAAGCTCTTACTGTCTGTTTTTATATTATTTGCTAATTTACTCTCATACTCTACCTTCTCTCTCTCTAATTTTTTTACCTTCTCTCTCTCTCTAATTTTTTTAGTCATCCTTTGCTGGTTTCTAAAAATTTCCCAATCCTCTGGCCTACCACTAATCTTCACTACATTGTCTGCCTTTTCTTTCAATTTGATACCATCCTTAACTTCCTTAGCCATGGATGGTTCATCCTTCTCGTACACAGTCTTTCTTTCTCACTGGAATATACCTTTGCTGAGATTTATGAAATATCTCCTTAAATGTCTGCCACTGCTGATCTACCGTCTTACCCTTTAATCTATTTTCCCTGTCCACTTTAGCTAACTCTGTCCTCATACCCTTGTAATTGCCTTTATTTAACTTTAGGACACTAGTTTCAGACACAAGTTTCTCACCCTCAAACTGAATTTGAAATTCTACCATGCTATGATCACTCTTCCCTAGAGGATCCTTTACTATGAGATTAATTCATCCTCTCTCATTACACATTACCAGATCTAAAATAGCCTGCTCCCCGATTGGTTCCTCAACATATTGCTCTAAAAAATCATCCCGAATACACTATGAACTCGTCCTCAATGCTACCCTTGCCAATTTGATTTGTCCAATCTATATAATTAAAATCACCCGTGATTATTGCAGTATCTTTCTTACAAGCCCCCTTAGAGAAGATTGAGGAGGAGAATTGATAGAGGTGTTCAAAATCATGAGGGGTCTGAACAGAGTAGATAGAGAGAAACTGTTCCCATTTGGTGGAAGAGTCGAGAACCAGAGGACACAGATTTAAGGTGATTGGCAAAAGAACCAAGGTCGACAGGAGGAAAATGTTTTACACGCAGCGAGTGGTTAGGATCCGGAATGCACTGCCTGAAAGGGTGGTGGAGGCAGATTCTATCACTGCTTTCAAAAGGGAATTGGATAAGTACCTGAAGGAAAAGAATTTGCCGGGCTACAGGGAAAGGGCGGGGGAGTGGGACTAGCTGAAGTGCTCTTGCAGAGAGCCGGCACGGGCTCGACGGGCCAAATGGCCTCCTTCTGTGTGGTAACCATTCTAATGAATTGAATGGCAGAACAGGCTTGAGGGGCTGAATAGCCTACTCCTATATTGCCATGGCGTTTGAACTCATGACCTCTGCCTCACTAGTCCAGCACCATAACCGCTACACGACCATGCTTTGTACCATTCAGAGAACCAGCACATGCTTCCCAACCTATGAATCATTACACTGTGCACCTGACCAACAGCACTGAAGATTTGTTGCTGCTCTAACACGTTACCTTGAAGACTAGGCTGCAGACCCCTAACCTCGCCTTCAGGCTCCAATTTTACTAATGCCTTCAACTGGTAGCGGTCTCAGACTTGGCCCACAGTGGAAATGCTACATCCTAAACGGGAAAGAACAGGCATTTGGCTCTTGAGGCAATAAGCCGAACAGCAAATCGCAATGAAGCAGAAGGTTCGGAGTCATGGACTGGGCGAGGGAACCAATTCTGGGAGTCTATGGCTGGGGGGTCCTTTAATATTCAGCACTGGCATCATTAATCTGTTGCCCGCACACCCATAGGGTGAACTGGGAGAAGGTTAAGCACAATCTTCTTGAACAAGTGGTCAGGAAAAACTGCTGAGAAGATACCCAAGGGAATAGGAGGGGGCCGGAGTTGTTATAATAAGACCTGCCAGAGAAGATGGCTGCATCTGGAGCATCTGGGACCTCTCTTCCTACTCCTGGAGTTGACCCACTACCAGATATATTGGTAGGTGCCCATCACAGAGGAGAGGTGGCCCTGCTAAGCCACCTTGGACCCCAGTGAAGAAAGTTGCATTTCTAGAGCCGTTCACGACCTCAATGTCTCAAAAGCGCTTCACAGCCAATTAAATAATTTCTGAAGTGTAGTCACAGTTGTGATGTGGGGAAACACAGCAACCAATTTGCACACAGCAAGCTCCCACAAACAGCAATGAGATAAACAACCAGATAATCTGCTTTTAGCGATTTGATAGAGGGATAAATATTGGCCAGGACACCAGGGAGAACTCCCCTGCTCCTCTTCGGAATAGTGCCATGGGATCCTTTACATCCAACTGTGAGGGCAGACGGGGGCCTCTGTTTAACATCTCATCCGAAAGATGGCACCTCTGACAGTGCAGTGCTCCCTCAGTACTGCACTAGATTTTGTGCTCGAGTTTCTGGGGAGGGACTTGAACCCACAAGCTTCTGACTCGGGAGGCAAGAGTGCTACCCACTGAGCCAAGAAGTAGTCCATGTTTATTTGGGGAGAGAAGAATATACATTAGTGGCACCTCACACTAACCACTAGGTCATCAGCAATAAGGTATATTTGGCAGTTTGGTTGAGCAGAGAAATATAAAAATGTCTTGGGGCTGGTGTACTATTCCAGTAATACATCTAAAATTTGGAATTGCAGAACCTACACAAAACAACATACGTTGGCGAGATGCTCCTCACAGGCAGGGATGTCCCACAGCACCTGTAGCCACCTCCTAGGCCAGTCCAGAATAAAAAGCTGCATCACCCTCTTATTGCCTCAAGGAGTTTCTCAGCAGTTTTTCCCCAGACATCTTGTTGCTCAGAAAGATTGCATTTAACCATCTCCCAGGCCTCGCTACTGGTGTGTGGGCTGGAGAGTGACATAGAAGATAGGAGCAAGAGTAGGCTATTCAGCCCCTCGAGCCTGCTCCGCCATTTAATGAGATCATGGCTGATCATCCAAATTCAGTACCCTGTCCCTGCTTTCTTCCCATATCCCTTTAGCCTCAAGAAATATATCCAACTCCTTCTTTAATATATTTAATGAATTGGCCTCCACTGCCTTCTGTGGTAGAGAATTCCACAGGTTCACCACTCTCTGGGTGAAGAAATTCCTCCTCATCTCTGTCCTAAATGGCTTACCCCTTAGCCTTAGACTGTGACCCCTGGTTCTGGACTCCCCCGCCATCGGGAACATCCTTCCTGCATCTAGTCTGTCTAGTCCTGTTAGAATTTTATAAGTTTCAATGAGATCCCCTCTCATTCTTCTAAACTCTAGCGAATCTAGTGACAATTACAGACCGCGGCCCTAGGCTCCTACAATCAGGTCCATCTCATGGTCCAAGAGCCTGGCCTTTCTGCTGGTTTGCTGCTTTCAGTCCAGTGCCGCTTCTCTTTCTAGGTGCTGTACTGCAATCACTGCACCAATGAGATGATCAGGTATCCGATAAATGTAAACACCAAGCAAAAGGTGCAGCGTACAAGAATACACACGGTTAACAGCTTGGTGTTAAATATACACACGAGCTGTTGTACAAATGTTCCTTACTGCCCAGTCTGAAAACAGACCCGATGCATTTGTTTCGAAAGCTTCAAAGTAATTTCAATACAGAAAAGGATTAAGCACACAGTAAAAAGGGGTTCATAGAATGATATAGAATCTACAGCACAGAAACAGGCCATTCCTCCCATCTGCTCTATGCCAGTGCTGATGTGTCACATGATCCCCTCCCAATCTCTAATTACCTCGTTCCATCTTGCCACGACATCCCTCTATTCCCTTCTCCCTCATGTATGCATCAAGCCTCTCCTTAAATGCATCAACACACTCCGCTTCAATCACTCCATGTGGCTGTGAGTTCCAGATTCTCACCACTCTGTATAAAGAAATTCCTCCTAAATTCCTTATTTGATCTGTTAGCGACCATCTTATATTGGTGCTCCCTCGTCCTGGACTCACACACAAGTGGAAACCGTTTCTCCACATCCAGCCTATCAAATCCCTTCGTCATTTTAAGAGACCTCGACCAAGTCTCCTCTTATCCAGAGAAAAAAGCCCCAGCCTGCTCAATCTTTCTTAAAAACTGTAGTTCCTTCTCATTTAGGATATATATCCTGCAGTTCTCAAAAAAGTAATGAAACTATGACTGCACCAAGAGATTGCTTTCATCTCTTTCCGCAAAGTACATGTTAGAATATATGTCAGTTAAAAAAAAAAATCACAAAAATTAGTTTCATCAAAACATGCAGATTATCCCAAATACATTTCATAGTTTTCTGCAAAAATGTGAAAATACACAGGTCTTTCCTGCAGATTTCCAGCAGTTTCCCCCCCCCCCTTCTCAACTCTATGTAACTTGACTCAGCAAAACCAGTATGGCATTCACGTATATCCCTGCCTGCAAATCATTTCCCTAGCTATATTCTGAATTCTACTCCTTTGCATTGTTAACAGCGTGTTCTCTGTTTCCAAGTAATTTGCAAGTGTACAATGAAAATAAAATTGAAATGTGATTGCATCAGCAGCCAAGCAAAGTTGTATTGTAGAGTTGGCTTTCATAGAATCACAAGTTTACGGTTATGACACAGGAGGCCGCCATTTGGCCCATCTAAAAAGAGCTCTCCAGCCTAATCCCACTTTCCAGCTCTTGGTCCGTAGCCCTGTAGGTTACAGCACTTCACATTTAAAAAGTACTTGGATATGCACTTGATGAGGGTTTCTGCCTTGACCACCCTTTCAGGCAGTGAGTTCCAGACCCCCACCACCCTCTGGGTGAAAAAAGTTCTCCAACTCCCCTCTAATTCTTCTCCCAATTACTTTAAATCTCTGCCCCCGGGTCATTGACCTCTGCTAAGGGGAATAGGTCCTTCCTATCCACTCTATCTAGGCCCCCCATAATTTTATACACCTCAATCAAGTCTCCCCTCAGCCTCCTCTGTTCCAAAGAAAACAACCCCAGCCGATCCAATCTTTCCTCATAGCTAAAATTCCCCAGCCCAGGAAACATCCTCGTAAATCTCCTGTACCCTCTCTAGTGCAATCACATCTTTCCTGTAACGTGGTGACCAGAACTGCACGCAGTACTCTAGCTTTTGGGTTATATACCCAAACAATTACAAACCTTTGAAACAGAGGCAGCAACGAGCCTACACAACTCCATTTGGCACTGATGTGATCCAAGGTGGTGACTAAACAATCAGAGAGAAGGAAAACTCAACTCAAGTGGAAAAACCTCTTGTACAGTTCTTCACACCAAGCTCCTCAGCCTGGCTGATGGGAGACCAGGATTCAATGTCTATCATCTCACAGCTGGTCTAGAAACATTAATGCAAATTAATTCATGCCTCTCTTTAAAAATAAACAAACATGCAATGCAGTCCCTTAATTTGTCCCAACCAATATGTTCCAGCATATTAAAAATAGGCACATGTAATCTCTATCAGTTGATATTACCGCACTAAAACTCAATATCCTTTTATGGAAAAAAACTTGCCCTTAAGAGAGTTTTTTAAAAAGATGATTCTGGGATAGTATCGGTTAAATGTGGAGCAGTGCTTTTTTTTTTTTTGCATAAAGCACAGAAATACAACTGACTTTGCATTCGGTGCCCAGACATGGGAATACAACTGCAGTGACTCAACCCACGATTCCTACCTGACCGCATCTTGCTGTTACATGCCAAGGAAATACCCTGCAGATATTCACAACCAGGGGTATTGTGCAGTTTCTACACACGTAACTGAGCTTCCAAAAGATCATTAAAAAAAAAAGCCACCCAGGCAGGCAGATCCGATTCCTCTATCCCTTTTCACTAAAGAGCTATCGGCTTAGTTACAAAACCTAACTGCTGGGAAATGCTGCGTTCGTGCCTTTACTGCTGAATATACAAGCAAATAAATAATAAACCCTACCTTTTTGAGCGTCCGTAGTATTTGAATTTAGAGCTCGCTGATTTTATTGAGAGAAATACTAAAAGGCAGCTCATTGCGAGGAGGCATTGCTCATGTCTAGCACAGTGCCGCAAAGCCCAGTCAGTCGGTGCACCGTGAACTGGTCCAGCTCTCTCCCAGAGATGCTGAAATTGAGTCCAGTGGCTCTCAGTCTGCAGTATGTCATCACTGGATTTGTCTTCACACAGCAGTACTCCCAGGAAAGAATTAAAAAGCTTGCACATGACAGTCAGACCTGCAACTTTCAGCGCACACACATCTTGCATTATACCCCAATACTGCACATGATCCACACTGAACAGCAACAGTGGCAATAGACAACTCCTCACTTCTATAGTCTAATAGACCCGGTGGATCCAACAGAACAAATTATAAAAGCAGCTAATTTACTGACACCACTCCCCCCACCCTTCTCGCCAAGGGTATGCAGAGAACAAACACAATTATAAAATATACCCAAATCCTCCTGCACCGATCAGTGATATATTGCGGCTCGTTTAATTTGGTACACTTGAAATTCTAAAAGCTTTTCTACATTAAAACAGACTAAATTATCTACAAGGACAAAGAATTGAAGGTCATTGAACTGTAGCTTGCAGCAATCTGCAACAGAAGCGCTGCTCTGCCTAACACAACACGCCGGCTGCAAGTGTCAAGCACCTACCATTAAAGGCATGGAGACCCAGTCAGAATTGCACCGGCTATTTAGAGGTGTTCTGCTCCAGGCCGAGTCTAACCAGCATTTGAAAGGCAGAGCGTATTGTCCAGCCCAGCCAGAAAGATGTAAAGACAGGATACCCGGTCAAACTCAGCAATCACATGACCAGCATTAACCAAAAACCACCGCCACCAAAAAGGTGCGATTAATCACTCAATCACTGATCAAGCCCCTGGTGAGGTGGTGCTGGACTGATCCTGGGGGGGGCAGAATCCGCCACTCTGCAGGTTTGTGTTCACCGAGGCTGATTTCTGCATATTTGGGAAGCAGGAACTGCATGAAGAACATTAGTATTCCTGATCAGTCACTGAATCAGCCAATCATAACCAAATGAAGTGTCAGCACGGCACCGACTAAAGGAGCAACACTCGAGCAGTGAATGAAAGACACTCAGATGCCTGCACACACTCAAATACAGTCAATGGTCGCATAACATCTCGTCTTGCAAATAATATTCACAGATTGTTTCAGCAAAGAATAATCTCAGGTAACCGACTGAAACATCTGGTTAGACTGATGGGAGCTTTCTTTGTAGTGTCCAAAGTCTCACTAAATCCTGCAACTAGTAGGCTTCATTTATATCAGTCAACAGTACTCTGTCATCAAATATTTCAAGCAAATAGTTATGGGAGTTATATTACCTGGAAAGGAAAGCTGGGATTCACCATACAAAGAGTGTCTTTGAGTTAACGGAACAACCTAACTTGCATTTATATAGCACCTTTAACATACGAATTAGGAGTCGTCGGCCATTCGGCCCCTCGAGCCTGCATTCAATAAGAGCCATTTAATAAGATCAAAGCTGATCTTCAACCTCAACTCCACTTTCCCGCCCGATCTCCATATCCCT
Organism: Somniosus microcephalus; assembly: GCF_052327205.1. Classification (NCBI taxonomy): domain Eukaryota; kingdom Metazoa; phylum Chordata; class Chondrichthyes; order Squaliformes; family Somniosidae; genus Somniosus; species Somniosus microcephalus. Next base: position 104,571,566 of record NC_141002.1, on the reverse strand, counting down.
CGATACCCCTAGAGTCCAAAAATCTATCGATCTCAGCCTTGAATATACTCAAAGACTCAGCATCCACAGCCCTCTGGGGCAGAGAATTCCAAAGATTCACAACCCTCCGAGTGAAGCAATTCCTCCTTCCCCATTGATCATCTCAGTCTTAAATGGCCGACCCCTTATCCTGAGACTATGCCCCCTAGTTCTAGGCTCTCCAGCCAGGGGGAAACAGCCTCTCAGCATCTACCCTGTCAATCCCCCCTCAGAATCTTGCATGTTTCAATGAGATCACCTCTCATTCTTCTAAACTCCAGAGAGTATCGGCCCATTCTACACAATCTCTCCTCATAGGACAACCCTCTCATCCCAGGAATCAATCTAGTGAACCTTCGTTGCACCGCCTCCAAGACAAGTATATCCTTCCTTAGATAAGGAGATCAAAACTGTGCACAGTACTCAAGGTGTGGTCTCACCAAAGCCCAGTACAATTGTAGCAAGACTTCATTACTCTCATACGCCAACCCCCTTGCAATAAAGGCCAACCTGCCATTTGCCTTTAACATAGTAAAACATCCCAAGGCGCTTCTACGAAGCGTTATCAAACAAAATCTAGCACCGAGTAAGCATTATTTAAAGTCAGATTTGTTTTTATTGACTTACAAAAATTGAACGAAATAAAAGCAGCGTGCTACAAAGAATGATCCAAGTTCATTGCCTGGTTCTGTTACATGCAAGAGAATTGGATGAAGGACAATGCAATGCTGTCAGCACACAAGGATCTCTCGTCAGTGGGTAATGGCAATGAATAGGCCAAAAAATGGAGCTCAGTAACTTGCTGGTAGTATAGACAATGGGTAATAGATCCCATGTGAGGGCTGCTGCAGATCAAATGGCACATCAGCTGTACTCGTCTAACCTCGTGCAGTTTCTACCACACACTGTTAATTTAACAGAAGCACTACCGGTTTATTACAGCACCTTTAACATAGTAACACGTCCCAAGGTGCTTCACAGGAGCGATTATCAGACACAATTTGACACCAAGCCACGTAAAAGGTGACCAAAATCTTGGTCAAAGAGGTAGGTTTCAAGGAATTTACTTGTACGGAGATTACTTGGACTGTGCCTGGGTAGAATGTATATAATTTAATCTGTATTTCACACGTGGGCTTTATCCAAAATGCTAGCAGCATCATTTGGGCAGATTTAGAATTTTGGGTGACCAGCTGGGGAGTACAACAGAGGGTGAAGAGGGCAGAGTCTCATTTGAATCTGACTTGTGAGCTCCGACAGGTGTCCCACAGGGGTCGGGGAGGTGGGAGGTCAGTGGTGAGGGGTCAGGGGAAGATCCCCGGCCAGCAGCAGCATTTCTGTGGGGCTTGGAAGAATGTTCCTTCGCCTCCTGGCCTCACCAAGATAAATTGAAAAAGCTTAACTTTCCCGGGCCTCTTCGGTTCCAGCACCAGAGGGACTGGTCGGAGAGCTAACGGCGCACACGCCAACCTAAAATGGCCATCGGGGTCCTCGGCAAGTCATAGAATCCTGATTTGCATGTTAAAAAGGGGCCAATGGCTTGAAACCGGCAGGTGCTTCGGCTGCCCATCAGTAGGCCCGTGAAAGTCTTGGAGGGCCAATATTTGAGGTTAACGAGGAGGGGGGGCTGTAAGGCTACCGAGCCCCATTAGTACTTTTGGCAGGTTAATAAAAATCAACCCCATTCTACTTTGCTGCACACAGGAGACCATTCAGCCCATCTTGCCTGGGGTCTCTTCACTCGAATCCTCTTTTCCTGACTGTCCTTGCATCCTTTGATATTCTTTCCTTCTTTTCAAAATCCTTATTCCCAATTCCATTTTAAATGAGGTTACGGCCTTTGCACCACCAGCGACTTGTCGTAAAACATTCTACGTCTTAATAAACCTGTGTGATTCCCCCTTGCTTCTAGTGATAATCTGGAGTCTAGGCCACAACTGAAATATGGCTTGTGCTAAAAAAAAGTCTCTCTTCACATTGCCATTGGATGTTCATACAGGAGAAAGGGTGGAGTAACTGCAGTTACAAACTAAAACCACGCAAATCAGAGGGCAGTGTAATCAACAGTTGTAAACAAAGTGCCCAGGAGATTCCACAGGTCCCCTGGGAGGTTTGTAAACCATATTGGATGTTGAACTCGGTTCACAACTTGCGTGATTAAAAGCCAAAGTGATGCCAGACTACCTCTTTCAGGAAGTCTCGATCGGCTGTGCCCTAGAGGAGTTTGTTTGGGCTCTATCCCTGGATTAGAGTCTCGATGTGCTGTGCCCTAGAGGAGTTTGTTTGGGCTTTATCCCTGGATTTATAACCCGGGTTAGAGTCCGTGTAGAACAATTTCAACTTTGCGCCAGTGGAATAGCATTCCCAATTTCTCTACGCTTCAGAATTACCCCCGCCATTTTTCTCTCCCATCCATTAAAGTCATTTTGAAGTTAGGTTGCTTAAAATTGCACACAATATTGCAAGTACAGCCTTATCAAAGATTTATGTGCAGATAAATGAACCCAATTCATTTTAGAATAAAATGCATCCCATTACTTGATTGTCATTGATAACTGGGTAACGTCAGTGAATGATGAAGATCACATCTCCAATCCCTTCCCTTCCCTCCTTCTGCTATCAAATTCATTAGGTTACCAGATATATATTTACATTCAAATTAATTATGCTTTTATCACTCTGTATTTATAAAGACAGAACTGGTTATCACACAGATAACTTGTGTGCAAAGTCAATTTAACCTTTGCTCTTATTTTATAAGCCAGTGGCAGTAAGAGCGTTGTGGAACTACACTCGTCAATAGAGCCACTCATCACCTTCCGCATTGATCATCTGTTTTCTAATCCAATTCACGTTTGTAATCAGCTGCCTTATTTCCCATTAGTGCCATGAATTCTGTCAACACACAGTAGAGTGCGGTAGTGTCGAGGACATGTTATTGGGCGAGTAACCCAGAGAACACGAGTTCAAATCCCGCCGTGGCAGCGGGAATTTAAATTTGAATAAAGAGATCAGTAAAAGTGACCTTGAAGCAATTGGATTGTCATCAGATCCTAAATGGTTCACTAATGTCCTTTAGGGGAGGAAACCTGCTGTCCTTACCCGGTCTTTGCCCATGCGCAACTCCAGACCCACAGCAACGCGGCTGGCTCGTCACTGCCTTCTGAAGCGGCAACTCAGTTATATCAAACCATTTGCAGAGGTTCAAGGCGGCAGCTCACCACCAACTTCTCAGCGTAACAAAGTTTGGGCAATCAATGCCAGCCTTGCCAGTACTGCCCACATCCCGAGAATGAAGGTTTTTTTAAAAAAAGACAATTTTCAAATCTAAATAAATTCCATCATTGGACAGCTCTCACCAATAATTCAATAATCCCCTCAGAGTAGTTCAACAACGTATGAGGCACGAACCCCAATGGCTCAATGAGTTTATTATGCATTAAAGGCAGAATTTCAGCCCACTCCCACTGGCCTGGCGAGAACAGCACGGCCTTGTGGGGGGTTGAAGATGGCAGGGCTACGTTCCTGATGCGTTTCAATTTTAACTCGCCTGAATTCAGGCATGGGACGGCCACTCACCGCAGAGGAGCGGGGTCCTAATTTCAATGGCAAATTTGTATCCCAATTACATAACTGGGACGCTCACGGTATTTAAACCGATTAAGGCCCACACTGTTTCAATCCCACCAGGGGCAGCAAGAATCCTGGGCACGGGAGGTCCTGGCAAGTGTTAATACATTTCTCTTTTTTGAATTTAACAGGTTCCTCGTGGGCCATGAGGAACAGACGCACTTCTTCAGACCCCACATCACCACCTTGGGCTTCCCACCCTTATCCAATTGATTTTCCACCCACCCTCCCAATTCCTTACCGACATTGTCAGGGACCGTTTCGGTGGGTCCTTTGTGACAGCCTGATGCCCCCCCCGCTTTCCCGCCACGCTTCAGGCCTGTAAATCAAGCTCGGAAGTTACATTTCCTGGGCCTCACCCTCTGGGGGAGGGTCAGATAATTCACTGCCCCCCTTTGGCTTCCCTCCCCCCACCAATTCAACACCAAGGTTAATCAGTGCTCAAATAGTTTAAATGCGCAAAGTAGAACATTTTCTGGCATTTACACGATGGGTTAACTACCCTCAGCCAAGAGGCAGTAGGGCTCCTCCATTCACTCTCTCTCTCCCCCCCCCCCCCTACTCTATTAGGAAGGAGGGAGTTGGTCAGTGCTCCTGGTCACCAGTGATCACCCTGCTAGAACTGCACATGGAGGGTATCTAACTCAACAAAGATCAAGTTCAACTGCATTAACCAGGACCTAGCCATGTAGCATTTAGGACACAAACCTCTCAAACTGCTTCCCACTAATCAATCATGTTCAAAAGTGCAAACATGGTAATGGAGAAAGTAATGGGACTTAAGATAGACAAGTCTCCAGTACATCTCCCTGCTCAAAAAGAGTGCAACAGGCTATTCCAACATCTACCTGAAAGAGGGGAACTTCCAAACATCAAGAAGGACAGCACCACTGACAATGCAGCAATCCTGCACTGGAGTGTCAACCTAGATTAGGAGCTCAGGAACAGGAGGGAGCCACTGAGCCCCTCGAGCCTGTTCCACCATTTAATGACATCATGGCTTACCTGTGACTGAATTCCATACACCCGCCTTTGCCCCATATTCCTTAATACCTTTGGTTAACAAATATCAGTCAGATTTAAAATTAATGATTGACCTAGCATCAACTGCTGTTTGTGGAAGAGAGTTCTGCAACCTTGGTTTAGTCTCAACGCCCTAACCTTTGACCCAGAGGCAGGATTGCTACAAACTGAGCCAAGCTGGAATACTGACCAGCTCATGATAATTCAGTGCCAAGGCTCACAGGAGAATGGCCCTTTGGGTGAGACATGGAATGGATTCTGGTGGTGATTTGCCCAGCATCCAAATATCACCAGAACAGATACAACCCACCGTAGTCAAGGATCTCAATGCCATAGCGAGGTTTTACCAAAATCGAAGCAACAAACATTCCCTTGTAGCGGTATCACCAGGTGTCCCTTACTTATGATACATAATTCCCTTTAACTTACCTACGTTGTATTGAGTTTGCATGTTCGGACCGTTGCCCCTTTAAGAACGTGAGCCGGGCCAGCTCAGTCTCCCGCGGCAATCACCGGCCCAGCTCGGTCCCCCGCGGCAAGCGCCGGCCTACCGCTCCCGCGACTTCAGCCACAACGGCCAGCTCCAATGCCGGGTGCACGCGGTGATGTCATTGCGTGAGTCACGTGACTGCCCCAAGAGCGGGCAAACGCGATGAAGTAACGTCACAAGCCACGTGACACCGAGCGCAGGAAACGCGAGCAACACGATGACATCACGACGCAAATGCAATGACGTCATCGCACAAACCTCCGGACTGCCTAGTCAGTCCTCGTGGTGTCCCCACTGGGGAAAGACCTGTTCCACGACTCTTGCATCGGTCTACGTCGTTTGCTGTATTTCATCTTATCCAACATTAAAATCATGTTTGTTGTTCTCCCGAGTCAAGCTCCGTTATTTGTTAGGAATACACCTATTCCTACACCCTCATACAATTTTTCACACGTACTTTGAACAAAACCAAAATTCTAGCAGTTCTCGTCTCTCCTTAAACACAAACTACAGATTGGTGCTTTTTTTTTTTTACTTCTAGTTCCTGATCACATTTTTGGATGGGCTCTTCCAATTTTGAATGTTGGCAATTTTAGAATGCTTATCCTGATTTTCAAATCCCTCCATATCTCTGTAACCTCCTCCAGCCCCACGACCCTCCGATCTCTGCACTTGTGGTGGAGCCACCAAAGGACTCAGAGCGGTTGTACATAATTCCTTTAACAGCAATGTAGTTACTGTCTGTGCCTGTACCTGTACCTTTAATTACACTGTTTGACTGTACAATGTCTAGTTACCTTTACAGCGCGGTTTCAACGTGATGACGTCATGCCGTTAGTCACGTGATGCCCCAATGGCAGGAAGAACGTGACGACGTCATGACGTCAGTCTTCTGACCAGAGGATCAGTCCTCGTGGAGCCCTCGAGGAGAGTCGACCTGTTATTGATGTGTTCCAGCAGTTTCCAGTTTAAACTCATTTCATTTCATTAAAGTTCATTATTTTAATTGCCTGAGTCGAACTCAGTCTTTTTGATCGGAACCTCCGTTCCTACACACTCCTAATTCTGGCCTCTTACGCATCCCCGATTTTAAATCGCTCCACCATTGGTTGCCGTACCTTTAGCCACCTGGGCCCCAAGCTCTGGAATTCCCTCCCTAAACCTCTCCACCTCTAAGACACACCTTAAAACTTCCCTCTTTCACCAAGCTTTTGGTCACCTGTCCTACTATCTCCTTATGCGGGTTTGGTGTCAAATTTTGTTTGATAATCGCTCCCGTGAAGCCCCTTGGGACGTTTTACTACATTAAAAAGGTGTTATATAAATGCAAGTTGTTTGAAGACTGAATGACGCAACATCCTAGTCTCTCGGCCAATCATCGGCTCAGTCATGTTGCTCAACTGAATTCTACTTCATCAGCTCCCCACCAGCAACTAATTGTTCAAAAAAAGTCTGAACTTTCATCCATTGGAATAGCTGCCCTGATAAATCGAAGCAGCTCAGTTCAGCTGGCAGCACTCTTGCTGGAGCCAGAGGACCTGGGCTCAAATACTATGGACTGGGGCACGTAATTCATGGCCGACACTCCCAGCACAGTACTGAGGGAGTGCTGCACTGTCAGAGGTGCCGTCTTTCGGATGAAACGTTAAACCAAGGCCCCACAGCCAGTATTCGAAGAAAATCAGGGGAGTTCTCCCCAGTGTCCCGGGGCCAATATATATCCCTCAACAATCACTAAAAAAAAAAATGATCTGGTCATTATCACGTTGCCGTTTGTGGGACCTTGCTGTGCTCAAATTGGCTGCCGCGTTTCCTATATTACAACAGTGACTACACTTCAAACGTATTTCATTGGCTGTAATGCGCTTTGGGACGTCATGACCTTATGGAAAAAAAACCTCTAGAAATGTCTTTCTTATTTTCGTCTTTCCATTATGGACGGGGCACGTAATTTAAGCTGCCTCTACAGTGCAGCACTGAGGGAGTGCAGGAGCACTGCAATGTCCAAGGAGCTGTTCTGTTGGATGACCTGAAGGCGCCTCTCCAGTGGAGAAGGTGGACCTTTAAAATCCAATGGCACAATTCAGAAAAGCGACTTGGCGTTCTCCTAGTGTCATGGCCAGTGTTACCCCCTCAACCAATCCCAGAAACAAAAAACCCAGATTAACTGGACATTCATCCAATACTGTCAAAATCCAGAGTGCAAATTGGCTGCTGTGTTTGCCTACAAAACAGGATTCGCTTTTGAAAATAATTAATTAGATGCGAAGCACTTTATGCCATTGCAGAGAGAGAGCGCGAGGTAATCAAGCACTGTTATAAATTCAAGTTCTGACTGTCTCCCTAATCCAATAATAGTGCAGGAAGACTAAAGTAAATGGTGCAATACCCAATACACTGCAAAAGATGGAATGATAATAAACCTGTGATTCAGTACAAGAGGCAAACTCTGTGGTATATTCACACGAGAAATGGAGAATCTAATCAATTATGAAACAAGATATCATTCGTCTACCTTATGGATTGTAACACTTTTTAGTTCTAGGCTCTCAGACTGCACAGAATACAGAACGAGGCCAATTGTGATGTGGGGATATTGTGCAAGGAACTTAACTAATGGTGCAGTGTGATTTCATAATAATGCAGTAAAGTACCAATTCAAACATGAATATGGAAACGATATGTAAAGCAAGCAGATAAAGACGGGAGGAAGGACACCCAGCCTGGAATTACAAACAGGTCAGTCAGCAGCGTTTCGCGTTGACAATAAGCCAAGACTTTTATAAAACGGAACAAGCGAAGGGAGGGGAAAGAAAACGGGTGAAAAAGGAAAAGTGTAAAGACCGTTGACCCCTGCCTCATGTCACACAGAGTTTGGAGTAAAGTCATCGACCTGAAATGTTAACTGTTTTTCTCTCTCCACAGATGCTTTCTGTTTTTAACCACAGATGCACCACTAATGGGCAGCAAACAGGTGGGGGAAAAAAAAGTTAGTGGTGATAGACAAAGACCAGCTAAATGAGGCGGTGAAAAGACATTTAAGAAACAACTGATGTTTTAATTTGCTGCAAAGTGAGTTACACAGCTTAAAATTAATTGATCACAGTAAACTGGGCTGAACTGTTAATGGATAAACACACAGTGGAAAGTATTCGAAGATGAATTTGGTAGGATACAAAACCCAGTACACACCCCTAAAAGGCAAAAGCTCCGTTTGTGTAGTTAAACAACCATGGTCAGCAAGTGAGGTCAGAGACAGCATCAAGATAAAAGAAAAGGCCGACATGAACGCAAGAAAAGACTTGCATTTCTCCAGCGCCCTTCACCACCTCAGGACGTCCCAAAGCACTTTACAGCCAATGAAGTACTTTCTGACGTGTAGTCACTGTTGTAATCATAGAAAAAAATTATGACACAGAAGGAGGCCATTCAGCCCATCATGTCCGTGCAGGTCGGAAAAGAGCTCTCGTCTAATCCCACTTTCCAGCTCTCGGTCCGTAGCCCTGTAGGTTACGGCACTTCAAGTGCATATCCAAATACTTTTTAAATGCGATGAGGGTTTCTGCCTCTACCACCCTTTCAGGCAGTGAGCTCCAGACCCCCACCACCCTCTGGGTGAAAAAAAGTTCTCCTCAACTCCCCTCTAATCCATTACTTGAAATCTATGCCCTTGATTATTGACCTCTCTGCTAAGGGAAATAGGTCCTTCCTATCCACTCTATCTTGGCCCCTCAATTAAATCACCCCTCACAGCCTCCTCTATTCCAAGGAAAACAACCCCAGCCTATCCATCCTTTTCTCAGCCAAAATTCCCCAGCCCAGGCAACATCCTTGTAAATCTCCTCTGCACCCTCTCTAGTGCAATCACATCTTTCCTGTAATGTGGTGACTAGAACTGCACGCAGTATTCTAGCTGTGGCCTAACTAGCGTTTTATACAGTTCAAGCTCTTATATTCTATGCCTCTGCTAATAAAGGCAAGCATTCCATATGCCTTTTTAAACTACTTTATTTACTTGTCCTGCTACCTTTAAGGATTTGTGGACATACACGCCAAGGTCCCTCGGTTCTTCCACACCAGTGTCCTCCCATTAATTGTGTATTCTCTTGCCTTGTTACCCCTCCCCAAATGCATTACCTCACTTTTCCGGATTGAATTCCATTTGCCACTTTTCTGCCCAACTGACCAGTTCACCGACCAGTTCCTGCAGTCTAAAGCTTTCCTCCTCATTGTCAACCACATGGGCAATTTTTGCATCATCTGCAAATTTCTTTATCATACCCCCTACATTCAAATCAATCATTTATATATACACACACACTACAAAAAGTAAGGGACCGAGTACCGAGCCCTGTGGACCCCCACTGGAAACAGCCTTCCAGTCACAAAAACGCCCTTCAACCATTACCCTTTGCTTCCTGCCACGGAGCCAATTTTGGATCCAGTTTGCCACTTTCCCTTGGATCCCATGGGCTTTTACTTTTTTGGATCAGCCTGCCATGTGGGACCTTGTCAAAAGCCTTGCTGAAATCCATGTAGACTACATCAAATGCACTGCCCTCATTGAATTATTTGAGGAGGTAACAAGGAGGGTCAATCAAGTGAGTCAGACATGACCTTCCCTTAACAAAACCATGCTGACTGTCCTGGCTTAATCTGCATCTTTCTAAATGAAGGTTTATACTGTCCCTCAGAATTGATTCCAGTAATTTGCCCACCACAGAGGTTAAACTAACTGGCCTGTAATTGTTCAGTTTATCTCTTCCTCCCTTTTTAAACAATGTTACAATGTTAGCAGTTCTTCAATCCACTGGCACCACTCCTGTAGCCAGGGAGGATTGGAAAATGATGGTCGGGGCCTCCGCAATTTCCTCCCTTGCTTCTTTTAATAGCCTCGGACATATTTCATCTGGCCCAGGCGACTTATCTACTTTCAAGGATGCGAAACCCCTTAATACTTCCTCTCTTCCTATGTTTATCCTGTCCAATATTTCACCATCTTCCTCCTTAACTTGAACATTGGCATCGTCCCCCTCTTGAAGACAGCTGCAAAGTATTCATTAAGCACCTTACCCACATCCTCCACCTCCACACAAATCACCATTTTGGTCCCCGACAGGCCGGACTCCTTCCTTAGTCATCTTCTTGCTCTTATCTCTTATGTAATTATGTAATGTAGGAAACATGGCAGCCAATTTGCACACAGCAAGCTCCCACAAACAGCACGGAGATGATGAGCAGATCATCTGTTTTAGGTATTGGTTGAGCAATAAACATTGACCCAGAACACCAGGGAGAATGCCCCTGCTGTAATGTGTGTAGAACAAATGAAGGGCAGAGACACAATGAGCTGAGAGTCCATGTGCTCACTTTATTAGGCCAGAGCGAACAAAGCATGCTCATACCAAACCATGTGATAATACATTACACTTGCTCTTCTTCGAGATAGTGGGCATGGATTTTTTAAATGCCCAGAGGGCAGACGGGGCCTCATCCGAAAGACGACACCTCCGACAGTGCAGCACTCCCTCAGTACTGCCCCTCCAACAGTGCAGCACTCACTTGGTACTGCCCCTCCAACAGCACAGCACTCCCTCGGTACTGCCCCTCCGACAGCACGGCGCTCCCTCAGCACTGCCCCTCGGTACTGCCCCTCCGACAGCACGGCGCTCCCTCAGCACTGCCCCTCCGACAGTACGGCGCTCCCTCAGTACTGCCCCTCCGACAGTACGGCGCTCCCTCAGTACTGCCCCTCCGACAGTACGGCGCTCCCTCAGTACTGCCCCTCCGACAGTACGGCGCTCCCTCAGTACTGCCCCTCCGACAGTACGGCGCTCCCTCAGTACTGCCCCTCCGACAGTACGGCGCTCCCTCAGTACTGCCCCTCCGACAGTGCAGTGCTCCCTCAGTACTGCCCCTCCGACAGTACAGCGCTCCCTCAGTACTGCCCCTCCGACAGTGCAGTGCTCCCTCAGTACTGCACTGGGAGTGTAGGCCTGGATTCTGTGCTCAAGTCTCGAGTGGGACTGGAACCCACAACCTTCTGACTCGGGCATTCCTTTATTCTCCATCCAACTTTAATGGGTTCACATTCCCGTTACCACTCAATATATTTATAAAAACCTTTGCTGAGCCACAACTGAGATCTGTGGAATTCCAGTGGACTGGGAGAAAAAAAATTAAAGGTTAAAGGAAAGTAATGGGATGGGAAAAGGGAACATGAAAAAACTTGCAATGGATATCAAGATTAACAGCAAAAGCTATTGGCCCAGAAATTCGGGCCCCAACACATGAGTACGGACGGAGTACTCACGCGTGGACCCGATGGAAGTGCCGGAATCTTGCATGCACTACACATGCGTGGGAAACCGGCACTTCTGATCCTCTGAACCAAGGGGTTCAGAGGTCGAACGCGTGCGCGCAGGAGTCTGCGCATGCGCGTTGAACTTCCTTTTTTTCCCCCCCCCCCACAGGTTTTAACGTGCGGGTAAGTCTGTACATTTTAGAAATGTAAAAAGCAGCCGTAAGGACTTCATTTTCAAAGGTAAGTGGTCAATTATTTAAAATTAAAATATTTTTTCCACAGGTCTTTTACTTTTAAATACTTTAAAGCAAGTTTATTTTTAGCCTTTTTTTATAAAATTATTTTTTTCAAAAATTTAAATTGTTTAAAATAGTTATTTAATGTCATTTATAGTTTATTTACAAAGTGTGATTTTCTTTAAAATTTATTTGAAGGTAAAGTACAGTTCTACAGCCTCAGCATTTATACGTTTTGACAGGTCTATCTGTCAAGACTTATGAATGGAGCATTCCCTGCTCCGATTGGCTGCCTGTTGCTCACGTGATCCCAGGGGACGCTTCGCACTAACTACGCCCCGGGACACGCCAGCATAGCGCGCCGGCCTCTGGGACAGGCCTCGGAGAGGAATTCCACGCAGGCCAAGAGGTCAACTGCCGGCGCGCTAGGTAAGTGTGGGTCGGGGGCTTGCACCCGCGGGAAGCCCCCGACCCGAATTTCTGGGCCATTATAATATATTAAGAGTGGTAATGGGGAATGTGAACCCATTAAAGATGGATGCAGGGGAGAATGTAATGGAGAATAAAGAAATGCCAGACTTATTAAATAAATACTTTGTCCTCTTCCTCTACTGTGAAAATGAATACAAAGTACAAGAGAACCAAAGTAAAAAAAAATAGCATTGGGTAAAATAATGGGACACAAGATAGGCAAATCTCCAGGACCTGATGGTTTCCACCCCAGAGTATTAAAAGAAATCGGTGAGGAAATTGCAGATGCTTTAGTTATACTTTTCCAAATTTCTCTCGATTCAGAAATTCCACCTTTGGATTGGAAAATTTAAATTCCCACTATTATTTAAGAAGGGAGGGAGGGAAAAACCAGATGACTGCAGACCAATTAGTTTAGCATATGGGGAAGGTACAGGAATCTATCAGACAGACGGGATAATTTTAGCCCTCAGGAGCAGGCAGGTTTGAGTCAGGCGAGAAGTTAAAATTTGTAAAATTTCAAACCCGCCCACTTCTGGTTATAACGGAGGTGGGACAGGCAACCAATCCACTCTCAGGAGGTGGGTCAGTTGGTACAAGCTTAAGGAGGCTGCTTGCCTCCATTTTTACAAGTTACCCATTTCGGCCGAGTTTCCCGGGGCTCGGGAATCCCGGCAGGTAAAGGGAGGCGAGAAGGAGCGGATCCATCAAGTAACTGCTGGTGAGCCAGGAGAAGCAGAGTGTTTCCCCCCAGACCTGACAAGCTTCACTCCGAGATTGGCCAAAATGCTCGCCCCCAATCTCCGACTCTTTCCCTCTCCCCCAGTGATCTCCAACTCCCCCCACCCAGACCATGATCCTGCCCTCTCCGCTCCTCGGCTGTGGGCTTGTGCCCAAGATCAGGTCAGCTGTTGGGTGGGAAACCTGGGGAAAAAATTTGAAATAAATCCTGCAGTTAATGTTTGCAGGACATCTGGGATTCCCATCCAGAATTCCAACCCATCATGCCCACAAATATCAGGGCCAGCGTGACTGAGCACTTGGACAAGAATGAGCTGATCAAAGACTCACATCGGTCTCACTGAGCGGAATTGTTTGAGGAGGTTGTTAGATCTGTGATTCTGAGAGTGTGATGTTTTTCAATAACCACACAGATGCTGTAACTTAACAATCAACAGGTATTTACTGGAGGAGGGTAGTCTCAAGACTGGGGGTACAGAGGCATGCTCACAGCTTATATACAGGTGTGGTCACTGCCGGTACTACAGTATACAGGAGCTGTAAAAGTAGTCCTCTCTTAAAAGGTACATACACTACAGAGGTCACTCGTGTGGTAGAGAGAGGGGAGTGTCTATGGATGTTGTCTTATTGGACACCCAGAACTCATTTGATAATGTTCCACACTGGAGAACAGCAAAACATGAAAGTGCGCAGAATTGGAAATAACCGTGTGTTCACTAGACTGGTTCCTGGGATAGGGGGATTGTCCTATGAGAGATCGAGTAGACCAGGCCTATATTCTCTCGAGTTTAGAAGAATGAGAGGTGATCTCATTGAAACATACAAGATTCGGAGGGGGATTGACAGGGTCGATGCTGAGAGGTTGTTTCCCCGGCTCAAGAGTCTAGAACCAGGGGTCACAGTCTCAGGATAAGGGGTCGGCCATTTAAGGCCGAGATGAGGAGGAATTTCTTCACTCAGAGGGTTGTGAATCTTTGGAATTCTCTGCCCCAGAGGGCTGTGGAGGCTCAGTCGTGGAGTATATTCAAGGCTGAGATCAATAGATTTTTGGACTTTAGGGGAATCAAGGGATATGGGGATCGGGCGGGAAAGTGGAGTTGAGGTTGAAGATCAGCCATGATTTTATTGAATGGCGGAGCAGGCTCAAGGGGCCGAATGACCGACTCCTGCTCCTAGTTCCTATGTTCATAGGTACAAGAAAAAAAAATGCAAAAATGAAGCTGCTGGATATCGGAAATGAGGGAAAATGCTGGAAATTGGCAGCAAATTGAGACAAGTTAACGCTAGAGATAAACGACCGGAGCAGTTCTTGGGCATTGGACCTTTCCTCAGGACTGACCTGCTGTGAATTTCCAGCATTTTCTATTTTTTTTTTTTTTTTAAATGTATAGATGCATGGTTACAGATTTAACAAGACAGTAATGAACATAGCAACTAGAGAGACATCTCATTTATCTAGATATAAAGTGTAATTCATTGGCCTTTGTTGAACACGGCTTTGGTCACAATATGACATGCCGAGTATCTGAACTCGCGCTGCTGGCAGAGCCGCACCTACACGATTGCAACATAATGGGATAGCGAGAGCACGCTGCCAACTTATTGTACGGCGCGCGGGCCTAGCATTGCCTCCGTGGGAGCAACCCGGAAACTAGACCCAAAAAAACACATCCATTCCTGTGTCAAGTTGGAATCATAGAATGATACAGCACAGGAGGCCGCCGTTCGGCCCATCGTGCCTGTGTCGGGGCTTTGGTAGAGCTCTCCAATTAGTCCCACTCCCCCCTGCTCTTTCCTCAGTCCTGCCAATCACTTCTCTTCTCAAGTATTTATCCAATTCCCTTTTGAAAGTTACTATTAAATCTGCTTCCGCCGCCCTTTCAGGCAGCACATTCCAGATCACGACAACTCGCTCCGTTACCTTCAAGTTTCCTGCAAATCTCATTTGATTATGCCAGAAAGTAAAATGGGAATAAAACATTGGGGCCCCCAAGGAAAGGCCAAACTCTCACTGGGGGGGGGGGGGGGGGGGGGGGGGGAAGAAAGAGGGGGGTCCGATCCCAATCCCCCACAAGGCAGGCAGGGGAGCTGGGAGGAAGCACTCCTGCTCCTCCCGGCCCACAAGGATCTTCTCTCATTGAAACTTATAAAATTCTAACAGGACTAGACAGACTAGATGCAGGAAGGATGTTCCCGATGGTCGGGGAATCCAGAACCAGGGGTCAGTCTAAGGATAAGGGGTAAGCCATTTAGGACAGAAATTAGGAGGAATTTCTTCACCCAGAGAGTGGTGAACCTGTGGAATTCTCTACCACAGAAGGCAGTAGAGGCCAATTCATTAAATATATTCAAGAAGGAGTTGGATATATTTCTTAAGGCTAAAGGGATCAAGGGATATGGGGAGAAAGCAGGGACAGGGTACTGAATTTGGATGATCAGCCATGATCTCATTGAATGTCAGAGCAGGCTCGAGGGGCCGAATGGCCGACTCCTGCTCCTATCTTCTATGTTTCTATGTAAGGATTGCTCCCCGTGGCTGAGGCCACCTTGTTGCAGCCACCGGGAATCCCGAGCCCCGGGAATCCCGGCCGCCTGCAGTTAAAGTAGAGGCGTCAGGCCCCATTATAATATTTAAATTGCCAACCCGCCCCCCTCCCCCCCAGTTAAAGGTGAAAGTGGGCAGAAACAACAGAAAATGCTGGAAAAACTCAGCAGGCCAGGCAGCATCCGTGGAGAGAGAAACAGGGTCAATGTTTCAGGTCGAAACCCTTCGTCAGAACTGGAAATGGAAAGCATGTTTAGGGCTGGGAAAAGGGGGAGGGGATGAACAAGGTTGAAGAGACAAACTGAAATCCCGTCAAAATCCCTCTCTTCTAGGAATGCCCACCTTGAAGAAGTTTTGCTTTTCTCTTCGACGGGATTTCCAGCATCCGCAGTATTTTGCTATCTTATTAGTGAAAGTGGGCGGGTTGGGGTCGTGGTTCACCTGTCTTCAACTTTAACAACCCCCCCCACCCCCCAACCACATCTCCAACCTCAAACTTCCGGCCACTGACTCCAAACACCATCCCCATTTCATTTATTTTGTGGTTAGTCACAACTCAGTCACGAAATTACAATCTCCCCCCACACACAGCTCAACAGCAGAACTAAAGCAATATTTACAGATTGCAGTCATGCGACACTTGGACTCTGCTTTTGTCGTTGGGAGGTTATAACACGATTGTTAGTGATCTTGTAGAGTGTGTTGGACTAGGAAAAAAAATTCAAAGGCATTGTAGGTGTAATTCAATAAGAGAGATAAAAGAAAAATCGATTTTTTAAAATCTATCACCACATTCTGATTTCAACCCTCTAACCGCACGGAGTAAAATCCAGTCTAATTTAGGCGCAGAGTGAATATGGGCAATTAACTGGTAAGTTTAACCAATTACTTGTTCCAAAACACCAAATAACCCCCCACAATTGCAGCAACATTAAGAGACTGCAAATCAATCTGAAACGCCTGGGCAATAAAATTAAATAAGCAGTACATTCATTCTCTATAGGTTACAGTAAATTTAGTGTCACTATTGCAACAATAAAAAGCCACAAGCACCAGCACTTATCAATTCACAATATGCTCAGAAGGCAATATGAAAAATCACAAGCAAAATCTGTCTCACACAGCACTGCTCAGTAATGTGGTCGGACTTTGAGAGCTGCTGAACCTCCAACTCTTGATCGGTTGTGCTGCAGTGCAGTATCAGACGTGTTGTGTACTTGTAGCTAGATTGAATTGTCAACAGTCCTTCGTGGCAAGGGCTATGGGAAGACTAAATGATTTTTGCGCCGTGAATTGATTGCATTCCAGGCAATCCGGAGCGACAGCAAGACGATTCTCATCAGCCAATAGCATTTGATCAGATGAGGAATTAGGGAGAAGACTAACTGATTAAGCAGAGGGGGGGGGTTTAATCTTTGCGCTAAAATAAGGTTTCATTTGGTGTTTTTTTTTTAAATATAAAAAAGCCACGCTCCACAGATTCTACATTTTGCAGATTTTGTTCAGCATCAATAATTTAAAGACTTTTGTATTTCTAATTGTATGGCACATTTAAAACAACTCTCATGGTAGAAGATTCTCAATGCAAAAAATGAACAGATACATTATTATTTTTTTTTTTTTAAAAACCTTTATAACTGAAAGCTCCTGGGGCAGGCAATCAATTTTTTTTTTTTAAAAAGCCACTTAGATCAGGCATAATGTGAAAAAGTCACGAGTCCAATGACAATGGAAGAAAACATAGAATGTGCGAGCTGTAACTATCCTACGAATGTAATCGGTCCTGTAAAAACAGATGTATTCCTTGAAGAAAGCCCTCAATACTTTTTTTGAATGCCTTTGGGGACCATTTCATCTCCGGAGCCATCATCATACTCACTGAGCCAGCTCTCCAGCTGCACTGCACTTACAGCAAGTAAGTGTTTCTGGCTGAGTGGAGATTACTCCTTACAAGAGGTAGATAACACGAATACAAGCGAGCATCAAAAGTGATCTCCTGGACGAGTTTCAATCGCCTAAAAGGGGTTGGAGAGAAATTTTCCAGATTCTTTCTTCCCCCCCCCCCTGTAATTGGTCTGGGGTTTTTTTTTTTTTTTTTTTTAAATTGGGTTTTCTGTCTCTCCCAGGAGATTACATGGCTGCGGGTGAGGTGGGAGTTTTTTTTTTTTTTATTCATTCATGGGATGTGGGCGTCGCTGGCAAGGCCAGCATTTATTGCCCATCCCTAGCTGCCCTTGAGAAGGTGGTGGTGAGCCGCCTTCTTGAACCGCTGCAATCCGTGTGGTGAAGGTGCTCCCACAGTGCTGTTAGGGAGTTCCAGGATTTTGACCCAGCGATTATGAAGGAACGGCGATATACTTCTACGTCAGGATGGTGTGTGACTTGGAGGGGAACTTGGAGGTGGTGGTGTTCCCATGCACCTGCTGCCCTTGTCCTTCCAGGTGGAAGAGGTCGCGGGTTTGGGAGGTGCTGCCGAAGAAGCCTTGGCGAGTTGCTGCAGTGCATCTTGTAGATGGTACACACTGCAGCCACGGTGCGCCGGTGGTGGAGGGAGTGAATGTTTAAGGTGGTGGATGGGGAGCCAATCAAGCGGGCTGCTTTGTCCTGGATGGTGTCGAGCTTCTTGGGTATTGTTGGAGCTGTACTCATCCAGCCAAGTGGAGTGTATTCCATCACACTCCTGACCTGTGCCTTGTAGATGGTGGAAAGGCTTTGGGGAGTCAGGAGGTGAGACACTCACCGCAGAATTCCTAGCCTCTGACCTGAACAGAAAATGCTGGAAAAAACTCAGCAGGCCAGGCAACATCCGTGGAGAGAAATTAGAGTCAACGTTTCGAGTCAAAACCCTTTGAGAGTTTTGACAAAAGGTTTTGACCTGAAATGTTGACTAATTTGTCTCCACAGATGTTGCCTGGCCTGCTGAGTTTTTCCAGCATTTTCTGTTATTTTACACTTCCAGCATCTGCAGTATTTTGCTAGCCTCTGACCTGCCCTTGTTGCCACAGAATGTGTGGGTGGTCCAGTCAAGTTTCTGGTCAATGGTGAACCCCAGGATGTTGATGGTGGGGGATTCAGCAATGGTAATGCCATTGAATGTCAAGGGGCAGTGGTGAGACTCTCACTTGTTGGAGATAGTCATTGCCTGGCACTTCTGTGGCACGAATGTTACCTGCCACTTATAAGCACAAGCCTGAATGTGGTCCAGGTCTTGTTGCATGCGGGCATGGGCTGCTTCATTATCTGAGGAGTTGTGAATGGCACCGAACACTGCAGTCATCAGTGAACATCTCCATTTCTGACCTTGTTGGAGGGAAGGTCATTGATGAAGCAGCTGAAGATGGTTGGGCCTAGGACACTGCCCTGAGGAACTCCTGCAGCGAAATCTTGGGGCTATGATCCACATCCATAGACATTCCCCTGCCCACTACTTTAGTCACCTCTTCAAAAAATTCAATCAGGTTTGTCAGGCATGACCTACCTTTCACAAATCCATGCTGGTTCTCTGATCAATCGAAAATGTTCGAGGTGTTCGGTCACCCTATCCTTAATTATAGACTCTAGCAATTTCCCAACAGAGGTTAGGCTAACTGGTCTATGATTCCCTGGTTTCTCCCCCCCCCCCCTCGCCATTCTTAAATAGCAGAGTGACATGCGCAATTTTCCAATCTAAAAGGAATGGTTCCTGAATCGGGAGAACTTTAGACGATTATAGTTCTGAAGAATTATAGACAGAATGCACAAACCTATCTACATCCACTTGTAAGGATTTGGTTATGGTTTGTCCTTCAGATGAAGGATAATTTTATATTTAGCAGCTGCCATCATCAGCCAAAAGGACATTGTGTTCAAAACTGTGCACCACTAGATTGACACTGAAGACCAGAGCCTAGAGTAAGGCTGTGCCCTTTTCAATAATTGAGTCAACAGTTAACGTATACATGGTCAATGTGGTCTCCTGGACTGGATTTGATGGTCGGAGGGGGTCAGAGAGGAATTTTCCAGATTCTGTTTCCCTGCCCCACCCCACCTACTATTGGCCCTACATTTTTTTTTGCATCCCAGCAGAAGACATGGCTGCAGCGATACAAGGCAGCACGGTGGCATAGTGGTTAGCACTGTTGCCTCACAGCGCCAGGGACCCGGGTTCGAATCTGGCCTCAGGTGACTGTGTGTGGAGTTTGCACATTCTTCCCGTGTTTGCGTGGGTTTCCTCCGGGTGCTCCGGTTTCCTCCCACAGTCCAAAGATGTGCGGGTTAGGTTGATTGGCTATGATAAATTGACCCTTAGTGTTAGGGGGATTAAATACGTGGGGTTACGGGGATAGAGTGGGATATGTGTTGGTGTAGGGGTTACGGGGATCGGGTGGGATATGTGTCGATGCAGGCTTGATGGGCCGAATGGCCTCTATCTGCACTGTGGGGTTTCTGTGTTTCTGTGATGGGGCTGTCTAGTCATGATGCGCCAGCCATCAGGAGTGTGGGGCAGGTTAAGAACATAAGTAGTAAGAGCAGGAGTCGGCCATATGGCCCCTCGAGCCTGCTCCATCATTCAATAAGATCATGGCCGATCTTCAACTTCAACTCCACTTTCTCGCCCGATCTCAAGATTCCCCTAGAGTCCAAAAATCTCTCAGCCTTGAATATACTCAGACTCAGCATCCACAGCCCTCTGGGGCAGAGAATTCCAAAGATTCACAACCTGAGTGAAGAAATTCCTCCTCATCTCGGTCTTAAATGGCCGACCTCTTATCCTGAGACTGTGCCCCCTAGTTCTAGACTCTCTAGCCAGGGGAAACAACCTCTCAGCATCTACCCTGTCAATCCCCCTCAGACTCTTATATGTTTCAATGAGATCACCTCTCATTCTTCTGAACTCGAGAGTATCGGCCCAATCTACACAATCTCTCCTCATAGGACAGCCCTCTCATCCCAGGAATCAATCTAGTGAACCTTCGTTGCACCGCCTCCAAGGCAAGTATATCCTTCCTTAGATAAGGAGACCAAAACTGTGCACAGTACTCCAGGTGTGGTCTCACCAAGGCCCTGTACAATTGGAGCAAGACTTCCTTACTCTTATACTCCAACCCCCTTGCAATAAAGGCCAACATGCCATTTGCCTTCCTTATTGCTTGCTGTACCTGCACGCTAGCTTTGTGTTTCTTGCACGAGGACACCCAAATCTCTCTGAACACCAACATTTGAAAGTTTCTCACCATTTAAAAAATATTCTGTGTTTCTATTCTTCCTACCGAAGTGAATAACCTCACATTTCCCTAGATTATACGCCATCTGCCACCTTACTGCCCACTCTATCTGCCTACTGCTCAGTCTATCTATATCCCTTTGCAGACTCTGTGTTCTCCTCACAGCTTACTGTCCCACCTAGCTTTGTACCATCAGCAAACCTGGATACATTACACTCGGTCCTTTCATCGAGATCATTGATATAGATTGTAAATAGCTGACGCCCCAATACTGATCCTTCCAGCACCCCACTAGTTACAGCCTGCCAACCTGAAGATGATCTGTTTATCCCTACTCTGTTTTCTGTGTTAACCAATCCTCTATCCATGCTACTATATTACCCCCAACCCCATGAGCCCTAATCTTGTGTAATAAACTTATGTGGCACTTTATCGAATGCCTTTTGGAAATCCAAATGTATTACACCCACTGGTTCCCCTTTATCTACCCTACTAGTTACATCCTCAAAAAACTAATAAATTTGTCAAACACGATTTCCCTTTCATAACATAATTAGACAGAGTCAACATGGTTTTATGATTTTTCTAAGTGCCCTGATACCGCTTCCTTAACAATGGATTCCAGCATTTTCCCTGACAACTGATGTCAGGCTAACTGGCCTGTAGTTCTGTTTTTTCTCTCCCTCCTTTCTTGAATAGGTGTTATAT
Source organism: Somniosus microcephalus (assembly GCF_052327205.1). Taxonomy (NCBI): domain Eukaryota; kingdom Metazoa; phylum Chordata; class Chondrichthyes; order Squaliformes; family Somniosidae; genus Somniosus; species Somniosus microcephalus. Next base: position 104,550,196 of record NC_141002.1, on the reverse strand, counting down.
TTGGGACCTTCCAATCCACTGGGACCGTTCTAGAATCTAGGGAATTTTGGAAGATCAAAACCAATGCATCCACTATCTCTTCAGCCACCTCTTTTAGAACCCTAGGATGTAGGCCATCAGGTCCAGGGGATTTGTCGGCTTTTAGTCCCATTAGTTTCTCTAGTACTTTTTCTCTACTTATATTTACGTTAAGTTCCTCACCCTCATTAGACCCTTGGCTCCCCACCATTTTTGTTTGCTTTGTGTCCTGTGAAGACAGATACAAAATATTTGTTTAACATTTCTGCCATTTCTTTATTCCCCATAATAATTTCTCCTGACTCAGCTTCTAAAGGGACCAATGTTTACTTGCTACTCTCCCTTTTTACATACTTGTAGAAACTCTTACAATCTGCTTTTATATTTCTTGCTAGTTTTCTCTCATTCTACTTTTTCCCCTTATCAATTTTTTTGATCATCCTTTGCTGGTTTCTGAAACTCTCCCAACCCTCAAGTTTATTACTATTCGTTGCAACATTATAAGCTTCTTCTTTCAATCTAGTGCTATCCTTAACTTCTTTAGTTAGCCACGGTTGGATCACTTTCCCCGTGGAGTTTTTGTTTCTCAATGAAATGTATTTTTGTTGAGAATTATGAAATATTTATTTAAATGCTAGCCGCTGTTTATCTACCGTCATACCTTTTAATCTATTTTTCCAATCTACCTTAGCCAACTCGCCCCTCATACCCATGTAATAGGCTTTATTTAAGTTTAAGACTCTAGTTTCAGACTTAGGCAAGTCACTCTCAAACTTAATGTGAAATTCCATCTGGCTGGACCAGCTGGTCTTTTCCTGCCCATCAATGTTCGTATGTTTGTATAAACCCCGCTGAGCTGGTGTTACAAGATCATTTTCAGAAACAAATATTTGCATCCTGTAACATAACTAATGCGACAACTCCCGATCAACCACAAGAGGTAACCCCATCATCCAGGCTGGGATGTCAATCCCCTATTGAAGAACCTGAGCATATCAGAGGCTGCTGTTCAAACTTTGTGCCGTGTACCAGAAGTGATCTTTCAACTTCTGGTACATGAAACATAGCCTCTTGGGTTACTTGGGATGCTCTAAAGAGAAACTGACAACAGATTGGTGACAAGCGAGTTGGTGAATGAAGCGCTTGATGCAACACAACGAGCAGTAGAAATACACCAGTTACCGCTCTACCCCTCATCCTTTCCTGCAAATAGCCTCAATGTTTACAGCATTGCACCAAGATGGAACAACACTTGGCAATAACTACAGTTAGCTAGAGGGTTGCTTGTTCTTCACATTAGAGCTTTACAAACCTCCTCTTCGGCAGTCCCTCGGATGACTTGCTTCCACATTAAAAATGAGTTCGCAGGTGACTGATGAGTCCAGTGCGGGGCCTACAGTCTCTGTCACAGGTGGGGCAGACGGTGGGTGGGGTGCTTGGGTTGACGTTGTAGGGGTTCGCAAAATTCCCCTATTTTCCCTGAAGATCGGGAAATATTGGTCCACATCGTGGACGAAGAATTGGGTGATGTGAATTGTCTACAATGTTTTAAAACATGCCCAGAACCGCAAAAAGGCTGCATTGAGATGGACAACACTGGAATTGAGGAGCTCTGTGGAAAATATTCACACACCTTAAGACAGTATTTATTAATAAAATTGTTCCCTGGAGTTTGGTCAATTACAAAGATTTTAAAATGGCTGTCAGAGAAAGCATTGGACAAGAACAATAGGGCTTGGATAAGCAGCCCGTGATGTCTGTTTATAAAGTGGGAGGATACAGTGGCAGTCAGACCTGTCAATCAAACCAGGGAGTTTCCCTTTTGTGGAGAGGCAAGGTTTGTTTATACAAAACTGCAGGATGTTTCTTTACTTAAGGGATTAGCCCACTTGAACCAAAACTGCAGAACAATTGGCTTCTATTTACACAGAAATCCAAACCCATTCAAAGCACTTACACACAATGGATGCATCTAAACTCCAGAAAAAGGACTTTTGATATGCAACAGTTTAGGAATGAATGGGTTTTTGAATCACCCAATTCTAAACAATAAGGCAGTTGGATTCCCTTTTGTTTTAGCCCAGGTGAACTCCGGATGTGGGCGGGTACACTCCGGCCCCAGAGTGTAGACACATTAAATCACTCCAACCACTTTGAATCAGCCAATCACAGCCTTTCTTTTGTGTATTGGAACTTTTGGGTGCGAGTTTTGCACAGTCCTTTTTCAGCACCAAACAGGAGTTGACAGGATGTAAAGATAGCTCCTGAGAAACACTCTCTCTCACTTCGCTGGACCCCAGGTGAGCAGGGCTTCTGGCTCCTCAGCAAGGCAACCTAGTAAGGAGTTAGGGGTGGTAATTGAGGGGAAATTGCTAAGATTGTTTAATCAACATTGTAGCCACTTACCCCTCGTTTTTGCCGTCTGCCTTCCCCCGTTAAGCAATTTACTGTAATTACTGTGTTCGTGTGGTATAGTTTAAAATTTGATTATAGTTTATTTTAGTTAATAAAGCTTGATTTTTCTCTCATCCAGACCATTTGTCCATTTTAATATCATTAATTATAAGTTCCTTCAGTCAGAACTGGATGGTGGGGTTAGCGATTCGAAACCGCTGTTTGAAAATTGGTTTAGTGTAGCAGCAAGGGGGCTGCCTGACCAGGTGAATTACCGTAAACCAGGTAAAAGGTTGGAATTGGTCAGAGCGGAGGCAAAGGCTGCTGGCCAGGTAAATTACCATAAACCAGTTAAAAGATGCCCCCCTACAATGTGCACGCCTTGCGCTTGCTCCCAGCAAAGAGACTTGGTGTTCGCCACCTTCCCGGATGCTTCTCCTCCACTTTGGGCGGTCTTGGGCCAGTGATCCCCAGGTGTCGGTGGGGATGTTGCATTTTTTCAAGGCAGCTTTGAGGGTGTCCTTTACAAACCTAAGCATGTATGCCAAAGGGACCAATAACTTCTTTAAAACCAAACATTTCAAAGAAATGCTTCTGTTACTACAACTACTTGCATTTATATAGCACCTTTAATGTAGTAAAATGTCCCAAGGTGCTTCACAGGAACGATTATTGAACAAAATTTGACACCGAGCCACATAAGGAGGTATTAGGACAGGTGACCACAATCTTGGCCAAAGAGGTAGGCTTTAAGGAGTGTCTTAAAAAAGGAGGAAAGAGAGGTAGAGAGGTTGAGGGAGGGAATTCCAGAACTTAGGGCCCAGGCAGCTGAAGGCACAGCCACCAATGGTGGAGCAAGGGAAATCGGTGATGCTCAAGAGGCTAGAATTAGAGGAGCGCAGAGAACAACTACATTTATACCTCATTTTTATTTTAGGAAATTAGGAGCTGTGCGACACCCAAAGTTAGACTTCAGATGACTTTTTTCCAATCAAATACGGTTTAGAATTCCAGCTGATCCACAGCAGGGAGACAAACCATTCATCATAAAGGGATAGTTGGAAATATTTGATTAGGATCTAATGACATTTGTGCAGTTTGGAGCATACTTCGGATTGGTTTCTCTGGCGAGCCAATAAAAAGAAAGCACTTGTATCATTCGTGTCCTCAGGATGTCGTAAAGTGCTTCACAGCTTGTGAATTGATTTTGAAGGCTGCTCACTTATGCAAACAAACGGTCGGCACACTGTTATGTGGGCCACCAGCAGCAACAAATTGTATACTGCTACAATCTAATCCCATGGCCTCTCACTCCTCAATTACCATGAAGCCAGACGATGGTTCCTCCCATCATCCATCCTACATAAACTGGAGGTCATCCAAAACCCAGCTGCCCATGTCCCAACTCGCACCGAGTCCCATTCACCCATCACCCCGTGCTCGCTGGCCTCCATTGGCTCCTGCTCCAGCAATGCCTCAATTTTAAAATTCTCATTGTAGTTTTCAAACCCCTCCATGGTCTCGCCCCTCCCTATCTCTGACCTCCCTCCAGCCCTACACCACCACCCCCCCCCCCCCCCCCACTCCCCGAGATCTCTGCGTTCCTCCAATTCTGGCCTCTTGGGCATCACTGATTTTCATCGCTCCACCATTGGCGGCCATGCCTTCAGCTGCCTGGGCCCCAAGCTCTGGAATTCCCTCCCTAAACCTCTACCTCTCTCTCCTCCTATAAGACGCTCCTTAAAACCTACCTCTGACCAAACTTCAGATCATCTATTTGAATATCTCCTTTTGTGGCCTGTTGTCAAATTTTGTTTGATAATCGCTCCTGTGAAATGCCTTGACATTTTTACTACATTAAAGGCGCTGTACAAAAGCAGACGGTTGTTCAATGTGGAGCGTAAAAGGGCTTTCCAGGAGCAGCACCAGCCATATCCGCGAATGAGTTACGAATGTAAATGAAGCTACCACACAAGGGTTTTCTTAATACCAAACACCAGAAGCAGCCGGCTCGGAGCTCAGTGGTCCCACAACCAACAGATCAGAGCCAATCTCTGTGGCCCCAACTGCATCCAGGATTGGTGGTGGACAACCAGGGCAACTAACAGGAGGGAGGCTCCATAAACATCCCCATCTTCAACCATGGTGAAGCCCAGCAGCAGTCCGGGAGACAAGGCCGAGGTGTTTGCAAGTATCTTCAGCCAAAAGTGACGGTTGGATGATCCTGCTCGGCCTCCTCTCGAAGTCCACACCATCATAAATACCAATGTCCAGCCAATCTGGTTCACCCCACAGGACATGAAGAAGCAGCTGAGTGTACTGGGCACCGCAAAAATCGTCAGTTTGAGGAGTTGGAAGCGTCAGTTTAAAAAAGCAGGACATCCTGGGTAGCAATGTCAGAATTCTTCCCTATGCTATATGCTGGGCCAGTGAGGGAGGAGTAGATCAGACAACATGCGGCCAGGCAGATAGTGTAGAAAGGAAGGATCTGGAATCTATAATATGGGATGAAGTTGGTGAACACTTGGAATGGCATAAGCTCATCAGGGTCACAATAGTTTTATAAAAAAAAAAAAGGGGCATGTCACACTTAACTAATTTAATTAAATTTTGAGGAGGTCAGTGAATGACAGGCATGTGGTGGATCTTGCAAATATGGATTCTCAGAAAGCATTGAATAAGGTGCCACAGAAGAGGCACGTGGTGCTAAAGGGAATGTAACAAATAAACACACGAGGGAGAAAGGAATAGAAGGATATGTTGATGGTGAGAGAGAGAGAGAGAGAGAGAGAGAGAGAGAGAGAGAGAGAGAGAGAGAGCGCTCGTGTGGAGCATAAACACCAGCAAAAAAAAAAAAAAGGATTTGATAGGTTAGATGGTGGACACAAAGAAAATAGATAGAGAGAATCTTTTTCCGCTGGCAGAGAATCCAGAATCTCCTTTCTGTTGATCTAAATCACCCACCACAATGAGAAAAAGAAATAATGGAGAACCAGGTCAATCCAATTGCAAGGTTCTTCAGGAATCCAGAGATAGAAATCACATGGACAATCCTACCAAGCTGCTAATTAAAATGGGTAACTAAATTGATTAGAGAAAGCCAAAACTAATGGATCAGAGCAGAGTCTTGCAGATAAAGCCATCGCAGTAATCACAGAGCAGCCGCAATGATCATAGTGAACAGAGACCCTTAAACTCCCCCCTCCCCAAAGACATCTTAGGACAATCTGAGTCAGCGCCTGTGTAATGTATGTACCTTTAAGGGGAGAACTACTTTTTACAGCTCCTGTATACTGTAGTACCGGCAGTGACCACACCTGTATATAAACCCTGAGTAGTGATCTGTAAAGTTAGTTCTAGAGTAACCCTCATTCCGTAAACACCTGTTGAATCGTTCCCTGCAGATCTGTTGTCTGATTATTGAAGGACACAACATTAAGATACACGGATCGAGCAGCCTGGGGTTAGAAGATCACAGCGACGTCCCAAAGAATAAAACAAACCAAATATTCGAAAAAGGAAGCTGGCTGGGCTGGCAACATCAAGAACGCAGGTATGGGAAAGAAAAAGAAAAGCACCCAACAGGGAAACAAACGGCCATGAAACTCCCAACCAATAAGTGAATGATCTGATGCTCTCGAGCAATTCCAAAGAGAGAACAACCAATGACAGGGGAGAACACCTTAACAACACTTCGGTTGGGAGGAATTTTAAGTATGGGAGGATTGCTCTTAACCCAATACAGACAGGTTTCTTGTACCATATACTTTACAACAAAGTCTCCAAAACACCTCAAAGTTACATTTGTTCTTGAGACACCAACCCATTTATTGCCCATCCCCTAGTTGCCACAAGATCAAGAGTCAATCATATAGTGAGATTGGAGTCATCTGGAGATAAGACTGGGTTGGGGTGGCAGGTTCCCATCCTGGAAGATCATTAGTAAATGAGTTGCATTTTTAAATGACAATCTGGCTGTTTTCATGGTCATCAACCCACAAATGACTCAATTTATTGCCTTCTCATCCATAATTTGTTATGTTGGGAATTGGACTTCCAATCTCTGGGTTGCTAGTCCAGTACCATAACCAGTAGACTAGCCTCCCTCTATTTCATAATGTGCAGTTGTGTTTGAGAAGTAAATGAAGATTCTGGAGTTATTATTTTCCTTTCTCCATCAATATGGCCAGACATAAAAACACGAACATAAGAACTAGGATCAGGAATCGGTCATTCGGCCCCTCGAGCCTGCTCTGCCATTCAATAAGATCATGGCTGATCACGACCTCCACTCCATTTTCCCACCCAATCCCCATATCCCTCAATTCCAAAAACCTATTGATCTCAGCCTTGAATATACTGAAAGACTCAGCATTCACAGCCCTTTGGGGCAGAGAATTCCAAAGATTCACAACCCAATATATTAAAAACTCAGATCAATAGATTTTAGGACCATAGGGGAATCAAAGGAGATGGGGATCGGGCGGGCAAGTGGAGTTGAGGTAGAAGATCAGCCATGATCTTTTTTGAAAGGCAGAGCAGGCTCAAGGAGTCATATAGCCGACTCCAGCTCCTATTTCTTATGTTCTTATTAACACCAAGCAGACAAGCACTTGGTGTTCACACACAGACTGGTAAATATTCAGGGAATCCAAATAAGGTGCTGGACTCGAGCGAGAGTAGAATGTAATCATCATGGCGAATGGTTAGCCCCATACACACAGTACAAGTATTCTCGGACGCCAATGGCAATAAGCAACATGGTGTCAATTCTGAAGGGCTGAAGAAGACTTGCATTTCTCCAGCAACTTTCACCACCTCAGGACGTCCCAAAGCACTTCACACCCAATGAACTACTTTTGAAGTGTAGTCACTGTTGTAATGTAGGAAATGCAGCAGCCAATTTGCACACAGCAAGCTCGCACAAAACAGCAATGAGATAAATGACCAGATCATCAGTTTATTTTTAAAGTGGTGTTGGTTGAGGGATAAATATTGGCCACAGGTCACCAGGCCAATTTCATCACAACTGAAATGTTAACTGTTTCTCTCTTCACAGATGCTGCCTGACCTGCTGAGTGTTTCCAGCATTTTCTGTTTTAATTTCAGATTTCCAGCATCCGCAGTATTTTTCCTTTGTTCTTGGTGATGCTCAGCTCGAGTACTGTAGTTACCAAAGCACATCAGGCAGACATTTAACCTCCGTGTAGATGGTTTATGACACTCTGCCCCCAAAAACCCACTTTTACCAGTTAGGCCCCCCTCACCCAGCAAACAGAGCCTCCAATGCAAGACTCTCAACTGCTGGCCATTCAATGCGAAGTTCCAAGGGTGCAATGAAAGACCAACACAAGCAGTAGGCACATGGGGGAGAAATTGCGTATCGCCCCGTTTGGTGACAGGATCGGACAAAGTCAACATGGATTTACAAAAGGTAAATAGTGCTAGACTAATCTACTGCAATTTTTTGAGGATGTAACTGGTAGAATAGATAAGGGAGAACCAGTGGATGTGGTGTATTTGGACTTTCAGAAGGCTTTCGATAAGGTCCCGCGTAAGAGGTTAGCATGTAAAGTTAAGGCACATGGGATTGGGTTAAAAGGTACTGACTTTTATAGAGAACTGGTTGGCAGACAGGAAGCAAAGAGTTGGAATAAACGGCTCTTTTTCCGAGTGGCAGGCAGTGACTAGTGGGGTACCGCCGGGATCGGTCCTAGGACCCCAGCTATTCACAATATATATTAATGATCTAGGCGAGGGAAACTAGATGTAATATCTCCAAGTTTGCAGATGACACAAAGCTAGGTGGGCATGTGTGCTGTGAGGGGAATGCCGAGAAACTCCAGTATGATTTAGACAGGTTGGGTGATTATACTGCATCTGCCATGCATCTGCCCAATGTGGATAAATGCAAGGTTATCCACTTTGGTGTCAAAAACAAGGCAGATTATCTGAGCGGCAATAGATTGGGAGAAGGGGAAGTGCAACAAGACCTAGGTGTCCTTGTGCACCAGTCGCTGAAGGTAAGCATGCAGGTGCAACAGGCAGTTCAGGCAGCAAATGGTATGTTGGCCTTCGTAGTGAGAGGGTTCGAGTACAGGAACAAGGCTGTCTTGCTGCAGTTGTACAGGGCCTTGGTGAGACCACATCTTGAGTATTGTGTGCAGTTTTGGTCGCCTTATCGGAGGAAGGATGTTCTTGCCATGGAGGGAGTGCAGCAAAGATTCATCAGACTGATACCTGGGATGGCAGGAATGACGTTATGAGGAGAGATTGGGTCGATTGGGCTTATACTCGCTGGAGTTTAGAAGAATGAGAGGGGATCTCATCGAAACTTATAAAATTCTAACAGGACTAGACAGACTAAATGTAGGAAGGATGTTCCCAATGGTCGGGGAGCCCAGAACCAGGGGTCACAGTCTCAGGATAAGGGGTAAGCCATTTAGGACAGAGATGAGGAGGAATTTCTTCACCCAGAGAGTGGTGAACCTGTGGAATTCTCTACCACAGAAGGCAGTTGAGGCCAATTCATTCAATATATTCAAGAAGGAGTTAGATAAATTTCTTAAGGCTAAAGGGATCAAGGGATATGGGGAGAAGGCAGGGACAGGGTACTGAATTTGGATGATCAGCCATGATCTCATTGAATGGCAGAGCAGGCTCAAGGGGCCGAATGGCCTTCTGCTTCTATCTTTCTATGTTTGGGGGGCGGTAACATCCGGGAGGCGGGACATTTTGCACCAAGTGCAGAAGCCCCGCCGCACTCGCTAAATTTGGGTTACCACCCCCAGAAGGAAGTGGAGTGCTAAATCAAGCACTCCACTTCCTTCCTGGGGCAGGACGCATGACTCGGCAGCGCTACGCACTGGGCCGCATAGCTCTGCCGCATATGAGGTGCACTTCCCTCAATTAAAGGGAAGGGCCCAAGCTGAATACACTACCAAAGAAGCCACCAGCGACCTGGACCAGCGGGGAGCAGGGGTGCCGCACAATCAGCCTCTCATTCAAGCAAAGTGCAGGGCCAAGCGATCGCAGCACCGAATCCGCCAACAAACCGCAACCGGAGCGGCAATGAAAACAGTACTTTTTGTCCCCTACAGCCGCCAGCCGCCTCCCCTTTAATTTTTGCCACGGTAGCGGCCGGCCGCCCGGTACACGTCCCCGAAGTTGTCGCCGTCATCGCCCAGCGCAGCTTCAGAGGGAGATACCCAATTTAGGGTCCCGGGCGCTAACAGGGTGACGCGTCTGGAGATGACTTCACTATCTCCGGGCGCAGGAGATCGGAGCGCAATGCCGTAGCGCTGCCGCTAAACTCCCACTGAATATGGCGGGAGTCGTTGGCGGTGCCGCGCCCAGTCGCAAAGTCGTTTGCACCCTGGGGACGCTAACTGAGGTGCAAATGACCCGAATTTCTCCCCATACACTTCATAAATACTTCTTGCTGCAATTTTCCTGTGATTCAGTCATGTGTAAAATCTGTGGCCACTCACACTGTACACAGTGATATCAACAAATAAACTGGAGGACAAGGCTACTTCCAGATATGTAGTACTGGGACAAGAGCAGCATTGATTGGGTTACAATATTGTTGATTATTCCATAAAACAGCCAGATAATAAACCAAAGATACTTATTATAAAAAGAGTGTCATTTCATGTAAACAAAATCACCTCCAAGCTCAGATTCTTGAGCTGGGCACCTTTGTTTGTTGGTGGGGCAAGTCTCCCCAATATCAGGCATCACCAAGTTACTGAAGCTCTTTGACCTCGGCTTCCATCGCATTCATTCCACATCAGTTGGAAGCTTAACATTATTTCTCATCCTCAGATTATGTGGTATACGTACATTTACTATCTCCATCAGCATTGCCAAGGTACACTCAGCAACTCACCTAGTGGCCCTATCTGTTCCATTCTGGTTTCTACTTCAAATCTACAGCACAGAAACAGGCTGTTCAGCCCAACAGGTCCATGCCGGTGTTTATCCTCATCTCACCCTATCAACATAGCCTTCTATTCCTTTCTCCCTCATGTGTTTATCCAGCTTCCCCTTAAATGCATCTATACTATTCACCTCAACCACTCCCTGTGGTAGTGAGTTCCACATTCTCACCACTCTCTGGGTGAAGAAGTTTCTCCTGAATTCCCGATTGGATTTATTAGCGACTCTCTGATATTGATGGCCCCTAGTTCTGGTCTCACCCGCACTTCATTCTGTGGGTTGCCCCCTATTGTTTCAGACTATTGCAAAGTCACCCAAGGCTCATCTATATACAAAGATCTACGCCGCAACCAATGCCGGTATACTCATTGCGCAAAGAAAGGACGCATTAATCCAATGAATTGTGCAGCAAGCAGCTATGCATCAACAATCACTTGCCCAAGGAGCAGAATCGCTTCTCCGGATTTGGAGCAGAAGATTTCAGATGATGTCTGACCCACAGCCCCTGCAAAGCCAGCCTCACTCTGCACTATTCCGAAACCTTACCTCAGACAGCAAAAGGGACAACACTGAGATCCTCTCCCCAAAGCAAATTATAGTACAACACAACCACCAATCAATGTTGACAATTGGTCAAATGTATTTTAACCTTAATCAAACCACTTTTTTTTAATAGATGCACTTGTCCCTAACGACACAAGGGGTGCAAATGGTTTAGCAATATTGGAAAACTGTGTCTAATAAATAGCTGGAGCCCACAAGCACCAATTACACCCACCAAAGATACATTAATGTCAAATCTGCACATTGCCAACTGCCACTAACTCACTTAAAAAAATCATTGCCATTCAGCCTTTCAGCTCCTTGCTAATGCAGCAATGAAGAACCTCAGTTTAAATTGGTCAGAGTTCTGAATGATTGGACACAAGCCGACAGGATTAGACTTTTTCACAACTAGTGGCAGCTTCATCCAGTACCAGGTGTACTCTTTTTGATCGGGGTGGATAAACAAATTATCTGTAACTTAATAAAACTTTAAATAAAACTTAACAAATGAAATTAAAATTTGGTTCCCGGTGGTGATAATGCACTCCAGTCCCCGAGGTGCCCACCGGTCGCGGAAGGACTCAAGCGTGCCGGCGGACACCGCGTGCTCCATCTCCAGGGCCACCCAGGTGCGAACATGGCCGCGGAAGAGAGGCGGGCAATTGGGCCGAACGACCCCCTCGACCGCCCGCTGCCTGGACCAATTGATGGATTTTTTGGCCAGGCCCAGGAGCAGTCCTACGAGGAGGTCCTCCGACCTGTCCGCTCCCCTCCGCACCGGGTGACCAAAGATCAGGAGCGTGGGACTGAAGTGCAGCCAAAAATCGAGGAGCAGCCCCTTCAAATAGTGAAAGAAGGGCTGCAACCTCTCACACTCCGTGTAAACATGAAACACGGACTCCTCCAGGCAGTTCTGGCTGCAATGATTATAAAGTGTGCTTGGGGAGTGTGTATGTCATGAACCTGCCGTTCACCAGTTTGCACTCACGGTTTCTTGAGCTCCAGTTGTGGCCTGGCTGGAAGCAGTGCTCTAGATTAACCCTTTCTGTCCCTCTGTAGACTCCTCTTTCCTTTCAAGGAAGAAGAGTTTACATTTTGTCAATGACATTAGAAAGACGGGGAAAAATTTGGTTGGTTAGCGCCTCCGGGGGGCGGGCGCTAATGGGGCGCTAGGAACGTAGCGCCCGAGCGCGGCGATTTTAACGGCGCTCGCGAAATTGACCAGTCGTTTTGCGGTGGCGCTAAACACTACCGCCACGATCTCCTGCGCCCGCAGATCATGATGTCAGTCGAGCGTGCAACGCCCCGGTTTGCGCCCCAGACCGGATATTGAGTGGCACCCCCTGCCTTAGCGCCTGCCGCTAGGAATGGCAGGTAGAGGGGAACGTTTTCAAGTCGGGAAGGGGCGGGAGGAGCGATATTTAAAGGCGGGCGCTTCCTGCCTTTCCTTGTTGGCAAAATGTTTGCTACACACAGGTTGAGAGGGAGAGAGACGTCTGGAGAGATCTAACACTGTCCTAAGGAGTTTTGGCCCTCAGCACCACTTTTGAGGTTCCTAAGCGCCGAGCTCTTTCCCTGAGCCTATCCATTAGTGCTTCCAACACAATTGCTTTCGAGGTCTTTCCAGGCCGAGATTCAAGGCTGCAGTGAGCAGGGTGTGGCTGGCCAGCGAGATGGCCCCTCCCCTTTAAGAACTGGACGGCGCCAGTCTGTCTGGCTTCCATGGTAACGGACATCGCCTGAGCTTCGGTAGCGTTCTGAGGTAGCGCCTCGCTCCCTGACATTAGCGCCTTAAGAGAGGTGTGTAGCACCTGATTTAGCACTCAAATCATCTCCAGGGGGGCGATAGAGGCGAATTTTGCAGTCAGAGGCTATAATTAGCGCCGGGCGCTAAACTTTGCACCCAGCCGATATTAGCTCCCCAAAATGGTCGATACCCAATTTTTCCCCCCAGGAGGTAACCAATCAGATTTTACACACTAGATCCAGAGATTCCAAACTCTTTGGAGGCAATTTTAACTCTCCGTGCCCAGCAGCAATCAGGGCCGGGGGAGGGGCAGCCTGAATCCAGTGCGTAGGATACTGCTCTGATTTCTAACTCCCCGCACACCCCATTTTGTCTGATAACGCTACTGTGAAACGCCTTGGGAAATTTCACTACATGAAAGGAGCTATATAAATGCGGTGGTTGTTGGAGGACCCAACAAAATGCTGCTATTCCCACCTGGATTATTTTTTATATATTTAACTCGGGATGTGGGTGTCACTGGCAAGGCCAGCATTTATTGCCCATCCCTAGTTGCCCTCGAGAAGGCGGTGGTGAGCCGCCTTCTTGAACCGCTGCAGTCCGTGTGGTGAAGGTGCTCCCACAGTGCTGTTCGGGAGGGAGTTCCAGGATCTTGATGAAGGAAAAGCTGGGATAGGTTCCGCTGTGTATGACTTGGAAGGGGAACTTGGAGGTGGTGGTGTTCCCATGCACCTGCTGCCCTTGTCCTGCTAGGTGGTGGAGGCCACGGGTTTGGGAGGTGTTGCCGGAATACAAGTGCAGGTAGGCGACCTTATTGGACCAAAATGTTGAGTTATCGCTTTCAACAACCTCAAAAAAAAACAAAGATAAAAGTGTCTTGTTACTTGTCCTACCTTCAGTTTCTTGACTGAGAGTTTCCTGACTGCTGCTGTAGCAAGAAGGCACTGGAGTGATGGCGAGGGAGGCTGGGCACGAGGCAGGGGCTGATAGTTCCTTCTGTGAAACAAATGCTTTGGAAGGAGGCAACCTAAAGTCCTTGCATGTGTACTGGTGTCGATGGGAAGGCAGTGAGCCATCTTGAGGATAGGGTGCTGAGCATCCAGAGAGGCCAATAGCTAGCTGTCCTCCCAGGTCAAAACCTATAAAAAGAGGACAATCTTGTGAAATTGACAGGCATTTTTTCAGGCTTGAAACATAATTTGAATTGAATCACTCATTTCAATCAAAGACTCGCTGTTAGCGGATTTCCCGTGGTTATGGTCGCAACAAAGATGTGTTAGTCCTGCAACAATAACCTCCGCGTGATTCAGGCCGGAGCGGTTTTAAACAACAAGCTTTAATTTGTCATTTAACATTGACTAATAACAGTATTGGTTTTATACAACTGATCTACAGTGTTACGTTAAAGGGCGAGCAATTCAAACAACCAGTTTCCTCCGCAGGGGCCCGTTCAAGCTGATCAGTCTAGTTATCTTTCGTGGGATCCATTCTTATACTATTCGCTTCTTGGGATGCACCTACGCATAACAGTGCGCAGGTGCACATTTGCTAAGGCTACATTTGAGGTGTTTACCCCACGTTCTAATCTTTTCAGCCTCGAATTCTGTCCTACAAGCTTGGTTTATTGCACTGTAATGCATAGGCCAATATTTATCTTATACTGTGCTCTGTGGTGTCTTAGCAATTAGTCCCTTATCTAAGTGTGGGCCATCTCTTGACCTGGGTGTTTATCATTCTCTGTCTTTGTTTATACACCGAGACACGATTCAGTTTCCCCTTTCTTCCACATTTGCTCTCTGGCTAAAATGCTAAAGCAAAGCATGCTGAGATACTTTGACCATTTAAGCTACTTTAAAATATTCTAACACTTGCTTTCCCAACAGAACAAACAGCTAGTGTAAGATATCGGGGAAAGCTCTGTGGTTTAGTGTTGTCCGCACAGATGGGTCGATTTTAATTTTGTGAAGAGTATGAACAGTTTACATTCAAAAATGAAGGATAAATCTATTGAATGAGAACAAACCCAGTGTTGTCTCTCCAGCTCTAACTCATGTTCCCTTCAAGTGCAACTTGTCACTGGGAGCGTGAGATGGGAGGATTTACCCCGTCACTCTGCAGGTTCAATTATCACCGGCCATCAGACTTTCTACTGGTCACATTCCTGTTTCACTGAACATGGCCAACAGAAACCGACTGCTCAGTGTGAGCCTGCACTGATGGACATTCTCACACTTAACTCCTCACTCCCATCTCTCTCCCTCGCCCTCTCCTCACTTTCTCTCTCTCCTCACTCCCGTCTCGCTCCCTCTCCTCACTTTCTCTCTCTCTCCTCACTCCCGTCTCTCTCCCTCGCCCTCTCCTCACTTTCTCTCTCTCTCCTCACTCCAGTCTCTCTCCCTCGCCCTCTCCTCACTTTCTCTCTCTCCTCACTCCCGTCTCGCTCCCTCTCTCCTCACTTTCTCTCTCCTCACTCCCGTCTCTCTCCCTCGCCCTCTCTCCTCACTTTCTCTCTCTCTCGCTCTCTCCTGTTTCTCTCTCCTCACTTTCTCTCTCTCCTCACTCCCGTCTCTCTCTCTCTCCTGTCTTTCTATCTCTCCCTCTCTCCTCACCTCTCTCTCTATCTCTCTCTCCCTCTCTCCTCACTTCTGTCTCTCTCTGTCTCCCCTCACCCCCTCACATGTGGCTCCCCCCTCAATTCTATTTATCTCTCAATCTCCCTCTTCCTTCCTTCTGTCTGTTTTACTCTCCCCTCTTTGCCTTCAAAAGCCAATTAAAGCCTCTTCTCATTGACAGTGTGCTTTCCCCGTCTATTCTTTCCATTCTCTTCCTCCTGTTCACATATTTCCAGTGTCCTCTAAAGCACTCTCTGTATGTGACAAGTGCTTTACAAATTTCATTCGCTATTGTATTCAGTTTTGGTATCAAGTTATGATGGTCCAATTGAACAAGAAGTATCCATTTCTATGAATTAACAGTATTTTATTTCACGAGTGGCCTGCTTCAAGTAAATAAGCTGTCTAACTTGAGCAGTGAGCACAGAGGGGAGAACACAAGTACAAAATCCCCCGGCAACACTGGAGATTAAAACACACTATTCCTGCAGGATAATGGATCTGTGAAACAGGCTCCGAGAGAAAGAAGTTAATTCAAGATAATTGACACTTTTTAAAAAGTAAGCTTTTTTTCATTCTTCATTCTCAGGGTGTGGGTGTCATCGGCAAGGCTGCCATTTATTGTCGATAGCAAAATACTGCAGATGTTGGAAATCCGAAATAACAACAGAAAATGCTGGAAAAACTCAGCAAGTCAGGCAACATCCGTGGAGAGAAATTTGAGCCGACGTTTCGGGTTTGACCCTTCTTCAAAACTGGAGAGAAAAGGAACTAGATCGAAGGCAGGGCTGCGATCGGACAAAAGAATAAAAGAACCAAAAGAAGTAAAAGAGATTAGAAGCTAGACGAGATGGTAATAGGCTGTGATTAGGTGTAAAGTGTACTGGCAGGGCAAAAGATAGCTGCCAGGTGTGAGAGAGAAACAAAACCATTTATTGTCCATCGCTAGTTGCACTGCAAAGAAAGAACTTGCATTTCTCCAGCGCCTTTCACGACCTAATGACGTCTCAAAGTGCTTCACAGCCAATGAAGTACTTTTTGAAGTGGAGTCACTGTTGTAATGTGGGAAACGAGGCAGCCAATTTGCGCACAGCAAACTCCCACAAACAGCAATCTGATAATGACCAGATCATCTGTTTTAGTGATGTTGGTTGAGGGATAAATATTGTCCCCAGGACACCCGGGAGAACTCCCCCTGCTCTTCATAAAATCCTAGAATCAGAGAATGATACAGCACAGAAGGAGGCCATTTGTCCCATCAACACTGTGTTGGCTCTTTGGTAGAGCTATCCAATTAAATAAGCTGCCTAACTTAAACAATGAGCACAGGAGTAGAGAACACACGCCCACTGCCCTGCTCCTTCCCCACAGCCATGTCAATTTTTCCTTTCAAGTATTTATCCAATTCTCTTTTGAATGTTACTAATGAATCTGCTCTTTCAGACAGTGCGTTCCAGGTCACAACAACCCGCTGTGTAAAACATTGTTTCTTCATCTAGCCTCTGGTTCTTTTGCCAATTACCTTCAATCTGTGCCCTCCTGTTCCCGACCCTTCAGCCATTGGAAACAGTTTCTCTTTATTTACTCTATCTAAACCCTTCATGATTTTGAACACCTCTATCAAATCTCCCTTGAACCTTCTCTGCTCCAAGGAGAACACTCCCAGCTTCTCCAGTCTCTCCACATCACCTGAAGCCCCTCATCCCTGGAACCATTCTAGTAAATCTCTCCTGCACCCTCTCTAAGGCCTTGACACCCTTCCTAAAGTGCGATGCCCAGAATTGGACACAATGGCTCGAATTTTCCGATCCCTACGGGTGTGTACGCGCTAGGGACATCGGAAATGTCGGTTTCAGGCATGCGAAGCGCATATGCTGAAAATCGGCATTTCCGATCTGTCAAGAATCCTCTTGACAGATTGGACGCCTGCCCTGGAGAAGGGCCTCTGCGGGGGGGAGTTCCGCTTTCTGCAGAACCTCCACCCACTGAAATCCCTTAGAAATCTTACGCCTGGTAAAAGCGTAAGGCCTGCTTTTACCAGCATAAGAGTTTTTAAAAGTTTTTTTTTTAATTTCACTCATTTATAATTTAAAAATACTTTAAAAAAAGGTAAGTTTACTTTTAGCCCTGTAAAATGTTTTAATATTTTTTCAAAAAATTATATCTTTGTTTAAAATATTTACAGTAATTTAATGTAATTTTAACTCATTTTAAAAACGTGATTTAAAAAAATGTATTTAATGTTTTGATGTGTTTTTTGAGTGATCCCCATTCATACTTTTGAAGTGTCTAAGCTGAGAGACCGGTCATACCAAAAGTTTGAAGGGGGATTCCCTTCTCCCATTGGTTCCCCATGGCCCACGTGATCCCAGGGATGCTTGCGAACCGCCTGCGCCCCTGCAATACCTGGGTCCTGCTCATTTCATAGAGCAGAGACCCAGGAGCGGAAATGACCGGAACTCCGGAGACCTCAGGTAAGGGCGTAGATGTTTTCCAGATCAGAAGCATCTGCACGCAGGGAGCCTCCGATCGGAAAATACAGACCAAAATTCCAGCTGAGGCCTAGCCAGTGTTTTATAAAGGTTCATCATAACTTCCTTGATTTTGGACTCTATGGGCAGCATTTTCATTGGGCCATGGAGTCGGGATTGGAGGCGTGCGGGGAGGGTTAAAATCCCGAACTCAGGGGTCCCGACCCCATCCCGCACCCAAACCCGCCTCCATGCCAGTTTCAAAGGAGGCGGGTACCTGCCCCGCACAGGGACCCGCCTACCCGAGGCGGGAAGGGATTAGTGCCAGTTAACTACTGTTAACTGCCTGTTAACAGGTAGTTAACAGGCAGTTTTTAACCTAATCCCTATTTTTAATGTTGAAGTGTGGGATTCCTGACGGCTCCAAACCACGCCAAGTTAGAGGAGGCGGGCCATCGGGTTGAAGGACTTGGAGGGGTCGAGATGTCGGTGTTCAGGTGAGTGATGTGTGCATGAGTGCAAAGGTAAGTGTGTTTGGTGTGTCTAAAGTGATTAAATAAGTTTTACATACATTTTCTTACCTTTTCAGCCTTCCTTCCTTTAGGTCTCGGGAGTCCCTCATCTCACCGGCACAGAAAGCAGAATGGCTGCGAACTGTCAAAAGTGAGCCTGCAGCTTTCTGTGCAGGAGAGATTTCTAACTGAGTCTGTGGAAAAGGACTCATGTTAGAAGTAAGACTGTCAGTGTTTGACAGCTTCAAAGATCTGTGAAACGCTGATATTTCATCTGTCAAAACCTCTTGACAGATGAACTTTCAGTCTGTGACATCACCTGTTGCCGGGTGGCCCTTAATTGGCCTGCTGAGCCCACTGGGCGGACTCAACAAGGTCAATCAAGTTAAAATCGTGTGGATTGACCGCATCTCGATGGAGGCGGGACTACAACCCTGAAAGTTGTAGACCCGCCTCCAACCCAACTCCTGAATGAAAATCCTGCCCTATGCCTCTGCTTATGAAGCCCAGGATCCCGTATGCTTTTTAAACCACTTTCTCAACCAGCCCTGCCACCTTCAACAATTTGTGCACATGTACCCCCCAGGTCTCTCTGTTCATGCACCCCCTTTAGAATTGTACCCTTTAGTTTATATTTCCTCTCCTCGTTTTTCCTATCAAAATGTATCACTTTGCACTTTTCTGCGTTAAATTTCATCTGCCACGTGTCCGCCCATTCCACCAGCCTGTCTATGTCTTGAAGTCTATCACTCTCCTCCTCACTGTTCACTATACTTCCAAGTTTTGTGTCATCTGCATATTTTGAAATGGTGCCCTGTACACCCAAGTCTAAGTCATTAATATATATCAAGTAAAGCAGTGGTCCTAGAACCGAACCCTGGGGAACACCACTGCGTTTCTCCAGTCCGAAAAACAACCATTCACCACTACTCTCTGTTTCCTGTCACTTAGCCAATTTCATATCCATGCTGCCACTGTCCCTTTTATTCCATGGGCTTCAACTTTGCTGGCAAGCCTATTATGTGGCACTTTATCAAATGCCTTTTGGAAATCCATGTACATCAACCACATTGCCCTCATCAACTCTCTGTTACCTCATCAAAAAACTCAATCAAATTGGTTAAACATGATTTGCCTTTAACAAATCCATGCTGGCTTTCCTTAATTAATCCACACTTGTCCAAGTGACTCTTAATTTTGTCCCTGATTATCGTTTCTCAAAGTTTCCCCACTACCGAGGTCAAACTGACTGGCCTGTAGTTGCTGGGTTTATCCTTATACCCATTTTTGAACAATGGTGTAACATGTGCAATTCTCTAGTCCTCTGACACCATTCCCGTATCCAAGGAGGATTGGAAGATTATGGCCAGTACCTCCACAATTTCCACCTTTTCTTCCCTCAGCATCCTAGGTATCATCCCATCCGGTCCTGGTAACTTATCTACTTTAAGTACAGCCAGCCTTTCTAGTACCTCCTCTTTGGCAATTTTTATCCCATCCAGTATCTCCACTACCTCCTCTTTCACTATGACTTTGGCAGCATCTTCTTCTTTGGTGAAGACAGATGCAAAGTACTCATTTAGTATCTCAGCCATGCCCTCTGCCTCCATGTGTAGGTCTCCATTTTGGTCCCTAATCGGCCCTACCTGTTTACTATTTATATGCCTATAGAAGACTTTTGGATTACCTTTTATGTTAGCTGCCAATCTATTCTCATGCTCGCTCTTTGCCCCTCATTTCCTTTTTCACTTCCCCTCTGAACTTTCTATATTCAGCCTAGTTCTCACTTATATTCTCAACCTGACATCTGTCATACGCCCCCTTTTTCTGCTTCATCTTACTCTTTATCTCTTTCATCATCCAGGGAGCTCTGGCTTTGGTTGCCCTACCTTTCCCCCTCATGGGAATGTACCTTGACTGTACCCGAACCATCTCCTCTTTAAAGGCAGCCCATTGTTCGATTACAGTTTTGCCTGCCAATCTTTGATTCCAATTTACCCGGGCCAGACCCGTTCTCAACCCACTGAAATTGACCTCCTCCAATTAAGTATTTTGACTCTAGATTGTTCCCTGTCCTTTTCCATAGCTAGTCTAAACCTAATGATGCTGTGATCACGTTTCCCTAAATGTTCCCCTTCTGACACTTGCTCTACTTGACCCACCTCATTCCCCAGAACTAGATCCAGCAATGCCTACTTCCTCATTATGCTGGAAAGGTACTGATCAAGAACCTGAACACACTTTAGAAATTCTTCCCTCTCTCTGCCCTGTACACTATTACAATCCCAGTCTATATTAGGATAGTTGAAGTCCCCCATTATCATTACTCTACAGTTCTTGCACCTCTCTGTAATTTCCCTGCAGATTCGCTCCTCTATATCCTTCCCACTAGTTGGCAGCCTATAGAATACACCTAGTAGTGTAATAGCACCTCTATTGTTTCTCAACTCTAACCAAATAGATTCTGTCCTTGACCCCTCCAGGACATCCTCTCTTTCCAGCAGTGTAACATTCTCATTAATCAATACTATCACCCCAACTCCTTTCTTTCCTTCCCTATCTTTCCTGAACACCTTTTATCCAGGAATATTAATACCTTTTTGAGCCAGGTCTCCTTTATCACCACAACATCATATTCCCTTGTGGCTACTTGCACCTGCAGCTCACCAACCTTATTTACCAGGCTTCGTGCGTTTACACACACGCACTGTAAACCTATCTTAGACCTTCTTGTATTCTCTCTTAGTCTGACCCCACCTAATACCTAGTGCTTTCTGTCTCTCCCAATCCTTTGTGCACCTTGTTTCTCCTTTCTAGTGCTACATCCTGGTGCCCATCGCCCTGCCAATGTTACAGTGAGAGCGAGCGAGGACGTCCTGGAGCAACCCGATTTTAAATAACAGAAATAACAACAGAACATGCTGGAAAAACTCAGCAGGCCAGGCAACATCCGTGGAGAGAGAAATAGAGTCAACATTTCGGGTCTAACCCTTTTTCAAAACTGGAAAGGAAATGAAATAGATCGAAAGGCAGGACTGGGAGAGAACAAGAGAAGTGAAGAGACATTAAGAGGTATTCAAAACGAGACGAGATGGTGATAGGACTAGTGGAGACAAAAGACGGCTCGAGATTAGGTGTGAAATGTTCTGGCAGAATGAGAAACAGCTGCCATGTGGGAGAGAAAAAAAAGGGGGGGGGAAAGATTGGGAGAAGGGGAAGTGCAACGAGACCTGGGTGTCCTTGTGCACCAGTCGCTGAAGGTAAGCATGCAGGTGCAGCAGGCAGTTAAGAAGGCAAATGGTATGTTGGCCTTCGTAGCGAGAGGGTTTGAGTACAGGAACAAGGATGTCTTGCTGCAGTTGTACAGGGCCTTGATGAGACCACACCTTGAGTATTGTGTGCAGATTTGGTCGCCTTATCTGAGGAAGGACGTTCTTGCCATGGAGGGAGTGCAGCGAAGATTCACCAGGCTGATACCTGGGATGGCAGGAATGACGTATGAGGAGAGATTGGATCGATTGGGCTTATACTCGCTGGAGTTTAGAAGAATGAGAGGGGAGCTCATCGAAACTTATAAAATTCTAACAGGACTAGACAGACTAGATGCTGAAAGGATGTTCCCGATGGTCGGGGAGTCCAGAACCAGGGGTCACAGTCTAAGGATAAAGGGTATGCCATTTAGGACAGAAATGAGGAGGAATTTCTTCACCCAGAGAGTGGTGAACCTGTGGAATTCTCTATCACAGAAGGCAGTTGAGGCCAATTCATTAAATATATTCAAGAAGGAGTTGGATATATTTCTCAAGGCTAAAGGGATCAAGGGGTATGGGGAGAAGGCAGGGACAGGGTACTGAATTTGGATGATCAGCCATGATCTCATTAAATGGCGGAGCAGGCTCGAGGGGCCGAATGGCCTACTCCTGCTCCTATCTTCTATGTTTCTATGTAAAGGGCCAAAACAAAGATGTGGATAAAATATAAGCCAAAATGTAATAGAGGCCGAGGTTATGATCTGAAATTGTTGAACTCGATATTGAGTCCGGAAGGCTGTAAAGTGCCTAATCGGAAGATGAGGTGCTGTTCCTCGAGCTTACGCTGAGCTTCCGTGGAACAATGCAAGAGCCCGAGTACGGTGAGGTCTGAGTGGGAATGGGGCGGTGAATTAAAGTGACAGGCGACCGGAAGCTCGGGGTCACCCTTACGGACTGAACGGAGGTGTCCCGCAAAGCGGTCACCCAATCTGCGTTTGGTCTCCCCAGTGTAGAGGAGACCACATCGTGAGCAGCGAATACAGTATACTAGATTGCAAGAAGTACAAGTAAATTGCTGTTTCACCTGGAAGGGGTGTTTGGGGCCCTGGACAGTGGGAAGGGGGGAGGTATAAGGGCATGTGTTGCATCTCCTGCACTTGCACGGGAAGGTGCCGGGCGAAGGGGAAGGGGTGCTGGGCGTGATAGAGGAGTGAACTAAGGTGTCTCGGAGGGAGCGGTCCCTACGGAATGCTGAAAGGGGAGGGGAGGGGAAGATGCGTTTGGTGGTGGGATCACTTTGGAGGTGGCGGAAATGGCGGAGGATGATCTGTTGAATGTGGAGGCTGGTGGGGTGAAAGGTGAGGACAAGGGGAACCCTATCGTGGTTCCGGGAGGGAGGGGCAGGGGTGAGGGCAGAAGTGCGGGAAATAGAACGGACACGGTCAAGGGCCATGTCAACCACAGTAGAGGGGAATACGGTTATTTCGGATTTCCAGGAACTGCAGTATTTTGCTATCGTTTAAATAACAGAAACTGACTTTAAAAA
The DNA here is from genome assembly GCF_052327205.1 of Somniosus microcephalus. Taxonomy (NCBI): domain Eukaryota; kingdom Metazoa; phylum Chordata; class Chondrichthyes; order Squaliformes; family Somniosidae; genus Somniosus; species Somniosus microcephalus. The sequence goes on along the minus strand of NC_141002.1, from coordinate 104,527,158 downwards.
ACTATACAGGGGAACAGATAGGATAGATAGAGAGAAACTACTTCTGCTGGTTGGGTATTCTGGGACTAGGGGACATAGTCTAAAAATTAGAGCCAGACCGTTCAGCAGTGAAATTAGGAAACACTTCTACACACAATCAGGCTTGAGGAGCTGAATGGCCTCCTCCTGTTCCTGTGTTCCTACAGAACCATTTATTAGTTTCATTGGTGTCAGTTTCTTTAGTAAATTAATTTTTTAAATATTTAATAGCTTTTAAAATGTGCCTTGTGTCTAAAAATAAAACCGCGTAATTTTAAGAGCCTCCTCGAAGGCCCACAAATGGGCGCAATTAACGGAAGCTCACCGTGGCGATTAATTCGATCGGGGGCGTGGCCAGTTTTGTAGGTGGGGCCAGCGTCTAGCGCGATTTTTTTGAATTAACGCAGAAGATGGCGGGAACTCGAAATGCGCTGGACGTAATTTACGCTTGAAATTCCGCGATTGGCCGACTTTGGGCGAATTGCACTCCAGGCCTATATCTTCAGTCAGGGAGGTTGATAGTGTAGTGTATGTACCTTTAAGGGGAGAACTGCTTTTTACAGCTCCTGTATACTGTAGTACCGGCAGTGACCACACCTGTATATAACCCTGAGTAGGGATCTGTATAGTTAGTTTTAGAGTAACCCTCATCCAGCAAACACCTGTTGATTGTTCTCTGCAGTCTCTTGTCTAGTTATTGAAGGACACACAACATCAAGATACACGGATTTAACATTGGCGACGAGTAGATTCGAACCTACCTGCAACTCTGCAGAAGAAGGCCGATTCCAGAAGCACGGGCGTCGACCATCCAATGGAGACTCCAGCGAAACAGGCTGGCAACAGGTACGGCGCAGACCCTTCCCGCACAGCGGCGGCTAGAGCCGACCGACGGCACAGGAAAAGGCCGAGCAGCATCAGCGGGGAAGAGAGAGGGTAGAGCGCACGGGGCGAAGCCGCTGTTCAGGACCGAGCGGCGTCGATGCGAGAAGAGAGAGGGTAGAGCGCACAGGGCGCAGCCGCTGTTCAGGACTGAGCGGCATCAGCGAGAGAGAGAGGCGGTGTTCAGGGGGCGAGCAGCGTCAGCGGGGAAGAAAGGAAAGCGCAGGAGACGCCATTTTGAGCCGCAGCGGAGAAGAAGGGAGAGCGCGGGAGATGCCATTTTGTTTGAGCCGCAGCGGAGAAGAAGGGAGAGCGCGGGAGACACCATTTTGTTTGAGCCGCAGCGGAGAAGGGAGAGCGCGGGAGACGCCATTTTGAGCCAGTCTAACCACACCCAGGGATGCCAAAGAGTGGCAGTGTCACAGCATTCGACAATGAAGTCGAAGATTGGACGACATATGTCGAACGCATAGAAGTGTACTGCAAGGCGAATGAAGTGCCAGATGACAGGAAAGCGCTGGTATTGTTGAATTCAATGGGTGCAAAAATGTATGGCTTACTGCGAAACCTAGTAACCCCAGAGAAGCCAGCGGAAAAGGATTTTGAAAACATAGGCCTAGAAATTCGGTGGGCTTTGCGCCCAGTTACAGCCCAAAGAGGGCTTCTGCGCCAGTAGGGGTGGTAGCACTGATTTTGAGGGCCGCGGTAATGGCGGCGGTAGCCGGTAGCGCTGCGCCGGCACCGATGACGTCATCGGTGTGCGCAGTGCCCCGGTTCTGCCCCGCTACCGCCCCAACCCCCATCTTCAGTAGCGGCCAACTCTTCCGTGGTGGCCGCTAACAACATCGGGAGACCGGGTCCTTACTGCAGCCTTAGCGGGGCGCTTTAAGGTGGAGGTGCGGCCGGCCGCTTTTTCGGCGGCCGCCTGCCCGCACCTCCTTCCCCGGCCTCCTCCACCCCCACCCCGCCGTGGCATTGCCGGCTGGTTTCCGTGGAGCCCGGCACTTCTCCGTTGTGCCGGGCTCTTTTGCCGGCACTCGCGATCGGGGCTCCGGCCGTTGCAGGCACCTCCTCCTTAAGAGAAGGAGGAGGCCTGCAGTACCGCAGCCTGCCGCACCGCATCGGGTGGCGCAGCGGCAGCTAGAGCGCTGAAATTCAGTTTCAGCGCCCCAAGCGGGGGCGGGCACACCCTGGAATAGCGCCCGGTTCCAACTTGGGGCGCTAAAACTGAATTTCTGACGGTCGCAACTGGCTCCGCGCCCTGCGCTAACTTTTGGGCGCTAGCCAGCTGGAGGGCCCAAACTGAATTTCTAGGCCATAGTGTCAATACTACAGGACCACTTAGACCCCACACCGCTGCTGATAGCGGAAAGATTTAAGTTTCACAAAAGGAACCAGCATAAAGATGAAAGTAATGCTGAGTTTTTAACAGAACTGCACAAGCTATCGAAACAATGCCAGTTTGGAATGGGACTAGCAGATACTTTAAGGGACAAGTTTGTGTGTGGGCTTCAAAGTGAAGGAACCCAGAAACGGCTTCTATCAGAAAAGGATCTTAAGCTGGACAAGGCTTTCAGCATAGCAGTATCACATGAAGCAGCAGCACGGGGCGCGGCAGAGATACAACGGAGACTGCAAGAATATGGCACAAATGAAATGTCATACGGAACAGTGAAGTGCTATCGCTGCGGCAGAACAACACACGACCATAAGGATTGCTGGTTCAAGGACCAAGTGTGCAGGCAGTGTGGAAAAGTAGGACACATAGCAAGAGTCTGCAGGTCGGAAAAGAAAACCAGCAGCAAGAAATCCCCACAGGAGAAGTATAAGGTGACAGAGAGTAGTTCAGACGAATTGAAGAGTGATACAGACTCCGGAAGCAAGGAGCTGGGTTGTCTGAAACTACATAATGTGATCAAAACGGAGGATCACCAAACTATCTGGGTCACGCTCAAGATAGCCGGAGTCCAAGTGAAAATGGAATTGGACGCAGGATCAGCCCTAACAGTCATAAACCAAAGGGACTACAAGCGGCTATTCTCACATATACCCTTGAGAGATACGGAGATTGTCTTGAAGACGTACACGGGGCAAAAAGTCTACCCCAAAGGAAAAATAAGGGTGAACGTTATATATAATGGCAAGGAAACACCAAAAATGGACCTATATGTATTGACAGATGGAGGACCACCACTACTAGGACGTGAATGGATCCGGAAGATACAGCTAGATTGGCATTCCATACAAGCACTGACTGTAGATGCCAAAAAGGATGACGACGTCACACCTGGACGACTGTCAAAAATGCTAACTGACGCACAAGAAGTGTTCCAGGAGGGACTCGGAACACTAAAAGGCATAACAGCGACAATCAAAATAGAGGAAAATGCAAGCCCAAAGTTTTTAAGGCCAGGCCGGTCCCTCATGCGATCCGCCCAGCCGTCGAAGCAGAGCTGGAAGGTTTGGAACGTTCAGGAGTACTGTCCAAAGTGGACTGGAGCGAGTGGGCTACACCAATCGTTCCTGTAATGAAGAGGTCGTTGAGTGATATGCCTGGGGAACCAAAGAAGGTTCGCATCTGTGGGGACTTTAAGGTGACAGTGAACCCAGTCCTTCACACTGTACAATATCCGCTTCCGCGGATTGAAGATATTTTCGCCTCGCTATCTGGAGGGAAACGCTTCACTAAGATTGATCTGGCCCAGGCGTACCTGCAAATGGAGGTAGAAGAAGCCTCGAAACAGTACCTCACGATCAACACTCATAAAGGCCTCTACCAATACAACCAGCTGGTGTTCGGGGTAGCATCAGCTCCGGCTATTTGGCAAAGGGCAATGGATCAAGTCCTGCAAGGGATTCCAGGGACCCAGTGTTATTTGGACGACATCCTGGTCACGGGCGAAAATGACAGTGATCACCTCGCCAACCTGGAGCAGGTGCTCACTAGATTGAAGGAATATGGGCTCCGAGCTAATCGCCAGAAATGCGAGTTTTTCCAGAAGCAGATCTCGTATTGTGGCCACATTATTGATGAAGAGGGGCTACATAAGTCCCCTGAAAAGATTGAGGCAGTAGTCAAGGCTCCAGCACCGGAAAATGTGTCACAACTGAGGTCATTCCTCGGGCTGGTGGACTACCACCATAAGTTCTTGCCGAATTTGTCTACAGTACTACACCCACTGAACACCCTACTGCAAACGGGGGTACCATGGAAGTGGAATGACGAATGTACACGAGCTTTCCAGAAGTGCAAAGAATGATCACATCAAAAGAGGTGTTGGCTCATTTCAACCCAGCACTACCAATTCGGTTGGCGTGTGATGCATCACCCTATGGCATTGGAGCGGTGCTGTCGCACAAATTCCCGGACGGCTCGGAGAGGCCAGTAGCCTTTGCGTCTCGGTCACTAACTTCAGCCGAGCGTAACTACGCCCAGATTGACAGGGAGGCCCTCAGCCTAGTGTGGGGAGTGAAAAAGTTCAACCACTATCTGCACGGGCAGAAGTTCACCTTGCTGACTGACCACCAACCACTTGTCTCCATCTTTAATCCAAAGAAGGGCAATCCGGTGATGACTGCGCAACGGCTACAAAGATGGTCCTTTTTTCTAGGGGCGAACCAATATGAAATCGAGTATAAGGGCACGAAACAGCATGGAAACGCTGATGGGCTATCACGCCTGCCACTGCCTACTGTGGAGGAAGCACCAGCAGTGGACGCTGTCGAAATATTTTATTCGACTATAATTGAACACTTGCCAGTAACTAACGCTGGTATAGAGAAGGAGACCCGAAATGACCCGACACTGTCTCGGGTATATGACTTGACGGTGAAGGGATGGCCAACACATGGCGACTCACTGTTGCCAGCATTCTCATCCAGAAGAGAACAGCTGTCAGTATGCCAGGGGACCTTGATGTGTGGATCCCGAGTGGTAATTCCACCCAAATTAAGGGAGAGAGTGCTCAATGAGCTTCACGAAGGCCATCTGGGAGGGGTGAAAATGAAAAGCCTTGCTAGGGCTTATGTGTGGTGGCCGGGAATCGATCAGCAAATCGAGGACCTGACAAAGAGCTGCTCAGGATGCCAGAAGGTCCAAAATGCACCACCACATGCCCCTCTACACCCATGGGAGTGGCCCTCATCTCCATGACAATGGGTGCATATTGATTTTGCTGGTCCATTCATGGACTCAATGTTTTTAATAGCCGTGGATGCACACTCGAAATGGCCTGAGGTGATCAAAATGTCCTCCACCACCACGGAGAAAACTATTGCAGTCCTACGGACCATATTTGCCAGGAACGGCTTGCCAGAGCAGATTTGCTCTGATAACGGACCACAGTTTGTGTCCGAAGAGTTTCGAAGATTTATGAAAAGGAATGGGGTAAGGCATTACACATCCGCCCCGTATCATCCAGCCACAAATGGATTGGCTGAGAGGTTCGTACAAACCTTTAAAAAAGCAGTAAGGGCCATGTGCGATGACGACATTCCACTGCAGCATAAGGTGGACAATTTCCTGTTAGCCTACAGAAATGCGACACATGCAGTCACCAACCAGACCCCGGCCATGATGTTCTTTAACCGAAGGTTGAGATCTCGTCTGGATTTGCTCAGACCAAATGTACGAAGAGATGTTGAGAGTAAGCAATTCCAGCACATCAATGAGAAGCCGACAAGGCGCTTCAATGTAGGGCAACCAGTCTTGGCCCGCAACTACCGAACAGAGAAATGGCAACCAGGAACGATATGCACACAGCAGGGGCCACTAATGTACATAGTGGATGTTGGGGAGAACATTGTGAGACGCCATGTTGACCAGATCCTAGAGTCACAGGAACAAGTCAACCCCATGTCTCGCATACCTGGTGATGAACCCGACATACAGGTAGCATCTACCCCAGAAACAGTAGCATCGGAAGCTGATGAACCAACCGACAACAGGGGGCCAGAATCGCCTCCGCACCAAGAGCAAGACATTCAGGAAAGGCGCTATCCAGAAAGAATCAGGAAGCCTCCCCAAAGACTGAATTTATAAATAGACTATTTTCAGTTATTGTTGCATGTTAAAAGTGTTAATTGTAATTAGTTGATATTTAATTGTTAAATGAATGTTATGGTACTGTTAATCTAAAAGGGGAGGAATTGTAGTGTATGTACCTTTAAGGGGAGAACTACTTTTTACAGCTCCTGTATACTGTAGTACCGGCAGTGACCACACCTGTATATAACCCTGAGTAGGCATCTGTACAGTTAGTTTTAGAGTAACCCTCATCCAGTAAACACCTGTTGATTGTTCTCTGCAGTCTCTTGTCTAGTTATTGAAGGACACACAACATCAAGATACACGGATTTAACAGATAGGGCAGCAATTGGTCAGATTATATTCGTCCTACAGGGCAATCATCCACAGTTTCTGGTAGGTACACACTGTTGTAGCTGTACTGGAACAGCTTGGCTTAGGGCACAGCTAGCTCTGGTGCACAGGTCCTTCAGCACCACAGCCGAGATGTTGCCAGAGCCCCTAGTCTTTGTCGCATCCAGTGCGCTCAGCTGCTTCTGAATGTCACATTGAGCGAGCTGAATTGGCCGGACACTGGCATCCATGATGTCACGGACCACAAGAGGAGGCCGAGTAGTGTTAAGTATGTGTATTGTATTGAACAATTAACACAAAGACTTAAACGTATAACTCAAACAGGCCTTTACTGGTTGGAGGTAGGGACTGCACATAGGTCTTTACTTCATGCCCACAGGCGGGAACTGAGGGGAATCAGTACCCACAGTACTATTTATACCCCTATGGCCAGGAGTGGTACTGCGTATCACTACGCCCAACAAGTAGTGCAGTCCTGTCCATAGGTTCAAAGTAGCACACATATTACATACACAACATTCCTCCCTTCCTAGCTTTACAGTCATCTCCCCATTTAACATAACGTAATAACATATATACATATATAACTTCAGGTTTACATAACAGAATAACATAGATACATAGATAACTTCATGTCAAAACAGATCACAGATTCAGTCTCTGCGGAAAACAGTTCACAGATTCAATCTCTGTGGTGTAGTCGGTTCACGTTGCTGGAGTGACTCATTCAATAGTCCTTCCATGGATTTAACAGTCTGAACTTCCGAACTGAATTGGCTCCGTTCGGAGGGACCACGTGTGTGATCTGGTAGAGGTGATAATGGTTCAGGTGGGTCATCTTCTGTTTTTACTTTTCCTTTTCTGCTTCTTGGAGACTCTCTGGGCTCCATTGTCAGCTGCCACAGCTGCCAGCTGCATGCGCAGTTCCTCCTTCTCTTCCTCCTGTTTCCGTCGTAGAGCCAGCTTCTCCCGATGTTCCGTAGACTTTTGGTGCTCCTCCATGATTTCTGCACTTTGGGAGTCGAAGTTACAAGCTGGGCAGGACAGGACATCGTAATATTCGGTGTCGTCCTGAGCTAGACCAGTGAGAGGGTCGTCTATTTCCTCCATACCCAGCTGGACGTTAGCCAGCTCTTGTTCCAAATCCAGACATCTTTCCTGAAGAGACTTCTTCATGTGTACCTCTGCATCCAGCTTTTTCTGGGCTTTCAGCAAGTCGTTTACTAGTGACCTCATTTGTGATTTTAATACTTCAACTTCCTTTGGAGATTGATTGATCGGACTATGCAATCCCTCTACCGGAGCAGCTGTTTCAGCGGTCTGTTGTTCTACGTTGACGTGAGTCAGCGTACTTTTGGCATCCAATGGCTGCTCTGTTGCAGTCATCTCAGTCTGTGTTGCCACCTCAGCTCTTCCAATAACCTTTGAGAGCTCCGAACCCCTTTCGTTTGAATATTGAAGTTCGTGTTCAAGTTTTTCCCATTTCAGAGTCCTGTCCTTCAGCATATGCAGGAGTTGGCTGACCGTTAACTCCTCTGACATCAGACGTTTTGTGTGCTCCTGCTCCATTTTCTCCATCAGCTGCTTCTGTTGTCTTTCCAGATTCTCCAACTCTATATCAAAGAACTCTTTCGTTGCATTCAACTCTTGCTCAAAACGGCGAAGCATTTGTTCTAATTGCTGTTGTAGTTTGAAATGGAGTTGAGTTCGAGCCCGGTGTCCCTCAGAAATGGGCACATCAGTAGACTTGCCAGACTCAGAATCCACAGTTAAACTATGTTGTTGTTGCTCAGTGGAATTCTGTGCTGAAACTTTGTCTTTTGCACCTGAGTTGGGCTTACCATCATCCGTTCCAGAGTCTGGGCCGACTATCTTCACCGAGTTCTCACTCGTTATTGTTTGTAGGAAATGCCAGTCCATATTCATTTTCCTAATCCACTCCCGTCCTAGTAGTGGAGGACCTCCTTCAGATATCACATATAAGTCCATTATTTGACTGTCTTCGCCCTTGTGGACCACTGCAACCTCTATTTTCCCGATGGGGTACACTCTTTGCCCCGTGTATGTTTTCAATATAATCCCCGTATCCTGTAGGGGAATATGTTGGAATAACTTTCCGTAATCTTTCTTATTTATGACCGTCAATGCCGATCCAGTGTCCAATTCCAGTTTTACTTGGACTCCTTCTATCTGAAGAGTGACCCAAATTGTCTGGAGGTCTGCACCCTTACCAGCGTTGAGTACTCTTAAGCTAGCCAATTCATTACTGCTAGCGTCTGAATCGGACTCCTGTTCGGTCACCTTGTGTACCTTTGCGTATTTTCCTTGCGGTGACTTCTTGTTGCTGGTCTTCTTCCCTGACCTGCATACTCTAGCTATATGTCCAAGCCTACCACAAGTTCTACATTCTTGGTTTTTAAACCAACACTGGTTCTGATCATGCGTTGTCTTTCCACAACGATAACATTTGCCAGAACTCACACCCAATTTGTGTGCACTGAGCTCCGGTGACCGTAGCTGCATTACTGCCGTGCCTCTCGCTGCGGCTTCGTGTGCTGCTGCCATAGTGACCGCCTTCTCAAGCGTCAGCTCATTCTCCTCGAGCAGTCGCTTTTGTGTATCCTGTTTAAATAAACCACACACAAATTTGTCTCGTAGTGCATCTGTCAATCCCGTTCCAAACTGGCAATATTTCGCTAATTTACGCAATTCCAGCAAATATTCAGCATTGCTTTCATGCTGTAGCTGCCTTCTGTCGTAAAATTTAAATCGTTCCGCTAGCATCAGCGGCGTGGGGTTTAGATGATCTTTCAGGACAGTAACAATCTCATCGAACGTCTTATCCGCCGGTTCATCTGGTGATAACAGGTGTTTCAATTGCCCGTACGTCTTCGCACCCATTAAATTTAATAATGTTAGAGCTTTATCTTGGTCACGAATTTTATTGGCCTTACAATAATTTTTTACTCTTTCAACATATATGGCCCAATCTTCGAGGTCACTATCAAAGGTGCTAATATTCCCGTGTTTAGGCATTGTAGATTTGCAATTTCTCAGATTTTCTTTTCTTTACTTGTTATCAAAGATGGCGGCTTCCCGCTCTTGCCGTCGTCCTCCGCCCACAAAATGGCGGTTTTCCCGCGCTTGGCGGTCTTCACCCGTCCCCCGACGCCGTCTCCCTTCAGCCCTCGAGTGCGGCCCTTATCTTCGCCGCGATCGATAGCCCACGCTGTGCACCGCGACTCTCGCACCTTGAGCTTCTGCAGCCGCCGCGCCTTTCAGTCCGAGTGCGGCTCTTATCTTTGGTCCCGATCGCTGGCCCGGCTGCGCCCCTCACTTCAAAGCGGCCCGGCCCTTATCTGCCGATCGCTATCGCCCTACCTCTCTCTCTTCCCCAGTCCTGTCTTTACTCCGGTTCACAAGCTGATGGAGGCTTCAGGGTCCTAATGCCTGTCGCTTCCAGTCGCTGGAAGCTGTCAGGATTTCTGCTGCCCTTCAGTTTTGAGTGGGGTGTTGAGGATTGAAACCTCTCTTCAACGTCCTGTCTTTGGACAAAGCCGCCTGGAATAACTGCCGCAGGGTAAGAGCCTGACTCGTCGCCAGTGTTAAGTATGTGTATTGTATTGAACAATTAACACAAAGACTTAAACGTATAACTCAAACAGGCCTTTACTGGTTGGAGGTAGGGACTGCACATAGGTCTTTACTTCATGCCCACAGGCGGGAACTGAGGGGAATCAGTACCCACAGTACTATTTATACCCCTATGGCCAGGAGTGGTACTGCGTATCACTACGCCCAACAAGTAGTGCAGTCCTGTCCATAGGTTCAAAGTAGCACACATATTACATACACAACAAGTAGGATCATCCAATCGTCACTTTTGGCTGAAGATACTTGCAAACGCCTCGGCCTTGTCTCCCGGACTGCTGCTGGGCTTCACCATGGTTGAAGATGGGGATGTTTATGGAGCCTCCCTCCTGTTAGTTGCCCTGGTTGTCCACCACCAATCCTGGATGCAGTTGGGGCCACAGAGATTGGCTCTGAACTGCTGGTTGTGGGACCACTGAGCTCTGAGCCGGCTGCTTCTGGTGTTTGGTATTAAGAAAACCCTTGTGTGGTAGCTTCATTACGCTCATACCCAAGGTGTGCCGGGTGCTGCTTCTGTAAAGCCCTTCTACATTCCACGTTGCTGTTCTCCTGGCTTCATGGGGCTGGATTCTGCCAATGGGGAGCCTTTGGAGGCGGGACTCCCACTTGTCGAGTTTTAGTCCCGCTTCCATCAACTTCTGACCAACCCACGCTATTTTCCCTTGATTGACTTTGTTAAGCCCGCCCAGCGGGTTTAGCAGGCCAATTAAGGGGAAGTCGGTTACAGAGAATGTCAGCGCATGACGTTTCATTTTTGACAGATGAATTGTCATCGTTTGACAGCTCTGTGAAGCTGTCAAACACTGACAATCTCTGTAGCTTGATGAGGTCCTCGAATTCAAAACTCATCAAACCTCTATCTTTTGGAGAATGCAACGGCCATCTGTCATCTCTGCCGCGGAGATGCGAGACTCTCCGCATCCCCACCGCTTGAAGCCTGCAGGTAAGAAACAAAGGTAAGTAAACTTTTTCTAACACTTTCCACTTACCTCACATACTCACCTCTCCACACTTGCACCCATCACTCCCCTTCGCAGCGCACTTTTGCACCCCTCCGACCCCCACAGACCCACTGCTCGCCTCAGTGACCCTGGCGGGGTTCGGAGCCTTCGGGAAGCCTGCACTTGTGTGGGCAAAATGGGGATAAGCCTCTTATCTGCCTGTTAACTACCTGTTAAGAGGCAGTTAAGTGGCTGTAATCCCCTTCCCACCTCCAGGAGACGGGACCCGGCGTGGGTCAGCTACCCGCCTCCTGGCAAGATGGCACGGAGGCAGGATAGGCACCCGCCCCCAGATTATGCCATTTTCCCATCAGTCCCGCCTCCAAACCTGCCTCCCCAGGGCTGGCAAAATCCAGCCCCTGGTGATCAAGGAGTGAGGGGCCGTGACATCAGATTGTGGTAGTCAATAACTAGCAAACACTTCCACCTTGTCTCTTATACTCATGTTGGGCTCCACCATGGATCGATCTCTCTTTTGAGAAGGAAGATTGAGGCTTATCTAGATACTAACAGCAATGCTTACTTATAATTTTTATGGTAAGGGAATGAATTGAGTACGATCAAAATAGGAGATCAGCAGTGGTGTGGGAGTGAAGTCCATGATACAATATCAGACGGTGGGTGTTCATTTCAACTTCCACCCCCGGGAGGTTGCCTGGCAGAGCAGATCGAATGCCCATTGTAGAACTCGCCCAAGTGAATACTATGAAACAAAGATCAGGCGGGATCTATAATGGGAAGGCAATCTCTTCCACTAGGTTACCACCAGGAGGAGAAGTTGAAAATAAATCCCCATGGACTCTGGATGGAGTGGGACTGATGGGCCGAATGGCCTTTTCTCACTGGATTTTCTTGTGTTCCTATGAATATTCAGCAACAACCATCGCAAATGGTATTGGCCGTGTCCGCCGTGGCTCAGTGGGCAGCACTCTCGCTCCTGAGTCAGAAGGTTGTGGGTTCAAGTCCCACTCCAGAGACTTCAGCACAGAATCCAGCCCGACACTCAGTACTGAAGGAGCGCTGCACTGTCGGAGGGGCAGTACTGAGGGAGCGCCGCACTGTTGGAGGGGCAGTACTGAGGGAGCCCCACACTGTCAGTGAGGCAGTACTGAGGGAGCGCTGCACTGTCGGAGGAGCAGTACTGATGGAGCGCCGCACTGTCGGAGGGGCAGGAATGAGGGAGCACTACACTGTCGGAGCGGCAGTACTGAGAGAGCGCCGCACTGTCGGAGGGGCAGTACTGAAGGAGCGCTGCATTGTTGGAGGGGCAGTACTGAGGGAGCGCTACACTGTCGGAGGGGCAGGACTGAGGGAGCGCCGCACTGTCGGAGGGGCAGTACTGAGGGAGCGCCACACTTGGAGAGGCAATACTGAGGGAGTGTTGCACTGTCGGAGGGGCAGTACTGAGGGAGCGCCGCACTGTCGGAGGGTCAATACTGAGGGAGCGCCGCACTGTCGGAGGAGCAGTACTGAGGGAGCCCCACACTGTCAGAGGGGCAGTACTGAGGGAGTGCTGCACTGTCGAAGGGGCAGTACTGAGGGAGCGCTGCACTGTCGGAGGGGCAGTACTGAGGGAGCCCCCACTGACAGAGGGGCAGTACTGAGGGAGTGCTGCACTGTCAGAGGGGCAGGACTGAGGGAGCGCCGCACTGTCGGAGGGGCAGTACTGAGGGAGCGCCGCACTGTCGGAGGGGCAGTACTGAGGGAGCGCCGCACTGTCAAAGATCTCATCTGGCCTCTCAGGTGGGCGTAAAAGATGCCTCTATTTAAAAGAAGATCAGGGGAGTTCTCCCCGGTGTCCTGACCAATATTTATCCCTCAACCAACATCACTAAAACAGATCAACTGGTCATTATTACATATACAATAGCAAAATACTGCGGATGCTGGAAATCTGAAACAGCAGAAAATACTGGAAACACTCAGCTGGTCAGGCAGTATCGAGGAGAGAGAAACAGAGTTAACGTTTCAGCTCGATGACCTTTCGTCGGAATTGGAAAAAGTTAGAGGTGTAACAGATTGTTAAGCAAATGTAGGGGCAGGGAAAGGGGGGAGGGGAGGAAAGAACAAAGGGAAGGTCTGTGATAGGATGGGAGGCAGGAGAGATTAAACAAACACGAGAAGGGAAACAGAAAGCAATGAAGATGAACAAGGTTGAAGAGACGAACGGAAATGCCGTCGGAGAGAAGAGCAGAACTTCTTCAAGGTGGGCAGTCCTAGAAGGGAAGTGGCAGTGAACCAAACACTAATACAATAGCAAAATACTGCGGATGCTGGAAATCTGAAATAACAGAAAATGCTGGATTGTGTCATTATCACATCGCTGTGTGTGGGAGCTTGCTGTGCGCAAATTGGCTGCAGCATTTCCTACATTACAACAGTGACTACACGTCAAAAAGTACTTCATTGGCTGTAAAGCGCTTTGGGATGTCCTGGGGCCGTGAAAGGTGCTGTGGAAATACACGTCTTTCTTTCCATTAGCTGCAGTTTAGTAGCCTGATCCCATCTCCATCCTCATCATCATTTATTTATATATCCTTCTAACCTTGTTCATTGCCGCTTTTTAATCTAGCAAGATTCATTGATGGGAGAATTTGCCTCTGACAATGGAACTCAATCCCTATTCAATGCGCCATTAAAATGTAACTCCATTGTGTATTTTTAATTCGATACTTGTAACCGAGTGATATTGCATGACTTGATAACCAGTGGAATATAACTACAGTAAATAGTTTGAAATTGCAGCTTCCATTTGTCTAATTATTTTCTAATTGCAACTCTATTGCACAAAATAAATCCTTCCCTATTACCCATATATCTCCTTTAGTGTATTTACCACATTAAATTACCTGAGGTAATTAGTTTTAATCACACATGAAGGTTATTCTGACAAATCAGACACAACAACTTGTATTTATATAGCGCCTTTAACATAGTAAACCATCCCAAGGTGCTTCACAGGAGTATTTTAAGACAAAAATTTGACACCGAGCCACATAAGAAGAAATTAGGGCAGGTGACCAAAAGCTTGATCAAAGAGGGAGGTTTTAAGGAGCGTCTTAAAGGAGGAGAGAGGTGGAGAGGTTTAGGGAGGGAATTCCAGCATTTAGGGCCCAGGCAACAGAAGGCACGGCCGCCAATGGTTGAGTGATTATAATCAGAGATGCTCAAGATGGCAGAATTAGAGGAGCGCAGATATCTCAGGGGGTTGTGGGGCTGGAGGAGGTTACAGAGATCGGGAGGGGCGAGGCTAAGGAGGGATTTGAAAACAAGGATGAGAATTTTGAAATCGAGGCGTTGCTTAACCGGGAGCCAATGTGGGTCAGCGAGCACAAGGGTGATGGGTGAACGGGACTTGGTGCGAGTTAGGACACGGGCAGCCGAGTTTTGGATGACCTCAAGTTTACGTTGGGTGGAATGTGGGAGGCCAGCCAGGAGTGCGTTGGAATAGTCAAGTCTAGAGGTAACAAAGGCATGGATGAGGGTTTCAGCAGCAGATGAGCTGAGGCAAGGGCAGGCGATGTTATGGAGGTGGAAATAGGCAGTCTTAGTTATGCTGCGGATATGTGGTCGGAAGCTCATTTCAGGGTCAAATATGACACCAAAGTTGCGAACAGTGTGGTCCCAGTCCCAGGTTGGGAAAGATATAATGGAGATTTAATTTCTTTCATGTGTGCATTCTGTGTTCAATAAATGAGGAATTAATGCTACTTTGTATATCCACTATTAGCATCAAGCTTTGCCAATTATGCCTTGGCTTAGAGGCAAAATAAATCTCCCTTTAAACTCTCCTTCTGAATGAACCTGCACTGTCCCTTTTGAATAACGACCTTCTCCCACTAACCCCTGCACTGTCCATCCGAAGGGGCCGGACCTTGCAGGAAAAATAACGGCCGCTATTATCTCATTGCTGTTTGCGGGATCTTGCTGTGCGCAAATTGGCTTCTGCGTTTCTCTACATTACAGCAGTGACTACAATTCAAAAGTGTTTCATTGGCTGCGAAGCACTTTGGGACGTCCTGAGGTGATGAAAGGCGCTATAGAAATGCAAGTTCTTTCTTCCTTTTCCCTTTAAAACGCTCATTAAGAAAAAAATTAGAATTAAAATTTATACAAGGTAGACTGAGTCAGAGGAAAGTAGCGCTGTTAGCATTTGTGATCGTCACGAGTCAGGTGGAGGGGGATGATAACGAGATTGCCACGCCCTGTCTAGATGATGCGGTACCTCCTGCTCCTGGGCAGAATCACCATGGCAGATTAAAACCAGATTACAAACAGTGGAGGCTCAGTCGTTGAGTATATTCAAGACTAAGATCGATAGATTTTTGGACTCATGGGGAATCGAGGGAGATGGAGATCGGGCGGGAAAGTGGAGTTGAGGTCGATGATCAGCCACGATCTTATTGAATGGCGGAGCAGGCTCGAGGGGCCGAATGGCCGACTCCTGCTCCTAATTGTTATGTTCTTAAGATGTAACAGAAAAGGGGGTAGCATTTTCTACAGTCCTTGGCTATTTTTCAAAAAGATAACTTTTTTAAAGAGAAATTATAACGTGATTTTGTATCTCTGTGGATGGATTATTCTCCCTTTACTGTTATTGTTATGATACTTTCTCTCTCTATTTTAAATTTAAATGTTTCCCCTTCCATTTTAGGAACCCCCATTATATGTCCTATTCTCAGTCCCAGGAAGGATAGATTGGCCTCGGAGGGGGAGCAGCACAGAATCACCAGAATGATCCCGGGGCTAAAAGGGTTAAATTCTGAGGCCAGGTTGCACAGACTAGACTTGTATTCCCTCGAGTTTAGAAGATTAAGGGGTGATCTAATCGAGATGTTTAAGATGGTTCAAGGAGTTGATAGGGTGGATAGAGAGAAACTATTTCCTCTGGTGGGGGGAGTCCAGAACAAGGGGGCAGAACCTTAAAATTAGAGCCAGGCCGTTCAGGGGTGATGTCAGGAAGCACTTCTTCACACAAAGGGTGGTGGAAATCTGGAACTCTCTCCCCCAAAAAGCTGTTGAGGCTGGGGGTTGATAGAAAATTTCAAAACTGAGATTGATCGATTTTTATTGGGTAAGGGCATTAAGGGTTATGGAACCAAGGCGGGTAAATGGAATTCGGATATGGATGAGCCATGATCTAATTGAATGGCGGAACAGGTTTGAGGGGCAGAATGGCCTCCTCCCATTCCTATGAGCCAGGTGGAGGGAGGGGGTTGCTATCGAGATTGTCACGTCGCCCTCTGTGGTATGTGCTATTATAGAAACATTATCGGCCCTATTCCCAGTCCTCTTGCCCTTCCTGTGCCAAATGTACTCTTGCTCCAGCCGTGTATTAATGGCCAGAGGGATCTCCGTGTTTAGCCCTGATGGAACGGTCAGTGTCAGAAGCTGTGCTGAGAGTTATTCCTACAAGCCCACATGCTACTGTTTCACCCCAGCGCGACTGTGTACACACTGCAGGTGTACGATGCCACTGCCCATCCCGGATCCAGCAGCACCATCTTCTGGAGGTGCAGCAATCTGTCAGACAAAAAAAAAATTGCGTTCGTTTCCACCGAGAATGACTTCACAGACACTCATAATTAATTTCCGTCTGTCAATAAGAGCACTCTTGTGAAAGCAATACAAATATTTTGGTCACAACGTTCGAAGGCAAATATTATTTAATATGGTAAAAGAAAATTTTCATCAAATATTTACAACCTCAGGATGTCCCAAAGCACTTCACAGCCAGCGGAGTACTTAATTAAAGGGAAAAGATTGTGGTCCAGTTGACAGTTTGTTCCAATTAATTAGGTTAGGGAGGAGCAGGGGTCACAACTTTAAGTTGTACAAGGCCCGATCTAGGTGAGATGTCAGGAGGTGGTTCTTCTCCCAGAGAATGGTGGACCTCTGGAACAGGCTGCCGTCTTGTGTGCTGGAAGCTGATTCGCTGAATTCCTTCAGTTGAGAGCTGGATCGGTTTCTGGCTGGGGCGGAGATCACCTTATACAAGAGGTCAGTACTGCAGGGAATTCAGGGCCAGAGTGGTCTCCTGGACTAACTACCGATCGCCTAAGAAGGGTCAGAGAGGAATTTCCCAGATTCTCCCCACTAACTGCCCTGGGTTTTTTTTATCTGCTTTTGTTTCCTCCTCTCCCAGGAGATCACATGGTTGTGACATTGTCAGGATAGACGCACCGACGTCAGTGTTCTCGCTCAGGCCAACATCCCCAGCATCAAAGCTTTGACCACGCTCGATCAGCTCCGATGGACGGGTCACATTGTCCGCATGCCCAATACGAAACTCCCAAAACAAGCGCTCTGCTCGGAGCTCCGGCACGGCAAGAGAGCCCCAGGTGGGCATAGGAAACGCTTCAAGGACACCCTCAAAGCCTCCTTGAAAAAGTGTAACATCCCCACCGACACCTGGGAATCCCTGGCCCAAGACCGCACAAAGTGGAGGAGAAGCATCCGGGAAGGCGCCAAACACCTCGAGTCTCTTTGCCGGGAGCAAGCGGAAGCCAAGCACAGGCAGCGCAAGGAGCGCACGCCAACCCAAGCACCCCACCCACCCGCCCCTTCAACCACTGTCTGCCCCACCTGTGACAGAGACTGTAGGTCCCGCATTGGACTCATCAGTCACCTGAGAACTCATTTTTAATGTGGAAGCAAGTCATCCTCGGTTCCGAGGGACTGCCTAAGAAGAAGAAGATGGTTGTGGATGGGGTGGGGAGTGTCTGTAATGTGATGCACAAGGGCCCAGAGTTTGCTGTATTAATACCGGCGAGGCTGTCATCACTCGCCGTAATTACCGGGTAAAATTGACAGCAACGTCTGGCATCCACACCAATGTTGCCTGTAATTTTATTTTGGGTGCGCGGCCCCTTTAACAGGCTGCGCGGTCCATTCAAAATTCCGCGCATGCGCGTTTTTTTTCCCCAATTTAAAAGCCGGCTGGACGGCTGTGCGAGACCCCTAGAGTGCCGCGCGGATTAAAGGGAATATTGGTCCGCACCTGCGCAGTTACACGTGGAAATCCGTTGGTCGCTGTCAGTGATTCCCTGCTCCCATCCGCAGGGTGCACTGTTGCAGTCTCCGCACATGGAATCGCCACAGAAATCACTGCTAAGGTGAGAGAACTTAAACTAATTGCCCAATATTATCGCACTAAAGAACTTGGAGTTCGCCATCTTTTCCAGACAGGACAGATGTAATGATTCATTTCCCTACAACAGAATATGGAAGGAAGTAGTGGAGCGCCAGGTAACGTAGCGTGCCAGAGTTATCACATGCCATGTCTCCTTCATGAAGTGGAATATAATCATAGTATCTTACAGCACAGGAGGCCATTCGGCCCATCGTGCCTGTGCCGGCTCTTTGAAAGAGCTCTCCAATTAGTCCCACTCCCCCTGCTCTTTCCCCACAGCCCTGCAAATGTTTTCCCTTCAAGTATTTATCCAATTCCCTTTTGAAAGTTACTATTGAATCTGCTTCCACCGCCCTTTCAGGCAGCGCGTTCCAGATCACAACAACTCGCTGCGTAAAAACATGTTGTCCTCACATCACCTCTGGTTCTTTCACCAATTACCTTCATAGAAACATAGAAACATAGAAGATAGGAGCAGGAGTAGGCCATTCGGCCCCTCGAGCCTGCTCCGCCATTCAATGAGATCATGGCTGATCATCCAAATTCAGTACCCTGTCCCTGCCTTCTCCCCATATCCCTTGATCCCTTTAGCCTTAAGAAATATTTCCAACTCCTTCTTGAATATATTTAATGAATTGGCCTCTACCGCCCTCTGTGGTAGAGAATTCCACAGGTTCACCACTCTCTGGGTGAAGAAATTCCTCCTCATTTCTGTCCTAAAAGGCCTACCCCTTATCCTTAGACTGTGACCCCTGGTTATGGATTCCCCGACCATCGGGAACATCCTCCCTGCATCTAGTCTGTCCAGTCCTGCCAGAATTTTATAAGTTTCAATGAGATCCCCTCTCATTCTTCTAAACTTCAGTGAGTACAAGCCCAATCGACCCAATCTCTCTTCATACGTCATTCCTGCCATCCCAGGTATCAGCCTGGTGAATCTTTGCTGCACTCCTTCCATGGCAAGAATATCCTTCCTCAGATAAGGCGACCAAAACGGCACACAATACTCAAGATGTGGTCTCACCAAGGCCCTGTACAACTGTAGCAAGACATCCTTGTTCCTGTACTCAAACCCTCTCGCTATGAAGGCCAACATACCATTTGCCTTCTTAACCGCCTGCTGCACCTGCATGCTTACCTTCAGCGACTGGTGCACAAGGACACCCAGGTCTCGTTGCACTTCCCCTTCTCCCAATCTATTGCCATTCAGATAATAATCTGCCTTCCTGTTTTTGACACCAAAGTGGATAACCTCGCATTTATCCACGTTATATTGCATCTGCCATGCTTCTGCCCAATCACCCAACCTGTCCAAATCATCCTGTAGTTTTTTGGCCTCCTCCTCACAGCACACACGCCCACCCAACTTTGTGTCATCTGCAAATTTGGAGATATTACATCTAGTTCCCTTGTCTAGATCATTCAATCTGTGTCCTTTGGTTACTGACCCTCCTGTCACTGGAAACAGTTTCTCCCTATTTACTCTGTCAAAACCCTTAATATTAGGAGATATCCTAATTATGCCTAACCTCTTGGAAGTGGAAGACAGACTTAGACTGAACAACCTATAAGTCACAGGTTGTTTGGAGCCAGAACTCAGACTTTGGGCTCGATTTTGTCAATGGGGAGCTTTTGGAGGCGGGACTCCCACTTTTTGGGTTGTAGTCCCGCCTCCATCGACTTGTGGCCAACCCACGTTATTTTCCCTTGATTGACCTTGTTAAGCCCGCCCAGCGGGCTCAGCAGGCCAATTAAGGGACACCTGGTTACTGGTGACATCAGTGATTGACATTTCATCTGTCAAGAGCTTTTGACAGATGAAAAATCAGCATTTGACAGCTCTGTGAAGCTGTCAAACAGACAATCTGTCTTCTAACTTGAGTCCTTCTACTCAGACTCAGTTAGAGATCTCTCCAGACCAGAAAGCAGAGGCTGCAGCTTTTGACAGTTCAGCGGCCATTCTGCTTTCTGTGCCGGTGAGCTCAGGGACTCCTGAGACCTGAAGGGAGGAAGCCTGCAGGAGAAAGTAAAGGTAAGTAAAACTTATTAAAACACTTTACACTTACCTCACACACTTAACTCTGCACACATGCACCCATCACTTACCTGCACAACCGACATCTCGGCCCCTCCAACCCCTGCAGACCGACGGTCCGCCTCGCTAACTTGGCGTGGTTCGGAGCCGTTGGACAGCCCCCACTTCAGGGCTAAAAATAGGGATTAGGCAAAAAACTGCCTGTTAACTACCTGTTAACAGGCAGTTAATTGGCACTAATCCCCTCCCCGCCTCGGGGAGGCGGCTCCCAGCACAGGTCGGATACCCACCTCCTGGGACATTGGCAAGGAGGCGGGTTGGGGGCGGGATGGGTTCCTGCCCCCCGATTCTGCAAAATTTCCCACCACTCCCGCCTCCAAACCCGCCTCCTCGGGGTTTGGAAACTCGAGCCCCAAGTGTCGGATTGGCTCAGTTGTTAGCACACTCCTCTCTGGCCGAAAGCTCGTAGTCTTGAACTAACGGCAGGATTGCAGTTTCTAACCAAGGCTGGCACTCGAATGTTGTACTTGGGGAATGCTGCTTTGCTGATGGTGCTGTGCTTCAGATCAGACATTAAAGCCAGGTCCTATTTACCTGTTTCATTGGCTCAGGTGTGCCTGATTGACATCTGAATGCAACCTTGAGGTTACGTAGAATTACAGAGAATTTACAGCACAGAAACAGGCCATTCAGCCCGAGAGGTCCATCCCAGTGTTTCTGCTTCACACCAGCCTCCTCCCACACTCTCCATCACACCCCGTCAACATACCCCTCTATTCCTTTCTCCCTCATATGTTTATCCAGCTTCCTCTTAAATCCATCGATACTATTCACCTCAACCACTCCCTGTGGTAGCGAGTCCCACATTCTCACCACTCTCTGGGTAAAGAAGTTTCTCCTGAATTCCCGATTGGATTTATCAGTGACTATCTTATATTTATGACCCCTGGTTTTGGTCGCCCCCACAAGTAAAAACATTCCAACATTACAGCAGTGACTACACTCCAAAAAGTACTTCATTGGCTGTAAAGCGCTTTGAGACGTCCGGTGGTCGTGAAAGGCTCTGTAGAAGTACAAGTCTTTCTTTCTTTTCTTCCCTACGTCTACCCTATAAACCCATTCATAATTGGAAAGACCTCTATCCGGTCACCCCTCGGTCTTCTCTTTCATTCTGCTTCACAGAAATCACAGAAACCCCACAGTGCAGATAGAGGCCATTTCGGCCCATCGAGCCTGCACCGACACATATCCCACCCGATCCCCGTAACCCCTACACCAACACCAACACATATCCCACCCTATCTCCGTAACCCCACATATTTTAATCCCCTAACACTAAGGGTCAATTTATCATAGCCAATCAACCTAACCCGCACATCTTTGGACTGTGGGAGGAAACCGGAGCACCCGGAGGAAACCCACGCAAACACGGGGAGAATGTGCAAACTCCACACAGACAGTCACCCGAGGCCGGATTCGAGCCCGGGGCCCTGGCGCTGTGAGGCACAGTGCTAACCACTAGGCCACCGTGCTGCCAATAAGCTTGATGCCAATAAGCTTCGTCCAGCTGCACTGCCTCAGTACTGGCGGGAAGATTAACTATTTTAAACACTTTGAGGAATTTGCTGAAGTTTTGGAGTGATTCAGAATGGATCTGCACCCAATAGAAATAATGTGTAGCCTTTCCCTACCCTTTGAGGCAGCTCTTTGAAAGTATAAAATGTTATTAAAGCTTTACCTCTTTGAGAAAACTGTTGCCTTGGAGCAGCTCTGAGCTAAGCTGCCTCTTGCATTACTTACCGCTTAACGGTGTATATCTAGTCAGTCTCTACAGTCTGAGCCAATCGTGCCTCCGTGGAGAGTCTGCCTGGGAAGTAGCTTGTCACTGACTTCAATGGCCATCAATCAATGCTTGAAAATGTAGTTACAATATGAAGGGGGAATTCTAAAACAAAGGCAAATATGCCATGCCAGTATTGAATGGTGAGCTGGGAGTTCCCCCAGTGTCTCGACCAACATTTATCACTCAACCAACACCACCAGCGGTGTACGTGATGTAAGAAATCACTTTTTCCTTATCTGGGGACTTTGTGAAATTTCCTGTTGAAGTATAGCTTTTAACTTCTGCACAAAAGCTCAGCAATCTGATAAATAAGAAATAGGAGCAAGAGTAAAGCGCACGGCCCCAGGGGCCTGTTCTGCTGTTACATGCTTGCGAATTGTGTATGTGTGCGTGTAAATGGGTGAGGGGTATTCGGGGAAAATTCCAGCGACTTGGCTCCTCCCCATAGCATCATGGGAACTAATATAGGTTACTAATTGGGAAAAATAATTATTTTTAAAAAATGATTACAAGCTGGTGATATCAAGGATTTACACAGGATTACATAAGAACATAAGAAATAGGAGCAGGAGTCGGCCATTCGGCCCCTCGAGCCTGCTCCGCCATTCAATAAGATCATGGCTGATCTTCGACCTCAACTCCACTTTCCTCCACTATCCCCATATCCCTTGATTCCCTTAATATTCAAAAATCTATCAATCTCTGTCTTGAATATACTCAATGACTGAGCCTCCACGGCCCTCTGGGGTAGAGAATTCCAAAGATTCACCACCCTCGGAGTGAAGATAATTCTCCTCATCTCAGTCCTAAATGGCCGACCCCTTGTTCTGTGACTGTGACCCCTGGTTCTAGACTCCCCAGTCAGGAGAAACGTTTTCTCAGCACTAACCCTGTCAAGCCCCTTAAGAATTTTATATGTTTCAATGAGATCACCTCTCATTCTTCTAAACTCCAGGGAATATAGGCCTAGTCTACTCAATCTCTCCTCATAGGACAGTCCCCCCATCTCAGGAACCAGTCCAGTGAACCTTCACTGCACTCCCTCTAAAGCAAGTATGTCTTTCCTTAGGTAAGGAGTCCAGAACTGTACACAGTACTCCAGGTGTGGCCTCACCAATGCCCTGTATAATTGCAGTAATGTAGGTATTTGGGGTCACCGATGTAGGTATTGGACGAATTCCTACTTAATAATCGAGTTCGACTCCAGGAGAACAATCAAAAAGGTTTTTAATGCAGGAACAGAGGAATTCAAACAGGTTGCTGAGCTCGCTACAGGAGAGCCATAAAATAGGTCTTCACCAGACGGAGACGCCACGAGGACTGAGTAGTCAGTCCCGGGGATTGCGTCATGACGTCATCGTGTTTTCCCGCGCTTGGGGCGGTCACGTGATGGGCGGCGTGACGTCATCGCGTTTGCCCGCACTTGGGGTGGTCACGTGATGTGCAACGTGACGTCATCGCGTTAACCCGCGTCATCGCGTTCGCCCGCGCTCCCAAAGGGGGAAAGCCCCGCACCGGCAAACCGCATATATACATCATTACGTTAAAGGGAATTATGTACGGTAAGTAAGGGACACTCGGTGGTACCGCTACATGCGCCCCCCCAGAATTCGCTTTAACGGACAACGTCAACGATGAAATGGTCTGACGAGCCTGTCCGAACGACTCCTGTAGTCTCGAGACGGAGACTGTTGGGTGGCTGTCTGTCTGTCGTACTTGGGCTGCCGTAACGACGATGGGTGGTCGGTGGTCTCGATGGTCATGCTGTCTCGACTTGGCGGGCGAGGTCCAAATATGTGGTCCGGCAGATGGGGTCTTGAGCGGATCCCGATGTATGTAAGGGTGAATAAAACGTATTCAGCCCTGTGAAGGACCGTGGAAGCGTGTGACCTCTGCAGCCCGTGGTTCGAAGTGGGCGCCGGGGCGAAACAGCTGGCCGCGTCATAGTGACTGGCAGGTTGGGCAGACGCGGACCATGACTCTGTCATTGTTGGGAACAGGTCCCCAGTCTGACGAAATCTGCAGGAACACCGAACAGGCGATCCAGGAGGAAAGAAACGTGGGTCTTGGCAGGTCGGTGAACTCGCCGACAGGCGAGCGAACTCTTCGGCAGTCGGGAACGCACGGAACGGTGCGTGCCGTAGCGCTACTACGGTAACACAGAAGAGAGTGAACCGTTGTTGCGTTGATCAGCGAACTCTTTGGCACTCGGGAACGCAGACGAGAGTGACCCGATGCTGCGTTGATCAGTGATCGGTGATGACAGCAATTTTCACGTGGCCGATCGCGGCCGCGGGATGCCCGTTGGACCCGGTCCTCGATGGTGGCAGAGTCAGCAGATGTTTGCTTTTGTTGAGGGGAAAACTGTACAGAGGGCGGCAACACTTCTAGTTGTTGTTGATTTCGGTCGGGGAAAAACTGCCAGGAGGGCGGCAACGCTTCTAGTTGTTGTTGATTTAGGGGAAAAACTGCCGGGAGGGCGGCAACGCTTCGCCGTCGTGCTGAAAAGCGTGGTAGAAAAGACAGACCAGCAGGCTGATGGGCTGGTGCGGCGTCGGCGGGGGATGAGTCCTCGTGGTTTGCGAGGGATGGGTCCTCATAGTTTGCGAGGGTTGCGAGGACTGAGTCCTCGTGGCCTCTCCCCCGGGGCGCGCTCCGATCCTGTGAGCCCAAAAATGTGCTGTACCCGCGCTGTGAGGGTGTTATACTTGCTGTTCTGCCGTGGGGTCGTCGAAGAGGCTGACGCTCCGAAATTCGGTAGAGCTGTCGAAAACGGAGACCGTATCCAGGTATGTGGTCTGCGCCGTATCGATGTCGCACAAGGCGAACGGGGCTTCCACCAGGATAAAGCACGAGGGTGATTGTTGCTCCCAGTGTTGCGGCAGCTGAGCGAAACGACTGTAGCTTCCGTGCGTGCTTCTTCGTGAAAAACGTTCACGAAAAACGGGGTCACCAATGTAGGTATTGATGAGCTCCCGTCCTCACGTCGTTGGTCACCAATTGTAGGTATTCGGGGTCACCGATGTAGGTATTGGACGAATTCCTACTTAATAATCGAGTTCGACTCCAGGAGAACAATCAAAAAGGTTTTTAATGCAGGAACAGAGGAATTCAAACAGGTTGCTGAGCTCACTACAGGAGAGCCATAAAATAGGACTTCACCAGACGGAGACGCCACGAGGACTGAGTAGTCAGTCCCGGGGATTGCGTCATGACGTCATCGTGTTTTCCCGCGCTTGGGGTGGTCACGTGATGTGCGGCGTGACGTCATCGCTTTTGCCCGCGCTTGGGGCGGTCACGTGATGTGCGACGTGACGTCATCGCGTTAACCCGTATCATCGCGTTCGCCCGCGTCATCGCGTTCGCCCGCGCTCCCAAAGGGGGAAAGCCCTGCACCGGCAAACCGCATATATACATCATTACGTTAAAGGGAATTATGTATGGTAAGTAAGGGACACTCGGTGGTACCGCTACAGTAAGACTTCTTTACTCTTATACGCTAAGCCTTTGTAATAAAAGCTAACACACCATTTGCTTTCCTAATTGCTTGCTGTACCTGCAGGTTAACTTTCTGTGATTCGTGTACAAGGACACCCAGGTCCCTCTGAACGCCAACATTTCCCAGTCTCTCACCATTCAAAATATATTCTGCTTTTTTGTTTTTCCTACCAAAGTGGATAAATTCACACTTCCCCACATTGTATTCCATTTTCCATTTTCTTGCCCACTCAGTTAACCTGTCTATATCTCTCTGCAGCCTCTTTGTGTCCTTATCATCAGCAAACTTGGATACGTTACACTCAGTCCCTTCATCTAAATCATCGATATAGATTGTGAATAGCTGAGGCCCAAGCACTGATCCTTGCGGTACCCCACTAGCTACAGCCTGACAACCCGAAAAAGTCCCGTTTATTCCTACTTTCTGTTTTCTGTCCGTTAACCAATCCTCAATCCATGCTAGTATATTACCCCCAATCCCATGAGCCCTAATTTTGTGTAACAACCTCTTGTGTGGCACCTTATCGAATGCTTTTTGAAAATCCAAATACACCACATCCACTGGTTCCCCCTTATCCATCCTACTCGTTACATCTTCAAAAACTCTAACAGATTCGTCAAACATGATTTCCCTTTCATAAATCCGTGTTGACTCTGCCCAATCATATTCCGATTTTCTAAGTGCCCTGTTACCACGTCCTTAATAATAGATTATAACATTTTGCCTACTACTGATGTCAGGCTAACTGGTCTATAGTTCCCCGTTTTTTTCTCTTCTTCCTTTCTTAAATACATGGGATATACGGCACAGAAACAGGCCATTCGGCCCAACCAGTCCATGCCGGCGTTTATGCTCCACTCGAGCCTCCTCCCGTCTTTCCTCATCTAAATCTATCAGAGTAACCCTCTATTCCCTTCTCCCTCATATGTTTATCCAGCTTCCCCTTAAATGTATCGATACTATTCGCCTCAACCACTCCCTGTGGTAGCGAGTTCCACATTCTCACCACTCTCTGGGTAAAGAAGTTTCTCCTGAATTCCCGATTGATTTCTTGGTGACTATCTTATATTGATGTCCTCTAGTTTTGCTCTTCCCCACAAGTGGAAACATTCTCTCTGTATCCACTCTATCAAAACCTTTCATGATTTTATAGACCTCTATTCGGTCACCCCTCAGCCTTCTCTTTTCAAGAGAAAAGAGACCCAGCCTGTTCATCCTTTCCTGATATGTATACCCTCGCATTTCTGGTATCATCCTTGTAAATATTCTCTGCACCCTCTCCAGTGCCTCTATATCCTTTTTATAATATGGCGACCAGAACTGCACGCAGTACTCCAAGTGTGGTCTAACCAAGGTTCGATACAGGTTTAGCATAACTTTCCTACTTTTCAATTCTATCCCTCTTGTATTTGTATTCCATCAAACGCTTCCTTCTACTGAACCTTTTATAATTTAAACCATCACAGATACATAGGACAGCAGAACATTGTGTATAACACCTTGGATCTATTGATCGGTATCTCGAGACATCATACCTACCAACAGTGGCCTGACTGACACAGCTGTAGTAACTGGTTCCAGTGGAGAGGTTATGACTTGCACTGCTCGATTCTCTGTCTGTAAAAGATTAACAGCATTAAGTACACGTCAGAATCTCTGTTTGCATAACCTTAAATCAGAACTCTTCATTTTAAAGCAATATTTCCATGAGTGCTTCTTTCATGCACCAAGTCCCGTTCACCCATCACCCCTGTGCTTGCTGACCTATATTGGTTCCCGGTCCCCCAACTATTTAAAATTCTCATCCTAGTGTTCAAATCCCTCCGTGGCCTCGGGCCTCCCTACCTCCATAACCTCCTCTAGCCCTGGAACCCTTGGAGATCTCGGCGCTTCTCCAACTTTTGAGCATCCCCCACTTCTTCGCTCCACCATTGGCGGCCGTGCCTTCAGCTGCCGAGGCTCTAAGCTCTGGAATTCCGTCCCTAAACCTCTCCGCCTCTCTCTCCTCCTTTAAGACTTCTTAAAACTTACCTCTTTGACCGAGATTTTAGCACCCTTCCTGTTATCTCTTTCTTTGTCTCAGCCTTTATTTTTGCCTGATAACGCTCCTGTGATGCACCTTGGGGTGTTTTTCTACATTAAAGGCGCTATATAAATGCAGTTGTTGATGATACAAGTAGAGTTTTCCATTCATCAATGGCTGTCCCTGGCACTGTAACCTCACTGTTGACACGTTGGAGCACTCCAAAATAAATCAGGGGGACCTTTGGATTGCTCGACACTCCAATGTTGAACCGCGTGCTGAAGTGAAATATAAAAGGTTATTTTGAGGGTGAAGCTTCCAGTGTGCAGCCTCGCTAGATGGGAGTTGAAGAATGGGCTCCATAGGTTTATAGCTTTACCTCTAACCCGCACTCCCGTCCAGCAAGGCTCCATGTTGGAAGAGCAGCCTCATAGAATTACTAATAATTCTATTTTAACTCTATTCCCCAGGAGTGCGCTCAGGCATGGCTTGGATTAGAAAATTCGGAAGACATCAGAGAAGGCACTGATAGTCAAATCATGAGGGGAAAAAAAAGCTCCTGAAAGCTATGTTATAAATCTCATCATCATAAAGAAACTACTCACGAAATAACACTGGACGGCCAGCTGGTGGCGCCATCCAAGGAGTATAAATACTCGGGCGTGGGCCCAGCTTGCTCAGGGACATTTTGTAAGACAGGAACTAGTGAAGCACAACTAGACCTTCATGTTTTGAAACAAGTTGATTAAAGCCTTGCTTTATACTCGAACCAAGTGCGTAGTGAGTTTTATTACGTCAAGCTACAACTGCGCATTGGGCAGGTGGATGGTGCCAGTGCAAGTGTTGCCAGGGCAGAAAGAAAGAAAGACTTGCATTTCTGCAGCTCCTTTCACATCCTAAGAACATCCCGAAGCGCTTCACAGCCTATTAATTACTTTTAAACTGCGAGCAATTTTGTCGGCAAACACAGCAGCCAATTTGCATACAGGAAGGTCTAAGTGTGAGGTGATGCATTTTGGTAGGAAGAATGAGGAGGGGCAATATAAACTGAAGGGCACCATTTTAAAGGGCGTGCAGGAACAGAGAGACCTGGGGCTGGATTTAGTGAATGGAGACGAGTTGGAGGCGGGACTGCAGCTTGTCAGGTCTCAGTCCCGCCCCCATCATCTCCGGGCCAACCACGCTCTCTTCATTTGCATCTCCAGGGCCGGCGCTGCTATCAGCAGCATTAAGGCCCTCACCAAAATGGCAGCCGTGGCGTCCCGCGCCAGAGAAGGGCGTTAGAGTGGCGGCCGCCATTTTTTGCCAGGCCAGCGTCACTAATTTGTGGCATAAAGGTAGGGAATTTCTGGGCCCTTGTTTTTACACAGCGAGTTGTTGTGATCTGGAACGCGCTGCCTGAAGGGGCGGTGGAAGCAGATTCAATAGTAATTTCCAAAAGGGAATCGGATAAATGCTTGAAAATGGGGAAAGGGGTGTTGATTATTGGATCAATGTTGGCCAAGAGAATATCCCTATTCCAAAATGAGCTGAATCTACCTGAACGAACAAGGCCTCACATAACATCTCAGTAAAACACAGCTGGGGTGAAATTGGTCTTGGATGGTAGAAAATCCGTGGAAAAGACAATCGGCAGAGTATTAAACAGGATGCTGATTCGCTATTGCTCAAAACTAATCTTACCCTCGGCACCTTCGACAGTCCCTCAGTACTGCCCCGCCGACAGTGCAACGCTCCCTCAGTACTGCCCCTCCGACAGTGCAACGCTCCCTCAGTACTGCCCCTCCGACAGTGCAACGCTCCCTCAGTATTGCCCCTCCGACAATGCTGCGCTCCCTCAGTAGTGCCCCTCCGACAGTGCAGCACTCCCTCAGTACTGCCCCTCCGACAGTGCAGCGCTCATTCACTACTGCCCCTCCGACAGTGCGGCGCTCCCTCAGTACTGCCCCTCGGACAGTGCAGCACTCCCTCAGTACTGCCCCTCCGACAGTGCAGCACTCCCTCAGTACTGTCCCTCTGACAGTGCAGCACTCCCTCAGTACTGCCCCTCCGACAGTTCAGCACTCCCTCAGTACTGCCCCTCCGACAGTGGGGAGTCCCTCAGTACTGCCCCTCTGACAGTGCAGCTCTCCCTCAGTACTGCCCCTCCAACAGTGCAATGCTCCCTCAGTACTGCCCCTCGGACAGTGCAGCACTCCCTCAGTACTGCCCCTCGGACAGTGCAGCACTCCCTCAGTACTGTCCCTCCAACAGTGCAGTGCTCCCTCAGTACTGCCCCTCCGACAGTGCAGCACTCACTCAGTACTGCCCCTCCGACAGTGCAGCACTCCCTCAGTACTGCCCCTCTGACAGTGCAGCACTCCCTCAGTACTGCCCCTCCGACAGTGCAGCGCTCCCTCAGTACTGTCCCTCCGACAGTGCAGCACTCCCTCAGTACTGCCCCTCTGACAGTGCAGCACTCCCTCAGTACTGCCCCTCTGACAGTGCAGCGCTCCCTCAGTACTGCCCCTCTGACAGTGCAGCGCTCCCTCAGTACTGCCCCTCCGACAGTGCGGCGCTCCCTCAGTACTGCCCCTCTGACAGTGCGGCGCTCCCTCAGTACTGCCCCTCTGACAGTGCGGCGCTCCCTCAGTACTGCCCCTCCGACAGTGCGGCGCTCCCTCAGTACTGCCAGAGTGACATTCGGCAGACATTTATCCTTAACGAATTGACTGTTTCTGATTGCTGTATCTATTGGAATTCATTTGGTAAAATAATAAGGCACATTTTTTAAAATTTATTTTGGTAAACAGTCGCACTTCATTATTCTGATCCATCAGTTCTCCATCACAAATATTAGACCATTCAAGTTGATTTCCATTCCATACATAATTCCTCCGTCTGTTTTGCCTGAACGGGGTCTGTTTGGAGTCAAGGTGACATGTTGGGCAGGATTTTCATTGGGCCGTGGAGTCGGGATTGGAGGCATGTGGGGCGTTAAAATCCCGAAATCAGGAGTCCCGACCCCATCCCGCCCCCAACCCACCTCCATGCCAGTTTCAAAGGAGGCGGGTACCCGCCCCGCACTGGGATCCGCCTCCCTGAGGCGGGAAGGGATTAGTGCCAATTAACTGCCTGTTAACAGGCAGTTTTTAGCCTAATCCCTATTTTAAAGCTTGAAGTGTGGGATTCCCGATGGCTCCAAACCACGGCAAGTTAGAGTCGTCGGGCCGCTGGATTGAAGGACTTGGAGGGGTCGAGATGTCGGTGTTCAGGTGAGTGATGTGTGCATGAGTGCAAAGGTAAGTGTGTTTGGTGTGTCTAAAGTGATTAAAGAAGTTTAAATGACCTTTTCTTACCTTTTCAGCCTTCCTTCCTTTAGGTCCCGGGAGTCCCTCATCTCACCGGCACAGAAAGCAGAATGGCTGCGAAATGTCCAAAGTGACAGCCTTCAGCTTACTGTGCAGGAGAGATTTCTAACTGAGTCTGTGGAGATGGACTCAGGTTAGAAGTAAGACTGTCAGTGATTGACAGCTTCAAACAGCTTTCAAACACTGCTATTTCATCTGTCAAAACCTCTTGACAGATGAAATGTCAATCTGTGACGTCACCTGTTGCCAGGTGGCCCTTAATTGGCCTGCTGAGCCCACTGGGCGGGCTCAACAAGGTCAATCAAGTTAAAATTGCGCGGATTGGCCGCATCT
Source organism: Somniosus microcephalus (assembly GCF_052327205.1). NCBI lineage: Eukaryota > Metazoa > Chordata > Chondrichthyes > Squaliformes > Somniosidae > Somniosus > Somniosus microcephalus. The sequence continues at coordinate 104,496,011 of NC_141002.1, read as the reverse complement.
CGAGGGAGGCAGGACTACAACCCCAAAAGTTGGAGTCCTGCCTCCTTCCCGACTTCTGAATGAAAATCAGCCCCGTTGTGTACGATGGTCGCTTGGATCTCTTCTGCTGACTTGGCGCTCAGAGAACCAGGGCACTGGCGATAAGTGACAGGCCAGCCTGGCCCAGTACTGGAACAGGTAAACCTGGTAATGATGGTCCGGATTGTTCACAATGGTCTCCAGGTAACCGCCCAAGTCAAAGACCCACCGGGTAGGGTGGTCCTGGTTGAATAATAAAGGGGGGCGTTAACCAATGTTCTGTACCGGTTAACTGCACCGGTTTAGCTAGTTAAAATGCAGCACTACCCCTGCACACACTTGAGGGTCCCTCACCCTTAGCTCTGGCAGCCTGCACCTCGCCTCCCTGGGCTTAGATTAGTGGGGATGTGGAGAGGCAGTGCACACTTCATATCAAAGGCAAACAGAGACTCTAAGGGCTGGATTTTGTCAGTGTGAGTGGGCTGGGGGCGTGTCAGGTGGAAATCGTGTCAGGACCCCGACTCCGATGTGAAGTGGGAAAAAAGTGTGATTTTCCCCTAATTGGGCACTTGATTTCCAGCGTGTGGGAACCCCTGGCCCAATTAGTCTTTTCATCCTGAAAGTCGCCTCCGATGACGTCCTCCGTGCTGTTGGATTTAAGGCCTGCAAGCAGCCTTGCTTCTTCTGGAGACTGGAAACGCTTTGGACATTGTATGAAGGACTTCATTTACCGACCATGTCCACCAGCAAGCAAAAGTGTGCACCTCGCTTTGATGAGCCCTCCCTCCAAGCTCTGGTGCAGGGAGCAAGATCTAATAAGGAGGTGCTCTTCCCTTCCTCAGGGAGAAAAAAGCCACCCCCGCAGACTAAAGCTGTGTGGCTGCAAGTGGCCCAGGAGGTCAATGCCATGTCTATGTGCCGCAGAACCTGGCTGCAGTGCAGGAAGAAGTTTCATGACCTTCTCCGCACAGGAAAAGTGAGTATGACTTTCCCATCACCCTCAATCTGATCCCTATTGCATCTCCTCACCAGCACTCTGCTTTGCCAACCTCTTCCTCCACATCCCACTTGACACTGACATCCCTGCACCCTTACCCATTCCCTCTCTCTTTATGGTCACATTCACTTAACTATTCGACCATGCAGCCCTCACACTTCCTATCACTGTGATGCCATGACAACTACTTACAACACACAGGGAGGGTCCTTTGTATCCTTCTAAACAGCTATGCTATGCATTCACTACACTCACTCCTTCCATGGTCCATGGAGGAGCTTAGTCGCAAGGGTATTGAAAACATGGTCATTGTTCAGAATAGACTGACATCTCTAGAGGAGCGATGGTCAGCTATTGGGCAAACAAAGCAGACCTTCATGCTCCTCTGGAGTAGGACTTCCAGTGCAGAAATGGGTCCTCGTGGCCCCTCTGCATGCAGCGAGGTGCTGTCAAGCCACTTGCTACCTCTGAAGTGGGGCTGACCCATGAGAGGGATGTTGGTGGCAGACAACAACGAAGTGGGGGCTTCTCTCCAAGCGCTCACACGACCATGCCACAGCAAAGCCCTCGGTCAGAGTCCCACCAGAGTCCTCACCCAAATGAGATGGGCGTCTCAGCCCCTGCACAGCCGTAGGAGCAGCAGACTGCTGACGAGCCCTCACAGGTTCGCTACCCCAGAGAATGCCCGCCAAAGGTGTCGAGACAGGAGCAGCAAGAGAGTGAGCAAGGGGCCTCCACATCTGCTGAAGCCACAGGGGAAGCACCACGTAGGAGCATGCGTAAGAGGAAGATAAAGCACAAGTAGTCACAAGGGTGCTGTATTGTTTTGTTTTTGGACCAGCCATCATTGTGATTGTTTTATAAAGTGTTTTGATGGCAAACTGTTGAAGTTGTAGTCTGTGTCATTTCACAAATGGGACTTTCACATTGAGGGCTTAGGGCGCCTTGCGATTATCAGAATGGTGGTCAGAGTGATAGGATTCCGTAGGTTCTTCTCAATTGTCGATGATCTGGTAAGAAGGAGCGAGACTAAAGTGTTTGATTGTGCAGGCTAAGCAAATCTGGCCAGGATGTGTGCGTTCCTTGCATCCTGGGCAGCAATGTTGTCGTGTGCTGGCACCTTCTGGCCTGTGCATCTTCAGGTGGGTGAGCAGCAGCTTGGCGCTCCTGTTGATGCTCCTGCTGTTGGTGCTGCTGTTGTTCCGGGTTCTGCTGCTGCTGCGGCTGGTCTTCGTCTGAACCTGATGTCCAGGAGGAAAGGAATTAAATGTTCGCCATGCTTCTAGAATATGCCTCAGTTGAAGAAGCGCTCAGTCAAGCTGGGGAGAGGGGTTTCCCAGGAGGTCACACTGGAGATGGGTGTCAGGCTCCAAACTTCCACAACAATGAGTAGGCCTGCTAAAAGTTTCCCCAGACCTGAGACAACAAAGTTCTGTCACCTGCAAATGATCATTGGTGAAAACTGCTTTGTAATGGTGGAGCTGCATCTGTTCGTAAGCACTAGTGAGGCCGCCAGGATTACCTGGCGTGTTCCAGAGGAGGCGTGTAGGATGGGGAAATGTGTTAAAATCAGAAAGGCCTCTCAAAATGGGATTATAGAGGCACTTAAGTGGTTGTTAAGGGCCTTAAGGGCCTATCCTGCCTCTTGGAGGCGGGATGGAAAGCGGGTCAGAAAACACGCATTTGGGAAAATTGCTCGGAGGTGGGATGGAGGCGGGAACGGGCCCGCCCGCCAGTTTTGGTGATTGTAACAACTCGCATGCCTCCAAACCCGCCTCCTCGGGGCTGGGAAAATCGAGCCCTCAGTGTCTGGATTTTTTAATAGCTCGGCTGAGGACAATTAAACATGGTGATGGGTTTCCACTGATCCAAGAAACGTTACTTTGCACACTCGACACGTGAGACGTTATCCTTATTCCAAACAGGCGAACTCAGTTACTCCGAAGAATATTATCGTCAACTCCAATATGAAACTGCAGTCAAAATACATTTGTGCGGCACTTCATGTTACTCAGTCTAGAAGCTGATATTCCACTGTTGTGTTCAAAACCCATTCTGCCAGGCTTGCTTTATGACGGATTTATTTTGGGCACTGCACTGCGAGGATGAACGATGGTTGAATCTGATTCTAGTCTCTCCGACACCAGCACCTACGCCTCTTGAGCACAAGCGTGAGGAAACTGTAAAACTTTACCTCATCGAGCAGTGCCCGTTTTGTAACTCTGAACGTTAAATCGCTTCCGTTTATTGGATTTGTTTTTTTAATTTGCATTGGACAAATTGGATGCCTCGTTTAAACAGAGTTGTAAAAATTTTCAAAACAGAATCAAGTAAAGGTCAATATTAAACCACGAGCGACAGAGAGGCAAAGGCCGAAGGTGAGGCTTGTGTTGACAACGTGCCAAATATCCCCAACGTACAGACTGACCTCTTAAACCTCGTTAGATTCTTATGTAAATGATGCAATAGTATTTTCTCACACATATTGGCCCAGAAATTCGGGTCCCCACGGGTGAGTACCGTAGGCCCAACGAAAGTGCCGGTTTCGTGCAGGCACTGCGCATGCGCGGGTAACCGGAACTTCCGTTCCCTTGAAAGAAGGGGTTGACAGGTGGAATGCGTGCGCCGGAGAGGCAGCGCGTGCGCATCAAACTTCCATTTTTTTTGCCGGTTTCTCCGGGAGGGTAAGTCTCCAGCAGTTACACTTTTAAAAAGCAGGCGCAAGGCCTGCTTTTAACAAGGTAAGTGGTGAATTAATTAAAATTTAAACATTTTTTTCACAGGTTTATTATTTTTAAATACTTTAAAGAAAAGTAAGTTTATTTTTAGTCCCGTTAGAAAATGGATTTAATTATTTTTTTAATTTAAATTATTCTTTAAAATAGTTATTTCATGTAATTTATAGTTATTTTAAAAATGTGATTATTAAAAAATTTATTTGAAGTTTTAGTGATGTTTTGGGGCTTATAGTATTTATAGGTTTGACAGCTCTTCCTGTCAATTTTATGAATGGGCATTCCCTGCTACCATTGGCTCTCCATGGCCCATGTGATCCCAGGGGACACTTCGAACTAACTGCGCCCCTGGGATACGCAAGCACTGCACGCTGGCAGTTGGAGCAGGCCCAGGATCGGAATCCCACGCGGGCCCAAAGCTCAACGGCCGGCGCGCTAGGTAAGTGCAGGTCGGAGGCTTGCACCCGCGGGAAGCCTCCGACCTGAATTTCTGGGCCATTCCTTCTTAGGCAGTCCCTCGGAACCGAGGATGACTTGCTTCCACACTAAAAATGAGTTGTTAGGTAACTGATGAGTCCAATGCGGGACCTACAGTCTCTGTCACAGGTGGGGCAGACGGTGGTTGAAGGGGCGGGTGGGTGGGGTGCTTGGTTTGATGTGTGTTCCTTCCGCTGTTTGCGCTTGGCTTCCGTCTGCTCCCGGCGAAGAGACTCGAGGTGTTCAGCGCCTTCCCGGATGTTTCTCCTCCACTTTGTGCGGTCTTGGGCCAGGGATTCCCAGGTATCTTGCCGTGTTGGAGCTCTGAGTAGAGCACTTGTTTTGGGAGTCTCGTATCGGGCATGCGGATAATGTGACCCATCCATCGGAGTTGATCGAGCGTGGTCAAAGCTTCGATGCTGGGGATGTTGGCCTGAGCGAGAACACTGACGCCTATCCTGCCAATGGATTTGTAGGATCTTGCGGAGGCAGCATTGGTGGTACCTCTCCAGTGCTTTGAGGTGCCTGCTGTACATGGTCCATGTCTCTGAGGCATACAGCAGGGCGGGTATCACTGCTGCTCTGTAGACCATGAGCTTGGTGCCGGGTTTGAGGTCCTGGTCTTTAAACAGTCTCTTCCTCAGGCGACCGAAGGTTGCACTGGCACACTGAAGGCGGTGTTGGACTTCGTCATCGAAGTCTGCCCTTGTTGACAGTAGGCTCCCGAGGTATGGAAAGTGGTCCACATTGTCCATGGCCTCATCGTAGATTTTGATAATCGGGGGGGCAGTACTGTGTGGCGGGGGCAGGTTGGTAGAGGACCTTTGTCTTACAGATGTTTACTGTAAGGCCCATGCTCTTGTACGCTTCGGTGAAGGTGTTGACGATGGTTTGGAGTTTGACCTCCGAGTGTGTGCAGATGCAAGCATCGTCTGCATACTGTAATTCGATGACAGAGGATGGGACAACCTTGGATCTGGACTGGAGGCGATGGAGGTTGAACAGTTTCCTGTTTATTCTGTAGATTAGCTCCACTCCAGCGGGCAGCTTACTGAGGGTGAGATGGAGCATTGCAGCAAGGAAGATCGAGAAGAGCGTTGGTGCAATGACACAGCCTTGCTTGACCCCGGTCCATACATGAATTGGGTCTGTGGTGGATCCGTTGGTCAGGATCACGGCTTGCATGTCGTCGTGAAGCAGGCGGAGGATGGTGACAAACTTTTGAGGGCAGCCGAATTTGAGGAGGACACTCCATAATCCCTCACGGTTGACAGTGTCGAAGGCCTTTGTGAGGTCAAAGAAGGCCATGTACAGCGGTTGGTGCTGTTCCCTGCATTTCTCTTGTAGTTGACGCGTGGTGAAGATCGTGTCCATTGTACCCCTTAGTGGGCGGAATCCGCATTGCGACTCTGGGAGGAGCTCCTCAGCCACTGGGAGAAGGCGATTGAGGAGGATTCTTACAATGACTTTCCCTGTGGCAGGCAGCAGAGAAACTCCTCTGTAATTACCGCAATTGGAGTGTGAGGCCAGGGATCGTGAGGGGAGCTCGGGGCCAGGGATCGCGAGGGGAGCTCGGGGCCAGGGATCGCGAGGGGAGCTCGGGGCCAGGGATCGCGAGGGGAACTCGGAGCCAGGGATCGCGAGGGGAGCTCGGGGCCAGGGATCGCGAGGGGAGCTCGGGGCCAGGGATCGCGAGGGGAGCTCGGGGCCAGGGATCGCGAGGGGAGCTCGGGGCCAGGGATCGCGAGGGGAACTCGGAGCCAGGGATCGCGAGGGGAGCTCGGGGCCAGGGATCGCGAGGGGAGCTCGGGGCCAGGGATCGCGAGGGGAACTCGGAGCCAAGGATCGCGAGGGGAACTCGGAGCCAGGGATCGCGAGGGGAGCTCGGGGCCAGGAATCGTGAGGGGAGCTCGGGGCCAGGGATCGCGAGGGGAGCTCGGGGCCAGGAATCGTGAGGGGAGCTCGGGGCCAGGGATCGCGAGGGGAGCTCGGGGCCAGGGATCACGAGGGGAGCTCGGGGCCAGGGATCGCGAGGGGAACTCGGAGCCAGGGATCGCGAGGGGAACTCGGAGCCAGGGATCGCGAGGCTCACAGGCACAAATACAAAAAACTGATGGGTTCCACTAACCTGCCCCAGGTTAAACTTCACCAGAATATCAGTGCTAATTTGATCTTGTGAAAGACAACATCGTTCATCTCTGAGGCCGGGACCCAGGAGCGAGGACGAGGCCCAGCAGTGAGGTCAAGGCCCAGTAGTGGCGCAGCATGGACCAGCAGCGGGGACGGTGTCCAGGGAAGGTGCAGCACAGGCCAACAGCGAAGTTGGGAGGACCACACTGCATCCTATGAAACCCAGGCAGAGAGGACCTGCAGGAAGGAGGGAGGAGGACAGTAGCATTATGTGTGTGTGTGTGTGTGCTAGGCCGATGTAGCAGAGCCTGGTCTCCAATCGTCTTGGATCCCCTTGCCATTGGACCAAGACCTTGCTCTGTCAAGCCCGTGTGGTAGCTGGTGTGCAACGGCCACCCCACGTTAAAAGAATTCACACACAGGCATCTTCCACCCTTTAAAATGAAGTTCGGGACCTGGAATGTCAGGACCCTCATGGACAACCCCAACAGCGACAGACCGGAATGCCGTACTGCTATCGTTGCCCAGGAGCTCAGACATTTCGACATAGACATCGTCGCCCTAAGTGAGACCCGGTGGGCAGGGGAAGGCCAGCTCAAGGAACAAGGCGGTGGTTACACCTTCTGGAAAGGCAAACCTGAAGAAGAACACCGCCTCCATGGGGTAGGCTTCGCCATAAAAAATGAGCTAGTTGGACATCTCAGAGACTCCCCTAGCGGAATAAACAAATGCCTCGTGACTCTTAGGCTCACCCTAGCCCGGAACCAGTGCGCTACAGTCATCAGTGCGTACGCCCCAACACTGGAAGCCACGGACGAGACCAAAGAGGAATTCTACTCCAGCCTCGAACAATCCCTGTCCCGAGTCCCAACGGGTGACAAGCTGATCCTCCTTGGCGACTTTAACGCCAGAGTTGCAAAGGACACAGACCTCTGGGGAGGTGTGATCGGCAGAGAGGGGATAGGGAAAGCCAACTCCAATGGTTCCCTCCTCCTGACAAAATGCTTAGAACATGGCCTTGTCATAACCAACACCTTGTTCCGTTGAAGGGATAATTACTAGTCCTAGCCCCTTTAGGGCTACTCCGGATCAGGCGTAGTCCCCAGACGTTCACCTTCAACTAAAGTTAGAGGTAGCCGAATCCTAAAGATGCTTATTTGGATCTAAAGCTCCAGACTATCTCTCCCTAAAGGAAAGGAATGACCTGAAGATGTTACCGTCCTCCAGATAGCATTTTTAATAAGTTTAGCTAGACTGTAACCTTCCGGATAGTATGAGGGGCCAGAAAACTCCCCCAGAATTCTGCAACTCCTCACCAAAGAGTGTACAGAGATTGAGTTCGCGAGTTTGATACGGAAGTACTATGTGAGACAATTCTAAAAATATCTAGATTTATTAAAGAACTGACATGTAGTTTACAGCTGGTGATTCAATCGCAACTTTAACAGTTTCAAAAACAGAAATCTTACAATTCTTATCAGAGATTGTTATTCTCAAATCTTAACTTCGTTACATTTTTACATTTCTTTGTCTTATTCCAGGATATTCACCAAAATCAAATACCTTTGATACCCGAGACTCAAAGAGTTGTAGGCTTACAGAACCTGCCTCTGAAGCCTGAGAATCGCTTTGCCCCTTTCAGCGAATCTGTCTTCCCATTTGAAAGTTCTATATTTATACTCTTTCTCAGTGGTATATCCTTTGAAGTTTTCTGCTGATGTAAGCTAATTATCTCTAGTCATTCTTCTGTTGACTTCTGCTAGTCCTACTGTCAGTTCAGCTGTAGCATTAAGAATTATGTCTCCTCCTTTAGCTGTTCGAAGCTTGTCATAAAAACAATGTGACAGCAGTGGTTCTATTTGATATCATTTTTATCAAAGTCTCCTGTTTGTATCTTTTGCATTTAGAACACCTCAACTGGTTGCAACACAGACTTCGTGTCTCCTAGGTGTTCCAAGTTCAACACAAAAACAATGTGATGGCTGGTGCCTCCCGTGTTTCATTTGATGTCAGGTGTTTCTTTTACTTGATGTCATTTTTACAAAGGCACATGTTTCTTTAATGTTCTGTGTTTCTTTCCAAAGTGTTGGTTTATAACACTTAAATTGGGTATGGCTATTGTGTTCTTTCCAAGGCTTCAGACTTCTAGGAACCTCCAACCTTCTGTTTCAATAGGGCTATTATTTCAGTGTCAACAACTTATCTTATCTCAAAAGCCTGTATGCCGTTTACAGCTTTAGATTGTTAAGGCTTCCAGACTTCCAGACCCAGTATGTCATGTTTTAATAAAGTCAAAATTCTGCTCATAGGATGGTGTATTTTTCTGAATATGGCTATTCCTTCACACACCCGTCTTGACCAAAAAATTAACTCAAAACATCAGGGCAGAGTTTGGTCAATGATACTAATAAGGTTACAATAGCACATTAATTTCACGAGATTCACAATCATGTGCTACATGAAAATTCCTCTTAAGTCATCCTAGGACAATGTTTTGCCTTATTTTAAATTGAACACAATTTAAAAGGATGATAGGTACATAGTCATGCAATTAGCGAAACAACATGTACTTAGAATGTCCAATCGGCAGATATACGTTCCGTAGAGATGAGTTATTCATACGAGTCAATGAGTCGTCAGCTGGAACTAGCTGAAGCTTGACACGCTGTTCCTTCGATCCAGCATGTAGGCTGATCCTTGTTTTCGTAAAGGCCTTACCAGGCGCCAGTTGATTCCTTCTTCATCCACGGTGTCTTCCTCCTTCGTTGAAGTAACTCATTGATCTTTCCTTGTTTCTGTTGTTGCTTTTTGCGAATCCCATTCCTGATGCGTTGCCAAGCATCGTGTGGAGGAGCCGGCGACACCGTCTGACTGACCAACGTCAGTAATTCGACCGCATCCATTTCCTGTGTCGTGCTCCAAGCTGGGTCTTGGAAGACAGTGTACGACTGCACCGTGTATTGTTCCTGCATTTCGGTATCCCGCAGGACATCTTTTGAGATTGTCTATGGAGCCAGTTTTAAGAATATGCTTGCCATTCAGCTGGTTAATATGTATTTTAACTGTTCTTTCATTAATAACAGAATGTATTTGAACAGGTTTTTTCCACTTCGGTTTTAAACCAGGTTTTTGCTCGAACTTCTTTTCCTGTACCCATTCTCCTGCTAGGGGTTGCCATGCTTTGTTTGTCAATTGTTTCTGCCTATTTGCCTCCCTTATCCTCTGATCAATTTGATGAATCTCCTCTGTTACTTCTTTTTTGAAATCTAACTGTCGCTGTTGGGTCAAGGTCTCAGAGTGTGTAGAGGCAATAAAAGAACTATGGGTAAGCGGTGTATGCATCTCAGCCCCATACATCAGGTAATATGGAGCTTTAGGGGACACTGTCCCTGATGCAGATGCGGGCACATTATTAAGTGATAGCTGCCCCTCCGGAATGACGGCGGTCCACTTATTCCCCGATTCTCAACAGTTTGACCAATAGCTTTTTTACTTCCTGGTTTTTACGTTCCACCAACCCCGCTGATTGCGGATGACGTGGCGTGCTGTGCGCTAACCCAATCCCCCTTTGTTCGCAGTAGTCTTTGAAGACCTTGGAGACAAAGGCTCCGCCTTGATCGGAGTGTAAGATTTTGGGTGCACCAGCTACAGTAATTATATCAGAAATAACCTTGGCAAGTGCGTTTTCCAAAACAGTTCTTGCGGGGACCAGCCAGCAGAAGGAAGTGCTTCCATCTACACAAACGAGAACATGTCTGTATCCCAAAGACGGGGGAAGTGGTCCAATGAAGTCAATAAAGAATTTTTCCATTTGCTCATCAGCTTTCACAGGAGCCAATGGTGGCGGCTTAATTAGTGATGACTTATTGGTTAAATAGCATGGCTCACAATTTGCCACGTATGTTTTACAGGCCTTAAGCATGCCTGGCCACCAATGTAAGGGGGGCAATTTGCAGAATGTTGTTCTGGCACCACAACGTGCTTGACCTATGCCCTCGTGAGCTTCTTTTACGTGCTGTTCTCGTTTGTATCTCGGGGGTACTTCTCGGTTTCCCTTGGGCAACTTAACTAGCACAATACCCGTAGGGGTTTCTGAGTAAAAGTGGATATCCTGGTGGATTCTCTTTTGTTGGGTCTAATAGCTGAATCAGTTCCTCATCCTGAGTAGCTGCCCGTTCTGCCCTAGTGATTACATTAATATTGGCAGGCCCCTCTCGAGGGGGTGTCATGCAGACCGAACATTTCGCTTGTTCATCTGCAAGGCTGTTTCCTTTTGAGTGTACTGTCCCAGTGGTATGCCCGTTTACATGAATCACCTGACAATTCTGTTTCTCCATTCTCGAACGGAGAATATCTTCCCACAATGACTTATGTTTTACGGGTTTACCCTTATGATTGGTACAATTTGTTTCTTCCCAGAAAACTAGACCTTGGTTATATCCTCTTTTACAATAGTCACTATCCGTGCAGATTAGTGTGGGTTTAATAGGATCTGCCTTTTCTAAAGCATACCATAATACTGTGGCTTCAGCATATTGCGCTGTTTTATGGCCAAGGGGTATGGACAGTAATTCTTCTGGATAAAAAGAATAGGAATCTCGAAAAGTCCCTACTACTATCCCCATCCCAGCTGAGGATTGTTGGGATGTCCCTTTTTTAATCGTCATTAAAGATCCATCACAGTAAATGACTTGATGGTACTCTGTAAGCGGTCTCATAGGTATATGTCTGATTCCCTCCTCCATATCATCATCCTCCATGATGGGGAGATGCTCGAAGTCCATTTCCAGGGAGAAGAATTTAAAAATGAGTGTTGGATCATTCAAAACAATGCCCATTTTGATTAAGACACCTTGTTCTGTTAATTCTTTGAGTGTTGTTAGGAGATCTATTTTTCCTTTGTGGTCTTGAATAGGCCACTGTTTTTTAGGTTTGTGCCAGCCAGCATCAAGTGGGTGGGGTTTGATGTCTATCTTTCCACATTGATTTGGATGGCATTGTAGATAAGGGTAGTATCTATTAATGAGTTGCTCGAGGAGGTCTTTGCCTCCCCCCTCTAGGCAAGTTCGATCAAGCTGTGTCCGAACATGTTTTTCTCTGTCATCCTGGTCTGTGGATGCTTCTACAGGTCTGGTTGAAATTTTAAGGTAATGTTTCATGTCTGGTTGTCCTATAATGAGGGAACAGGCCAATTGTGGTACCAGTCCTACATCTAGGGTCACTGTGATTCCATATATAGTAATAGGTATTTTGTAAAAATTAATTATTTTGGTTTTGTCTTGTGTGAATCCCTCTAATGGTCTTTCACAAATTGGGCTCCCCAAATCTGTCCACTTAGTTTTTATAATTGCAGGATCTATTACAGTGCAATCAGCTCCTGTATCAAACAGGGCCTTCACTTGTGTGTTTGTGGGCAAGGTTGCCAGGGCATAGGGGAATTCAAGAGGCCCTGGCTGGGTGCCAGGCCTCCAATCCCGGGATTGTTCATCCTCAGGATCCTGAGCTTCATTTGCTGCTTTATCTTTAATTATTTTTACTGATTTTTGTTCCTCCCTCTTGGGGGTATCATGTTTTCCAGATCCCTTAGGGGGTTTGTCGGTCCGTTTATTATCTTAACTATCCTCCTGTTGAGGTGGACGTTGGTTCTGCCGGGAATCTTCTTGATCCCCATTTTGGTTTTCCCGGTACCCTCCCATGGCTCTCTGATAGTTTGGGCCAGTGTAAAAGCTGTCCCCATAGGGAGTCCACTGTCCTTCGCTTTCCTTTCAAGGTCTAGCCCCTCATCTATCCCATCTTTCTGGGGAGAAATCTGTCTTGTATTGTGGTGAGTTGGGGGTATAAACCTTCTGGAATACCCTCTTGGGGGTCCCAAGCCACGAGTTTGTTTCTGGGCAGGGTGGACTTGAGACTTGGGACTATACAGTCCTTCTTTCTGAGTACCAAAGGTACCTTCTCTGGTTTTTTTATCCCTAGTTTCTGATCTCATTATAGGTTTAGTTTGGGGTAGACCTAAGGGGTCATGATTTAATTGGATAATGCGATTGACATTATCCCATCTTTGTTGGTTATCTCGATAATTGTTTAGAGCACCCTCACAGGCAAGTTTGAGGGCTGGATTTTGGTATTGATTGGCCAGGCAACCATGGACAATGTGTGCTTGCTGGAAATAACAACAGAAAATGCTGGAAAAACTCAGCAGGCCAGACAACATCCGTGGCGAGAAATTAGAGTCGACGTTTCGGGTCAAACTCTTTTTCAAAACTGGAAAGGAAATGAAATAAATCGAAAGGCAGGGCTGGGAGAGAACAAAAGAAGTGAATAGACATTAAGAGGTATTCAAAACGAGACGAGATGGTGATAGGATGAGTAAAGAGACAAAAGACGGCTCAGATTAGGTGTGAAATGCGCTGGCAGAATGAGAGATAGCTGCCATGTGGGAGAGAGAAAAAAGAGGAAGGGGGGGAGGGAAAACCCAAAACAAAGGTGTTATGTTCATAAATAAATAGACATTTTCATTATGAACAGCTAGCTTGAGCTAGTCATTCATTCAGCCATGTGGACTAGTGTACAGGCATCCATCTTGACTACTGCTTTGTGGGTAGCCCACTTCTAAACATACAGCTCCACCTAGTGTACCATTCTAGAATGACATGTTACTGATCATTACAAAAGGGGTGGGAAAAAAAACATATAAGTCAAACACGAGAAGGGAAACTGAAAGTAATGAAGATGAACAAGTTTGCGTTTACAAGTCTCCTCCTCTCCACTCTGATTCTTTTGCCAATTGCGATAAATAACGCCCAGACAATAATACTTGTAAACCCCCACGAAAGCATTAGCATGTAGCAGAAATAATTAACTGCACAGATCCGTGGGGTAAAGTGTGTGAATCCTTGAGGTGATCTTGTTCCTCTGCATTGAATAACAAGAGGAAACCCTTTTTCAAAACTGGAAAGGAATTTTTTCCACCCCTTTGTTTTGGGTTTCCCCCTCGCCCCTTTCCTCTTTTTTTTTCTCTCTCCCACATGGCAGCTGTCTCCCATTCTGCCAGAACATTTCACACCTAATCTAGAGCCGTCTTTTGTCTCTTTACTAGTCCTATCACCATCTCGTCTCGTTTTGAATACCTCTTAATGTCTCTTCACTTCTTTTGTTCTCTCCCAGCCCTGCCTTTCGATTAATTTCATTTCCTTTCCAGTTTTGAAAAAGGGTTTGACCCGAAACATCGACTCTAATTTCTCTCCACGGATGTTGCCTGGCCTGCTGAGTTTTTCCAGCATTTTCTGTTGTTATTTCGGATTTCCAGCATCTGCAGTATTTTGCTATCGTGTGCTTGCTGGGGTTGGCTTACTGGAACAGTAATCATTGCGCCTCCAGCATTTAGATAAGATTGAGCTAGTGCCTGTCGGCATTGATTATAATGGATTCTAAGCTGTCTATAGTTTTCTCGAAGATTCTGGTCATTTATTTCATCATGAGCTTGCCACCTTAACCGGAATCCATGGCCCCCAGGAGCACCGTTCATTCGGCCTCCCAATTGTGCGGGTGTGCACCTTATCATTAAGGAATTTGTTGGATTTGGAGTATTTGTTTGATTATCCCACCAGATATTCTGTATCCCCTGGTTCTGGGGATCAACATCAATCGAGACATGAGTTCTAACGGCTCCTTCGGCAGCAAAGCCTTCTATTTCAAAAATTATCACTTGGTTTTGTGGAGGTAAAGAGATAGGATTATTTCCCCTAATAAAGCAATCGTTTAAAATTTTCTAATAAAAAGCCTTGGCCAATTCCGACAGGGTTTGCCATTTCATCAGGACCTAACCTCGGTTAGGGTTTAATATGAACTTTATAAGAAAATTCTAGACCTCAACGGTATATTGAGGGAGTTCTGATTTAAGTTCTACAAGGCCTGATCAGGGTCTTGTCGTCTTTAGAGTCTTAGTACCACTGTCAGTAACACACTCCTTCTATACTTAACAATCTACGAGATGGATATAGATATAAATATAAGTATAGGTTCTGTATCAACTCATTAACACACACGTTGGGCACCAACTGAAAGGATTATTACTAGTCCTAGTCCCTTTAGGGCTACTCCGGATCAGGCGTATTCCCCAGACGTTCACCTTCAACTAAAGTTTGAGGTAGCCGAATCCTAAAGACGGTTAATTGGGTCTAAAGGTCCAGACTATCTCTCCCTAAAGGAAAGGAATGACCTGAAGATGTTACCGTCCTCCAGATAGCACTTTTAATAAGTTTAGCTAGACTGTAACCTTCTGGATATTATGAGGGGCCGGAAAACTCCCCCAGAATTCTGCAACTCCTCACCAAAGATTGTACAGAGATTGAGTTCGCAAGTTTGATACAGAAGTACTATGTGAGACAATTCTAAAAATATATAGATTTATTAAAGAAATGACAAGTAGTTTACAGCTGGTGATTCAATCGCAACTTTAACAGTTCCAAAAACAGAAATCTTACAATTCTTATCATCAGAGATCCTTATTCTCAAATCTTAACTTCATTACATTTTTACATTTCTTAGTCTTATTCCAGGATATTCACCAAAATCAAATACCTTTGATACCCAAGACTCAAAGAGTTGAAGGCTTACAGAACCTGCCTCTGAAGCCTGAGAATCGCTTTGCCCCTTTCAGTGAATCTGTCTTCCCATTTGAAAGTTCTATATTTATACTCTTTCTCTGTGGTATATCCTTTGAAGTTTTCTGCTGATGTAAGCTAATCATCTCTAATCATTCTTCTATTGACTTCTGCTATTCTTGCTGTCAGTTCAGCTGTAGTATTAAGAATTATGTCTCCTCCTTTAGGTGTTCGAAGGGGCAGTACTGAGGGAGTGCCGCACTGTCGGAGGGGCAGTACTGAGGGAGCGCCGCACTGTTGGAGGGTCAGTACTGAGGGAGCGCCGCACTGTCAGAGGGGCAGTACTGAGGGAGCGCCGCACTGTTGGAGGGGCAGTACTGAGGGAGTGCTGCACTGTCGGAGGGGCTGTACTGAGGGAGCGCAGCACTGTCAGAGGGGCAGTACTGAGGGAGTGCTGCACTGTTGGAGGGGCAGTACTGAGGGAGCACCACACTGTCGGAGGGGCAGTACTGAGGTAGCGCCGCACTGTCGGAGGGGCAGTACTGAGGGAGTGCTGCACTGTCGGAGGAGCAGTACTGAGGGAGTGCTGCACTGTCAGAGGTGCCGTCTTCAGAAGAGACATTAAACCGAGGCCCCGTCTGCTCTCTGGTGGATGTAAAGGATTCCACGGCCACAATCTGATGAAGAGCGGAGGAGTTTGCGTTTACAAGTCTCCTCCTCTCCACTCTGATTCTTTTGCCAATTGCGATAAATAACGCCCAGACAATAATATTTGTAAACCCCCACGAAAGCATTAGCATGTAGCAGAAATAATTAACTGCACAGCTCCGTGCGGTAAAGTGTGTGAATCCTTGAGGTGATCTTGTTCCTCTGCATTGAATAACAAGAGGAAAATGTTTTTTTGATTTAATACTAGACGATGCTTGTACATTGCATGGGGTGAGAGGGATGCAACTTGTGTTTTTCTACGATTAAGGTCTTTTTCACAAAGTCCAACCTCTGAATCGGTTGAGATATTTACCTCACTGGAATCCAATCACGTAACCATTTAGCTAAATCACATAAGTGTTGATTGACCTGTCACTGATTTTTGGAGTTGGTCTTTAATAGAATATTCACTATGAGTAGATTGACTTATTTTTTAAATTTTCTACATTAAAACAGTGACTTCAAAAGTACTTCATTGCCTGAAATCAATCAGATGCATCAACTTGTTCAGATTTCTTACTAAACAGACATTTTTATCTTGCAGTATTTATCAAACTGTAACTCAGACTATTCCTTTTCATATGCTAAACGATTACATGTGTTTTGTACATTGGTTTAAAGTCTCATTCAAAAGATGACACCTCCGACAGTGCAGCACTCCCTCAGTACTGCCCCTCCGACAGTGCGGCGCTCCCTCAGTACTGCCCCTCCGACAGTGCGGCGCTCCCTCAGTACTGCCCCTCCGACAGTGCGGCGCTCCCTCAGTACTGCCCCTCCGACAGTGCGGCGCTCCCTCAGTACCGCCCCTCCGACAGTGCGGCGCTCCCTCAGTATTGCCCCTCCGACAGTGCAGCACTCCCTCAGTACCGCCCCTCCGACAGTGCAGCGCTCCTGAGGGTGTACTGCACTGTTGGAGGTGCCATCTTTCAGATGAGACGTTAATTCGAGGCCCCGTCTGTTCTCTCAGGTGGACGTTAAAGATCCCATGGCACTATATTGAAGAAGAGCAGGGGAGTTCTCCCCGGTGTCCTGGGGCCAATATTTATCCCTCAATCAACATCACTAAAATAGATTATCTGGTCATTATCACATTATTGTTTGTGGGAGCTTGCTGTGCGCAAATTGGTTGCCACGTTTCCTACATTACAACAGTGACTACATTTCAAAAAGTGCTTCATTGGCTGTGAAGCGTCTTGGGACGTCTGGTGGTCGTGAAAGGCGCTATAGAAATGCAAGTCTTTCTTTCCTTTTTGTTTATATAGCGCCTTTAATGTAGTAAAACATCCCAAGGTGCTGCACAGGTGCCATTATCAGACAATCCAGGTGCAAGAGATGAGTCAAGAACATCTGAGCAGTGGAGATCAGGTCAAATGACTTCACATTTTCTAAACACGCGTACATTTTAACAGCCTGATTGATAGCTCTAACCCTAACTGTACTCCCACAATGTTACAGCGATTTTAATTAACAGTCTGGCTCCACACAGTTCTCTGTGTCTGCTGTAAAATCCGTGCGATCCTTTTATCAAATGGATCAACATTCAGAATTCACAAAGTGCCTTCAATGGATTTATATTTTAAATTAAAATTCGGTTGAAGAGCCCGAGTACAGAATTGAATTCACACGATCTATAACATTTTAAAATAACATTTCTTAACTACTTTCCACAGTTGCTTTCACATTGGGGACAAAGAAAAAGTCTGGGTGATTGTTTAGTTCTCATTTTGTGCCCGAAATCTCCCATAAACATGGCATAACCCAGAACATTCTCTGCCTTCTAACAGGGGAAAAAACCTTGTCTGTAACTCAGTTACATAACAGCAGACAGTCCCATCCTCTGAACAGTAAGTGCTACACTTAATGAAAAGCAGGCACAGAATATTTTCTTTCAGCGCCAGGTAATCAAACATGACATTATTTTCTTTCTTCATGCTTTACTTCAAAACTCAGTGACCTTCCCAAGGTCGCCGTGAATTCCAACGTACTATTTAATGGAAAAACAAAACACTGCGGATGCTGGAAATCTGAAATAGAAACAGCTGTTCATTCCTTGCTCCCTGAGGAAGGATGTTCTTGCCATGGAGGGAGTGCAGCGAAGATTCACCAGGCTGATACCTGGGATGGCAGGAATGACGTATGAGGAGAGATTGGGTCGATTGGGCTTATACTCACTGGAGTTTAGAAGAATGAGAGGGGATCTCATTGAAACTTATAAAATTCTAACAGGACTAGACAGACTAGATGCAGGAAGGATGTTCCCGATGGCGGGGAAGTCCAGTGTTGTGTATGTACCTTTAAGAGAGAACTGCTTTTATACTGTAGTACCGGCAGTGACCACACCTGTATATAAAGCCGTAGCAGGCTTCTGTACTTTCAGTTCCAGCATACCCTCTGTTCAGTAAACACCTGTTATTACCGTTCTCCTGCAGTCCGTGTGTTATTGATACGCGGACACTACAGTGGCGACAAGCAGGTTCAAACTCACCTGCAGCACTGCATCACCTCACGGGGATCCATCCCTGAAAAGAAGCTTCTTGGAGGTCGAAGCCAGAGCAACGGGCGTCGACCGTGGGCAACCGCCCAGTGATCCATCGGAGTTCAGAGAATCGCAGGGGAAGCTGTGGAGAGCTGGGCTTGGTTCTCCAGTCACGGTATCCCAGCAAATCGGGCTGGTAGCAGGTAGTGCGCTGACCCTTCCCGGACTGCGGCGGGCTAGAGCTCGATCAAGCGGCTCTGCAAGGGGGCCGAGCAGCGTCGTCGGGAAGAAAAAGAGAGAGAGAGGGTGGAGCGCACAGGGCGCGGCCGGTGCTCAAGAGTCGGGCAGCGTTAAAGAAAAAAAAAAGGGGGAAGGAAAAGAGACGCGCAGTGGACAGCGTCGAAGAAGAATAAAACTAAGAAAATTAATTAACAAAAGAGAGACGCGCAGAAAGCCGCGGGGTGCCGCCATTACTAGTTAGAACGCTAGGAGCAGCATTGGCAGCAGGGGGAAGAAGGAAAAGAGCGGGAGGCGCCATTTTAATCCATTGGGGAAGAAGGAAAAGTGCAGGAGGCGCCATTTTAAACCACCCAAGATGCCGAAGAGTGGCAGCATCACTGCTTTCGATAACGAAATAGAAGACTGGACCACGTATGTGGAAAGAATTGAAGTGTACTGCAAGGCAAATGAGGTGGCCGATGAAAAGAAGGCGTCGGTATTATTGAATTTGATGTGCGCGAGAATGTACGGCCTATTGCGGAATTTAATTACCCCAGCTAAACCAATGGAGAAAAGCTTTGAAGAGATTGTCAATATCTTACAGGAACATCTAAACCCTACACCACTGCTGATAGCAGAAAGATTCAAGTTCCATAAAAGAAACCAGCACAAAGACGAAAGTAATGCTGACTATCTTACTGAACTACGCAAGTTATCGAAACACTGCCAGTTTGGAGCAGGACTGGCAGATACTTTAAGGGATAAGTTTGTCTGCAGGCTCCAGAGTGAAGGAACCCAGAAACGACTACTTTCGGAAAAGGACCTTACGCTAGAAAAGGCTTTCAGCGTTGCAGTATCCTACGAAGCAGCAGCACGGGGAGCTGCGGAAATACAACAGAAACCGCAAGAATATAGCACCAATGAAATGGCATATGGAGCAGAAAAGTGCTATCGCTGCGGCAGGACAACCCATGACCAGAAGGATTGCTGGGTTAAGGACAAAGTATGCAGGCAATGTGGAAAAGTGAGACACATGGCACGAGTCTGCAGGTCGGGAAAGAAAACCAATACTAAAAGAACTACTAAGGAAAAGTACAAGAAAGTACAAAAGATGACAGACAGTAGTTCAGAAGATCAGAAGAGTGATAATGACTCCGGGAGCAGGAGACTAAGTTGTCTAAAGTTACACAACGTGATCGCAAAGGAGGATCACTGAACCATTTGGGTCACCCTCATGATAGCAGGGTCCCAAGTAAAGATGGAATTGGACACAGGATCAGCCCTAACAGTCATGAATCGACGAGACTAGGAGCGGCTATTCTCACACATGCCTTTGAAGGACACGTCCATTGTCTTGAAGACATATACGGGGCAAAAAGTCTACCCCAGAGGAAAAATAAGGGTGCCCGTTAAATACAACGGCAAGGAAACACAGGAACTGTATCTATATATACTACAAGATGGAGGACCACCATTATTGGGACGTGAATGGATCCGAAAAATACAATTGGATTGACATTCCATTCAGGCACTAACTGTGGCTGACAAAAAGGGTGACGACGTCACACCTGGACGACTGTCAAAAATTCTAACTGACACGAAAGAGGTGTTCCAGCAAGGACTTGGGACTCTAAAGGGCATAACGGCAACGATAAAAATTGAAGATAACGCAAACCCAAAAATTTTTACGGCCAGACCGGTACCGTATGCGATCCGCCCAGCTGTCGAAGCAGAGCTGGAGAGTCTGGAGCGTTCGGGTGTGCTGTCCAAGGTGGACTGGAGCGAGTGGGCCACACCCATCGTTCCTGTAATGAAGAAATCATTGAGCAGCACGCCTGGGGAACCGAAGAAGGTTCGCATCTGTGGGGACATTAAGGTAACTGTGAACCCAGTCCTTCACACAGTACAATATCCACTTCCGCGGATAGAAGATATTTTCACCTCACTATCTGGAGGGAAATGCTTTACGAAGATTGATCTGGCCCAAGCGTATCTACAAATGGAGGTAGAAGAAGCATCTAGAAAATACCTCACGATAAACACTCACAAAGGTCTTTACCAGTACAACTGACTGGTATTCGGGGTAGCATCAGCTCCGGCTATTTGGCAGAGGGCGATGGAACAAGTCCTGCAAGGGATCCCGGGGACCCAGTGTTATTTGGACGACATCCTGGTTATGGGCGGAAATGACAGTGAACATCTTGCCAACCTGGAGCAGGTGCTCACTAGATTACAAGAATATGGGCTACGAGCCAACCGCCCCAAATGCGAGTTTTTCAGGAAACAAATCTCGTATTGTGGCCACGTGATTGATGAAGAGGGGTTACATAAGTCCCCAGACAAGATTGAGGCAGTAGTCAAGGCTCCAGCACCGGAAAATGTATCGCAACTGAGGTCGTTCCTCGGGTTGGTGAACTACTACCATAAGTTCTTGCCAAATTTGTCTACAATTCTGCACCCACTGAATGCCCTGCTGCAAACTGGAGTAGCATGGAAATGGAGTGATGAGTGTAAGCGTGCCTTTCATAAATGTAAATGCCTAATCACTTCAAAAGAAGTATTGGCCCACTACAATCCAACACTACCGATTCGGTTGGCATGTGATGCGTCTCCCTACGGCATTGGAGCGGTGCTGTCGCACAGATTCCTTGACGGTTCAGAGAGGCCAATAGCCTTTGCGTCACGCTCGTTAACCTCAGCCGAGCGTAACTACGCCCAGATTGACAGGGAGGCCCTCAGCCTGGTGTGGGGGGTGAAGAAGTTCAATCAATATCTGCACGGGCAGAAATTCACCTTACTGACTGATCATCAGCCTCTTGTCTCCATTTTTAACCCAAAGAAGGGCGTTCCAGTGATGATGGTGCAACGGCTGCAAAGATGGTCCCTTTTTCTAGGGGCACATCAATACAACATAGAGTATAAGGGCACGAAACAGTATGGAAACGCTGATGGGCTGTCGCGCCTGCCGCTGCCTACGGTGGAGGAAGCACCTGCAGTGGACCCTGTTGAGATATTCCATTCGATCATAGTCAAATGTCTACCTGTTACAAACTCAAGTATAGAGAAGGAAACCCGAAATGACCCGACACTCTCTCGGGTCTATGATTTGACGGTGAAGGGATGGCCAGCACATGGCGACTCACTGTTGCCAGCATTCTCGCCAAGGAGAGAACAGCTGTCAGTGTGCCGGGGGACCTTGATGTGTGGATCCCGAGTGGTAATTCCACCCAAGTTGAGAGAAAGAGTGCTCAATGAGCTTCATGAGGGTCATCTGGGAGGGGTAAAAATGAAGAGCCTAGCCAGGGCGTTTGTGTGGTGGCCGGGAATCAATAAAGAAATCGAGGAAATGACCAAGAGATGCACAGGATGCCAGAAAGTCCAAAACGCTCCACCACAGGCCCCGCTACACCCATGGGAGTGGCCCTCATCTCCATGGCAACGGGTACACATTGATTTTGCTGGTCCATTTATGGACTCAATGTTTTTAATCGCCGTGGATGCACATTTGAAATGGCCAGAGGTCATCAAAATGTCCTCCACCACCACGGAGAAAACTATTGCAGTCCTACGGACCATCTTCGCCAGGAATGGCTTGCCAGAACAGATTTGCTCCGACAATGGACCACAGTTTGTGTCCGAGGATTTCCGGAGGTTTTTGAGGAATAATGGGGTAAAGCATTACACATCCGCCCCATATCATCCAGCCACAAATGGATTGGCTGAGAGGTTTGTTCAAACCTTTAAAAAAGCAATAAAGGCAATGTATAACGACAACATACCACTGCAACACAAGGTGGATAATTTCTCGTTTGCTTACCGGAATGCGACACATGCAGTCACCAACCAAGCTCCAGCCATGATGTTCTTTAACCGCGGGTTAAGATGTCGCCTGGACTTGCTCAAACCAAACATAAGACGAGATGTTGAGAATAAGCAATTCCAGCACATCAATGAAAAGCCAACCAGGAGCTTCAAGATAGGGCAACCAGTCTTGGCCCGCGACTACCGAACAGAAAAATGGTAGCCAGGAACGATATGCACACGGCAGGGACCACTAATGTACACAGTGGACGTTGGAGAGAGCGTCGTGAGACGCCATGCTGGCCAGATTCTAGAATCACAGGAACAAGTCAAACCCATACCACGAGCATGCGCACCTGGTGATGAACCCGAAGTACAGATTGCGTCTACCTCAGAATCAGTGGTATTGGAAGCTGATGAACCAACCAATGACAATGAGCCAGAATCGACTCCGCCGCAAGAACAGGATACTCGAGAAAGGCGCTATCCAGACAGGATCAGGAAGCCTCCTCAAAGACTGAATTTATAAATGATTACTTTCAGCTGATGTATATAGTACCAAGAAAATTGTAATTGTAATTAGTTATTATTTAATTGTTAAATGAATGTTATGTACTGTTTATCTAAAAGGGGAGGAATTGTTGTGTATGTACCTTTAAGAGAGAACTGCTTTTATACTGTAGTACCGGCAGTGACCACACCTGTATATAAAGCTGTAGCAGGCTTCTGTACTTTCAGTTCCAGCATACCCTCTGTTCAGTAAACACCTGTTATTACCGTTCTCCTGCAGTTCGTGTGTTATTGATACGCGGACACTACATCTAGAACCAAGGGCCACAGTCTAAAGATAAGGGATAAGCCATTTAGGACAGAGATGAGGAGGAATTTCTTCACCCAGAGAGTGGTGAACCTGTGGGATTTTCTACCACAGACAGAAGGCAGTGGAGGCCAATTCATTAAATATATTCAAGAAGGAGTTCGATATATTTCTTAAGGCTAAAGGGATCAAGGGGTATGGGGAGAAGGCAGGGACAGGGTACTGAATTTGGATGATCAGCCATGATCGCATTGAATGGCGGAGCAGGCTCGAGGGGCCGAATGGCCTACTCCTGCTCCTATCTTCTATGTTTCTATGTTTCAATGATCCCTGGCTCTGCACTTGCTTAAAATCTATTGTATCGCTCACATCTTAGAGTGTCAGCTGTGGCTCAGTGGACAGCACACGGAGCTCTGAGTCAAAAGGTTGTGGGTTCATAGTCCCGCTCCAAGGGACTTGAGCACAATGCTCTAGGCTGACATTCCAGTGCAGTACTGAGGGAGTGCTGCACTGTCAGAGGTGCC
The DNA here is from genome assembly GCF_052327205.1 of Somniosus microcephalus. Lineage (NCBI taxonomy): Eukaryota > Metazoa > Chordata > Chondrichthyes > Squaliformes > Somniosidae > Somniosus > Somniosus microcephalus. The sequence continues at coordinate 104,472,506 of NC_141002.1, read as the reverse complement.
GTCTTTCGGATGAGATGTTAAACCGAGGCCCCGTCTGCTCTCTCAGGTGGATGTAAAAGATCCCATGGCACTATTTCGAAGAAGAGCAGGGGAGTTCTCCCCGGTGTCCTGGGGCCAATATTTATCCCTCAACCAACATCACTAAAACAGATTATCTGGTCAACATCACGTTGCTGTTTGTGGGAGCTTGCTGTGCGCAAATTGGTTGCCGCATTTCTCACAGTGACCACACTTCAAAAAGTACTTAATTGCTGTGAAGCACTTTGGGACATCCAGTGGACGTGAAAGGCGCTGTAGAAATGCAAGTCTGTCTCTCTTTCTTTTCCAGTCCTGACAAAAGGTCACCGACCTGAAGCATTAACTCTGTTTCTCTCTCCTAACCGGCTGAGCATTTCCAGCATTTTCTGTTTTTATTTTATGCCATTTAACATGCATTTTGTTACTCGCAACATAAAGAATCAAATATGTCACTGTCTATAACGTATTATTTAAAGGAGTGATAAACAGGTTTATGCTTAGACATAAATGCAGTTTAGTTTAGAGTTTCTACAATGTCCCGCAGGCTGGGTTTGTGACACGTAGGCAAGACCTAAGAGAGCACCTGGCACAGTCCATTAAGAAGCTATTCCAAAGTCAATTTAAGAAACTCCCAATGGCCTGAAGGTAGGGGTTGCCAAGGCTCCAGGAGTCTCCAGGAATTGAAGATTAATCTCCCAGACACTGCTGCCAGCAAAATCCCAGGAGATAAATCATAAGGGCAATAAAAAATGTAATTATGACTTTTACTAGTTATAAAAATATGGGAGATGGGGAGATGGAAAAAAGACTGTTCGACCGAGAGCCAAGAATCACTCAATCAGGTGATGAAGAATCTGTTCACTTTCCGATTGGCTGTGGGAAGGCGGGGCGCCGCAACCAATGGCGGGAGTGTGGGGGCGGGGCAGTCAGAGGCGGGAGGTCATGTGATGAAACCACCAGGAACCCTACGTCAAGGCAGTGGCAGAGACGGAACCAAAGGGCAAAGTGCAAACTACAAAAATGGGAGCGTATTTTGCACAATCAATGGCACTAGACAAATGATTTTAATAGATAGTGAGCTAATTGAAACGTATAAAATTCTGAGGGGGATTGACAGGGTAGATGCTGAGAGCGTCTAGAACTAGGGGTCACAGTCTCAGAATAAGGGGTCGGCCATTTAAGACTGAGATGAGGAGGAATTTCTTCACTCAGAGGGTGGTGAATCTTTGGAATTCTCTCCCCAGAGGGCTGTGGAGGCTCAGTCGTTGAGTATATTCAAGGCTAAGATCGATAGATGTTTGGACTCTAGGGGAATCAAGGGATCTGGATATCCAGCGGGAAAGTGGAGATCAGGTCGATGATCAGCCATGATCTCATTGAATGGCACAGCAGGCTCGAGGGGCCCGTATGGCTGACTCCTGCTCCTATTTCTTATGCTCTTATAGCTTTATATAGTAACTCAGCATTAAAATAAATTGCAATAACTGGAGGACACTACAGCTTTGGGGAGAATGAAATGTAATCTGTACTACACTGTACATCAGAAAGCAAAACCTATTTCATTTATTCTAAAAAAAAACCTTATATTTATACAGAACCTTATCAAATCCTCAGGAGGGCGCAATGTGCCTTACAGCCAATGCATCATTTACTTGTAACTGTAGTCACTGTTGTAATGTAGGCAAACACTGCAACCAAAATAGCACACAGCAAGGTAAGGGGTAAGCCATTTAGGACAGAGATGAGGAGGAATTTCTTCACCCAGAGAGTGGTGAACCTGTGGAATTCTCTACCACAGAAGGCAGTTGAGGCCAATTCATTAAATATATTCAAGAAGGAGTTAGATATATCTCTTGAGGCTAAAGGGATCAAGGGATATGGGGAGAAGGCAGGGGCAGGGTACTGAATTTGGATGATCAGCCATGATCTCATTGAATGGCGGAGCAGGCTCGAGGGGCCGAATGGCCTACTCCTGCTCCTATCGTCTATGTTTCTATGTTTCTATCCCACAAGCAGCAGATGATACGATTCATGGCCTGGAATATCCTCCGAGGGTGTAACTCAGAGGTTAGACCCGATCTATTTCCACCGATGTCAATTACACTCAAATTTCCTGCAGATCGCACTAGAATATCCCCGAATGTATAATCAGCGTGAACAATCTGGGCTCACGGAAACGCTAAACCGACGCCATATACATTTCTCCCTTGTGTGAAAATCACAGTTTCAGCTCAGCAAACCATTGCCCACGCCCATCAGGCACGGGATGTTTCTCAGCCCGCAACCAGGGAAATGATGGGACTTGTGCTGATGCCATAATAATGCGTTGCAAGAAACCGAGCCTCGGCTCAGGGGCCCACGTTGCTGCAGCTGGGCGGCTCCCAGTGAGGAGAATTTTTTTTAAAACACTCAAACATTTGCAATAAACCATGAGAAAAAAGTATTTGTTTCCTGCTGCACCTGAAAATCTGGTGGTAATCGGCAGAGAGTCACTGAGCAATGACAGGAAACTCGCGCAGGAGGCTGTGTCCCCTGGGGGCCGGGTCATTATTCTGGGAGGCGATGCATTTGGGCAGAGGGACTCAAAAGATCAAGGAACATATTGCACAACAACTTGAATTTAAATATCACCTCTAACATAGTAAAACGTCCCAAGGCGCTTCAGAGGAGCGTTATCAAAGATTTGACATCGAGCCACATCAGATATTAGGGCAGGTGACCAAAAGCTTCATCAAAGAGGGAGGTTTTAAGGAGTGTCTTAAAGGAGGAGAGAGAGGTGGGGAGGTTTAGGGAGGGAATTCCAAAGCTTAGGGCCCAGGCGGCTGAAGGTACGGCCGCCAATGGTGGAGCGAAGGAAATCAGGGATGCTCAGGAGGCCAGAATTGGAGGAGCGCAGAGATCTCGGAGTGTTATAATCATGGCGATCACATAACTGAATCTAATCCTGTCTTTTCCCAACACATGCACTTTGCAGCATGCGCCATTGTGAAGTGGTTAGAATGGATACGTTTGGCCAACTTACTCACTTACGGTCGTGTGTTTGATTTGCACTGGATTGCGCGTGTCTCTGAGCGCAATTACACAGGAAATTGCAGGCCAGTTTTCTCTCTTCTTAGGCAGTCCCTCGGAACCGAGGATGACTTGCTTCCACATTAAAAATGAGTTCTCAGGTGACTGATGAGTCCAATGCGGGACCTACAGTCTCTGTCACAGGTGGGGCAGACAGTGGTTGAAGGGGCGGGTGGGTGGGGTGCTTGGGTTGACGTGCGCTCCTTCCGCTGCCTGTGCTTGGCTTCCGCTTGCTCCCGGTGAAGAGACTGGAGGTGTTCGGCGCCTTCCCGGATGCTTCTCCTCCACTTTGTGCGGTCTTGGGCCAGGGATTCCCAGGTGTCGGTGGGGATGTTACACTTTTTCAAGGAGGCTTTGAGGGTGTCCTTGAAGCGTTTCCTCTGCCCACCTGGGGCTCTCTTGCCGTGCCGGAGCTCTGAGTAGAGCGCTTGTTTTGGGAGTCTCGTATCGGGCATGCGGATGATGTGACCCGTCCATCGGAGCTGATCGAGCGTGGTCAAAGCTTCGATGCTGGGGATGTTGGCCTGAGCAAGAACACTGACGTTGGTGCACCTATCCTGCCAATGGATTTGCAGGATCTTGTGGAGGCAGAGTTGGTGGTACCTCTCCAGTACTTTGAGGTGCCTGCTGTACATGGTCCATGTCTCTGAGGCATACAGCAGGGCGGGTATCACTGCTGCTCTGTGGAATATGAGCTTAGTGCCGGGTTTGAGGTCCTGGTCTTCAAACACTCTCTTCCTCAGGTGACCGAAGGCTGCACTGGCACACTGAAGGCGGTGTTGGACTTCGTCGTCGACGTCTGCCCTTGTTGACAGTAGGCTCCCGAGGTATGGAAAGTGGTCCACGTTGTCCAACGCCTTGTCGTGAATTTTGATAATCGGGGGGCAGTACTTTGTGGCGGGGGCAGGTTGAGAGGACCTTTGTCTTACGGATGTTTAGTGTAAGGCCCATGCTCTCGTATGCTTCGGTGAAGGCATTGACGATGGTTTGGAGTTCGACCTCTGAGTGAGCACAGACGCTAGCTTCGTCTGCATACTGTAATTCAATGACAGAGGATGGGACGACCTTGGATCTGGACTGGAGGCAAGGGAGGTTGAACAGTTTCCCGTTTGTTCTGTAAATTAGCTCCATTCCAGTGGGGAGCTTACTGAGGGTGAGATGGAGCATTGCAGCAAGGAAGATCGAGAAGAGTGTTGGTGCGATGACACAGCCTTGCTTGACCCCAGTTCGTACGTGAATTGGGTCTGTGGTGGATCCTTTGGTCAGGATCACGGCTTGCCTGTCGTCGTGAAGCAGGTGGAGGATGGTGACAAACTTTTGAGGGCAGCCGAATTTGAGGAGGACACTCCATAATCCCTCACGGTTGACAGTGTCGAAGGCCTTTGTGAGGTCAAAGAAGGCCATGTTCAGCGGTTGGTGCTGTTCCCTGCATTTCTCTTGTAATTGACGTGCGGTGAAGATCATGTCCATTGTGCCCCTTAGTTATAATCATGGAGATAACATAACTGAATCTAATCCTGTCTTTTCCCAACACATGCACTTTGCAGCATGCGTCATTGTGAAGTGGTTAGAATGGACACGTTCGGCCAACTTACTCACTTACGGTCGTGTGTTTGATTTGCGTCTGGATTGCGCGTGTCTCTGAGCGCAAATACGCAGGAAATTGCAGGCCAGTCTTCTCTCTTCTTAGGCAGTCCCTCGGAGCCGAGGATGACTTGCTTCCACATTAAAAATGAGTTCTCAGGTGACTGATGAGTCCAATGCGGGACCTACAGTCTCTGTCACAGGTAGGGCAGACGGTGGTTGAAGGGGCGGGTGGGTGGGGTGCTTGGGGTGACATGCGCTCCTTGCACTGCCTGCGCTTGGCTTCCGCTTGCTCCCGGCGAAGAGACTCGAGGTGTTCAGCGCCTTCCCGGATGCTTCTCCTCCACTTTGTGCGGTCTTGGGCCAGGGATTCCCAGGTGTCGGTGGGGATGTTGCACTTTTTCAAGGAGGCTTTGAGGGTGTCCTTGAAGCGATTCCTCTGCCCACCTGGGGCTCTCTTGCCGTGTCGGAGCTCCAAGTAGAGCTTTGGGAGTCTCGTATCGGGCATGGGGATGATGTGGCATGTCCATCGGAGCTGATCGAGCGTGGTTAAAGCTTCGATGCTGGGGATGTTGGCCTGAGTGAGAACACTGACGTTGGTGTGCCTATCCTGCCAATGGATTTGCAAGTCCAGTCTGTTTGTTTTGGTGACGGTGGTGGGAGTAGCCGGATGAAGGAAAGCAAGAAAACTTTGCAGAGGGCTGTGGGATCTTTTACATGTAACCTAGATGGAACCACAGTGTAAGTTCAGGGAACGGTAGTGTAGTGGTTATGTCACTGGGCTAGTAATCCAGTAGACGTGAGACGGAGGGGGCAGAACTGAGGGAGTGCTGCACCGTCAGAGGGACCGTACTGAGGGAGTTCTGCACTTTCAGAGGGGCAGTACTGAGGGAGCGCCGCACTGTCGGAGGGGCAGTACTGAGGGAGCACTGAACTGTCACAGGGGCAGTACTGAGGGAGCGCCGCACTGTTGCAGGGGCAGTACTGAGGGAGCGCGCACTGTCGGAGGAGCAATACTGAGAGAGCGCCGCACTGTCGGAGGGGCAGTACTGAGGGAGTGCCGCACTGTCGGAGGGGCAGTACTGAGGGAGCGCCGCACTGTTGCAGGGGCAGTACTGAGGGAGCGCCGCACTGTCGGAGGGGCAATACTGAGGGAGTGCAGCACTGTCGGAGGGGCAATACTGAGGGAGCGCTGCACTGTTGGAGGGGCAGTACTGAGGGAGCACCGCACTGTCGGAGGAGCAGTACTGAGGGAGCGCCGCGCTGTTGCAGGGGCAGTATTGAGGGAGCACCGCACTGAAGAAGGGGCAGTACTGAGGGAGTGCTGCACTGTCAGAGGGACAGTACCGAGGGAGCGCCGCACTGTCGGAGGGGCAGTACTGAGGAAGCGCCGCACTGTCGGAGGGGCAGTACTGAGGGAGTGCTGCACTGTCGGAGGGGCAGTACTAAGGGAGTGCCGCACTGTCGGAGGAGCAGTACTGAGGGAGCGCCGTCCTGTCGGAGGGGCAGTACTGAGGGAGCGCCACATTGTCGGAGGGGCAGTACTGAGGGAGCGCCGCACTATCGGAGGGGCAGTACTGAGGGAGCACCACATTGTCAGAGGGGCAGTACTGAGGGAGTGCCGCACTGTCGGAGGGGCAGTACTGAGGGAGCGCCGCACTGTCGGAGGGGCAGTACTGAGGGAGCACCACATTGTCGGAGGGGCAGTACTGAGGGAGTGCCGCACTGTCGGAGGGACAGTGCTGAGGGAGCGCCACACTGTCGGAGGGGCAGTACTGAGGGAGCACCACATTGTCGGAGGGGCAGTACTGAGGGAGTGCCGCACTGTTGGAGGAGCAGTACTGAGGGAGCGCCGCACTGTCGGAGGGGCAGTACTGAGGGAGCACCACATTGTCGGAGGGGCAGTACTGAGGGAGTGCCGCACTGTCGCAGGGACAGTGCTGAGGGAGCGCCACACTGTCGGAGGGGCAGTACTGAGGGAGCACCACATTGTCGGAGGGGCAGTACTGAGGGAGTGCCGCACTGTCAGAGGGGCAGTACTGAGGGAGCGCTGTACTGTTGGAGGAGCAGTACTGAGGGAGCGCTGCACTGTCAGAGGTGCCGTCTGTCGGATGAGACGTTAAACCGAAGCCCCGTCTGCTCTCTCAGGTGGCATAAAAGATCCCATGGCATCATTTCGAAGAAGAGCAGGGGAATTCTCCCCCATGTCCTGGGCCGATATTTATTCGTCAAATAAAATCACTAAATCAGATTAGCTGGCTGTTATCTCACATTGCTGTTCGTGGGAGCTTGCTGTGTGCGGATTGGTTGCCGTGTTTTCTGAGTTGCTGTGTATCAAGGTGGCTGATCAGGTAAACCTGGTCTTTCCAGCACTGCCCACAATCCCCAGAACAAGTTAAAAACAAAAGCACTGAAAGGAACGAGAACCTGTGAAAAGATTACCTCTCTGTCTTTAAGAAGCATCAGGCTGGTAACACTGGTGCAAACACATCCTCTACACAAAACCCAGACGTACACTGTTACAAGAGCTTCCACAAACAGATAGCTGTCTGGTTTCACTCTTTCAAGGTCAGTTGGCTGGTCAGTCAGTCAGTCTGTCTAGTCTCTTGTCAGTCGTGCAAAAGGCACTGTGCTGAATATTGTGCATTAGAATGGATTCAATGTCTAGTTTTCAGGACCAATTGAAAGAAAGACTTGGATTTCTATAGCGCCTTTTACAACCCCTGGACGTCCCAAAGCGCTTTACGGGCAATGAAATACTGTTTGAAGTGTGGTCACTGTTGTATTGTAGGAAACACAGCAACCAATTTGCGCACAGCAAGCTCCCACAAACAGCAATGTGATAATGACCAGATAATCTGTTTTTGTGATGTTGATTGAGGGATAAATATTGGCCCAGGACACCGGGGAGAACTCCCCTGCTCTTCGAGAAAATTCCATGAGATCTTTTACATCCAGCTGAGAGAGCAGACGGGGCCGTGGTTTAAAGAGTCATCTGAAAGACGGAACCTCCAACAGTGCAGAACTCTCTCAGTACTGGCCCCCCGACAGTGCGGCGTTCCTTCAGTACTGCCCCTCTGACAGTGCAGCGCTCCTTCAGTACTGACCCTCTGACAGTGCAGCACTCCCTCAGTGCTGCCCCTCCAACAGTGCAGCACTCCCTCAGTACTGCCCCTCCAACAGTGCAGCGCTCCCTCGGTACTGCCCCTCCGACAGTGCAGCGCTCCCTCAGTACTTGATTAATTGATTAAGAAAGGGAAGATACATTATGAAAGTAAATTAGCAAAAAATATAAAGACAGATAGTAAGAGTTTTTATAGTTATATAAAAAGAAAAAGGGTGGCTAAAGTAAATGTTGGTCCCTTAGAGGATGAGACCGGGAAATTAATGGTGGGAAATATGGAGATGGCAAAAACACTGAATGAATATTTTACATCAGTCTTTACAGTAGAGGACACCAAGAATATCCCAACACTTGACAAGCAGGGGGCTATAGGGGGGGAGGAGCTAAATACGATTAAAATCACTAAGGAAGTAGTACTTGGTAAAATAATGGGACTCAAGGCGGATAAATCACCTGGACCTGATGGCTTACATCCCAGGGTTTTGAGGGAAGTGGCGGTAGGGATTGTGGATGCATTGGTAATAATCTTCCAAAACTCCCTGGACTCAGCAAAGGTCCCGGCAGACTGGAAAACTGCTAATGTAACACCCTTATTTAAAAAGGGCAGTAGACAGAAGGCTGGAAACTATAGACCGGTTAGCCTAACATCTGTGGTAGGTAAAATTTTGGAGTCCATTATTAAGGAGACAGTAACAGGACATTTGGATAATCATAATTTAATAAGACAAAGTCAGCATGGTTTTATGAAGGGGAAGTCATGTTTGACAAATTTGCTGGAGTTCTTTGAGGAAGTAACATATAGGGTGGATAAAGGTGAACCAGTGGACGTAGTGTATTTAGACTTCCAAAAGGCATTTGACAAGGTGCCACACAAAAGATTATTGCTTAAGATAAAAAATCACGGGATTGGGGGTAATATTCTGGCATGGATAGAGGATTGGCTGTCTAACAGAAGGCAGAGAGTTGGGATAAATGGTTCATATTCAGACTGGCAATCAGTAACCAGTGGTGTTCCGCAGGGGTCAGTGCTGGGTCCCCAACTCTTTACAATCTATATTAACGATTTGGAGGAGGGGACCGAGTGTAACACGTCAAAGTTTGCAGATGATACTAAGATGGGAGGGAAAGTAGTGAGTGAGGAGGACATAAAAAACCTGCAAGGGGACATAGACAGGCTAAGTAAGTGGGCAGAGATTTGGCAGATGGAATACAATACTGGAAAGTGTGAGGTTATGCACTTTGGCAGGAAAAATCGTAGAGCAAGTTATTATCTTAATGGCAAGAAACTTGAAAGTACTGAAGTACAAAGGGATCTGGGGGTCCTGGTGCACGAAACTCAAAAGGTTAGTATGCAGGTGCAGCAAGTGATTAAGAAGGCCAATGGAATGTTGGCTTTCATTGCTAGGGGGATAGAATATAAAAATAGGGAGGTATTGCTTCAGTTGTACAAGGTATTGGTGAGACCGCACCTGGAATACTGCATACAGTTTTGGTGTCCATACTTAAGAAAGGACATACTTGCTCTCGAGTCAGTACAAAGAAGGTTCACTCGATTAATCCCGGGGATGAGGGGATGGACATATGAGGAGAGGTTGAGTAGATTGGGACTCTACTCATTGGAGTTCAGAAGAATGAGAGGCGATCTTATTGAAACATATAAGATTATGAAGGGGTTGGATCGGGTGGATGCAGGGAGGATGTTCCAGATGATGGGTGAAACTAGAACTAGGGGGCATAGTCTTAGAATAAGGGGCTGCTCTTTCAAAACTGAGATGAGGAGGAACTACTTCACTCAGAGGGTGGTAGGTCCATGGAATATGCTGCCCCAAAAAGCTGTCGAAGCTACATCATTACATAAATTTAAAACAGAAATAGACAGTTTCCTAGTAGAAAAGGGAATTAAGGGTTACGGGGAGCGGGCAGGAATTTGGACATGAGTCTAGGTTCGGATAGGTCATGGCCCTGTGGGTAGCGGAGCGGGCCCAGGGGCCGTGTAGCCTGATCCTGCTCCTGTTTTCGTGTGTCTAATGCTGTTAGATTCAGGAGATAGTCCTGTCATAGTGGATTGGCGGTTAGGATCAGATCAGCCATGATCTTATTGAATGGCGGAGCAGGCTCGAGGGGCCAATTGGCCTACTCCTGCTCCTATTTCTTATGTTCTTATGTTCTTACTGCCCCTCCGACAGTGTAGCGCTCCTTCAGTACTGCCCTCTGACAGTGTGGCGCACCCTCAGTACTGTCCCTCTGACAGTGCGGCGCTCCCTCAGTACTACCCCTCCGACAGTGCAGCACTCTCTCAGTACTGCCCCTCTGATGGTGCAGCGCTCCCTCAGTACTGCCCCTCCGACAGTGCAGCACTCTCTCAGTACTGCCCCTCAGAAAGTGTGGCACTCCTTCAGTACTGCCCCTTTGACATTGCGGCGCTCCCTCAGTACTGCCCCTCCGACAGTGCGGCACTCCCCCAATACTGCCCCTCCGACTGTGCGGCGCTCCCTCAGTACTGCCCCTCCGACAGTGCGGCGCTCCCTCAGTACTGCCCCTCTGACAGTGTGCCGCTCCCTCAGTACTGCCCCTCTGACAGTGCGGACACCCTCAGTACTGCCCCTCCAACAGTGCAGCACTCCCTCAGTACTGCCCCTCCGACAGTGTGGCGCTCCCTCAGTTCTGCCCCTCCGACAGTGTGGTGCTCCCTCAGTACTGCCCCTCCAACAGTGCGGCGCTCCTTCAGTACTGCCCCTCTGACAGTGTGGCGCTCCCTCAGTACTGCCTCTCCGACAGTGTGGCGCTCCCTCAGTACTGCCCCTCCGACAGTGCGGCACTCCCTCAGTACTGCCTCTCCGACAGTGCGGCGCGCCCTCAGTACTGACCCTCCGACAGTGCGGCGCTCCCTCAGTACTGCCCCTCCGACAGTGTGGCGCTCCCTCAGTACTGCCCCTCCGACAGTGCGGACACCCTCAGTACTGCCCCTCTGACAGTGCGGACACCCTCAGTACTGCCCCTCCGATAGTGTAGCACTCCCTCAGTACTGCCCCTCCGACAGTGCGGCACTCCCTCAGTACTGCCTCTCCGACAGTGCGGCGCGCCCTCAGTACTGCCCCTCCGACAGTGTGGCGCTCCCTCAGTACTGCCCCTCCGACAGTGTAGCGCTCCCTCAATACAGCCCCTCCAACAGTGCAGCTCTGCCTCAGTACTGCCCCTCTGACATGCGGCGCTCCCTCAGTACTGCCTCTCCGACAGTGCGGCGCTCCCTCAGTACTGCCTCTCCGACAGTGTGGCGCACCCTCAGTACTGCCTCTCCGACAGTGTGGCGCTCCCTCAGTACTGTACTGGGAGTGTCAGCCTAGATTTTGTGTTCAAGTCTCTGGAGTAAGACTTGAATCCACGACCTTCTGACAGAGGCGAGAAATTGCTCCCGTTATTAAAAGCATTACACGGCCTTTTAAGAGGCAATCTTGGAAAATTAAACCAGCAACCTATATTTCAACAGTGCCTTGTAGTAATTGTTGAAACAATTAGCAACACAACCACAAATTGACACTCCAGTAAATTCCGAGTGCAGAGTACAGCTGCTCTTTAAAGCCACACTCACTGTGCGCTCAGAGTAGTTGATGGTTCCTCCTATCATATAAATTATGTATCGTTACTCTTAGTTGTTAACATACTTTGGCCAAGCATTTAATACAAGGTTTTCTACTTGGAATAGTGTAAATGCCATCATAACTGCAGGACATCATTTGTGATGCTAACCATTGCATTTGGAAAATAACATGTAATATATCGAAATATTACCCAGGAGTTACTGATTTACGGCATTAAAGTAAAAGGCTTTGTTACAATAATGGTCGGAACTGAGACGGTTAATCTATGTCCAAATGTGGCCCTATGCAGGCACTGTGTGGAGAGATTTCAGGTGGAACTCTCTCAAATCCTGCATTATTCTGGTTGAGAAGAAATTTTCTCCAGTTAAATATTGGGAAGACCGAAGCCATTGTTTTCGGTCCCCGCCACAAACTCCGTTCCCGAGCCACTGACTCCATCCCTCTCCCGAACATCTGTCTGAGGCTGAACCACACTGTTCGCAACCTTGGTGTCATATTTGACCCTGAAATTAACTTCCGACCACATATCCGCAACATAACTAAGACCGCCCACTTCCACCTCCGTAACATCGCCCGTCTCCGCCCTGCCTCAGCTCATCCGCTGCTGAAACCCTCATCCATGCCTTTGTTACCTCTAGACTTGACTATTCCAACGCACTCCTGGCCGGCCTCCCACATTCTACCCTACGTAAACTTGAGGTCATCCAAAACTCGGCTGCCCCATGTCCTAACTCGCACCAAGTCCCGTTCGCCCATCACCCCTGTGCTCGCTGACCTACATTGGCTCCCGGTTAAGCAACGCCTCGATTTCAAAATTCTCATCCTTGTTTTCAAATCCCTCCATGGTCCTCGCCCCTTCCTATCTCTGTAATCTCCTCCAGCCCCACAACCCCCCGAGATATCTGCACTCCTCTAATTCTGCCCTCTTGAGCATCCCTGATTATAATCACTCAACCTTTGGCAGCCGTGCCTTCAGCTGCCTGGGCCCTAAGCTCTGGAATTCCCTCCCTAAACCTCTCCGTCTCTCTCTCCTCCTTTAAGACACTCCTTAAAACCAATCTCTTTGGCCAAGCTTTTGATCACCTGCCCGAATTTCTCCGTAAGTGGCTTGGTGTCAATTTTTCATCTTTTAACACTCCTGCGAAACGCCTTGGGACGTTTTACTATGTTAAAGGTGCTATATAAATACAAGTTATTGTTGTTTGCAAATACTGCATACTTGCACTTATCCAGTTACCGTATAGAATTAAACTTTAATGTACAGATCAAGATTACATTCCAGCTATCATCTCTAACTGGCTGGGTGTTTGTTTTATAAACCTTTGTAATCCAATTCATCTTTATATCTCTGTCCTTCTCCGATTGTCTCTCTCTTTCTCTCTCAGACTCTGTCTCTCTCTCTCTCACACTCTGTCTCTCACACACACTCTGTCTCTCTCTCACACTCCAATTCCAATTCCAATTCCAATTAAAATGCTTTATTGGCATGAAAGTTTACAGAGAACCATATTGCCAAAGCTTACATAGCAAAAAGGTACAGTTTTCCAACATTCTGTAGGTGTCAATCGATTTGACATTTGTTGGGTATATACAATATTACTTTTAAACAATATTAATTTTAAACAGTCTTTGTACTTCATTTGGTACGTTCAATATTAATTTTAAACAGTCTTAATTTTAAACAGTCCTCAGGTTGTGACATGTTGTTACATATTTGGCCCCAAGGTATGGTCTGTCTCCTTCTCCTAGGACTAATCTCAATTTTGACAGATCATCCAATTCCTTGAAATCTGGGGTTGTTTGGCTTAGCTTGTTGAATAATATGTTTCTTGATGTGTTGAATTTTTCGCATTTTAGGAGGAAATGCATTTCTGTTTCAACCTCGCCAGCCAGACATTGATCGCATATTCTATTCTCTCTAGGCTGCCAGGATTTCTTGTATCTGCCTTTTTCAATTTCCAGTTGGTGGTCGCTTAGTCTGTACCTGGTGAGGGTCTGTCTCTGTTTTGTGTCTCTGATGGTCGTGAGGTAGTCTGCCAGTTTATATTCTCTTTTTAGGGCCCGGTAACATTCTAATCTGCTTTGGCTTTCGGTTATTTTGTTCCAATGTTCCAGGTAGGTTTCTTTGCATTTTTTAATGATTTGGTTCACTCGGATTGGTGTTTGGGCGGCTGTGTTGGTCTGGGGCTGGTCAGGGTCCGGCTGAGTACTTAGTTTCCGTAGCAGCTGACTCAGGGGACTCTTTTCTGGGTTTAGCTCTTGGGTCTGAAAGGCTTTGAAATGAAGGGTGTCTGGGGAGCTAGATTTGAGGTGATTTAGGAAGTTTAGTGCTCGTTTTTGGATGTTTATTATCAGTGGGTATCTGCCTAGTTCGGCTCTGCATGCATTTGTTGGCGTTTTCCTTTGGGTGCGAAGGATGCTTCGGCAGAATTCTGCATGTAGGGCTTCTATTGTATGTTTTTCCCATTTAGTGTAGCTTTGGTGATTTAGCGGGCCCCATACTTCACTACCGTACAGTGCAATGGGCAGGATTATGCTGTCAAATATTTTGAGCCAGATTTTGATTGGGATTTGGATGTTGTAGAATTTTCTTTTTATTGCATATAGGGCTCTTCGGGCTTTTTCTTTTAGTGCATTCACTGCTATGCTGAAGCTCCCTGATGCTGTAATAGTTAGACCAAGGTAGGTGTAGCTCATAGTGTGTCCTATAGTGATATCACTGAGGGTAAACTGGTATTTGTTTTCCTGACATCTGGGCCTTTTTTGAAAAATCATGATGTTGGTTTTCTTTAGATTTACTGTTAGAGCCCAATTTTGGCAGTATTTGTCGAGTAGGTCTAGTTGTTGCTGTAATCCCTGTTCTGTGGGAGACAGCAGAACCAGGTCGTCCGCATAGAACAGGGATTTCACTTCTCCATCTAGGAGACGGAGACCTGGTGACTCGCTTTGCTCCAGCATGTCTGCTAATTCATTTATGTATATGTTGAACAGGGTCGGGCTCAAATTGCAGCCCTGCCGGACGCCTCTTCTCTGGGTGAAGAAATCGGTGCGTTTGTCTCCAATTTTGACCCCGCATTTGTTTTTCAGATACATTGATTTAATAAGGTCATAGACTTTGCCCCCTATTCCACATTGAAGAAGTTTATAATAGAGCCCTTCGTGCCATATAGAGTCAAAGGCTTTCTTGAAGTCGATGAAACAGGCGAATATTTTCCCATTTTTTGTTTGGTGTATATGTTTTTCAATGAGGGTGTGAAGGGTATAGATATGGTCGGCGGTGCGGTGTTTTGGAAGAAAGCCTATTTGGTTTTTTCTGAGGATATTATGTTTGTTAAGAAAATCAAGTAATCTACTATTTAGAATACTGCAGAATAACTTCCCTAGACAACTAGGGAACTAGACAACTAGACAACTAGACAACTCTCTCTCTCTCTCTCACACTCTCTCTCTCTCACTCTCTCTCTCTCTCTCTCTCACACACACTCTGTCTCTCTCTCACACACACTCTGTCTCTCTCTCTCACACACACTGTCTCTCTCTCACACACACTCTGTCTCTCTCTCACACACACTCTGTCTCTCTCTCACACACACTGTCTCTCTCTCACACTCTGTCTCTCTCTCTCACACATTCTGTCTCTCTCTCTCACACACACTCTGTCTCTCTCTCTCTCACACACTGTCTCTCTCTCACACTCTGTCTCCCTCTCACACACTCTGTCTCTCTCTCACACTCACCCTTTGTCTCTCTCACTCTGTCTCTCTCACACTCTGTCTCTCTCTCTCACACACTCTGTCTCGCTCCCTGTCATTCTCACTCTCTTTCTCTATGTCTTTCTCTCATTCTCTGTTTCTGTATTTTTCTCTCTTTTTACATCTCTATTTTATTCTCTCTTTATATTTCTCTGTCTCTGTATCTCTCTCACTGTCCTCTGTCTCTCTATCTCTGTCTCTCTCCCTGTGTCTCTGTTCCTGTCTCTCTCCCCCTCTGTGTTTCTGTCTGTCTCTCTCTCTCTCCTTTGTTACCCTGTCTGTGTGTGGTTATTCTCTGTCTTGCTATCTGTCTCTCCCTGTGTCAAATTCCTTACCCTGTCCAGTTACAGACGAGCCTGGAGATCTAACTTCAGGTGGGCTCTCCGTCGATGCCCAGGATTCCCCCACTGACGGCAGCTGCTCCACATTGCGCTCTCGCAGTTGCAGGTCTGTCGCCTTGTAACCTTTTAGATCCACCGAGCCGGTCGGGAACAACGGGCTGATCTTCATGGCCGGGCTGCGCCGGGGACTCCGGTGCCCATCTGCCCTGGGCTGGCGAGAGGTCCACATGCTGCCCTGGAGCCGCGGTCAGTGGACCAGCTGGCAGTGGGGGGTTTGGCAGGAGACTGGAGCTGAGCGTCTCTCTGAAACTTGTGCGAGGTTTCAGCCCAGCTGCATCCAGGCGGTGTGTGTTACACGTGGTGCGCAGATTGGCACAGCTCTGGGGGACTGGGCGACAGGAGACAATCCTGTGGCCACCCTTTGGTCCTTGTGGGCAGCAAAGGCCAACCCCAAAAAACGGTGCAAAATTATTGTCTGCTGGTGTAACCTGTCCCTGTGTGGGTTACACAGCAAATTATATTACTGACTGCAGATATCATAGAATATCCTGGGCCAAAATGTATCCCTCAACCAACATAACAAAACCAGATGATCTGGTCATTATCACATTGCTGTTTGTGGGAGCTTGCTGTGTGCAAATTGGCTGCCGCGTTTCCCACATTACAACAGTGGCTACACTTCAAAAGTATGTCATTGGCTGTAAAGCGCTTTGAGATGTCCTGGGGTTGTGAAAGGTGCTTTGGGATGGCTTGCATCCCAGGTTGCTAAGGGAAGTAGGGGAGGAGATAGCGGAAGGGCTTGCCATAACTTTCCAATCTTCCCTAGATATGGGGGAGGTGCCAGAGGATTGGAAAGTGGCAAATGTGACACCCTTATTCAAGAAAGGGTGTAAGGACAATCCGAGTAACTACAGGTCAGTCAGTTTAACATCAGTGGTGGGTAAGGTTTTAGAAACAATAATCAAGGAAAAAATTAATGGACAATTGGAGAGGATTAAGTTAATTAAGAGCCAACACGGATTTGTAAAAGGCAGGTCGTGTTTGACTAATCTAATTGAATTTTTTGATGAAGTAACAGAGAGGATTGATGAAGGGAATGCAGTGGATGTTGTCTATATGTATTTTGAGAAAGTGTTTGACAAAGCACCACATAAAAGGCTGGTTAACAAAACTGAGGCTCATGGAATAGGTGGGTCAGTGGAAGCTTGGATAAGGAATTGGCTTAAGGACAGAAAACAGCAAGTCGTGGTAAATGGCTGTTTATCAGACTGGAGGATGGTGTTCCCCAAGGGTCAGTGCTGGGGCCACTGCTTTTTTTGATGTATATAAATGACCTGGATATTGGAATACAGAATAAAATTTCAAAATTTGCCAATGACACCAAACTTGGAGGTGTGGCAAACAGTGAGGAGGATACCAATTGACTGCAGCAGGACATAGATAGGCTAGCAGAATGGGCAGACAAGTGGCAGATGGAATTTAATACAGAGAAGTGTGAGGTGATGCATTTTGGCAGATGGGATAGAGAGAGGCGACATAGACTTAATGGCACAGTTTTAAAGAGTGTGCAGGGACAGAGGGACCTGGGGTTTCATGTGCAGATCTTTGAAGGTGGCGGGACATATTGAGAGTGGTTAGCAAAGTATATGGGATCTTCGGCTTCATAAATAGAGGTATTCAGTACAACAGCAGGGAAGTTATGTTGAACCTTTATAAAGCGCTGGTTAGGCCACAACTGGAGTATTGCAGCCAGTTCTGGTCACCACACTTTAGGAAGGATGTTAAGGCCCTCAAGAGGGTGCAGAGGAGATTTACCAGAATGGTTCCAGGGATGAGGGATTTTAGCTACAAGGTTAGTGTAAAGTCTGTGGGTTGTATAGCGAAGTAATACACAGACTACAAGAGTAACTTAAACAGGACTTTACTATTCAAAGGTCTGGGCGAATCTGCCCAATAAATTCTGCCACAGCACTTATATACCGGTGTGGTCACCGTCGGTATTACAGTATACAGCAGCCAGGATAAAGTAGTGCCACACCTAAAATAGTTCTCTTAAAGGTGGACGGTTACACACAATAGTTCTCTTAAAGGTAGAACAGTTACATACACTACAATCCTCCCTTTTTAGCTTACAACATACTTATTCCCCATTAACATAACATCATAACATATCCAACTTCATGTTACAACAGTTACATAGATACATAGATACATAGAAGATAGGAGCAGGAGTAGGCCATTCGGCCCTTCGTGCCTGCTCCGCCATTTAATGAGATCATGGCTGATCCTTTAATTCAGTATCCCGTCCCCGCCTTCTCTCCGTAACCCTTAACCCCTTTTGCCCGTAGAAATATATCTAATTCCCTCTTAAATATATTTAATGAGCTGGCATACACTGCCCTCTGTGGCAATGAGTTCCACAGGTTCACCACTCTCTGAGTGAAGAAATTCCCCCTCATCTCTGTCCTAAATGGTTTAGCCCTTATCCTTAAATTATGTCCTCTAGTTCTGTTCTCACCCGCCAAGGGAAACATTCCTTCTGCATCCAGTCTGTCTAGACCTGTCAGAATTTTATACACTTCTATGAGGTCCCCTCTCAATCTTCTAAACTCCAGTGTGTACATCCCTAAACTACATAGTCTCTCCTCATAGGTCATTCCCGCCATTCCTGGTATCAGCCTGGTGAATCGCCGCTGCACCCCCTCCATGGCAAGAACATCCTTCCTCAGATGAGGCGACCAAAACTGTACACAGTACTCGAGGTGTGGTCTCACCAGTGCCCTGTACAGCTGCAGCAAGGTATCCCTGTTCCTGTATTCTAACCCTTTTGCTATGAAGGCCAGCATACCGTTTGCCTTCTTGACCGCCTGTTGCACCTGCATGCTCGCCTTCAGTGACTGGTGTACAAGAACACCCAGGTCTCTCTGTACTTCCCCCTCTCCCAATCTATTGCCATTTAAATAATAATTTGCCCTCCCGTTCCTGCACCCAAGGTGGATAACTTCGCACTTGTCCACATTATAGTGCATCTGCCATTTATCCACCCAATCGCCCAGTCTGTCCAAATCGCTCTGGAGCTTCCTGGTCTCTTCCTCTGAGCCCACCCCCCCTCCTAGTTTAGTGTCGTCTGCAAATTTGGAAATGCTGCATCCGACTCCCTGATCCAGGTCATTAATGTAAATTGTGAACAGCTGGGGGCCCAGGACAGATCCCTGTGGTACCCCACTTGTTACTGCCTGCCATTCAGAAAATGAGCCGTAGTTCACAGAGGTAGTCTCTGCGGAAACAGTTCACAGATTCAGTCTCTGCGGGAAACAGTTCACAGATTCAGTCTCTGATCTTCTTGACTCGGTCCGGACCACGCCTCCGTGGTGTAGTCGGGTCACCTTGCTAGAGGGACTCATCCCATAGTCCTTCCCTAGACTTAACAGCTTTACTTCCATCACTTCTGAACCAGCATTGCTGACTTTTTAAAACAAACAAAAAACAGTTGGATTGCCTTGGGAAATTTTCCTACCTTCCAACTGATTTGGCTCCGTTCGGGGGACCACGTGTGTGATCGGGTAGAGGTAATAATGGTTCAGATGGTTATCATCTTCTGTCAGGGTTGGGGAGCCACGGGGCCGTATAAATACGAGGCCGTGCTCTCCGGGCGAGGTAGGTTCTGGACCCAAGTGCAGAAACCAGACGAGAGACACATATACAGTACTTTGTTTGAACTTTACTAGATTCACACATAACTAGATTAACACAGCAATATACATAAGAACTAGAGACAAGAGAACTCGAGACAGAAACATAAGAACTAGAGACAAGTTACAAGACAGCTAGTCAAGATAGGAACTCAGGACAGCTTCCATGAGGAAGCCCACTTGTCTATACTGAGCTTGCGACAAGCTACCACAAGGGGCAACCGGCTTGCCGAGGCTAAACTCCAGACAAGCTACCCCAAGGGTAATCAGCTTATCAATGCAAAGCTCAAGACAAGATCCCAACGGCTCCCACATAGCAACACGCTAGTCCAAACAGCACCTTACCAAGACAAGCAACTTAACAGAACAACAGGCTTAAATACATCTTAAATCCAGAGACAAGAACACAGACTTAGATACATAGCTCGAGAGAACTAGAACACAAACTTAGGTACATAGCTCGAGAGAACTAGAACACAGACTTAGATACATAGCTCGAGAGAACTAGAACACAGACTTAGATACATAGCTCGAGAGAACTATGACAGACAGCTTGTGAAGGCAAGCTGCCATAGAGCAAAGGCTAGTCACACAGAGCACCTAATCAAGACAAGGACCATTGTCAAGACTAACTCCCTGGTTCACCCTAGTGAGGACTGAGCAAAGAATGAAACAACCAGAAAATTTATATACCAAGAAAACCAGGTGCCACCCATAAACAGCTAACAGGCTGTTTAAAAACTAACAGGGTTAGAAACAATTAACACCAGAGAACGAAAAACAATTAACAAAGGAACAAACAAGTGAAGGTGCCATCTAGAGGTTACAAAAAGGAACTGACTGGCACCCTCACAATCTTCTGCTTTGTCTTTTCCTTTTTTGCTTCTTGGAGACTCTCGGAGCTCCATTGTCAGCTGCCAGCTGTAACGCCACCATCTCCCTATGTTCCTTAGACTTTAAGTGATTCATCCTGATTTCGGCACTTTGGGAGTTCTCGGCACAAGCTGGGCAGACCAAGTCCTCGTAATATTCAGTGTCACTCAACAGATCATGGTAATATTCGGTGTCGTCCTGAACTAGGCCAGCGAGAGGGTCTTCTATTTCCTCCTTACCCAGCTGGACGTTAGCCGACTTTTGTTCCAAATCCCGACATCTGTCCTGAAGAGACTTCATCATGCGTTCAGATTCATCCCGCTTTTTCTGGGCTTCCTGCAAGTCTTTTACTAATGACCTCATTTGTGATTTCAATACTTCAACTTCATTCGGAGATTGATTGATCGGACTATTCAATCCCTCTACTGAAGTAGCTGTTTCAGTATTCTGTTGTTCTACATTGCCGTGCATCAGCGTACTTTTGGCATCCAAGGGCTGTTCTGCTGTAGACTTCTCAGTCTGGGTTGCCACCTCAGCTCCTCCAATGACTTTTGAGAGCTCCCTTCCCTTTGAAGATTGAGGCTCGTATTTAAGTTTTTCCCATTTTAGATTTTTATCCCTCAGCATATGAATGAGTTGGCTGACTGTTAACTCTTCTGCCATCATCCCTTTTCCATTAACTACAGGGCTGTTTATAACCTTGCCCTGGAGGAGTTGGCTGACTGTTAACTCTTCTGCCATCATCCATTTCCCATTAGCTGCAGGGCTGTTTAGAACCTTGCACTGGGGCCCCTTTGCTGCTTCTACTTCGCCATCATCCGCAGCCTCCACCATTCGAATTTCCACAAATGAATCGACCGGTGATGCTGCACCCGACTTCAGTAGGAGCTCGGAATTCATGGCGACCAAATCAGCCTTTTCTGCCTGCAACCTGCTAACAAGCGCCTTCAGTTGCTGAACATCTTGCTCCACCAGATTAGAGCACGCACCTTCAGAGACCGAATCAGCTTTGATTCGTTTGGCCTCCTCGCGCAGACGGTTTGTGTGCTCCTGCTCCATTTTCTCCCCCAGCTGCTTCTGTTGTCTTTCCAGATTCTCCCACTCTGTGTCCAAGAACTTTTTCATTGCTGTTGTCTCTTGCTCAAGACGGCAACTCAATTGTTCTAATTGCTGTTGTAATTTGAAATAAAGTTGAGTTTGAGCTCGGTGTTCCTCAGTAATGTATATGTCTGTAAACTGGACAGACTCAGAATTCGCTGTCAAACTATGTTGTTGTTGTTCAGTGGAATTCTGTTCTGAAACTTTGTTCTCCTCTGGAGCATAAGCCTTTATGCACGCCTTCGTTTTTCCAACCTCAGTCAGCAAGTTCATTTTAGACTTGTCTTTCATACTTGGGCTGGTCTCATCGTCATCCGTTTCAGAGTCTGAGCTGATTGTCTGCACCGAGTCCTCACTCGTTATTGCTTTTAGGTAGTGCCATTCCATATCTATTTTCTTGATCCACTCCCGTCCTAGAAGTGGTGGTCCTCCCTCAGGTAGTACATATAAGTCCATTCCTGGGTGTTCTTTGCCCCTGTCTCTCACCTTGACTCTTATCTTCCCCATGGGGTATACTTTATGCCCCATGTATGTCTGCAATACGAACTTGGTATCTCTCAAGGGTATATGTGAGAATAGCCGGTTATGTAATCCCTTCGATTTATGACTGATAGGGCTGATCCAGTGTCCAACTCCATTTTCGCTTGGACTCCGGCTATTTTTAGCATGACCCAGATAGTTTGTAGGTCAGCTTTCTTACTCACATTGTGAATTCTCAGACTACCCAGTTCCTGGCCGTTTGGGTCTGAATCCGAATTCTGTTCGTCTGAACTCTTCTCAGCCATCTTGCGTACTTTGTTGTACTTTCCCTGTGATGGCTTTTTTTGGTTGTTGGTCTTCTTTCCTGACCGGCATACTTTAGCTATGTGACCCAGTTTGCCACATTTTCTACATTCCTGGTTTTTAAACCAGCATTGGTTCTGGTCGTGTGTTGTCTTCCCACAACGATAACATTTCGTTGTACCCGAAGTAATTTGATCCACACTGAGTACCGCTGCCTTTAGCTGCATTTCCGCAGTTCCTTTCGCTGCGGCTTCGTGCGATGCTGCAATAAGGACAGCCCTCTCAAGTGTAAGGTCGTTCTCTTCGAGTAGTCGCTTTTGCGTTCCTTCCTTCGACAGCCCGCACACGAACTTGTCTCGCAATGCCTCTGTCAGATTTCCTCCAAACTGGCAGTATTTCGCTAGTCTACGCAGTTCGACCAAGTATTCCGCGTTGCTTTCCTCTTTCCGTTGCGTTCTCGCATAAAATTTGAATCGTTCCGCCAACATCAGCGGTGTGGGGTTCAAGTGATCCTTCAGAACAGCAACAATATTATCGAAAGTCTGATCCGCCGGTTTAGCTGGTGATAGAAGATGCTTCAATAACCCGTATGTCTTCGTGCCCATCGAGTTTAGCAAGGTTATAGCTTTATCATCATCGTTTATTTTATTGGCCTCACAATATATCTCGATACGTTCTACGTACGTGGCCCAATCTTCCACCTCGGCATCGAAGTTGTTGATGTTACCATGCTTAGGCAACTTCACTATCTCTCACTATCTTTCTGCGAAACAACCGGATTTCTCTTTAACTTTTTAACTTTTTCTTTTTTTTTTCCAAAAATGGCGGTTTCCCGCGCTTGTCTTCTTCCCCGCCTACTGGCAAAATGGCGGTTTCCCGCGCTCGTCTTCTTCCCCCCTACTGGCAAAATGGCGGTTTCCCGCTCCTGACTTCTTCCTCTGGTGGGAGGGGTAAGCTTTGCCCTCGGGCGATGACCGCTGGTTTACGGGGTTTGTAGCCTGTGCGCCGGCTTCAGTTTATTCTGAAGCGCGCGCTAGAAAAGCCGATCGCGTTCCTTGTTCCCCCCCTTCTTCTTTTCGGCAGGGGCAACCGGCGCTGGGGACAACCAGTTGGCGTCGGACAGATCCAGCTCCTGGTCCTTCACGGCAGCTGCTGCAAGCCGCTGGCCGGAACCTCGCTCGGTCTCTCTCTCGGGCTCTGTCTCTCTCGCTCGCTCTCTCTCGGGCTCTGTCTCTCCCGCTCGCGCGGCTCTCCCTCAGCGGCTTTAAACGCCTCTCCCAGACCTCCCGCAGTCCGGTCCTTTCCTCCCCGGCTGCGGCTGATTCTTCACGGGTTATTTAGTTATTTATTTATTTATTGCCTCCGCGCCTTATGATCCCGGTCGCAGCGCCTCGCGGCCTCGGTAGGTGCCCGGCCTTTATCGCTCCAATCGCGCCTCCCAGCCCTCTCGCAGTCCGGTGCTTTCCTCCCCGGCTGCGGCTGAGTTCTCCATGGCTTATTTATGTTTATATCTTCCCGCGCCTTACGATCCCGGTCGCAGCGCCTCGTGGTCGCGGTATATGTCCGGCCTTTATCGCTCCAATCGCGCCTCCCAGCCCTCTCGCAGTCCGGTGCTTTCCTCCCCGGCTGCGGCTGAGTTCTCCATGGCTTATTTATGTTTATATCTTCCCGCGCCTTACGATCCCGGTCGCAGCGCCTCGTGGTCGCGGTATATGTCCGGCCTTTTTCGCCGTCGCGGTCTAGTCGTCTCACGACGCTCCCCAGCCCGCTTGTACCGCGGCTTCTGCTCCACGCTGCCCTAGTCTCAGCGCCTCTGGGCCCGACTTCTGTCCGGCTCCTTTCCCCCTCGACCGTGGTCGAGTGCACCGCCCTTATCCTCCGTTTATTTGTTTCTATTTTCCCTTTACTCACAGTCACCGTGGCCGACTTGTTTCTCGTGTTGATCGGCTCACTCACCACCGTGGCAGAAGGGACAATCCGTGCCTGTTGCTGATGGAAGGCTGCGTGTCTGAAGTCTTCCTTCTTTCTTGCTGTGCAGACTCGAGTTTTCTCTCAGCAGAACGACGAGGGCGGTTGCCTCTTCTCGACGCTTCGTTAACTGCTTCGGACGTATTGCTGCACGCAGGGTAAGATCGAACTCGTCGCCACTGTAAAGTCTGTGGGTTGTATAGTGAAGTAATACACAGACTACAAGAGTAACTTAAACAGGACTTTACTATTCGAAGGTCTGGGCGAATCTGCCCAATAAATTCTGCCACAGCACTTATATACCGGTGTGGTCACCGTCGGTATTACAGTATGCAGCAGCCAGGATAAAGTAGTGCCACACCTAAAATAGTTCTCTTAAAGGTGGACGGTTACACACAATAGTTCTCTTAAAGGTAGAACAGTTACATACACTACAGTTAGGATGGAGAAGCTAGGGTTGTTCACCTTGGAGCAAAGGAGGTTGAGGGGAGATTGATACGGGTTTGGATAAGGTAGACAGAGAAAGGCTGTTCCCACTAGCTGATGGTACAAGGACTAGGGGACACAGATTTAGGGGGAAAAATGTAGTTGGTTTGCGCCTTAAGAGGGCGCTAATGGGGCGCAAAGCAACTAGCGCCTGGGCGCGGCGATGCTTGCGCCGCTCGCGAAATTAACTGGACATTTTGCGGTGGCGCTAAACACTACCACCACGATCTCCTGCGCCGGCAGATCGTGACGTCAGTCGAGTGTGCAATGCCCCGGACTGGATATTGAGTGGCGCCCCCTGCCTTACCGCCGGCCGCTAGCAACGACAGGTTGAGGGGAGCGTTTTGCAGTCGGGAAGGGACTAGGGGAGCGCTATTTAATGGCTGCCGCTTCCTGCCTTTTTTTGTTGGTGACATTTTTGCACCACGCATTCTGAGAGAGAGAGAGAGAGACTTCTGGAGAGATTCAATGCTGTGTGAAGGAGTTTTGGGTACTGAGCAGCACTTTGCAGGTTGATTTTGATTTGCCCTTCCTTGTATCGATTTAGAAGAGACTGTGGGGGCTGCACTCTGAGCTCTTTCCCTGGGCCTCTCCATTGTTCTTTCCAGCAGATTTGATGTACAGGTCTCTCCAGGCCGTGATTCAAGGCTGCAATGAGCAGGATGTGGATGGAGAGCAAGATCGACCCTCCCCTTTAAGATAAAAACAGAAAATGCTGGAGAAACTCGGCAGGTCAGGCAGCATCTGTGAAGAGGGAAACAGAGTTAACGTTTCAGGTCGATGACCTTTCATCAGAACTCCCCTTTAAGAATTGGACGGTGCCAGTGTGTCTGTGTTCCATTGCTGACTGACATCACATGAGCTTCGCCAGCGCTCTGAGGTAGCGCCTCGCTCCTCGGCCTTTGCGCCTTAAGACAGGTGTGTAGCGCCTGATTTAGCACTCCAATCACCTCCAGGGGCGGTAAAAGCCAAGTTTGCCGTCGGAGGCAATAATTAGCGCCAGGCACTAAACTTTGCGCACGGCCGAGAATGGCGCCCCAAACGGGGCGATACTGAATTTTTCCCCCTTAAGGTTTTGGGCAAATGATACGAGATACTGAGGGGATGTGAGGAAGAACCTTTTTTACGCAGCGCTTGGTGAGGACCTGGAACTCGCTGCCGACGGAAGTGGTGGAAGCGGAGACACTCAATGTTTTCAAGGGGAGACGGGATAGGCACTTGAGGGAAATAAACTTGCAGGACTATGGGGATAGAGCGGGGGAATGGGACTGACTGGATTGCTCTACAGAGAGCCGGCACGGACTCGATGGGCCGAATGGCCTCCTTCTGCGCCATTATGACTCTATGACAACGTGTTTGAAGAAGATTTAATCATTTATGACAGAACTGTAAAAAAAATAATGTCCAGGCAAGAATGTTTTATTTTTAATTTGGGAATTAATAAAACAATCTGTACGTCACCTCTTCATTTCAATGTGTTTATTTATGACAAGTGAGATAGTTTCATTAATTTTGTGATTACGCTTTGAATCTGCCACTTCCCCGCCTTTCAACTTGAGTCTGGCTGAAATCAATCATAATTAAGCTAATAATGAATTCAAGCTGGAGAAAGGAGTCAAAAGCTTACAGACAACAAAACCAGAAAATAACAGAAAATGCTGGAAATACACAGCAAGCCTGTCAACACCTCAGAGATTAATGTCTGGGGTTAATCCTCTATCAAAAGGTCATTTTCTTCTTTCAGATGAGCAGAGAAGGCTGAGGGGGGGACCTGATTGAGGTGTACAAAATTATGAGGGGCATAGATAGGGTAGATAGAAAGGAACTTTTCTTAGTAGAGGTGTCAATAACCAGGGGACATAGTTTCAAGTTAAGGGGCAGGAGGTTTAGAGGGGATTTGAGGAAAAACTTTTTCACCCAGAGGGTGGTTGGAATCTGGAACTCACTGCCTGAAAGGGTGGTAGAGGCAGGAACCCTCACAACATTCAAGAAGCATTTAGATGAGCACTTGAAATGCCATGGCATACAAGGCTACGGACCAAGTGCTGGAAAATGGGATTAGAATAGACAGGGCTTGATGGCCAGCGCGGACACGATGGGCCGAAGGGCCTCTTTCTGTGCTGTATAACTCTATGGGGGTGATTTTCATTCAGAAGTCGGGAAGGAGGCGGGACTACAACTTTCGGGGTTGTCGTCCCGCCTCCATCGAAATGCGGCCAATCCACGCAATTTTAACTTGATTGACCTTGTTGAGCCCGCCTGGCAACAGGTGACGTCATAGACTGAAATTTCATCTGTCAAGACATTTTGACAGATGAAATATCAGTGTTTCACAGCTGCTTGAAGCTGTCAAACACTGACAGTCTTACTTCTAACCTGAGTCCTTCTACATAGACTCAGAAATCTCACCGGCACAGAAAGCTGCAGGCTGTCACTTTTGACAGTTCACAGCCGTTCTGCTTTCTGTGTCGATTAGATGATGGACTCCTGAAACCTAGAGGAAGAAAGGCTGAAAAGATAAGTACAAGTAATTTAAACTTCTTTACACACTTTAGACACACCAAACACACTTACCTTTGCACTCATGCACCCATCACTCACCTGAACACCGACATCTCGACCTCTCCAAGTCCTTCAACCCAATGGCCCGCCTCCTCTCACTTGGCGTGGTTTGGAGCCGTCAGGAATCCCACACTTCAAGCTTTAAAATAGGGATTAGGCTAAAAACTGCCTGTTAACTACCTGTTAACAGGCAGTTAACTGGCACTAATCCCTTCCCGCCTCGGGTAGGCGGGTCCCAGTGCGGGGCGGATACCCGCCTCCTTTGAAACTTACATGGAGGCGGGTTGGGGGCGGGATGGTGTCGGGACCCCCGAATTCGAGACTTTAACCCCCCACACGGCTCCAATCCTGACTCCAAGGGTCAATGAAAATCGACCCATATGATTCTATGGGGGAAAAATTCAGTTGTTTGCGCCTCCCGTTAAGAGGGCGCTAATGGGACGCAAAGCAACTAGCGCCCGGGCGCGGCGATGTTTGCGCCGCTCACGAAATTAACTAGACATTTTGCGGCGGCACTAAACACTACCGCCATAATCTCCTGTGCCCACAGATTGTGACATCAGTCGAGTGCGCAACGCCCCGGTAGCGCCCCGGACTGGATATTGAGTGGCGCCCCCTGCCTTACCGCCTGCCGCTAGCAATGACATGTAGAGGGGAGCATTTTGCAGTCAGAAAGGGACTGGGGGAACACTATTTAAAGGCAACCACTTCCTGCCTTTTTTTGTTGGTGACATTTTTGCACCACGCATTCTGAGAGAGAGAGAGAGAGAGAGAGACTTCTGGAGAGATTCAACGCTGTGTGAAGGAGTTTTGGGTACTGAGCAGCACTTTGCAGGTTCATTTTGATTTGCCTTTCCTTGTATCGATTTAGAAGCGACTATGGGGGCTGCACTCTGAGCTCTTTCCCTGGGCCTCTCCATTGTTCTTTCCAGCAGATTTGATGTACAGGTCTCTCCAGGCCGAGATTCAAGGCTGCAATGAGTAGGATGTGGATGGAGAGCAAGATCAATCCTCCCCTTTAAGAACTGGCTGGCACCAGTGTGTCTGTGTTCCATTGCTGACTGACATCACATGAGCTTCGCCAGCGCTTTGAGTTAGCGCCTCGATCCTCAGCCTTTGTGCCTTAAGACAGTTGTGAAGCGCCTGATTTAGTACTCCAATCACCTCCCGGGGCGATAAAAGCCAACTTTGCAGTCGGAGGTGATAATTAGCGCCAGGCGCTAAACTTTACGCACGGCCGATAATCGTGCCCCAAACGGAGCGATACCGAATTTCTCCCCCTCTGTCTCTATGAGATATTGAGGGCCCTCTAGATATTGGCTAAATTTCCTGATTTTATCTCAGATTACCAACCCCCGATTTTAACCCTTCCCCCCCACCCGCACCCGACGAGAATGGGACATGCGGGGATTATAAATCGCGCCAATTTGCCAATTTTTACCGGGCAGTGTCTCAGGCCCTTGTCCCAGGCAGGCGTGGACCTAATTGAAATACAAAATATCATTGGTCTGATACAATGATCATCAACTTGTATTTATATAGCGCCTTTAACGTAGTAAAATGTCCCAAGGTGCTTCACAGGAGCGATTATCAAACTAAATTTGACACCAAGCCACATAAGGAGATATTAGGGCAGGTGACCAAAAGCTTGGACAAAGAAGTAGGTTTCAAGGAGCGTCTTAAAGTAGGAGAGAGAGGCGGAGAGGTTTAGGGAGGGAATTCCAGAGCTTAGGGCCCAGGCAGCTGAAGGCACGGCCGCCAATGGTGGAGTGAAGAAAATCAGCGATGTGCAAGAGGGCAGAATTAGAGGAGCGCAGAGATCTCGGGGGGTTGTAGGGCTGGAGGAGATTACAGAGATAGGGAGGGGCGAAGCCCTGGAGGGATTTGAAAACAAGGATGAGAATTTTAAAATTGAGGCTTTGATGGACCGGGAGCCAATGTAGGTCAGTGAGCACAGGGGGTGATGGGTGAACGTGTCTTGGGGCAAATTAGGAATGGGCAACCGAGTTTTAGATGAGCTGAAGTTTACGGAGGGTACAAGGTGGGAGGTCGGCCAGAAGAGTATTAAAATGGTTGAGTCCAATGGCAATAAAGGCATGGCTGAGAGTTTCAGCAGCAGATGAGCTGAGGTAGTGGTGGAGACAGGTGATGTTATGGAGGTGGAAGTAGGTGGTCATTGTGATGAAGCCATGATGTGGAGATGCCAGTGTTGGACTGGGGTGGACAAATGTGAGAAGTCACACAATACCAGGTTATAGTCCAACAGCTTTATTTGAAATCACAAGCTTCACTTCACCTGACGAAGGAGCAGCGCTCCGAAAGCTTGTGATTTCCAATAAAGCTGTTGGACTATAACCTGGTGTTGTGTGACTTCTCACAATTGTGATGAAGAGTATACGGGGTCGGAAGCTCAGTTGAATAGTACGCCGAGACAGCATACAGTCACAAAAGACTAATCAGCATCTGTAAATTGAAAAGGCAGATTAATGTTTGGAGTGGTGCACTGATCTCAGAATGTCAACCTGTCTTTTATCTTTTTAGATGTTGACTGGCATTCTTAAAATTCATTCTCGGGATGTGGGCATTTATTGCCCATCCCTAGTTGCCCTGAGAAGGGGGTGGTGGGCCTTCTGCTTGAACCGTTGCAATCCGTGTGGTGAAGGTGGTGTTAGGTTGGGTATTGCAGGAGATTGACCCACCCACAATGAGGGAACGGCCCATACATGCCCTAGTGAGGATGGTGCGTGACTTGGAGGGGGACCTGGAGGCGATGGGCAGTCCTTCTGCTTCGTACAAAGGGTAAGTGGAAATCTGGAACTCTCTCCCCCAAAAAGCTGTGCATTCTGGGGGTCAATTCAACATTTCAAGACTGAGATGGATCGATTTTTGTTAGGTGAGGGTATCAAGGGATAAGGAACCAAGGTGGATCAATGGATTTGGGGTACAGATCAGCCATGATCTAATTGAATGGTGGAACAGGCTCAAGGGGCTGAATGGCCTCCTCCTGTCCCTATGTTCCTATGATAGTGTTCCCATGATTTAGCTGCTCTGCAGCAGGTTTCCAGCATTTCCTGGTTATATTTCAGGGTTCCAGCATTTGCAGTTTTCTTTTAACTCTCTTAGAAAAAAGAAGATTGAGGGGTGACCAGATCGAGGTCTTTAAGATTATGAAAGGGTTCAATAAGGTAGACATAGGGAAGATGTTTCCACTTGTGGGCGAGACCAGAGCTAGAGGCCATCAATATAAGAGTCACTAATAAATCCAATCGGGTATTCAGGAGAAACCTCTTTACCCAGAGAGTGGTGAGAGTGTGGAACTCGCTACCACAGGGAGTGGTTGAGGCGAAGAGCAGAGATGCATTTAAGGGGAAGCTGGATAAACACATGAGGGAGAAAGGAATAGAAGGATATGCTGACGGGGTGAGATGAAGAGGGGTGGGAGGAGGCTCGTGTGGAGCAGAAACACCGGCACGGAGCAGTTGGGCCGAATGGCCTGTTTCTGTGCTGTAAATACTCTGTAACATGTTGTATGAGGGCAAATGCACACTAACAGAACCCAGGAGAGACAGAATAATGTATCAGACAACCTGACACCTATTGTATTTAGAGCAATTTCAGCCTCTGTAAGTCTGTCTGTAATAAAGGAGGTTACTATAGTAACGCAAAATATACAGGCTGTTGACGCTAAGGCACAGCCTGGCTCAGTTCCTGTCTGCCTGCATTGTCTGCTAGTCCCACACTCCACCTGTCTGCAGGATGTCGGTTACTTTTCTGAGGCTTCCCTCCATCAGCCGGCTGGGGATCAGGGGTGCGGCTGATGCTCCGAGCCTGCGAGTGGAGGGCGCTGGTTCTGGCTCAGGATCGAGATCGGGATCGGGATCGGGATCGGGATGGGCCCACTCCGACCCAGCGAGAGCCGTCACGGCATGCCCGCACCTCGCCGCCCGCACATCTTGGCCGCCAGGTAAGGACGCGCCAAGCCATCGCGGAGGGCAACGCTTCACGTGAGTGAGAGAGGATGCGGAGTGGGCGGAAGGCATTCCGCGTTTCCGAGGGTGTCTGTCACTGACTCTCAAAGGGGAACAAGTCAATTATTCAGGAAGCATTTCTAATTTCAGGACGAATAAATTGGTTCAGAATCGCAGAATGTATAAGTGGGAGTACCACAGTTCTGTGCACTCTCCTACCCTCCTACATATAAATCCTTTGCCACCCCCTGTTTTTATAAAGAGACAGCATGTAACTGTTCAGGTGAAAGTAAGGTCTTCATCTTGAGAGTTGAGGATATTTCAAAAATAATTCTAGGGACCATGAATATAAAGTAGTCACTAATAACTCCAATAGGGAATTCAGGAGAAATTTCTTTACCCAGAGAGTTGTGAGAATGGGAACTCGCTACCACAGGGAGTGGTTGAGGCGAATAGTATCGATGCATTTAAGGGGAAGCTGGATAAACACACGAGGGAGAAAGGAATAGAAGATTATGCTGACAGGGTGAGATGAAGAAGGGTGGGAGGAGGCCCATGTGGAGCATAAACACCGGCACGGACCAGTCAAGATTAATTACATTGTAGAATTACTAAAAATGGAGTCTAAACTTTCTTTTGACATCACGCAAACCAACCCCACAATAATGTACATTTTATTTGGATTGTGCATGTTGTGTATTGATCCAATTTGTAACATTTCTAGAAAAATCGCCTGCTTCAGATTGGCGAAATTGAATCTATTAAAGGAAATGTTACATAAGATCATAAGAACTAGGAGCAGGAGTCGGCCAATCGGCCTCTCGAGCCTGCTCCACCATTCAATAAGATCATGGCTGATCTTCGACCTCAACTCCACTTTCCTGCCCGATCCCCATATCCCTTGATTCCCCGAGAGTCCAAAAATCTAGCGATCTCAGCCTTGAATATACTCAACAATTCAGCATTCACAGCCCTCTGGGGTAGAAAATTCCAAAGATTCACAACCCTCCGAGTGAAGAAATTAGAGAAACATAGAAACATAGAAGATAGGAGCAGCAGTAGGCCATTCGGCCCCTCGAGCCTGCTCCGCCATTTAATGAGATCATGGCTGATCATCTAAACTCAGTACCCTGTCCCTGCTTTCTCCCCATATCCCTTGATCCCTTTAGCCTTAAGAAATATATCCAACTCCTTCTTGAATATATTTAATGAATTGGCCTCTACTGCCTTCTGTGGTAGAGAATTCCACAGGTTCACCACTCTCTGGGTGAAGAAATTCCTCCTCATTTCTGTCCTAAATGGCTTACCCCTTATCCTTAAACTGTGACCCCTGGTTCTGGACTACCCGACCATCGGGAACATCCTTCCTGCATCTAGTCTGTCCAGTCTGTTGTGTATGTAATATGTGTGCTACTTTGAACCTATGGACAGGACTGCACTACTTGTTGGGCGTAGTGATACGCAGTACCACTCCTGGCCATAGGGGTATAAATAGTACTGTGGGTACTGATCTCCCCTCAGTTCCCGCCTGTGGGCATGAAGTAAAGACCTACGTATAGTCCCTACCTCCAACCAGTAAAGACCTGTTTTATTGTTACTGATTAAGTCTGAGTATTAATTACTTGAACAGCTCACAGATTTAACACTGGCGACGAGTCTGATTCGGACCCTGCGGCAGTCACTCCACGGCAGCTTCGTCCACAGCCAGGACGTTGCAGAGAGGTTTCCACCCTCTCCACCCCACTGGAAGACATCCTGACCTCGGAGCCTCCATCGGCGACCGTCAGCTTCTTCTCCAGCTTGGTGGTGGGTAAGCCGTTGTCTGAGCCGGGCAGCGACGCGACAGGCAGTCGACCGCGTTGGCCGCACGAACGGGGCTGGGGGAGCTGGAGGAATAGGGCGCGAGAGCCGCTTCGAGCGGGAGGCGTTTCAACAGAGCGATCGCATCTACTGATAAGAGCCGAGAGCCGCTTCGCGATCCAGCGATCGCATCCGCTGATAAGGGCCGCACTCGGGCGATCGCGGCGAAGATAAGGGCCGCACTCGGGGGCTGAAGGGAGACGGCATTGGGGGACGGGTGAAGACCGCCAAGCGCGGGAAAACCGCCATTTTGTGGGCGGAGGACGACGGCAACAGCGGGAAGCCGCCATCTTGGATAGCAGTAAAAAAAAAAAAAATCTGAGAAATTGCAAATCTACAATGCCTAAACACGGGAATATTAGCACCTTTGATAGTGACCTCGAAGATTGGGCCATATATGTTGAAAGAGTAAAAAATTATTGTAAGGCCAATAAAATTCGTGACCAAGATAAAGCTCTAACATTATTAAATTTAATGGGTGCGAAGACATACGGGCAATTGAAACACCTGCTATCACCAGATGAACCGGCGGATAAGACGTTCGATGAGATTGTTACTGTCCTGAAAGATCATCTAAACCCCACGCCGCTGATGCTAGCGGAACGATTTAAATTTTATGACAGAAGGCAGCTACAGCATGAAAGCAATGCTGATTATTTGCTGGAATTGCGTAAATTAGTGAAATATTGCCAGTTTGGAACGGGACTGACAGAGGCACTTCGAGACAAATTTGTGTGTGGTTTATTTAAACAGGATACACAAAAGCGACTGCTAGAGGAGAATGAGCTGACGCTTGAGAAGGCGGTCACTATGGCAGCAGCACACGAAGCCGCAGCGAGAGGCACGGCAGTAATGCAGTTACGGTCACCGGAGCTCAGTGCACACAAATTGGGTGTGAGTTCTGGCAAATGTTATCGTTGTGGAAAGACAACGCATGATCAGAACCAGTGTTGGTTTAAAAACCAAGAATGTAGAACTTGTGGTAGGCTTGGACATATAGCTAGAGTATGCAGGTCAGGGAAGAAGACCAGCAACAAGAAGTCACCGCAAGGAAAATACGCAAAGGTACACAAGGTGACCGAACAGGAGTCCGATTCAGACGCTAGCAGTAATGAACTGGCTAGCTTAAGCTGTAATGAACTGGCTAGCTTAAGAGTACTCAACGCTGGTAAGGGTGCAGACCTCCAGACAATTTGGGTCACTCTTCAGATAGAAGGAGTCCAAGTAAAACTGGAATTGGACACTGGATCGGCATTGACGGTCATAAATAAGAAAGATTACGGAAAGTTATTCCAACATATTCCCCTACAGGATACGGGGATTATATTGAAAACATACACGGGGCAAAGAGTGTACCCCATCGGGAAAATAGAGGTTGCAGTGGTCCACAAGGGCGAAGACAGTCAAATAATGGACTTATATGTGATATCTGAAGGAGGTTCTCCACTACTAGGACGGGAGTGGATTAGGAAAATGAATATGGACTGGCATTTCCTACAAACAATAACGAGTGAGAACTCGGTGAAGATAGTCGGCCCAGACTCTGGAACGGATGATGGTAAGCCCAACTCAGGTGCAAAAGACAAAGTTTCAGCACAGAATTCCACTGAGCAACAACAACATAGTTTAACTGTGGATTCTGAGTCTGGCAAGTCTACTGATGTGCCCATTTCTGAGGGACACCGGGCTCGAACTCAACTCCATTTCAAACTACAACAGCAATTAGAACAAATGCTTCACCGTTTTGAGCAAGAGTTGAATGCAACGAAAGAGTTCTTTGATATAGAGTTGGAGAATCTGGAAAGACAACAGAAGCAGCTGATGGAGAAAATGGAGCAGGAGCACACAAAACGTCTGATGTCAGAGGAGTTAACGGTCAGCCAACTCCTGCATATGCTGAAGGACAGGACTCTGAAATGGGAAAAACTTGAACACGAACTTCAATATTCAAACGAAAGGGGTTCGGAGCTCTCAAAGGTTATTGGAAGAGCTGAGGTGGCAACACAGACTGAGATGACTGCAACAGAGCAGCCCTTGGATGCCAAAAGTACGCTGACTCACGTCAACGTAGAACAACAGACCACTGAAACAGCTGCTCCGGTAGAGGGATTGAATAGTCCGATCAATCAATCTCCAAAAGAAGTTGAAGTAGTAAAATCTCAAATGAGGTCATTAGTAAACGACTTGCTGAAAGCCCAGAAAAAGCTGGATGAAGAGGTACGCATGAAGAAGTCTCTTCAGGAAAGATGTCTGGACTTGGAACAAAAGCTGGCTAACGCCCAGCTGGGTATGGAGGAAATAGAAGACCCTCTCGCTGGCCTAGATCAGGACGACACCGAATATTACTATGTCCTGTCCTGCCCAACTTGTAACTTCGACTCCCACCATACAGAAATCATGGAGGAGCACCGAAAGTCTACGGAACATCGGGAGAAGGTGGCTCTACTACGGAAAAAGGAGGGAGAGAAGGAGGAACTGCGCATGCAGCTGGCAGCTGACAGTGGAGCCCAGAGAGTCTCCAAGAAGCAGAAAAGGAAAAGTCGAAACAGAAGATGACCCATCTGAACCATTATTACCTCTACCAGATCACACACGTGGTCCCTCCGAACGGAGCCAATTCAGTTCGGAAGTTCAAACTGTTAAATCCATGGAAGGACTATTGAATGAGTCACTCCAGCAACGTGAACCGACTCCACCACAGAGATTGAATCTGTGAACTGTTTTCCGCAGAGACTGAATCTGTGATCTGTTTTGACATGAAGTTATCTATGTATCTATGTTATTCTGTTATGTAAACCTGAAGTTATATATGTATATATGTTATTACGTTATGTTAAATGGGGAGATGACTGTAAAGCTAGGAAGGGAGGAATGTTGTGTATGTAATATGTGTGCTACTTTGAACCTATGGACAGGACTGCACTACTTGTTGGGCGTAGTGATACGCAGTACCACTCCTGACCATAGGGGTATAAATAGTACTGTGGGTACTGATCTCCCCTCAGTTCCCGCCTGTGGGCATGAAGTAAAGACCTACGTATAGTCCCTACCTCCAACCAGTAAAGACCTGTTTTATTGTTACTGATTAAGTCTGAGTATTAATTACTTGAACAACTCACAGATTTAACACAGTCCTGTCAGAATTTTGTAAGTTTCAATGAGATCCCCTCTCATTCTTCTAAACTCCAGCGAGTACAAGCCCAATCGACCCAATCTCTCCTCATACGTCATTCCTGCCATCCCAGGTATCAGCCTGGTGAATCTTCGCTGAACTCCTCATCTCAGTCTTAAATGGCCGACCCCTTATCCTGAGACTATGCCCCCTAGTTCTAGACTCGCCAGCCAGGGGGAAACAACTTCTCAGCATCTACCCTGTCAATCCCCCTCAGAATCTTATATGTTTCAATGAGATCACCTCTCATTCTTCTAAACTCCAGAGAGTATCGGCCCAATCTACACAATCTCTCCTCATAGGACAGCCCTCTCATCCCAGGAATCAATCTAGTGAACCTTCGTTGCACCGCCTCTAAGGCAAGTATATCCTTCCTCAGATAAGGAGAACAAAGCTGTGCACAGTTACAATTTCCTCAGCCAAATGTCAAAACAACTCAGGTTATTAAAAGAGAACATTAGGAAAGAAAAGGTTACTTTTAAAAGGGTGTTGACTTTATTGTAAAGTGTTTGGCAATACTCAAGAAGCTCGACACTATCCAGGACAAAGCAGCCCGCTTTATTGGCACCCCATCCACCACCTTAAACATTCACTCCCTCCACCACCGGCGCACCGTGGCTGCAGTGTGTACCATCTACAAGATGCACTGCAGCAACTCGCCAAGGCTTCTTCGGCAGCACCTCCCAAACCCGCGACCTCTTCCACCTAAAAGGACAAGGGCAGCAGGCGCACGGGAACACCACCACCTCCAAGTTCCCCTCTAAGTCACACACCATCCTGACTTGGAAGTATATCGCCGATCCTTCATCGTCGCTGGGTCAAAATCCTGGGGATGGGCAATAAATGGTCTTGCCAGCGACGCCCACATCCCAGGAACCAATAAAAAAAACTGTTGGCAATTTGCAGACATCTTCCAAGGCCATGTGATTGGTCGTGTCCCATAGTGTGGTGGTTCTGTTACTGGACTAATAATCCAGAGAACATGAGTTGAAATCCCACCGCGGCAATTTAAAAAATCTGGAAATAAAAGGCTGGTCTCAGTAAAAGTGACCGTGAAGCTGTCGGATTGTTGTACAAAACCCAACGGGTTCACTGATGTCCTTTAGGGAAGGAAACCTGCCGTCCTCACCCGGTCTGGTCCGATATGTGACTCCAGTCCAACACCAACCTGGTTGACTCTTAACTGCCCTCTGAACTGGCCCAGCGAGACACTCAGTTGGAGCAAACTTCTACGCGTGGTCCAAGAAGGTGGCTCACCACCACCTTCACAGGGCAAGTAGGAATGGGCAATAAATGACAGCCTTGCCAACGACTCCCACATCCTTAGAATGACTGATTAACAAAAATTACATTAAAGCAAATCATCCCATCCCTTCAAGTCATTTTAACAAAAAAACTTGCTCAATTCTTACACTCCAAACAAATAAAAGAGGTTTTGCAAATATGTCTTTCATGATGGCATTGCCCCTGTAAAGATGCTATGTGTTCGGGGCAGTACTGAGGGAGCGCTGCACTGTCGGAGGTGCAGTACAGAGGGAATGCTGCACTGTCGGAGGGGCAGTACAGAGGGAGCGCTGCACTGTCGGAGGGGCAGTACAGAGGGAGCGCTGCACTGTCGGAGGGGCAGTACTGAGGGAGTGCTGCACTGTCGGAGGGGCAGTACAGAGGGAGCGCTGCACTGTCGGAGGGGCAGTACAGAGGGAGCGCCGCACTGTCGGAGGGGCAGTACTGAGGGAGCGCCGCACTGTCGGAGGGGCAGTACTGAGGGAGCGCCGCACTGTCGGAGGGGCAGTACTGAGGGAGCGCCGCACTGTCGGAGGGGCGGTACTGAGGGAGCGCTGCACTGTCAGAGGTGCAGTACTGAGGGAGCGCCGCACTGTCGGAGGGGCAGTACTGAGGGAGCACTGCACTGTCGGTAGGGGCAGTACTGAGGGAGCGCTGCACTGTCGGAGGGGCAGTACTGAGGGAGCGCTGCACTGTCAGAGGTGCAGTACTGAGGGAGCGCCGCACTGTCGGAGGGGCAGTACTGAGGGAGTGCTGCACTGTCGGAGGGGCAGTACAGAGGGAGCGCCGCACTGTCGGAGGGGCAGTACTGAGGGAGCGCCGCACTGTCGGAGGGGCAGTACTGAGGGAGCGCCGCACTGTCGGAGGGGCAGTACTGAGGGAACGTTGCACTGTCGGAGGGGCAGTACTGAGGGAGTGCTGCACTGTCGGAGGGGCAGTACTGAGGAAGCGCTGCACTGTCGGAGGGGCAGTACTGAGGGAGTGCCGCACTGTCGGAGGTGCCGTCTTTTAGGTGAGACGTTAAACCGAGGCCCCATCTGCTCTCTCAGGTGGACGTAAAAGATTCCTTGGCCCTATTTTGAAGAAGAGCAGGGGGGAGTTCTCCCCGATGCCCTAGCTCAATATTTATCCCTCAATCAACGTTTAAAAAAACAGATTATTCTGTCATTATCACGTTGCTGTTTGTGGGAGCTAGCTGTGCGCAAATTGCTGCGTTTCCTACATCACAACAGTGACTGTGCTTCAAGAGTACTTCATTGACTTTAAAGTGTTTTGGGACGTCCTGAGGTCGTGAAGGGTGCAATTTTACAACCGTTCCGATCCTAAAATCACGTGCGCCCGAGTGCCCGACAGTCGCTCTCAGTTGCTGAGAGGTAACCCGCTACATGGTCACTATTCAGCATTGCGGTTACAGTGTAAGTGTACAGTCAGTCCTGGAATACATGGAGCTGCCACCAGCCACCTCATCACCCAG
This sequence comes from Somniosus microcephalus, assembly GCF_052327205.1. NCBI lineage: Eukaryota > Metazoa > Chordata > Chondrichthyes > Squaliformes > Somniosidae > Somniosus > Somniosus microcephalus. The sequence goes on along the minus strand of NC_141002.1, from coordinate 104,433,799 downwards.
CCACTGGATTTTAGTTGATTGAATCGGATCAGGTGTCCTGTTCGCCTAAATCTATTCAGTCTTCGCACACACCTGCAGTTTTCTGCTTAGCAACTCTGCTCGTGATCTTATTGAATGGTGGAGCAGGCCCGAGGGGCCCTGTGGCCGACTCCTGCTCCTAATTCTTATGTTCTTATGTTTGTACCTGAAGGTATATAATCCTGCACAGATCAGTGGCCGTTTGGTGGCTGCCAAAGTGATTAGCGGTTTGAAATCACTTTATCCAGCATTAAACACTTAAACAAAAGAGACAAGTTTCAACAAGCCGACTAATTAATGAATTCCTAATGCAGTCTGAAGTGATAATTTAATAAGCATTGAAAGATTCGAACCTCACGCTGTTAAATTATAGGGAACGTGGGTTTAAGTCAGACTCTCTATAGTGAAATGATCAGATCGTGTAACAGGGCCAATCTACGGGAAATCATTTTCAGAGAGCGGTTGTAGATGGGGGCGGGACCGGAACTCGCCAACCAGCTCTCCCGCCTCCGCAGGGAAAATCCAGCCCTTAGTGTAGCTCCCCATCCACCTACAGACCTGCTCCCTTTATACCCTTTCTTAACACTGATGTGGGTCGGCTCTACTGTCACTCCCTTTGGTTTCTCAGCTTTCCCATGAACTTTATGACACTTGTCTGAAGAGATGATGCCCTTTTGCTGTTGATGTCCTTACAGTTCACACTGATCAATCAACATAACCAAAAAACAGATGATCTGGTCATTATCACATTGCTGTGTGTGGGAGCTTGCTGTGCGCAAATTGGCTGCCGCGTTTCCTATACTACAGCAGTGACTACACTCCAAAAGTACTTCATTGGCTGTAAAGCGCTTTGAGACAGCCGGTGGTCGTGAACGGCGCTATAGAAATGTAAGCCTTTCTTTCTTTCTTTCTTTAAACATCAAGGCCTAGAAATTCAGTTGGGCGCGCCAGCCGTTAGCGCCTTAGGAGGAGTAGATCTCGAGCGCTAGGCGCTTATCGCCCGGGCGCAGCGCGATCTGCACCTCTCCCCAACTTCAGGACACATTTAGCGCCGGCGCAAAGTCTTAGCGCGTGCCCTGCTGCGCGCGCAGATCATGACGTCATTTAATAGTGCAACGCCCTTTGTGCGCCCCAAACCGGAACTTCACTCGCGCCGGCCCATTGTGCGCCGGGCGGCCCGAGCGACTGTGAAGTGGAACGGTACACAGGCCAGCCGGGCCGCGGGGAGCACTAATTAAAGGGCACTTACCCAGCAGTATAAAGGCCAGCCATTTTGCAGCATTCACTCTTGTGCAACGGTTTTTTGGACAGAGACCAAGGAGGAGAGTTTACTGGTTTGGACCAACACTTGGACAGGTATTTTTGGCCAGAGCTTACCAATTATCTTTGCCTTCATTCAGAGCTCAGTGTTTGCCAGCATATAATGGGGGCTGCATTGGGTGGCAACGCTGAATTTCAGCCTTACGCCGTGAGAGAGTGGCAGCCCTGGCTAGACGCAGAGGGGGCAACAGGCGTCGCCAACTGAGGCCTTACCCACGCAGGGTATACCGCCAGCAGACCTCCTATCTGACCATGTCTGCCGCGATGTGTGTTAGGAGGCTGCGATTCCGAAGGGAGGTGGTTGCAGACATCTGCCAGCTGCTTCAGAGAGATCTGCAGCCACAGCTGATGCGCAGGACGTCTCTGTCGGTGGCAGTGAAGGTGACGGTGGCTCTCAACTTCTATGCCTCCGGCTCCTTCCAATCCGCTACTGGGGACATCGCTAACATCTCCCAGTTCGCCGTGCATTGCTGCATCCGCCAGGTGACCGAAGCCCTTTTCAGAAGGAGACATCAATTCATCTCCTTCCCCATGACCCTGGACAAGCAGCAGCAGCGTGCAGTGGGGTTTGCAAGAATAGCGGGCTTCCCCATGGTGCAGGGCGCCATTGACTGCACGCATGTGGCTTTGCGGGCACCTCTTGAGCATGCCGAGGAGTACCGCAACCGGAAGGGCTACCATTCCCTCAATGTACAGCTGGTGTGTGACCACAGGCAGCGCATCCTAGCTGTCAATGCCCGCTTTCCAGGCAGCAGCCACGATGCCTTTATCCTGCGACAGACAACTGTGGCTGACATGTTCCAGGCACAGCCTCCCCCAAGAGGATGGCTTATCGGGGACAAAGGCTATCCTTTGTGTACCTGGCTCATGACCCCGCTCCGCGCGCCCACGACCCCTGCTGAAGAGGCATACAACGAGAGCCATCAAGCGACGAGGAACCTCATAGAACAAACAATCGGCGTGCTCAAGCAACGGTTCCGCTGTCTCGATCGCTCCGGGGGAGCCCTCCAGTATTCGCAGGATCGAGTCTCCCAATTCGTCGTCGTTTGCTGCATGCTGCACAACCTGGCTATCCGCAGGACTCAGGCACTGCCACCTCACGTTGGACCACCACCTCAGGAGGAGGAGCAGGAGGAGCATGAGGACGACAAGGATGAGGAGTACCAGCCCAGGAGGGACGCACAAGGTCCAAGGGCCGCCCGTCGGCGGCTTATTGAACGTCACTTCTAGGCCCCCTGTCAGGGAATGGCTTGTGCCAATGAAAGAACATGATTGCAGCCGCTCCGCAAGCCCTCAGCCGGTTAAGGCAACAAACACTTCAAAGATCAAACATGGACAATGTGAATAAATAAAATGCTTTATTGTACAAACTCTGGGCCCTTCCCACATGAAAACCAAAAATAGACAAAACCCCCAAAAAACACTCAAACACATTACTCGCTCCCACAACCTGGAGAGGATTAACAAAATAGGGCAACTAAAATGGCCGTCATTCTCGGCCTTCGTCAAAAACAAACATCACATCACCGGCCTTCAAAAAACAAACATCCAATTCTCGGCCTCAAGAAACAAACACAAATGGCCACACATTCGACTATTTGGCCCGCTAGGGCGATGCCTTGGCCATCTTTGGGTGGCCCCTGCCCGCCCTGCTGCTCTGCCTCAAAGTAAAGCCATTGGCTGCTGCAAGGCTGGGGGCAGGCTCCTGAGGGGCACATGTCGTGATGGCAGATGCCCTTGGGGGTCGGCCTAGTCGAGGTCTGGCCGTCGAGCGGGCGGCTGTTGATTGCTGCAGCTGTGGCTGGCCAGCATCAGTCGCTGCAGCAGCTCCTGGCAGCTCCACTGGGGGAGTGGCAGTGGCGGCTGGAGGAATGGCAGCAAGCTGGCGGATGGCAGGCGCTCGCTGGTCGCCTGAGACACTGGCACTCGCCCGGGCCAGCACTGCAGCATGCGCACCAATCTGCCGAGGGACAGACCGCTGTGCTGCTGCAGTGCGCCGGGTGCCCTGGCGATGCCTGGCTGACACAGCGAGTGTGGCAGCAGTGAGTGCCCGTGTTGACCTGTTCACTGACCGCATCAGAGCAGCCAGTGACTGGACGGCACCACTGATCACCTGGCCAGTCGCTGACAGATCTGCCCGGTATTCCGCCCGACTGGTGGCCTCTAAGGGCCCGAACTCGGCCACACTCCGAGAGAGGGAATCGATGGACTCAGGCAACCGTGCCACTGCCGCCATGAGCTCTGTGTGCCGGCGCTCCGAGTCCGCGGACAAGTCTTCGAGGCGTTCCATCTCCTCGGCGAAGAGCATCTCCTGACTGGAGGCCGGACTCTCCCTCTGGGGAGAAGGCCGCCGAGCTGGCCGACCCTTCCTGCGTTGCTGGAGGCCGCTGGGCCCAGCAATTGGACTCCCCTCTGATGCATCCCCCCTCTGGGGAGAAGGCCGCCGAGCTTCCACCCCCCTCCCGCCTTTCTGCAGCACGCAGGTCCCAGGAGCTCCCCTCCCCTTCGACACTTCCGCCACGCTGCCCTCCAGGGAAGACGTGTCCCCTACATTGGCCTGGGTGGCCGTGGCTGAGGGTTCCCCTGATGGGCCGCCTTCCTCTTGCTCCTCCTCCTGCTCCTCCTCGGAGGGTCTGTCACTGGCAAGTTGAGGGACCTCCTCTTGACCATCTGAAAGCAGGAAGGCACAAGAGTAGCTTCAGAGTGAGGAGAGGGCGTCAGTGCGGGATGCATGAGTGGTGGCATTCAGCGCATTGGTCGGACAGTGGCAAAGGATGTAGATCTGATGCGCAAGTGGGACGAGAGAGGTGCAAAAGGTGATGTCCTTACCATTGCTGCCCAGAACAGGGTCGGCATCTCCACATGCAACGGGCCCAATCACCCGGCCACCCATGAGGCGCTCCACGCGATGTTGCAGGTCGGTGAGTGGCTGGATATGGGGTCGGCCTCCCCCGGTTGCAGTCCGGCTCTTGCGATTACTCGCCAGCTTGGCCTGCAAGAGACAGGACGGCCTCTAAGTACAGTGTGTCGCCGTGATCTTGTGTGCACTGCCTCCCATGGTGGAATAGCCTGGCCAGTGTGTCGCCATGATCTGGTGTGCAATGCCTCCCATGGTGGAATAGCCTGGCCAGTGTGTCGCCATGATCTGGTGTGCACTGCCTCCCATGGTGGAATAGCCTGGCCAGTGTGTCGCCATGATCTGGTGTGCAATGCCTCCCATGGTGGAATAGCTTGGCCAGTGTGTTAAGTGCAGAATGTGCAATTGATGCTCATGCCTGTCCCATAGCTGCTGGATGAAGGCTGGCCATTAGAGCTTTCAGGTCCCTTTGCCCATAATGTGAGGTGCACATGCAAGGATGAAGAGGTCATTGGAAAGGGTACTCACCCTGACAATGCGTGTGAGGTCATTTAACTTTTTGCGGCATTGGGCACCGGTCCTGGGGACGTCGCTGTTGGCTGACAGCTTGCTGGCGACAAGCCTCCAGGCTCTCCTGTAGATGCGGACCGTCGCCTTCTTGCCATTGTCCGGGTACAAAACATGGCGCCTCTTCTCCACAGCAGCAAGCAGCACACTCAGATCACGCTCTGAGAAGCGCTGCGCACGTTCACGGGCCTTCTCCATGTCTTCAGGCGCTATTTGGGTCCAGCAGCAGTGTTCAGGCCTAGCTGGAGGGCTCCACTATCCAGGGCGTGGCAGCAGACACAGTCGACCCTTCCCCCTTAAGAGCTGGCCGGCGCCAGGGTGTCTGCTGTCAATCACGAGATGGCCGCACCTGCGCTGCGCCCGGCCTCGGCGCTATCGATCACCACCTCCGGCTTAGCGCCCAAAGAGAGGCATCCAGCAGCAGTTTTAGCGCTCGCCCGAACTAGTAGGGCGAAGCTAATGAATATCGGAGAAGTGGCATAGATTTGGCGGCGGCCGCAAACTTTAGCGGACGCCCCACTTTAGCGCCCCAAAAGTGGCGTCAATGAATTTCTAGGCCCAATTACTTTTCACCCAGCATATCCTCTCCCTATCTGATAACCGCTGAGGTCTGGGAGCCATACCGTTTACATGTCCACGGACCTCAGCATTTTCCAAAAGCGTTTCCACACTATAGGCTACTTTCTTATACAGTCCCATCTGTTCTGACATTCCAAAACATTGGTTAGCGATTTGAAAATACTATGACCCAAAGCTACATTATTATGTTCAACTTTCACCCAGTTATAGTGCGCTCAGTGTCATCCCAAAACACGAGCAAAACTCCATCAAGTTCTGCAGTTACCCTGATTAACTTGTTCCACCCTGGTTTCCTGCATTCACCCAAAATTATTATCCAACAACATTTAAGAGAGTTACTAATAAATCCAATGGGGAATTCAGGAGAAACCTCTTTACCCAGAGAGTGGTGAGAATGTGGAACTCGCTACCACAGGGAGTGGTTGAGGCGAATATAGTGTAGATACATTTAAGGGGAATCTGGATAAACACATGAGGGAGAAAGGAATAGAAAGATATGCTGATGGGACGAGATGAAGAGGGGTGGGAGGAGGCTTGTGTGGAGCAGAAACACCGGGATAGACCAGATGGGCCGAATGGCCTGTTTCTGTGCTGTACTTACTATGTAATAAAAACTATGTAATAAGACATACATATAAAGTGTCAGACGTGGCAGACATTTTCAGTTTCGGCTTCAGATCCCCAGTGCCTGCAGTTTTATGTCTGTCTCCAGCCTGACACCATTACAACTGAGATAAAAAGCAAAATACTGCGCATGCTGGGAGATTCGAAATCAAATCGTAAAATGCTGGAAACACGCAGCAGGTCAGGCAGCCTCTGTGGAGAGAGGGACATAGGGTTAACAAAGGGTCACACAGACCTGAACCACTAACCCCACCTTCCTCTCTCCACAGAAGCTGCCTGGCCTGCAATTGTGTTCCCGGAATGTTCTGATTCTATTACAGTCGAATGAATCCTTTCCTGCTCTGCTTTTTGTGAAGTGCTCTTGTTCTGACTCTCACTTTCTGGGACTACATTGCTAAAAGGCTGCTTAATTTATCAGTTGTAGACCCTTAGACATTAATCTCTTCTTTTTCTCTTTCCGGATGCTGCCTGAAATGTTGTGTGCGCTCAGCATTTTCTGTTTTTATTTCGGTTTCCGGCATTTGCAGTTTAAAAAAATAAAATAATTGAATGCAGCTCTGAAAGGCACAGAACTCATTACTAAGTCCTACCTGTGAGTTGTCCTGCTGTGTTATGGCAAACTAGAGTGCGGACACTTGCCTTAAACAAGGTCAGGTCATGATCCATTGTTGGTGACAGAAATGGGAGACACATTGGAAAGAAAAATTTGTATTTCTACAGCGCCTTTCACAACCACCGGACGTCCCAAAGCGCTTTACAGCCAATGAAGTTCTTTTGAAGTGTAGTCACTGTTGTAATGTAGGAAACGCAGCAGCCAATTTGCACACAGCAAGATCCCACAAACAGCAATGTGATAATGACCAGATAATCCATTATTTTAGTGATGTTAACATAGAAACATAGAAGATAGGAGCAGGAGTAGGCCATTCGGCCCCTTGGGCCTGCTCCGCCATTCAATGCGATCATGGCTGATCATCCAAGTTCAGTACCCGGTCCCTGCTTTCTCCCCATACCCCTTGATCCCTTTAGCCTTAAGAAATATATCCAACTCCTTCTTGAATATATTTAATGAATTGGCCTCTACTGCCTTCTGTGGTAGAGAATTCCACAGGTTCACCACTCTCTGGGTGAAGAAATTCCTCCTCATTTCTGTCCTAAAAGGCCTACCCCTTATCCTTAGACTGTGACCCCTGGTTCTGGATTCCCTGACCATCGGGAACATCCTCCCTGCATCTAGTCTGTCCAGTCCTGCCAGAATTTTATAAGTTTCAATGAGATCCCCTCTCATTCTTCGAAACTCCAGCGAGTACAAGCCCAATCGACCCAATCTCTCCTCATACGTCATTCCTGCCATCCCAGGTATCAGCCTGGTGCATCGTCGCTGAACTCCTTCCATGGCAAGAATATCCTTCCTCAGATAAGGCGACCAAAACTGCACACAATACTCAAGATGTGGTCTCACCAAGGCCCCGTCCAACTGCAGCAAGACATCCTTGTTCCTGTACTCAAACCCTCTCGCTATGGAGGCCAACATACCATTTGCCTTCTTAACCGCCTGCTGCACCTGCATGCTTACCTTCAGCGACTGGTGCACAAGGACACCCATGTCTCGTTGCACTTCCCCTTCTCCCAATCTATTGCCATTCAGATAATAATCTGCCTTCCTGTTTTTGACACCAAAGTGGATAACCTCACATTTAGCCACATTATATTGCATCTGCCATGCTTCTGCCCAATCACCCAACCTGTCCAAATCATCCTGTAGTTTCTTGGCATCCTCCTCACAGCACACACGCCCACCCAGCTTTGTGTCGTCTGCAAATTTGGAGATATTATAATGTTGATTGAGGGATAAATATTGGCCCCAGGACACCAGGGAGAACTCCCCTGCTCTTCTTCAAAATAGTGCCGTGGGATCTTTTACGTCCACCTGAGAGAGCAGACGGGGCCTCGGTTCAATGTCTCATCTGAAATATGGTACCTCCGAGAGTGCAGCACTCCCTCAGAACTGCCCCTCTGACAGTGCAGCGCTCCCTCAGCACTGTCCCTCTGACAGTGCAGCGCTCCCTCAGTACTGCCTCTCCGACAATATGACGCCCCCTCAGTACTGCCCCTCCGACAGTGCAGCACTCCCTCAGCACTGTCCCTCCGACAGTGCAGCACTCCCTCAGAACTGCCCCTCCGACAGTGCAGCGCTCCCTCAGCACTGTCCCTCTGACAGTACAGCGCTCCCTCAGTACAGCCTCTCCAACAGTATGACACTCCCTCAGTACTGCCCCTCCGACAGTGCAGTACTCCCTCAGAACTGCCCCTCTGACAGTGCAGCACTCCCTCAGAACTGTCCCTCCGACAGTGCAGCACTCCCTCAGAACTGTCCCCCCGACAGTGCAGCACTCCCTCAGTACTGCCTCTCCAACAGTACGACGCTCCCTCAGTACTGCCCCTCCGACAGTGCAGCGCTCCCTCAGTACTGCCCCTCTGACAGTGCAGCGCCCCCTCAGTACTGCCCCTCCGACAGTGCAGCACTCCCTCAGTACTGCCCCTCCGACAGTGTGGCTCTCCCTCAGTACTGCACTGGAGTGTCAGTGTAGATTTTTGTGTTCAAGTCTCTGGAGTGGGACTTGAACCCACAACCTTCAGAGGAGAGGGTGCTACCCACTGAGCCATTGGTTGACACAAGCCAAGCTATAATATCTTGCACAAGGGTCAGCTGTGGCTCAGTGGACAGCACTCTCTCCTCTGAGTCAGAAGGTTGTGGTTTCAAGCCCCACTCCAAAGACTTGAGTACATAATCCAGGCTGACACTCCAGTGTACTACTGAGGGAGCGCCGCAATGTCGGAGGGGCAGTACTGAGGGAGAGCTGCACTGTCAGAGGGGCAGTACTGAGGGAGCACTGCACTGTCGGAGGGACAGTACTGAGGGAGCACTGCACTGTCGGAGGGACAGTACTGAAGGAGTACTGCACTGTCGGAGGGACAGTACTGAGGGAGCACTGCACTGTCGGAGGGACAGTACTGAAGGAGCGCTGCACTGTCGGAGGGACAGTACTGAGGGAGCACTGCACTGTCAGAGGGACAGTACTGAGGGAGAGCTGCACTGTCGGAGGGGCAGTACTGAGGGAGAGCTGCACTGTCGGAGGGACAGTACTGAGGGAGCACTGCACTGTCGGAAGGACAGTACTGAAGGAGTGCCGCACTGTCGGAGTGCAGTACTGAGGGAGAGTTGCATTGTCGGAGGGGCAGTACTGAGGGAGAGCTGCACTGTCAGAGGGGCAGTACTGAGGGAGCACTGCACTGTCGGAGTGCAGTACTGAGGGAGAGCTGCACTGTCGAAGAGGCAGTACTGAGGGAGAGCTGCACTGTCGGAGGGGCAGTACTGAGGGAGTGCTGCACTGTCGGAGGTGCCGTCTTTCAGATGTTTGCCCTCTCCGGTGAATGTAAAAGAGCTCATGGCAGTTTTTGGAGTTTGCCCTGGTGTCCTGGCCAATATTTATCACTCAACCAAAATAAAACAGATTATCTGGTCATTTATCTCATTGCTGTTTGTGGGACCTTGCTGTGCACAATTTGGCTGTCACGTTTCCTACATTATCAATAACCAGGGGCGTAGATTTAAGGTAATTGGGAGAAGGATTAGAGGGGAGTTGAGGAGATTTTTTCACCCAGAGGGTGGTGGGGGTCTGGAACTCACTGCCTGAAAGGGTGGTAGAGGCAGAAACCCTCATCACAGTTAAAAAGTACTTGGATGTGCACTTGAAGTGCCGTAACCTACAGGGCTACGGACCGAGAGCTGGAAAGTGGGATTAGGCTGGAGAGCTCTTTCTCGGCCGGCACGGACACGATGGGCCGAATGGCCTCCTGTGCGGTAAATTTCTATGATTATATCTTTGGAAGTCTTTCTTTTTTACAATATAATTTCTTTGTAGTTTCTTCAAAGTATTCCAAATAGAAGGCTCATCAGCTGATAGGACATCCGTTTGTTCACCTGCATTGATCTTCCCAGTTGGGAATGTAGGGCAACGCAAGAGGCAATGAATTTGTTTAATTTTTGTCAAAAGGAAAAGTGGATCAGAAAATGCAACACACACACAAAAATAAAGCAACTCTCCTCCCTCCAGGGGCAGCTTTGACGATCAGAGTCTCCCAGCTGGGGAGAACTGCGAATCTATATTCGAATCACAAGGCACAATCCTTGGAATAGCAAGCTCCTCGGAAATGTGAAGTATGGTGAAAGTTCAGGTAAAAAGGGAATATTGAGGTGGCTCAAGTCCTTTTAAATTCAAGAGTATTTGTAAATTGAACCTGTAGCGGTTTGCGATGTTTGCCACAGGTGTGCTGCGCCCAGCGATTATCTACACAGCCCTGCTGTGTTACGACCCTGTCGAGCAAGAGCCAAATAAAACCGCACAACAGAAAATATTGCAAATCGATTTAGTGATCTCAAAAAAAATTCAACCAAACTAAAAAAGACTTGCATTTCTATAGCGCCTTTCATGACCACCGGGCATCTCAAAGCGTTTTACAGCCAATGAAGTACTTTTTGAAGTGTAGTCACTGTTGTAATGTAGGAAAATGCAGCAGCCAATTTGTGCACAGCAAGCTCCCACAAACAGCAATGTGATAATGACCAGATAACCAGGGAGAAGCAGGCCCCGGGACGTCGGTACCACGGCGGCTGAAGATTGTCGGGCAGGAGTGCGGGAAAGGCGGAGCGAGGCGAGAGCGGACCCTATTGTGATGGCGCCGATGGAGATGGCTGCCGTCCTTGCGGGCTCCGTGCGTACCAGGCAGCTAAGTGTCCTTTGCTGCTTGGTGCACTCGGCTTGTTAAGAAAAAAGCATTTCACTGACTGGATTTCACTTGTTGTATTTGGTTATGTGACAAATAAAATTGAAATTGAAATTGAAAAAATTAGTGATGTTGATTGAGGGATAAATATTGGCCCCAGGACACCAGGGAGAACTCCCCTGCTCTTCTTCAAAATAGTGGCCGTGGGATATTTTACGTCCACCTGAGACGGGGTCTCGGTTTAAAATCTCATCTGAATGACAGCCCCTCTGACAGTGCAGCACTCCCTCAGTACTGCCCCTCCGACAGTGCAGCACTCCCTCAGTACTGCCCCTCCGACAGTGCGGTGCTCCCTCAGTACTGCCCCTCCAACAGTGCGGCGCTCCCTCAGTACTGCCCCTCCGACAGTGCAGCACTCCCTCAGTACTGCCCCTCCGACAGTGTGGCGCTCCCTCAGTACTGCCCCTCCGACAGTGTGGCACTCCCTCAGTACTGCCCCTCCGACAGTGCGGCGCTCCCTCAGTACTGCCCCTCCGACAGTGCAGCGCTCCCTCAGTACTGCCCCTCCGACAGTGCGGCGCTCCCTCAGTACCGCCCCTCCGACAGTGCAGCACTCCCTCAGTACTGCCCCTCCGACAGTGCGGCGCTCCCTCAGTACTGCCCCTCCGACAGTGCAGCGCTCCCTCAGTACTGCCCCTCCGACAGTGCAGCACTCCCTCAGTACTGCCCCCCGACAGTGAAGCGCTCCCTCAGTACTGCTCCTCTGACAGTGCAGCTCTCCCTCAGTACTGCCCCTCCGACAGTGCAGCACTCCCTCAGTACTGCCCCTCCGACAGTGCAGCGCTCCCTCAGTACTGCCCCTCCGACCGTGCAGCACTCCCTCAGTACTGCCCCTCCGACAGTGCAGCACTCCCTCAGTACTGCCCCTCCGACAGTGCAGCACTCCCTCAGTACTACCCCTCCGACAGTGCAGCACTCCCTCAGTACTGCCCCTCCAACAGTGCAGCACTCCCTCAGTACTGCCCCTCCGACAATGTAGCACTCCCTCAGTACTACCCCTCCGACAGTGCAGCGCTCCCTCAGTACTGCCCCTCCAACAGTGCGGCGCTCCCTCAGTACTGCCCCTCCGACAGTGCAGCGCTCCCTCTGTACTGCCCCTCTGACAGTGCGGCGCTCCCTCAGTACTGCCCCTCTGACAGTGCGGCGCTCCCTCAGTACTGCCCCTCCGACAGTGCAGCGCTCCCTCTGTACTGCCCCTCTGACAGTGCAGCACTCCCTCAGTACTGCCCCCCGACAGTGAAGCGCTCCCTCAGTACTGCACTGGGAGTGTCAGCCTGGATTACGTGCTCCAATCTCTGTGTGGGGCTTGAACCCACGACCTTCTGACTCAGAGGCGAGAGTGCTGCCCACTGAGTCACAGCTGACACTGAAGTTATTGCATAGTGGGAATTCACGGATAGAGCGGTGTTGTCCGATACGTTAGCCACGAGCCACATGTGGCAAATTGGGAATCCAGATGTGACTAATTGCATATCTGATTAGTAAATTTAAAAAATGAGTGATCGACACTGCCGCTGGTCATGTGATCTCAATACTTGTATACGCACGGTGTGTGTGACATGAATCAGTCATTCATGAAAGAAAGACTTATGAAATAATATTGAGCAGCCTACTGTCCAGGGAGAGTATAAATACTCGGGCACGGGCCCAGCTTGTGCAGGACATTCTTTAACAGGAACTAGTGAAGGACACAACCAGACCTCCATGTTGTTAAACAGTTGATTAAAGCTTTATTTAACGCTTAGACCAAGGGCCTAGTAGTTTTCTTACATCAGCGTGCGTGTGAACTTTAACCTTTTTATTGTTTGTTGGTAAAATGGGGAGACGGAAAGCAGAGTGTGCGAGTGTTTATTAATCGTTGTGAGTGCTTTACTTCCCTGGTTACTGAACAGTGGGAGATGTTTGTTCAGTAAATGTTCAGCAAATGTCTCTCCACCCCTCCACGGTCTCTAAATTGTCAGACTGCTTGTCCGACATCCAGTTCTGGATGAGCAGAAATTTTCTCCAATTAAATATTGGGAAGATCGAAGCCATTGTTTTCGGTCCCCGCCACAAACTCCGTTCCCGAGCCACTGACTCCATCCCTCTCCCGAACATCTGTCTGAGGCTGAACCACACTGTTCGCAACCTTGGTGTCCGATTTGACCCTGAAATGAGCTTCCGACCACATATCCGCAGCATAACTAAGACCACCTACTTCCACCTCCATGACATCGCCTGTCTCCGCCCTTGCCTCAGCTTATCCGCTGCTGAAACCCTCATCCATGCCTTTGTTACCTCTAGACTTAACTATTCCAACACACTCCTGGTTGGCCTCCCACATTCTACCCTACATAAACTTGAGGTCATCCAAAACTCGGCTGTCCATGTCCTAACTCGCACCAAGTCCCGTTCACCCATCACCCCTGTGTTCGCTGACCTACATTGGCTCCCGGTTAAGCAGCGCCTTGATTTCAAAATTCTCATCCTTGTTTTCAAATCCCTCCCTATCTCTGTAATCTCCTTCAGCCCCACAACCCCCCGAGATCTCTGCACTCCTCTAATTCTGCCCTCTTGAGCATCCCTGATTATAATCGCTCCACAATCGGTGGCCGTGCCTTCTGTTGCCTGGGCCCTAAGCTCTGGAATTCCCTCCCTAAACCGTTCCGCCTCGCTACCTCTCTCTCCTCCTTTAAGACGCTCCTTAAAACCTACTCCCTTGACCAAGCTTTTGGTCACCTGCCCTAAATTCCCTTTATGTGGCTCGGTGTCAAATTTTTTGTCTTAAAATACTCCTGTGAAGCGCCTTGGGACGTTTTACTACGTTAAAGGCGCTATATAAATACAAGTTGTTGTTGATATTATTGTTGTCCACGTGTGAAGTACATTTACCTGGATTGTGCGCGAGGTGTTTTCTACTAAAGTCTGTGCACGGGGTTAAAACGGTGTCACCACAGCCCCACCTGTGGGTAGTCAGCGGTTTCTAGTGGATGACACGGATGTAGGGGTCTGTGCACTTGACTTACAGTCGTTCAATTTACCTCCGTATTTGTATTGGGATCATTGCGTAGTGATTGAATGATTTTTCACTTTCAACTGATTTTCACAGGTTACAGAAAAATAACTTTCTTATATTTTTTGTCATAGCAGATTTCACGAATATAAATATGTCAGTGAAGTGCATCACGCTATCAGATAAAACACTGCCTGTGTTAGATAACCGAACAAGCTCAGACCTTTCACTAACCTCAGTTTCAGAAACATTACCTTCGCAGTTAATCTCCATTTTTATTATTGACTTTGAGGGAGAAATTACAGGAGTAATAAGTCTTGGAGGTATTAATCGAAAGTAACATTATCAAGCTGGTCAGGGGCGATTTTAACCCGACTCACTCAGCAGAAACCTGGCGGGCGGGCGGGCAGTTAAAATCGCCCGGGCTCTCACCTGTCCGAAAGCCACCACGATTGCAACGTCTGCAATTTTAACCCGCTCTCCTGAGCAGGCAGCGAGGACAGACGCCCGAAGCCAACAGAGTCCTTCTTTACATATGCATGTTGCGGCCCGACGACATCATTGAGACCCGACTGTAATTGTAACTCAGGCCTGAGCGGGGATTCCGCCCGCAGTTCAAATCGGGGCCAATTAATTGTTTCTCCCTTAAACGAAAAGCAAAATACTGCGGATGCTGGAAATCTCCAGCAGAAACAGAAAAAGACTGGAAATGCTCAGCAGGTCAAGGAGCAACTAATGGAGAGAGAACCACAGGTCAGTGTTTCAGAGTTCTGAAGAAAGGGTCAGGACCTGAAACCATCTCTATTTTCCTCTCAGCAGATGTTGCCCGACCCACTGAATGTTTCCAGTGGGGCCTTTTTGTTCCCATTTTGTTTCATCTTTTTCTCACTGTTTTAATAGTGTTGAATCCTCAGTTTGTGTATTTCACTCTAGGGTTGCTAAGGGGCAATGGTGAAGGATTTCGCGCTCACACCGCAATGGGCCGATTCTCCATGGTGTGTTTACCCAGACAGACACAGGACTCAAATAAGGTTGGTTACGACTATTTCAATTTTCTTCTGAACTTTTGTTTCGATGCTTGCCCTTTCCCTTGTAGAGATGACTTAGATACCAGCCGTAATGTACTGAGCATCATTGTTAATGCTTTCCTCAGTTAGTGTCTAGTAGATGACTGCAGTAATAAAATAAGCTGTCAGTTCTGTGCCTTGAGTTTGAGACATCTACCGTTAAAATAGGGGAAAACCTATCACTACTAACTGAGGTTATTTATTTTATATACTAGCATGGATTGAGGATTGGTTAACGGACAGAAAACAGAGAGTAGGAATAAACGGGTCATTTTCGGGTTGGCAGGCTGTAACTAGTGGGGTACCGCAAGGATCAGTGCTTGGGCCTCAGCTATTCACAATCTACATCAATGATTTGGATGAGGGGACCAAATGTAATATATCCAAGTTTGCTGATGATACAAAGCTGGGTGGGAATGCAAGTTGTGAGGAGGATGCAAGGAGGCTTCAAGGGGATTTAGACAGGTTAAGTGAGTGGGCAAGAACATGGCAAATGGAATATAATGTGGAGAAATGTGAAGTTATCCACTTTGGTAGGAAAAATAGAAAAGCAGAGTATTTTTTAAATGGTGAGAGATTGGGAAGTGTTGGTGATCAGAAGGACCTGGGTGTCCTTGTACACAAATCACTGACAGTTAACATGCAGGTACAGCAAGCAATTAGGAAAGCAAATTGTATGTTGGCCTTTATTACAAGAGGATTTGCGTATAAGAGTAAAGATGTCTTACTGCAATTATATAGGGCCCTGGTGAGACCACACCTGGAGTATTGTGTACAGCTTTGGTCTCCTTGCTTAAGGAAGGATATACTTGCCAAAGAGGGAGTGCAACGAATGTTCACCAGACTGGTTCCTGGGATGGTGGGATTGTCCTATGAGGAGAGATTGAGTAGACTAGGCCTATATTCTCTAGAGTTTAGAAGAATGAGAGGTGATCTCATTGAAACATACAAAATTCTTACAGGGCTTGACAGGGTAGATGCAGGGAGGATGATTCCCCTGGCTGGGGAGTCTAGAACCAGGGGTCACAGTCTCAGAATAAGGAGTCGGCCATTTAGGACTGAGATGAGGAGGAATTTCTTCACTCAGAGGGTGGTGAATCTTTGGAATTCTCTACCCCAGAGGGCTGTGGAGGCTCAGTCGTTGAGTATCTTCAAGACAGATATCGATAGATTTTTGGATATTAAGGGAATCAAGGGATATGGGGATAGTGCAGGAAAGTGGAGATGAGGTAGAAGATGAGCCATGATCTTATTGAATGGCGGAGCAGCCTCGAGGAGCCGAATGGCCGACTCCTGCTCCTATTTCTTATGTTCTTATTCTTATTAATTCTGGAGATGTGGGCATCACTGGCAAGGCCATCCCTAGCTGCCCTGAGTTTGATACAACACAGGGGTTTGCGGAACCTCTGCAGAGGGTCAACCACGTTGGTGTGGGACTGGAGTCACATGTAGGCCCAGACCGGGTAAGGGCGGCGGGTTTCCTTCCCTGAAGGACATCAGTGAACCAGTTGGGTTTTTAAGACAATCCGATAGCTTCACGGGGGGGGGGGGGGGGGTGGAATTTAAACCCAAAATAAAGGTGGGTTGGAGTCGGGTGGGAGATTAAAAAGTTAAAAACTGAATCCCGCCCCAACCCGCCCACTTCCAGTTTTACGGAGGCAGCACGGGAGGAGGGCAGCCAATCAGCTCCCAGGAGGCGGGTCACCCATTTAAATATTATAATGAGGCTCCATGCCTCGTGCTGATTCACCATTGCAAATTTAACTCTGGCTGGTCGGGTTTCCCGGGTTAAAAGCAGGCCAGAACTGTTGGATCCAGGAGGTAAGTGCCTTTGCCCTCCCTTCTGACCCTTCTCCCGGAGTTCCCGACCACTTTCCAACCCCCCACCCTTCGCCTCCATGCTGGCCCTGGTCACTTTTACTGATGACAGCATTTTATTTCCAGATTTTTTTAACGGAATTCAAATTCTCAAACTGCCACGCTGCGATTTCAGCTCACGTTCTAACTGGATTATTCCCCTTCACGCGGCACCTTCCCATGCAAGCGCAGGAGATGCAACACATGCCATAGAAACATAGAAGATAGGAGCAGGAGTAGGCCATTCGGCCCCTCGAGCCTGCTCCGCCATTCAATGCGATCATGGCTGATCATCCAAACTCAGTACCCTGTCCCTGCCTTCTCCCCATATCCCTTGATCCCCTTAGCCTTAAGAAATATATCTAACTCCTTCTTGAATATATTTAATGAATTGCCCTTTTACCTCCACCCTTCCCACTGTCCAGGGCCCCAAACACCCCTTCCAGGTGAAACAGCGATTTACTTGTACTTCCTGCAATCTAGTATACTGTATTCGCTGCTCACGATGCCGTCTCCTCTACATTGGGGAGACCAAACGCAGATTGGGCGACTGCTTTGCGGAACACCTCCGTTCAGTCCGTAAGGGTGACCCCGAGCTTCCGGTCGCCTGTCACTTTAATTCTCCGCCTCACTCCCACTCTGACCTCTCCGTCCTCGGCCTCTTACACTGTTCCAATGAAGCTCAACGTAAGCTCGAGGAACAGCACCTCATCTTTCGGTTAGGCACTTTACAGCCTTCTGGACTCAACATTGAGTTCAACAATTTCAGACCATAACCTCTGCCCCCATTTTTCAGGCTGTTGATGATTCTGCCATCCCCATTTGCAACATTCAATCTCTCCTGCCTCCCACCCTAGCACAGAATATTCCTTCAGCTCTGTTGTGTATGTACCTTTAAGAGAATAACTGGTCTCAGACTGCAGTACCGGCAGTGACCACCCCTGTATAAAAGGCGCTAGGGAGCCTCTGTTGTTTTCAGTTTCACTATTGACTTCCATCAGTAAAGACGTGTTTTGTTCAACTCCTGCTGTCCGTGTCTCAATCATTCACGGACGTAATAAGCTCCTTCCTCCCCTCCCCTCACCCTCTCCCTACCTCTGCACCTGCTTAATATCTGTTACATCTCTAACTTTTTCCAGTTCTGATGAAGGGTCCCAGACCTGAAACGTTAACTCTGTTTCTCTCTCCACGGATGCTGCTTGGCCTGCTGAGTGCTTCCAGCATTTTCTGTTGTTATTTCAGATTTCCAGCTTCTGCAGTATTTTGCTATTGCATTATTTCAAAATTGTCGGTAATGTTGTGTTAAATGCCCTGTATATTGTGGGCAGAAACAGCTGTGCTTACTCACTAGTTCACATCTCATTAAGGTGCCCTGAAAGCCAGAATAAGTAAATAGGACCTGGTTAATGTCTAATATAGGCATAGAGTACAAAAGCAAGGAAATTATAGGATGAAACTTTATAAAACACTTGTTCGGCCTGAACTGGAGTATTGTGTCCAATTCTGGGCACCGCACTTTAGGAAGGATGTGAAGACCTTAGAGAGGGTGCGGAAAACATTTATAAGAATATTTCCAGGGATGAGGGACTTCAGTTACGTGGATAGACTGGAGAAGCTGGGGCTGTTCTCCTTGGAGGAGAAGATTGAGAGGAGATTTGATAGAGGTGTTCAAAATCATGAGGGGTCTGGACAGAGTAGATAGAGGGAACTGTTCCCATTGGCAGAAGGGTCGAGAACCAGAGGACACAGATTTAAGGTGATTGGCAGAAGAACCAAAGACAACATGAGGAAAAACTTTTTTACGCAGCGAGTGGTTATGATCTGGAATGCACTGCCTGAAAGGGTGGTGGAGGTAGATTCAATCGTGGCTTTCAAAATGGAGTTGGATAAGTATCTGAAGGAAAAGAATTTGCAGGGCTACGGGGAAAGGGTAGGGGAGCGGGACTAGCTGAAGTGCTCTGTCAGAGAGCCGGCACAGGCTCGACGGGCCAAATGGTCTCCTTCTGTGCTGTAAGCATTCTATGATTCTTCGATGATTCTAATGACCTATTGTGTACTTAAACCCTTCTAGTCCCCTGTCAGTGGTGTGTGTGGTTACGGTTTATGCGAAGCACCTACTGCAGTATAAACAAAGCTGCAGCTCGGAGTGAAGCTGGAAGCAACTGGACAGAAGGTCACGACACAGGAGGAGCATTCCTGTTGTACTGTAGCGTGCTGAAATAACGCTGCCCCGTTCCACCAACCATCGCGTGTAGCAGGCAAATCGCGTTCGCACGGTGTGTACCCGCTATAAGCGCCTAGGGATGTTTTAAGGGTGCTATATAAATGTAGCAAAAGCAAAGTAGTGGTTTGCTGGAAATCTGAACTCAAAACAGAAAACTGACCTCGGCCTCCTACATTGTTCCAACGAAGCTCAACGTAAGCTTGAGGAACAGCAGCTCATCTTTAGATGAGGCACTTTACAGCCTTCTGGACTCAACATAGAATTCAACAATTTCAGACCATAACCCCTGTCCCCATTTTTCAGGCTGTTTATGATTCTGCCAACCCCATTTGCAACATTTAATCTTTCCTGCCTCTTACCATCCTACCCTCGCAACATCGAGTTCAACAATTTCAAATCATAACCTCTGACCCCAGTTTTTCGGACAGCGGGTGCTGGTAATGATTCTGCTGTTGCCATTTACCCCTCCCCCAGACCCAGCTTTCATTTCTTTACTTGTCCCATTACCACCCCATTTTGCTTTGTACTATCATCCCTTTTGTCCTTCAATCTCTCCTGCCTTCCACCCTATCACAGGCCTTCCCTTTTGTTCTTTCCTCCCCTCCCCCCTTTTCCTGCCTCTGCACTTGCTTAAAAACCTGTTAACTCTCGAAGCTTTTCCAGTTCTGACGAAAGATCATCAACCTGAAACGTTAACTCTGCCTGACCTACCGAGCATTTCCCATATAAATGCAAGTAGCTGTAACTGACGGTATTATATATGTATGCAGATGTGTGAATATCTGTGTGTCTTCTTCTTCTTAGGCAGTCCCTCGGAACCGAGGATGACTTGCCTCCACATTAAAAATGGGTTCTCAGGTGACTGATGAGTCCAATGCGGGACCTACAGTCTCTGTCACAGGCGGGGCAGACGGTGGTTGAAGGGGCGGGTGGGTGGGGTGCTTGGGTTGACGTGCGCTCCTTGCGCTTGGCTTCCGCTTGCTCCCGGCGAAGAGACTCGAGGTGTTTGGCGCCTTCCCGGATGCTTCTCTTCCACTTTGTGCGGTCTTGGGCCAGGAATTCCCAGGTGTCGCTGGGAATGTTACTGTTAAGTCTGTGTGTTATAGTGATAATTACTACACAGACTACAAGAGTAAATTCAACAGGTCTTTACTGGTTGGAGGTCGGGACTATACTGAATACAATATTAATACACAGTGCTTATATACCGGTGTGGTCACCACCGGTATTACGTATACAGCAGCCAGAGAAAGTAGTACATCTCTTAAGGTGGAACAGGCTTAAGTTCTCTTAAGGTGGAACAGGTTACATACACCACAATCCTCCCTTTTTAGCTTAACAGTCATATCCCCATTTAACATAACATAATAACATATATACATATATAACTTCAGGTATAACAGTTCAAAGGTTCAGTCTCTCAGGAGGCTTTCTGATGCGGCTTGGATAACGCCTCTCAGTAGTCTCTGATTCTTGTTGTTGAGGTGCCTCCTCTATTTGGTTTCCAATGTATTGGGTGTCATCATCATCAAGTACATTCCCTGCCGAGGTAGATGCCTCAGGTTCATTAACGTCTTCCACAGTTGTCTCTGTCACAACCATGGGTTCGACCCTTGCTCTCGACTCTACCAGTTGATCCGCATGACGCCTTATCACATTATGACCAATATCTACTGTGTACATCAGAGGTCCTTGTCTGGCCCGAATTGTTCCGGACTGCCATTTTTCGTTTCCATAGCCCCTTGCCAACACTGGTTGTCCTACGTTGAAAGTTCGAGTGGTCTTGTTGTTAATATGCCGAAACTGTTTGTTTTCCACTTCCCTCCGCACATTTGGTTTTAACAAGTCCAACTTGGACCGCAACCTCCTGTTATAAAACATCATGGCAGGACTTTGGTTAGTCACTGCATGATCGGCGTTTCGATAGGACATCAGGAACTTGTCGACCTTGTGTTGCAGCGGAATCTGATCATCGTTCATGGCCTTAATTGCCTTTTTGAATGTCTGGACAAATCTTTCAGCCAACCCGTTTGTCGCCGGATGATATGGGGCAGAGGTATAATGTTTTACTCCATTCTTCTTTAAGAATTGTCGGAATTCTTCCGATACAAACTGTGGTCCATTGTCCGAACAGATCTGTTCTGGCAATCCGTTCCTTGCGAATATTATTCTTAACACCGCAATTGTCTTTTCTGAAGTAATGGTATTCATATTGATGACTTCTGGCCATTTGGAATGTGCGTCCACCACGATTAGGAACATGGAGTCCATGAATGGACCAGCAAAGTCAATGTGTACGCGTTGCCATGGGGCTGAAGGCCATTCCCATGGGTGTAGCGGTGCTATCGGAGGTGCATTTTGCACTTTTTGGCACCCAGCGCAGCTTTTCGTTAACTCCTCAATCTGTTGGTCAATACCCGGCCACCATACATAAGCCCTAGCAAGACTTTTCATTTTAACTCCCCCCAGATGACCTTCATGCAGTTCGTTTAAAACTCTTTCCCTTAACTTGGGAGGAATAATCACTCTTGTCCCGTACATCAAGGTACCATGGCAGACAGACAGCTGGTCTCGCCTTGCCGAAAATGCCGGTAACAGAGGATCACCCCGTGTTGGCCATCCTTTCACTGTCACCTCGTAGACTCTGGACAGTGTCGGGTCGTTCCTGGTTTCTCTTTCAATACTTGCATTGGTGACTGGTAAACACTCGATGATGGTCGAATGAAATAACTCAACAGGGTCAACTTTCATCGTGTCTTCTTCTTCAGGTAGTGGCAGGCGCCATGCTGTTTCGTAACTTTGAATTCTATTTGATATTGATGTGCCCCTAGGAAAAGAGACCATCTCTGGAGACGCTGCGCTGTCATCACCGAAACACCCTTCTTAGGGTTAAAAATGGATACCAACGGTTGATGGTCTGTCAGAAGTGTGAATTTTTGGCCCTGCAGGTAATGATTAAACTTCTTCACTCCCCATACAAGGCTAAGAGCCTTCCTATCGATCTGCGCATAGTTGCGCTCAGCGGAGGTCAATGATCTGGATGCAAACGCGACTGGCCTTTCCGTGCCATTTGGCAACTTGTGTGAGAGTACTGCCCCAATACCATATGGAGAAGCATCACAAGCCAACCGAATAGGCAGTGCCGGGTTGACGTGAGCCAACACTTCCTCTGAGGTGATCAATTCTTTGCTTTTGCGAAATGCCTTCTTACAGTTTTCGCCCCATTCCCATGGTACCCCTTTCTGTAAAAGAGCGTTTAACGGGTGCAGTACCGTGGATAGATTTGGCAGAAATTTATGGTAATAGTTAATTAATCCTAGAAACGACCTCAACTGAGAGACATTCTCCAGAGTGGGAGCCTTTACAACTGCCTCAATCTTGTCAGGAGACTTATGAAGCCCCTCCCGGTCAATGACATGGCCACAGTACGAGATCCGCTTCTGGAAGAACTCACATTTCTGCCGATTTACTCTAAGTCCATACTCTTTCAGTCTGTTGAGCACCAGTTCCAAGTTTGCGAGATGTTGTTCATCACCATCACCTGTGATCAGAATATCGTCCAGGTAACATTGTGTGCCTGGAATTCCCTGTAATACCTGCTCCATGGCCCTCTGCCAAATTGCTGGAGCCGATGCCACTCCAAAAACCAGCCTATTGTACCGGTACAACCCTCGATGCGTGTTGATCGTGAGGTATTGGCGTGACTCTTCCTCAACCTCCATCTGCAAGTACGCCTGCGCCAGGTCTATCTTGGTGAAGTGTTTCCCGCCAGACAATGAAGCGAAAATATCCTCAATCCGTGGAAGCGGATACTGCACCGTGTGAAGCACCGGATTAACGGTGATTTTGAAGTCTCCACAGATGCGAACCTTCCCTGGATCTCCTGGCTTGTTGCTCGCAGGACGTTTCATAACGGGAACAATGGGCATAGCCCACTCACTCCAATCTACCTTAGACAGTACACCTGAACATTCTCGTGCTTCCAATTCCGCTTCAACAGTAGGTCGTATTGCATAGGGTACCGGTCTGGCTTTAAAAAATTTTGGTTGTGCATGTTCATCAATCTTGATGTTTGCCGTAATTCCTCTCAGTGTTCCCAGTCCCTGCTGGAACACCTCTTTAGCATCATCCAATATTCTGGACAATCGTTTAGGTTTGACATCTGTTTCCCCGGAATCTACCGTTAGTGCCTTCAAGGAGTGCCAGTCCATATTCATTTTCCTAATCCACTCCCATCCTAGTAGTGGTGGACCTCCTTCAGGTAGCACATATAAGTCCATTACTTGGCTTTCTTCACCCTTGTGGACCACTTCTACCTCTATTTTTCCGATGGGGTACACTCTTTGCCCCGTGTATGTTTTCAATATAATCTCCGTATCCTGTAGGGGAATATGTTGGAATAACCTTCTGTAATCTTTCTTATTCATGACTGTCAATGCCGATCCAGTGTCCAATTCCATTTTTACTTGGACTCCTGCTATCTGAAGAGTGACCCAAATTGTCTGGAGATCTGCATCCTTACCAACGTTGTGTACTCTTAAGCTATCCAGTTCATTACTGCTAGCGTCTGAATCTGACTTCTGTTCGGTCAAACTGTTCTTTGTCACCTTGTGTACCTTTGCGTATTTTCCTTGCGGTGACTTTTTGTTGCTGGTCTTCTTTCCTGACCGGCATACTTTAGCTACGTGGCCAAGCCTGCCACACGTTCTGCATTCTTGGTTTTTAAACCAACACTGGTTCTGATCGTGCGTTGTCTTTCCACAACGATAACATTTGACAGAACTCAAACCCAATTTGTTTGTACCGAGTTCCGGTGACCGTAGCTGCATTACTGCCGTGCCTCTCGCTGCGGCTTCATGTGCTGCTGCCATAGTGACCGCCTTCTCAAGCGTCAGCTCATTCTCCTCGAGCAGTCGCTTTTGTGTATCCTGTTTAAATAAACCACACACAAATTTATCTCGTAGTGCCTCTGTCAGTCCCGTTCCAAACTGACAATATTTTGCTAGCTTACGTAATTCCATCAAATATTCAGCATTGCTTTCATTCTGCAGCTGCCTTCTGTCGTAAAATTTAAATCGTTCCGCTAGCATCAGCAGCGTGGGGTTTAGATGATTTTTCAGGACAGTAACAATCTCATCGAACGTCTTATCCGCCGGTTCATCTGGTGATAACAGGTGTTTCAATTGCCCGTATGTCTTCGCACCCATTAAATTTAATAATGTTAGTGCTTTATCTGCATCAGGAATTTTATTTGCCTTACAATAATTTTGTATGCGTTCTACATACATGGCCCAATCTTCGATGTCACTATCAAAGGTATTAATGTTCCCATGTTTAGGCACCGTTGCAATTTATTGTATTTTTATGTTATCCAAAGGTGGCGGCTTCCCGCTCTTGTCGTCGTCCTCCGCCCACAAAATGGCGGTTTTCCCGCGCTTGGCGGTCTTCAACCGTCCCCCGACGCTGTCTCCGCTTCACCGCGGCTCTCGCGCCTTCAGTTTCCCCAGACGCTGCGCCTTTTAGCCCGAATGCGGCCCTTATCTCCGGTCGCGATCGATGTCCCCGCGCTGCGCCTCTCGCTCGAAAGCGGCCTGGCCCTTATCTCCGGTCGTGATCGATCTCACTGCCCTTATTCCTCCGTCTTCCCAGCCCCGTCTGTACAGCCAACGCGGTTGACTTTCTGTCGTGTCGCTGCCCGGCTTACCCACCACCGAGGTAGAAAAGAAGAAAGCTGACAGTCGCTGATGGAGGCTTCGAGGTCAGGATGTCTTCTGCACTCCGGTTTCTCAATGCCTGCCGCTCGACGTGTCTTCCAGTAGGGTGATGAGGGTGGAAACCTCTCTTCGATGTCCTGTCTGTGGACGAAGCCGCCGTGGAAATAACTGCCGCAGGGTAAGAATCGGACTCGTCGCCACTGTTAAGTCTGTGTGTTATAGTGATAA
This sequence comes from Somniosus microcephalus, assembly GCF_052327205.1. NCBI lineage: Eukaryota > Metazoa > Chordata > Chondrichthyes > Squaliformes > Somniosidae > Somniosus > Somniosus microcephalus. Next base: position 104,408,904 of record NC_141002.1, on the reverse strand, counting down.
TTACTACACAGACTACAAGAGTAAATTCAACAGGTCTTTACTGGTTGGAGGTCGGGACTATACTGAATACAATATTAATACACAGTGCTTATATACCGGTGTGGTCACCACCGGTATTACGTATACAGCAGCCAGAGAAAGTAGTACATCTCTTAAGGTGGAACAGGCTTAAGTTCTCTTAAGGTGGAACAGGTTACATACACCACAGTTACACATTTTCAAGGAGGCTTTGAGGGTGTCCTTGAAGCATTTCCTCTGCCCACCTGGGGCTCTCTTGCCGTGCCGGAGCTCCGAGTAGAGCGCTTGTTTTGGGAGTCTCGTACCAGGCATGCGGATGATGTGACCCGCCCATCGGAGCTGATCGAGCGTGGTCAAAGCTTCGATGCTGGGGATGTTGGCCTGAGCAAGAACACTGACGTTGGTGCGCCTATCCTGCCAATGGATCTGCAGGATCTTGTGGAGGCAGCGTTGGTGGTACCTCTCTGTGTGTGCGTGTGTGTTAATTACGTGTTGAGACACAGAGGACTTGATTTTATCTGTCATTTTTGATCATGTACTAATGTCACAATATAACACAGTGTCCTGTGGTCCCTTTAACACTAGGTCATGACGCTGATCAGGGAAAAGTTGAACTCCAGTTTTCATACAGTGCGGCAGATGTTTCAGGCGAGCGATCCCAAGGGAGGAGGCATAGTTTCAAAGTAAGTCATAAATTCTACAAAAGACCTTTCTTTGGGAAAAAGCCAAGAGTCTTGATGGATGGCAGGTCCACCCTTTGACTTTAATAGAGTGGGGTTTATTTTGAGTGTGGAGTGCGTTGGCTGAATGTCTCTTCAAAGCTGCAAAAGCAGTTGGATTATACGGCACGTACCTGTTAGTGGTTACCTTAAATTATAGATGATAAATTACAGGAACGATGGGCCGTGACAGGAGTTAATTATTATTATTAATGCTGATGCTTGTCGTTTCCTTGAGTAAAGATAAGCAGTTTTTACATTCGTTCGGCACTAAATCCCATGAGCCAGTTCCCCCAGTATCTGCACCGTTAAATCCAGCTTCTTAATAACCCGAGTTATTTTTTTTTTTTGCTTCTAAGATTCTTTCACTGGGACGCGGGAGCTGAGAAATAGATAACCCCAATTAAAAAAATGGAGCATTTTTAAATTACATTTTAAGATCTAAGTAATTCGATGGCTGTCAGGCGCTTCGAGTCGTCCTGCAGACGCATTGAAGCGTTACATAAATGTTCTTCCTTCTTCCTTGTAATAAGTAGGGGAGGCCTGTTGCCAAGAGAAATCGATGTAAAAGCAAAGGGGGAGCGAATGGACCCCACATCACCCGCTCTGCCGCTGTGAAACTTCCCGGTATCGGGTGGCGATCGCTCCGTGCCCAGTATAGCAACGGAAATGCGTTGGCTGCCATTTAGGTTGGCACGCCTGCTTAGTCGCCCTGGGTGCCCGCCTGAAATAAGTGTTCGTCCAATTAAAATATTTCAACCAGGGTCCTAGACGGTTTTCTACATTTAAGGTGTGAGTTGTTGTTGTTGTAATGCTATAATTTTAGTTCAATAATTGCAATTCTCTAACTTTTTTGAATCACCTTATTGTAATCTAACATAAGGTAACCGAAAAAGCAATGTGTGATATTTTAAATATGCCATTAATAGACTGGACTTATTCCAACGCTCTCCTGGCCGTGGCCTCCCACCTTGCACACTCCGCAAACTTGAGGTCATCCAAAACTCTGCTGCCCGTGTCCTAACTCGCACCAAGTCCCGTTCACCCATCACCCCCTGTGCTCACTGACCTACACTGGCTCCCAGTCCGGCAACGCCCCAAATTTAAAATTCTCATCCTTGTATTCAAATCCCTCCATTGCCCTCTCTCCTCCCTGTCTCTGTAACCCCCTCCAGCCCTACAACCCCCCGAGATCTCTGCACTCCTCCAATTCTGGCCTCTTGTGCTTCCCCGATTTCCATCGCTCCACCATTGGCGGTCGTGCCTTCAGCTGCCTGGGCCCCAAGCTCTGGAATTCCCTCCCTAAACCTCTCTGCCTCTCTCTCCTCCTTTAAGACGCTCCTTAAAACCTCCCTCTTTGACCAAGCTCTGTCCTAATTTCTCCTTATGTGGCTCGGTGTCAAATTTTGTTTGATAATCGCTCCTGTGAAGCACCGTGGGACATTTCACTTCATTAAGGTGCTACATAAATGCTAGTTGTTGTTGTTGACATAGTAACCAATCATAAACTGTTAACTGATTCTGTTGATGCAGGGAAGCACTGACAAGGATTCTGTGGAATTTGTGCGGATTCTTAAGTACTCAACAGGTTAATGCTCTCCTTGGCAGGTAATTATTATCTTTAAATACATTTCAGTGTACTTTTTTTGCTAATAATTGGAGGAGATTAATGAAAGCAATGGTGCCGTGTACTGGGGGGATCTCGGCGAAGCACTTGGAGTATCCAGATTATTCTCCCCTGGTTGGCAGCCAAGCCTCGCTCAGGCCTTTGGTGGAGCCTGTCAGTGGAGAGGGCCATGTGATGGTTAAGGCTTATAATGAGCCTCTGAGGGGTAGAGAGTTAAAAAAACATGCGTCGTTCGCTTGAGTAGTAACAAAGTCTGGTAACGAAGATAGTTCTGGTTAGAACACTTCTATTCTTGCTTCAGCACACACAGCAGTTACGCAGACAGAATACAATTAAACGTCAGTATGCGTTCTTCACATTGTACCACCTATTGTCAGTGGGTATAAGCTATTTATACATTTCCAACGTGGGTGTTGCAGAAAATGCTTTCTGTCTCCTACTGGTCCTTTTTTTATTGCTGCAGCACCTTATATGGTACTCCCCCTTTAGTGGTTTTCCTTCATGCCCAGGCTTGGCCGGACTCGCCTGGACTTGCCTTTTCCTTTCTGTCCCTGAGAACAGAGAGCATGAAGTTCAAGGAAGGATGTGAGTTTTTGCTGGGGTTTAGAATGTCGCTGGGTCCTGCGGGCTCTTGAACAAGTCCTGCTGGGTGAGGTGGAACCTGAACCTATCAGTTAGTTGCTGGTAGATCAAGATCTTGCTCTTGCAGCACTGAGAGAGTGCTGCACTGTCGGAGGTGCAGACTTTTGGATGAGATGTTAAACCAAGTCTGAAACATAGAAACATAGAAGATAGGAGCAGGAGTAGGCCATTCGGTCCCTCGAGCCTGCTCCGCCATTTAATGAGATCATGGCTGATCATCAAAATTCAGTACCCTGCCCCTGCTTTCTCCCCATATCCCTTGATCCCTTTAGCCTTAAGAAATATATCTAACTCATTCTTGAATATATAGTCTGCCCTCTCAGGTGGACGTAAAAGATCCCACGGCCACTATTTCAAAGACGAGCAGGGGGAGTTCTCCCCGGTGTCCTGGGGCCAATATTTATCCCTCAACCAACATCACTAAAACAGAGATTTTTTTTAAATCTCATTGATGTTTGTGGGATCTTGCTGTGTGCAAATTCAAGAACCAACAGTTCAGCTTCAGAAGTGCAAGGTTGTGTTTATGTTTAGTTTTGGGCGCTAAACTCTGATATGCCTATCAATTAGTCCAATAAAAGGCGACGAGTTAAGAACGTAACTGAAGGTTTTTATTGGCTAAATAACAGAGCCCACCCTCGTGGGTGATCCGATCCAACAGGGAGGAATACTAGCCAGTCAGCTACCTTTATACCTGGGCAGGTAATGGGCGGAGTCGGAGGTGGTCAGCCCAGGTATAACAGTGCGACAAGAGGCGACCTCGTGTAGTGATGTGACAGTGAGAACAGTGAGAACAATATACAGTGATAACTATAACAGTGGTTTACCACATTCACCCCTTGTTTAGATTAGAGTCCGGCGGGGTGAAGTGTATTACCAGCTCTGGTATGTCAGTCTGTCCGGAGGCTTCGTTAGCCTCTCCGATCGTCGCAGCGGCGGTGTTACATTATCCGGTGTTAAAGCTGGTGTCTGCGTAGTCGGCAAAGGCTCGTGGGGTTCCGGCATGCCGTCTACCTCGGCTGGACTCGGGGGGTTGGGAGGGGGGGGTGAGGGTGCGAGGTCTCGTAAGGAGACAGTGTCCTCCCGTCCGTCTGGGTAAGCCACATAGGCGTACTGGGGGTTGGCGTGCAGGAGGTTCACCTTCTCGACCAGGGGGTCCGTTTTATGGGCCCTCACGTGCTTTCGCAGCAAGACGGGTCCCGGAGAGGTCAGCCAGGTTGGTAGGGTGGTTCCCGTAGTCGACTTCCTGGGGAAGACAAACATTCGGGCATGGGGGGTGGTGTTAATGGCAGTGCAAAGTAGTGACCGGATGGAGTGCAGCGCAATCGGGAGGACCTCTTGCCAGCGGGAGGTTGGGAGGCCCTTAGACTTTAAGGCTAAGAGGGTGGCCTTCCATACCGTCGCGTTCTCTCTTTCCACCTGGCCGTTCCCTCGGGGGTTGTAGCTGGTGGTCCTGCTTGCTGCAATACCCCTCTCCAATAGGAACTGACGGAGTTCCTCGCTCATGAAGGAGGCGCCCCGGTCACTATGTATATAGTTCGGGAACCCGAACAAGGCGAAGAGTTTGTTCAGGCATTTAATGACCGTGTTACTGGTCATGTCTGGGCAGGGGAAGGCAAAGGGGAAACGGGAGTACTCATCAACGATGTTGAGGAAGTACACATTACGGTCGGATGACGGTAGGGGCCCCTTGAAGTCGATGCTCAGACGCTCGAAGGGGCGGGTGGCCTTGATCAGGCTTGCTCTGTCCGGCTTATAGAAGTGCGGTTTGCACTCAGCACAGATCTGGCAGTTCCTGGTCATGGTCCTGACCTCCTCGATGGAGTATGGCAGGTTGCGGGCCTTAATGAAATGGTAGAGTCTGGTGACTCCGGGGTGGCAGAGGTCATTGTGGAGGGTCTGAAGTCTATCACTTTGCGCGCTGACGCATGTAATGCGTGAAAGAGCATCAGGGGGGTCGTTCAGTTTACCGGGCCGGTACAAGATCTCATAATCATAGGTGGAAAGCTCGATTCTCCACCTCAAGATTTTGTCGTTCTTGATCTTGCCCCTCAGCTTGTTATTAAACATGAAGGCAACCGAGCGTTGGTCGGTGAGGAGGGTAAATCGTTTGCCTGCCAAGTAGTGCCTCCAGCGCCGTACTGCCTCCACAATTGCCTGGGCTTCCTTCTCGACCGACGAGTGTCGGGTCTCGGGGCCCTGTAGGGTCCTTGAGAAGAAGGCTACCGGCCTACCCTCCTGGTTAAGGGTAGCGGCTAGGGCGAAGTCGGATGCATCGCTCTCCACTTGGAAGGGGATTGACTCATCCACTGCGTGCATTGTGGCCTTGGCTATGTCTCCCTTAATGAGGGAGAAGGCCGCGCACGCCTCTTCCGTGAGGGGGAAGGATGTGGTTTTCAGGAGGGGTCTGGCTTTGTCCGCATAATTGGGTACCCATTGGGCATAGTAGGCGAAAAGCCCCAGGGTTCTCCTAAGTGCTTTTGGACAGTGGGGGAGGGGTAGCTCCATGAGGGGGCGCATTCTTTCGGGGTCGGGGCCGATGACTCCGTTCTCTACTACACAGCCAAGGATGGCAAGGCGCGCTGTGTTAAACACGCATTTCTCCTTATTGTAGGTGAGGTTCAGCCGTTGGGCCGTACGGAGGAATTTCTCCAGATTCACGTCATGGTCCTGCCGGTTGCGGCCGCAGATGGTGACGTTATCGAGATAGGGGAAAGTGGCCTGTAGTCCGTTCTGGTCAACCATCCGGTCCATCTCCCGTTGGAAAACCGAGACCCCGTTGGTGACACCAAAGGGGACCCTAAGGAATTGGTAGAGGCGGCCATTCGCCTCGAAGGCGGTGTACTGGCTGTCCTCCGGGCTGATGGGGAGTTGGTGGTAGGCCGACTTGAGGTCGATGGTCGAGAATACGCGGTATTGTGCAATCTCATTGACCATGTCCGATATGCGGGGGAGGGGGTATGCGTCCAGCTGGGTGTATCTGTTTATGGTCTGGCTGTAGTCGATAACCAGGCGATTTTTGTCGCCGGTCTTGACTACCACCACCTGGGCACGCCAGGGGCTGCTGCTCCCCTCAATAATGCCCTCTTTCAGGAGTCGCTGCACCTCAGAGCTAATGAAGGCTCTGTCCCCAGCGCTGTACCGCCTGCTCTTAGTAGCGACAGGTTTGCAGTCGGGGGTGAGGTTAGCGAACAGGGAAGGTGGCGGTACCTTGAGGGTGGATAGGCTGCAGGTGTTACGCGGTGGGCGGTTTAACTTTCGCTGGTTGTCGACTGTGAGTGGGGGGAGGGGTCCACCGTATGCTAGGGTTACACTTTGGAGGTGGGATTGGAAGTCCAGCCCTAGTATGACGGCAGCGCACAGCTGGGGGAGTACGAGGAGTTTAAAATTTTTATACTCTGTCCCTTTAACCGACAATGTCACGACACAGTAGCCGCTGATGTCTGTGGCGTGCGACCTCGATGCCATCGAGATGCGGCTGCGCGTTGGCAGGACGGGGAGGGAGTAGTGGCTCGCCGTGTCTGGGTGGATGAAGCTCTCCGTGCTTCCGCTGTCGAACAGGCAGGTCGTGGCGTGGCCGTTGACTTTGATGTCCATCATTGAGCTGGCCAGGTGGTGCGGGCGGGCTTGATCCAGGGTCACGGAAGCTAGGGTGTAGATGAGCGCGTCGTTGTCATGACAAGATGGCGGCGAAGATGGCGGCCCCCGTAGTTCACATGAGGCTCTGTTTAAATCGTTTGCCCCGCACAAAGATGGCCGCCCCTGCTGTTCCCATGAGGCTCTGCAGGCTTCGGCTGCCCCGCACAAAGATGGCCGCCCCTGGTTTTCCCATGAGGCTCTGCAGGCTTCGGCTGCCCCGCACAAAGATGGCCGCCCCTGGTTTTCCCATGAGGCTCTGCAGGCTTCGGCTGCCCCGCACAAAGATGGCCGCCCCCAGGGTTCGCATGAGGCACTGCTGGCTTCTGAGGATTTGCTTCTGCAGGCCTTGGAGAAGTGGCCTTCCTTGAGGCAGGTTTTGCAGGTCGAGTTTTTGGCTGGGCAGCGCGACCTCGGATGCTTCTCCTGGCCGCAAAAGAAGCAGCCAGCGGCCCGATCGGGGTTGCCTGATGTCGGGGCCGGTACCGGGGCTAGCGGGCCCGGTCGGATCCGTGATGCAGACGCTGAGGTAGGTCCCGGGGGCAGCGCTGTGAAGGGTGGTGGGGTGGGGGTCGGGCCCGAGTCCCAGGGTCGCGAATAGTACCTGGCAAACGCTTCCTGGTCTTGCTGGGTGGCCTCTAGGGTGAGGGCGAGGGCTTCGGCCTTGTCCAGGTCTATGTCCTTAGCTTCAAGCAGTCTTTGCCGTGTGTAGTCGGAACGTAGGCCTCTCACCAAGGCGTCGCGGACATTGTCTTCCATGTTCGCAGTAGCCGTCACCGCTTTAAAGTCACAGTTCCTGCCGAGTTGTCTCAGCGCTCGTGAAAATTCAGCTATCGATTCTCCTGGCTGTTGCTGGCGAGATCTTAAGAGATGCCTAGTGTACATGTAGTTTACCGGGCTCCGGTACTGCTGTTTCAGTAGGTTGATGGCGTCGTCGTACGTAGTCATGTCCTGGATGAGTGTATATACTCTCGGGCTCGCTTGGGCTTTCAGGACTCTTAGTTTGGATCTCTGAGGGACGACGGCTTCCTCCAGGTACGATTCGAAGCAGTCCAGCCAGTGTTTGAAGTCGTTGGCTGAGTTTGGTGCCTGTGGGTTTAGATCCAGGTATGGTGGTTTCAAGGCTTGCAGCCAAGCCGGCTGGTGTGGCCCGTTGTCTGGAGGCTGCTGTTGCTGTGCTGCTGGGTGAGCTCCTTGCTGTTGCTGTTCATTATCAGACATCTTTAAAATTTAGTCAATAAAATTGATATGCCTATCAATTAGTCCAATAAAAGGCGACGAGTTAAGAACGTAACTGAAGGTTTTTATTGGCTAAATAACAGAGCCCACCCTCGTGGGTGATCCGATCCAACAGGGAGGAATACTAGCCAGTCAGCTACCTTTATACCTGGGCAGGTAATGGGCGGAGTCGGAGGTGGTCAGCCCAGGTATAACAGTGCGACAAGAGGCGACCTCGTGTAGTGATGTGACAGTGAGAACAGTGAGAACAATATACAGTGATAACTATAACAGTGGTTTACCACAAACTCATTACTATCAGTCTGGATACACCAGCAACTCTGACGCTTCACAGCAACTCAGCGAGCTGGTAAATCTCAATCATTTCAACCAACATCTAACACAGCATCTTATTCTGGCAGTACACTGTGATGCTGCACATCAGAATATATATCAGTCACAACTGGTCAATTCGTTTATATGTTTCCTTCTACAAAACTCTCTGAAGTGACTTATCCAAATGTAGCCCCAGGACTGTTTATAATCAATTTCTAGAAAGAAATAATTTGCATTTATATAGCGCCTATCACAACCTCAGGATGTCCCAAAGTGCTTGGATTGGAGGGTAGCTAATGTTACCCCACTATTCAAAAAAGGTGGTAGAGAAAAAGTGGGGAATTATAGACCGGTAAGCCTGACATCGGTAGTGGGGAAAATGCTAGAGTCCATTATAAAAGATGTAATAGCAGAGCACTTGGAAAGCAGTGACTGGATCGGACAAAGTCAACATGGATTTACAAAAGGTAAATCATGCTTGACTAATCTACTGGAATTTTTTGAGGATGTAACTGGTAAAATAGATATGGGAGAACCAGTGGATGTGGTGTATTTGGACTTTCAGAAGGCTTTCGATAAGGTCCCGCATAAGAGGTTAGCGTGCAAAATTAAGGCACATGGGATTGGGGGCAAGGTATTGACTTGGATAGAGAACTGGTTGGCAGACAGAAAGCAAAGAGTTGGAATAAACGGGTCATTTTCCGAGTGGCAGGCAGTGACTAGTGGGGTACCGCAAGGATCGGTCCTAGGACCCCAGCTGTTCACAATATATATTAATGATCTGGACGAGGGAATTGGATGTAATATCTCCAAATTTGCAGATGACACAAAGCTGGGTGGGAGGGTATGCTGTGAGGAGGATGTCGTGAAACTCCAGTACGATTTGGACAGGTTGGGTGATTGGGCAGAAACATGGCAAATGCACTATAATGTGGATAAATGTGAGGTTATCCACTTTGGTGGCAAAAACAGGAAGGCAGATTATTATTTGAATGGAAATAGATTGGGAGAAGGGGAAGTGCAAAGAGACCTGGGTGTTCTTGTGCACCAGTCACTGAAGGTAAGCATGCAGGTGCAGCAGGCGGTTAAGAAGGCAAATGGTATGTTGGCCTTCGTAGCGAGAGGATTCGAGTACAGGAACAAGGATGTCTTGCTACATTTGTACAGCGCCTTGGTGAGACCGCACCTTGAGTATTGTGTGCAGTTTTGGTCGACTTACCTGAGGAAGGACATTCTTGCCATGGAAGGAGTGCAGCGAAGATTCACCAGGCTGATACCTGGGATGGCAGGAATGACGTATGAGGAGAGATTGTGTCGATTGGGCTTATACTCACTGGAGTTTAGAAGATTGAGAGAGGTTCTCATCGAAACCTATAAAATCCTGCAAGCCCTGGACAGACTAGATGCAGGAAGGATGTTTCTGATGGCCGGGGAGTCCAGAACCAGGGGTCATAGTCTAAGGATAAGGGGTAAGCCATTTAGGACTGAAATGAGGAGGAATTTCTTCACCCAGAGAGTGGTGAACCTGTGGAATTCTCTGCCACAGAGGACAGTGGAGGCCAGTTCATTAAATATATTCAAAAAAGAGTTGGATATATTTCTTAAGGCTAAAGGGATCAAGGGATATGGGGAGAAGGCAGGGACAGGGTACTGAATTTGGATGATCAGCCATGATCTCACTGAATGGCGGAGCAGGCTCGAAGGGCCGAATGGCCGACTCCTGCTCCTATCTTCTGTGTTTCTATGTTTACAGCCAATGAAGTACTTTTGAAGTGTCGCCACATATGAAATGTGGCAGCCAATTTGCGCACAGCAATACGATAATGACCAGATAATTTTTTTCAGTGATGTTGGTTGAGGGATAAAGATTGGCCCGTGACACCAGGGAGAACTCACCTGCTCTTCTTCCAATAGTGCCCTGGGATCTTTTACATCCACCTGAGAGAGCAGATGGGGCCTCAGTTTAACGTCTCATCCGAAAGATGGCACCTCCGACAGTGCGGGACTCCCTCAGTACTGCGCTGGGAGTGTCAGCCTAGATTTTTGTGATCAAGTCTCTGGAGTGGGACTTGAACCCACAACCTTCTGACTCGGAGGCAAGAGTGACACCCACTGAGCCACGGCTGATGGCTTGATGAAGAACAACAAGAATAAATTGGCTGAAAACCTCCGGGGGTGCACATCGCAGAGTAAGCACTTGCCCTCAACCTCCACTACATTCCGTCAAAGACTGCGGGGTCAGGAGAAAGGGTAGTGAGGAGTTGTTGTTAGTGGTTTGGGGGGGTTGACTGGACAATCCCCTCCATAGTAAAGGCTGGTAATCCCGGATGAAGAATATCGGTTGGGGCGCGGGGAAGGGGGTGGTGATGGTAAGCGCAGGTACCCAGATAAGGTTGTCTCTTTGAATCAAGGAGGCCGCTTGTAATTTTTAAAAATCCATTTCGGGTCCCTCACCTTTGGGGGTTCCTCGAGCCACATCCAAGCTTGGACCCCAACACAAGCTGGGACCTTGCATCCATCCCTCTTGGCGAGGTACACCTGGGTCTCTCTGGGCGTAACTGCACTGTCCTAAATAAGAACATAAGAACATAAGAAATAGGAGCAGGAGTCGGCCATTCGACCCTTCGAACCTGCTCCACCATTCAGTGAGATCATGGCTGATCTTCTGCCTCAACTCCATTCACCGGCCTTATCGCCATATCCCTTGATGCCCTTACTAGTCAGAAATCTATCGACTTCTGTTTTGAATATACCCAATGACTGAGCCTCCACAGCCCTCTGTCATAGAGAATTCCAAAGATTCACCACCCTCTGTGTGAAGAAATTTCTTCTCATCTCAGTCCTGAATGGCCTACCCTTTTTCCTGAGGCTGTGGCCCCTGGTTCTAGACTCCCCAGCCAAGGGAAACATTCTCCCAGCATCCACCCTATCAAGCCCTGTAATAATTTTGTATGCTTCAATAAGATCCCCTCTCATTCTTCTGAATTCAAGAGAATACAGGCCTAGTTTATTCAATCTCTTCTCATACGACAGTCCCGCCATCCCAGGAATCAATCTCGTGAACCTTCGTTGCACTCCCTCTATGACAAGTGTATCCTTCCTTAGGTAAGGAGACCAAAATTGTACACAGTACTCCAGGTGTGGTCTCGCCAAGGCCCTATATAATTGGAGTAAGACTTCTTTACTCCTGTACTCAAATCCTCTTGTAATGAAGGCCAGCATACAATTTGCCTTCCTAATGGCTTGCTGCACCTGCACATTCACTTTCAGTGACTCATGTACAAGGACACCCAGGTCCCTTTGAGCATTTGCATTCCCCAATCTTTCACCATTTAGGAAATACTCTGCCTTTCTGTTTTTTCTACCAAAGTGGATAACTTCACATTTATCCACATTATATTCCATCTGCCATGTTCTCGCCCACTCACTGTCGAGATCCCCTTGAAGCCTCTTCACATCCTCTTCACAACTGACACTGCCACCTAGCTTTGTATCATCAGCAAATTTGGAAATGTTACATTTAGTCCCCTCATCCAAATCATTGATATAGATTGTGAATAGCTGGGGCCCAAGCACTGATCCTTGTGGTACCCCACTAGCCTGCCATCCTGAAAAAGACCCGTTTATCCCTACTCTTTGTTTTCTGTCTGTTAACCAATTCTCAATCCATGCTAGTATATCACCCCCAATTCCATGTGCCCTAATTTTGTTCACCAACCTCTTGTGTGGGACCTTATCGAAGGCCTTCTGAAAATCCAAATACACCACATCTACCAGTTCCCCTTTGTCTACTTCACTAGTTACATCCTCAAAGAACTCCAATAGGTTTGTTAAACAGGATTTCCCTTTCATAAATCCATGTTGACTCTGCCCAATCTTACTATTAGTTTCTAAGTGCCCAGTTATTGCATCCTTTATAATAGATACCAGCATTTTCCCAACTACTGATGTGAGGCTAACAGGTCTGTAGTTCCCCATTTTCTCTCTCCCTCCTTTCTTAAATAGCGGGGTTACATTTGTTATCTTCCAATCTGCAGGAACCGTTCCAGAATCTATAGAACTTTGGAAGATGACAACCAATGCATCCACTATTCCAATGGCCACCTCTTTCAAAACCCTAGGATGTAGGTCATCCGGTCCTTGGGATTTATTGGCTTTTAGTCCCATTTATTTTGCTAGTACTGTTTTTTTACTTTAAGTATTTCTTTGCGTTCCTCATTCTCGTCACACCCTTGGTTTTCTCGTATTTCTGGGAGGTTTTTTGTGTCTTCCTCCGTGAAGACAGAAACAAAGTATTTATTTAATTTCTCTGCCATTTCCTCATTCCCCATTATAAATTCTCCAGTCTCTGACTGTAAAGCCTTTTGCTTTTCACATACCTATAGAAGCTTTTACAATTCGTTTTTATATTTTTCGCTAGTTTGTGCTCATATTCCATTTTCCCTTTCTTTATCAATTTCTTGGTCCCCCTTTGCTGATTTCTAATAAGATCCTAATCCTCAGGCTGACCGCTTTTTCTGGCAACTTTATAAGCTTCCTCCTTTGACTTAATACTAGCTTTAATTTCTTTTATGAAGCCCACGGCACAGGAATCACAGACGTGGGGAGTTTTCGTGCCCCCAGCCTCAACTCCATCTTGTGATGGTGGCTTTGTCAGGGACTGATGGAAGCTACACCCTCCTCCTTCCCTCCCTCCCTCCCTCCCTCCCTCCACCGCCCCCTGACAAGACCGTCCTGGAAACTTTGCCCCCACTCCCTTCAGCCCCTCCTGGACACGTCCAGCTCCTGGCCGAGTTTGTGGCCGATCCAATGGAACTTGCTGGAATGTCTGCGCAATTTCGAGGCGAGTCCACCTTTTTAAAACGCATCGCAAAATGTTTTAGTTGTTGAAAACGAAAGTTTTGAAAATGCTCAGTTTGTGTGGTATACGCAAAACTGAAATGTTCAGCTACGTTTACATAGAAACATAGAAGATAGGAGCGGGAGTAGGCCATTCGGCCCCTCGAGCCTGCTCCACCATTCAATGAGATCATGGCTGATCATCCAAACTCAGTACCCTGTCCCTGCCTTCTCCCCATATCCCTTGATCCTTTTAGCCTTAAGAAATTCAGAATTAAACAGAAGTTACAGAGTGAGAAAAGACTATTCAAGCTTGTTCCGGCCAGAGTCACCAGATTTCCAGATCAATTCACACAAGGAAAGCCATTTGGCCAACCTTTGTTCTCCCGTCCCCAAGGACAGATCAGCCATGACCTCACTGAATGGTGGAACAGACTCGAGGGGCTGAATGGCCTCCTCCTGTCGCTAAGATGCTTTGCGTTTTCCAGCTGTTAAATACCACCAGGCTTTGCGTCTTCGCTATTCTATCTGGCAATCCATTCACTCGTTGCGTGAAGAAGAGCTTTCTAATATCAGTCTTAAATTTGCCTTTTGCTACTTTGAAACTGTCCTCTTGTCCACGTTTCTCCAGTTGTTCCTTGGAGCTCAGCCATCTATGATCGAGATCAGCCTCATTGTATTCCTTGAACTGCCTCCTCTGTGTCTTGGTGACCAGAACTGAGCACGGGGCTCAATGTAATGTTTGACCATTCTACTGTAGTCTTCCCCCTCACCCCCATGACTCCCTGTTGCTCCTTGACTTTAATTTCCTTCCCCCCCCCACCTACCTTTGAAAGTACTATAGTGCTTTTGAACGTCTCTCCAGCACTCAATCCCACTTCTCAACAGGTATTGATCCAGTTCCTCTTTAAAAATGGCAATTGGCCCTGAATCAACTCTCTTCTCTGGAAATTTGTTCCACACATCAATTTGCGTGGAAAATATGTTTTTGTTTTCTAATTTCTATACTTGCACAAGGATTGTGAATTGTGTCCTCTGGTCCTGAACTCTCTGTCGATGTTAAATAACTTGATGATTTCAACCTGATTGATTCCTTTCATTATTTTAAAGATTTGTGTTATGTCTTAGAACATAGGATCATAAGAACTAGGAGCAGGAGTCGGCCCCTCAAGCCGGCTCTGCCATTCAATAAGATCATGGCTGATCTTCGACCTCAACTCCACTTTCCCGCCCGATCCCCATATCCCTTGATTCCCCTAGAGTCCAAAAATCTATCGATCTCAGCCTTGAATATACTCAACGACTGAGCCTCCACAGCCCTCTGGGGCAGAGAATTCCAAAGATTCACAACCCACTGAGTGAAGAAATTCCTCTTCATCTCGGTCTTAAATGGCCGACCCCTTATCCTGAGACTGTGACCCCTGGTTCTAGACTCTCCAGCCAGGGGGAAACAACCTCTCAGCATCTACCCTGTCAATCCCCCTCAGAATCTTGTATGTTTCAATGAGATCACCTCTCATTCTTCTAAACTCCAGAGAGTATCGGCCCATTCTACACAATCTCTCATCATAGGACAGCCCTCTCACCCCAGGAATCAATCTAGCGAACCTTCGTTGCACCGCCTCCAAGGCAAGTATATCCTTCCTTAGATAAGGAGACCAAAACTGTGCCCAGTACTCCAGGTGTGGTCTCACCAAGGCCCTGTACATTTGTAACAAGACTTCCTTACTCTTATACTCCAACCCCCTTGCAATAAATGCCAACATGCCATTTGCCTTCCTTATTGCTTGCTGTACCTGCACGCTAGCTTTCTGTGTTTCTTGCACGAGGACACCCAAATCTCTCTGAACATCAACATTTGAAAGTTTCTCACCATTTAAAAAATATTCTGTTTTTCTATTCTTTCTACCAAAGTGAGTAACCTCACATTTCCCCACATTATACTCCATCTGCCACCTTACTACCCACTCACTCAGTCTATCGATATCCCTTTGCAGACTCTCTGTCTTACTGTCTCACCTAGCTTTGTATCGTCATCAAACCTGGATACATTACACTCGGTCCCTTCATCTAGGTCATTAATGTAGATTGTAAATAGCTGAGGCCCCAACACTGATCCTTGAGGCACCCCACTAGTAACAACCTGCCAACCTGAAAAAATTCAGTTTATCCCTACTCTCTGTTTTCTGTCTGTTAACCAATCCTCTATCCATGCTATTATATTACCCCCAACCCCATGAGCCCTAATCTTGTGTAATAACCTTTTATGTGGCACCTTATCGAATGCCTTTTGGAAATCCAAATATACTACATCCACTGGTTCCCCTTTATCTACCCTACTAGTTACAACATCAAAAAACTCTAATAAATTTCTCAAACACGATTTCCCTTTCATAAAACCATGTTGACTCTGCCTAATCATGTTTTGATTTTCTAAGTGCCCTGATACCACGACCTGAACAATGGATTCCAGCATTTCCCCGACGATTGATATCAGGCTAACTGGCCTGGAGTTCCCTGTTTTCTCTCTCCCTCCTTTCTTGAATAGCGGTGTTATATTTGGGACCTTTCAATCCGCTGGAACCATTCTAGAATCTAGGGAATTTTGGAAGATCAAAACTATCTATTCAGCCACCTCTTTTAGAACCCAAGGATGTAGGCCGTCGGGTCCAGGGGATTTGTCGGCTTTTAGTCCCATTAGTTTCTCCAGTACTTTTTCTCTACTTATATTAATTACGTTAAGTTCCTCACCCTCATTAGACCCTTGGTTTCCCACCATTTTTGGTATGTTTTTTGTGTCTCCTACTGTGAAGACAGACACAGATTAGAACTAGGGGGCATAATCTTAGAATAAGGGGCTGCCCTTTCAAAACTGAGATGAGGAGAAACTTCTTCACTCAGAGGGTAGTAAATCTATGGAATTTGCTACCCCAGAGAGCTGTGGAAGCTGCAACATTAAATAAATTCAAAACGGAGATAGACATTTTCCTAGCAGATAAGGGAATTAGGGGTTACGGGGAGAGGGCAGGGAAGTGGACGTGAGTCTAGATTCAGATCAGCCATGATCCTATTGAATGGCGGAGCAGGCCCGAGGGGCCGTATGGCCTACTCCTGCTCCTATTTCTTATGTTCTTATGTAAAATATTTGTTTAACATTTCTGCTCAGTGTCCTTTCTGCTGATGGGACAACTTTTGTTGATATTAATTATTAAGCTGTGCCTGTATTAATCTCTTTGTTTGTAGTTTAGGAATTGCTGGGCTTTCCCGAATTTCCTTTGGAGACTTTGTAAGCCGCTTCCAGGACGCTGAGGTAAGGCGAGTGCACAATAAGGAAGTCGCTGCTCAGGTGTATTTATTAAGAAGAAAGAAAGAACTTGCATTTACATCGCGCCTTTCACAAACCTAACTAAAAAATTCTAACTAATGGGGCTCGTCGCGAGATGCCCCACTCCAACAAAATCTGGGTCACGGTTTCATCAAATACTCACGAGATTAAAACATTCCTCTCTATTCCTCAATAAAATTCAACAATTCAAAAAGTTAAATGAAGCTAGAAATGGTCATGCGCAATAATAGGGAACAAATGTTACTTTAGTGGTTACGTTATGCCATCTACAGTAAGTGGGTTCGCGCCCACTTTAAAATTGGCAGGAAGAAAAAAAGAAAGATTTGTATTTCTATAGTGCCTTTCATGACCTCAAGACGTCCCAAAGCACTTTACAGCCAATGAAGTACTTTTGAAGTGTAGTCACTGTTGTAATGTAGGAAACGCGGTGGCCAATTTGGGCCCAGCAAGCTCCCACAAACAGCAATAAGATAATGACCAGATAATTAGGTGTAGGTTGAGGGATAAATATTGACCAGGATAACTCTCCTGCAAAATAGCAGGACCTCGGACAGTGCAGCGCTCCCTCAGTACTGCACTAGAGTGTCAGCCTAGATTATGCGCTTAAATCCTGGAGTGGAGCTTGAACCCACAACCTTCTAATTGTTAGAGGCGAGAGTGCTTCCCACTGAGCCATGGGTTGACTACCCCTGTTCCAATGTCCTCAGTGCAGTAAGTGAAAGTATAAGCTCTTAGGTTACAGAAGTGACCTTGAATGCGTGTAACTGGTCAAACCCAAGTGCAGTCCTCATCAGCTCACTAAGTCCCAGATCAATAATTCAGTCCTGCGGGCCTCAACTGAAGCCAGTACGATGATATTACACGAAAGTGCTGATGCCCATCACTTTGCAGTTTTGTTCCCTAGGTTGGGAAGACGGAGTGGATAAAGAACGTACAACCAAAGCAATTGCAGGAGTTTGGGCCCAAGCTCCAGAATCCCAACAATTGCCTCCTGCAGCAAAGATCAGGCAACGTTGAAGAAAACACTGAAAATTATCTTATTTTACTTAAACAGAAAGTACATGAAAGGTGGGTGATGGGGAGGGAGCCGGTAGTCTTCCACTTGTCAGATGATTGGTTAATGTAGTCTGAGCTTTGCTGGCGTAGCTTGAGGCAGCTGCTCATCACTTGCATCAAATAATTTAGATTAAAAAGGAAGACTTGTATCTCTATCGATCCTTTCACAACTTCAGGACGTCACAAAGCGCTTTACAGCCAATGGAGTGTGGTCACCATTGTAATGTAGGAAACGCGGCAGCCAATTTGCGCACAGCAAGCTCCCACAAACCGCAATGTGATAAATGTTCGGACGGACATAAAAGATCCCCTGACACAAAGCAGAGCAGGAGAAGTTCTCCCCGGTGTCCTGGTCAACATTTATCCCTCAACCAGCATCACTGAAAAACAGATTATCTGGTCATTTATTTCATCGCTGTTTGTGGGAGCTTGCTGTGCGTAATATGGCTGCCGCGTTTCCTACATTACAACAGTGACTACACTTCAAAAAGTACTTCATTGGCTGTAAAGTGCTTTGGGACGTTCTGAAGCCATGAATGGCGCTATAGAAATGCAAGTTCTTTCTTTGTTTGTTGTTGAAATCAGCTTACAAATTATCTAGCTCGCAAAACCTTGGACTTTCTGTAAAGATAATGTCCTGGAATTTGCGGTCAGCAGCAATGCGAAGGCGTTCGGCGCTGGCCCCGAAGTCCGCTCCGCACGAGGATCTCGTGATCCCTGTGTTGAGAGGTTTGGGGTTTCTAATCTTCAATTCAATTCAACGGAACTTAATGGGGATCCCCTAACGCGAGCTGCTGTGACGTCAACAGGCTGTCTGAGCAGCCAATCAAAAGGCAGAATTCTCACAGACAACGAACAAGGAAGTGAGTAACTTCTTAAGATTCGAACTTTTAAAAATAGTTAGAGAGAGCAAAAGAAAGATTGGAGCTCTCACATGGGGAAAGGGCAAAATCTGAAATAAAGATGGACAGACTTTAAAAAAAAAATTTTTTGAAAAGTTTCTTAAAAATTTAATTTTTATTAAAATGGACAAATTTCAGACTGCACAAAATGAAAATTAGTTTCCAAGCTCTTAACCTTTGTTTAGCAGTTAATGCGCTGTTAAAACCTCGGTTACACCCAATCCCTTTGGGTCTAACTTTTAGTGGGGAATTTAACAGCGTACTGACTGCGGAAGAGCTGAAGTTTTCATCAGTTTCGATGATTTACGAGATTTCACTGATTGCCGGCTCTGTGTGGGGGGGTTGTGGGGGCGGTCACAGAGCATCCAGTGTCGGAGCTCTCAATGACAGATCGCAACTTCGGGATTTCAGCATGCGCCAGATCCCGAAGTTGCGGTCAGTTTCAAAGGCGGAATGCCAGCGAACGCTGCCAGTTCACCCTCATTCCCGACTGCAAATCCCGGGCCATCGAATGCATTCCCGTTAACTTGAGTGCTCATTAAATTTCAATTACTGTATAAAGCTTTTGCAAAATCAATATTAGGGTTACGTGTATGTTTATTGGCTGAATGAGATGTTGCGGTGTGTTCAGGAGCAGAAACAGACCTTTAACAGATCGGATTCTACAATTCTTTCTTTTGAAGTTCAGTTTCCAAAGTAGATAAGGGAAAAATAAAAATAAAAATCGATACTTGTGTTAAGAATTACGTGGAATTCTTTTTGGAACCCTATGGCATGTAGGTTTCTCAGGATCAAAGAGAGATGAGAGCAAGAGATGAAGTGGTGCGCCGACAACAACCTGGCCCTTAACATCAAGAAAACCAAAGAAATCATTGTGGACTTCAGGAAGTCTAAAGGCGGAAGTCACACCCCCATCCACATCAATGGGGCTGTGGTGGAAAGGGTGGACAGCTTTAAGTTCCTCGGAGTCCACATCACGGAAGACCTCTCCTGGTCCCTCAACACCTCCTCTCTGGTGAAGAAGGCCCAGCAGTGCCTATATTTCCTAAGGAGGCTGAAGGGATGTAACCTGTCACCCCTGATCCTCTCTAACTTTTACCGCTGCACAATAGAGAGCATCCTGACAAACTGTATCACAGTATGGTATGGCAGCTGTAGCTACTATGACTGGAAAGCCCTGCAGCGGGTAGTCAAAACTGCCCAACGCATTACCGGCACCCGGCTACCGACCATAGAGCACATATACCAGAAACGCTGTTTACGGAGGTCACGGACCATCATCAAAGACCCTACCCACCCCAGCCACAGTCTGTTCGCCCCCCTGCCATCTGGGAGGTGCTACAGATGCATTCGCACCCGTACGACCAGATTTAGGAACAGCTTCTTTCCCAGGGCTGTCATCCTACTGAACTCCACAAATAAACTCTAAAGCCTGCACATCTGCCAATGCACTTTATTGTGTTTCACAGAATCACAGAAACCCCACAGTGCAGATAGAGGCCATTTCGGCCCATCGAGCCTGCACTGACACATATCCCACCCGATCCCCGTAATCCCTACACCAACACATACCCCACCCTATCCCCGTAACCCCACGTATTTAATCCCCCCTAACACTAAGGGTCAATTTATCATAGCCATTCAACCTAACCTGCACATCTTTGGACTGTGGGAGGAAACCGGAGCACCCGGAGGAAACCCACGCAGACACGGGGAGAATGTGCAAACTCCACACAGACAGTCGCCCGAGGCCGGATTCGAACCCGGGTCTCTGGCGCTGTGAGACAACAGTGCTAACCACTATGCCACCGTGCTGCCAAATGTATGTTGAATGTTTAAATGTCTTAATCTAAATGTACACTCTTGGGAGCCACAAGCCTACATTTCGTTGTACTGCACTTGTGCACTAATAATGACAATAAAGTTGATTATTATTATTATTATTAATAATAATGACAGATCAACAGATATATATTCACACCGATTTCATAGAATCAGAGAAATTACAGCACAGAAAGCGGCCATTCGGCCCATTGCTCCTGTGCCTGTGCTATCTCTTCAACGGGAGCTAATCCCATTTCCCTGCACATTCCCCGTATCCTCCTAAAGTCCTCCTTCTCAGGGCAACTAGGGCTGGGTAATAAATGCTGGTCTTGCCAGTGACTCCCACATCCTGAGGATGAATATTAAAAAAATGAAATTAAATGAAAAGTCCCCGGGATCTCCCCAAGCCTCGCCCGTCTGACGAACTCCCTCCAACTTGTTTTTTTAATTGGTTTCCAGGGGGTTTTCTATGGAATCCCATTTCCAGCCGTCCTGTCTGCACCCTGGGGGAGCCGTGACAGCTGAACAACTACAGCAAGCTCTTCACAGCATGGGGCTGGTAATGAACAGCGAGGAATTCAACAGTCTGTGGCTGAGGTGAGCAGGTTGGAAACGTGTCGGATGTTGCTGAGTGTCCTCACAGGCCTGTCAGCTCAAACATGGCGTGACGAACAAACGCCACACTGAGCCAAAACAACAGAGAATACCAGAGACACAAGGCAGGTCAGTCCACATCTGTGGTGAGAACAGACCAGCAGAGGTTTCAGATACAGACCCTGCTTCCACACCCGAACATTAGCTTGTCTGTTCCCTCCGCAAATCCTGGACTGGCCCGCTCTCTGTTTCTGGCACTTTCTGCTTTTGGATCAGCCTCTGCAGTATTGGGATTTTTACATCTCGTACACATTATTACACGTAAACTGTGACACAAATACATTGAGAGGAGATCGCTGCAGATCTTCCGTGGTACGCGAGACCTGATTATAACCCACCCAGTCCGGCAGGAATGGGGAGGGGGCGGGGGTTAAAATCCAGTCAGGAGAAATTCCTGCAGCATTCCCGAACCATTCATGATGCGTGCCATTTTAACTGGCGATGTTCTGCTGCCCACCCCAGGGAACTGTGGGCCTCGTTACAGTGGCAAAATCACGGTCCAAAAGCTGACAGCAGGCAAGCTGGTAGTGGCCACAAGAGGCCCAGGTCAGTCTCTTTACGGAAAGCTGGGCTCCTCCTGGCCCCACAAGGAAACCTTAAGCTTCCCCTTTCCCCCCTCTCCCCCCGATTGGGATTGTTCCTGCCCTCCCCCCACCCCTTAGTACTGCCCCTCCGACAGTGCAGCGCTCCCTCAGCACTAGCCATTCGACAGTGCATAGAAACATAGCAACATAGAAGATAGGAGCAGGAGTAGGCCATTCGGCCCCTTGAGCCTGTTCCGCCATTCAATGAGATCATGGCTGATCATCCAAATTCAGTACCCTGTCCCTGCCTTCTCCCCATATCCCTTGATCCCTTTAGCCTTAAGAAATATATCTACTGTAACTCCTTCTTGAATATATTTAATGAATTGGCCTCCACTGCCTTGTGTGGTAGAGAATTCCACAGGTTCATGTCCCTACTCAGAGACCGTTTCCTTGTGGTCTGCAGCCACACAATTTCCTGCTCACACCCACTAGCCTCTAAATCATTCCCACCGGCTTCGGGCGGGAGTCGGTGAAGGAACGTTCCAAGATGAGGGGGGGGCTGGTAGGATCCCAACCTTGATTCTCGCCCCGGGTTAAAATCCGGACTTTACATTCCATGCAATAACTGTAAGCAATACTCGACCCCCAACCATTCAAAGTCAGTTTACACACTGAGAACTTGAATCACCCAATAAATTGAATTAAGCAACGTAAGTAACACGGCGAAGCGGGATTCTGATGAGAGAACGATACTCTGTATCGTGCAGGAAAAGAATAAATCTGAGTTGAACAACAAACAAAAGAGCCAGGTGTCCCAAAACATTCAACGTGCACTGAATGACTTTTAACGCTGCTAAAAGGAAGAAAGCCGTACATTTCTATAGTGCCTTTCTCATCCTCAGGACATCCCAAAGTGCTTTACAGCCAATGAAGTTCTTTTGAAGCGTAGTCACTGTTTGTAATGTAGGAAACACGGCAGCCAATTTACGCACAGCAAGCTCCCACAAGCAGCAATGTGACAAATGACTAGATTATCTGTTTTAGGTGTTGATTGAGGGATAAATATTCACGAGGACACCAGGGAGAACTCCCCTGCTCGTCTTCAAAATAATGCGCGGGATCGTTTACATCCACCCAAGAGGGCAGACGGGGCCTCGGTTAAACATCTCGCCTGGTAACATTCGCGCCACACAAGTGCCAGGCAATGACTATCTCCAACAAGCGAGAGTCTAACCACCGCCCCTTCACATTCAACGGCATTACCATCGCCGAATCCCCCACCTGCGGGTCACCATTGACCAGAAACTTAACTGGACCAGCCACATAAACACTGTGGCTACAAGAGCAGGTCAAAGGCTAGGTATTCTGCGGTGAGTGTCTCACCTCCCGACTCCTCAAAGCCTTTCCACCATCTACAAGGCACAAGTCAGGAGTGTGATGGAATACTCTCCACTTGCCTGGATGAGTGCAGCTCCAACAACACTCAAGAAGCTCGATACCATCCAGGACAAAGCAGCCCGCTCGATTGGCACCCCATCCACCACCTTAAACATTTACTCCCTCCACCACCGGCGCACCGTGACTGCAGTGTGTACCATCTACAAGATGCACTGCAACAACTCACCAAGGCTTCTTCGGCAGCACCTCCCAAACCCGCGACCTCTTCCACCTAGAAGGACAAGGGCAGCAGGTGCATGGGAACACCACCACATCCAAGTTCCCCTCCAAGTCACACGCCATCTGTTCTTTCATCGTCGCTGGGTCAAAATCCTGGAACTCCCTCCCTAACAGCACTGTGGGAGCACCTTCACCACATGGACTGCAGCGGTTCAAGAAGGCGGCTCACCACCGCCTTCTCGAGGGCAATTAGGGATGGGCAATAAAAGCTGGCCTTGCGAGCGACGCCCACATCCCGTGAAATGAATAAAAAGAAAAGACAGCACCTCCGACAGTGCAGCATTCCCTCAGTACTGGCACTGGAAGCGTCAGCAGGAGTGGAATTGAACCCATGACTGTGTGACTTCCGAGGCGAGAGTGCTAGTCACTGAACCACTACTGAACATTGGAGGCAACCCCAGGAAGATCATACATTGATGCAATGAGAAGAATGGCCAATCAAACTAATTTTACCATCCCTGATTGAGCGCCATTGTTATAGTAGGTGCCCACACTGTAGCCCGAGTTAAATTGGTGAATCATTTTCATTGGCTGTAGTTTAATCTGTCGCTATGTTTAGCAGAAGAAGGTGACATGAGTATAAAATTGGGGTCACAGCTCTCAGCTACAATTACATCGTTTAATTCACCTGCTCCTCTTCAATTTTCAGCGTGAACTACCAAAGTTCACATCATGTGTTGCCAGTGGAGTGTTACTGGACATTCTGTTTTTTGCAGATTCTGTGAGAGAGTATGAAAGGTTTTTTATTCTATTATCCTTAAGCATACAGTGCTAGGTAATTATTGATTTCCATACATGAAACGCATACCAAAAACCCATTCGTTCTGCATCTTGTACATTTAATGAGCATAAAAATTGATTCTCTTATCGATTGTGGATTCTTTTATCTTTTCCGCAATTGTTGTTGTGTAACAGTGTTGCCCCACTTTGTGCACTTTCTGACAGTCCTTTCTTCAGTGGGAGAAAGAACGCAATTGGCCAGATCTCAAGAGCAAATATTTTTTTTGCTTGAGGGCCTCTTAGTTCAAAAGCTATTAACTTTAGTAGCTTTTCCTGTTTTGGAAAATATATTTAAAAATCGATTTGCTGACTCCGTTGCTGTCTCCCCGCCTCAGAGAGTTCACATTCTTAGCTATTGTTTTTTTTTTTTTAATTCGCTCTCGGGATCTGGGCATCGCTGGCAAGGCCGGCATTTATTGCCCATCTCTAGTCGCCCCCGAGGGCGTTGAAAGTCAGCCACGTTGGTGTGGGACTGGAGTCACGCGTAGGCCCCGACCGGGTAAGGACGGCAGGCTTCCCTCCCTAAAGGGGCACTAGTGAACCAGTTGGGTTTTTACAACAAGCGGGCAGTTTTCACGCTCGCTTTTCCTGCTGCCAGCCCATAGATCACCCGATTTTACTAAATTCAGTTTCACAATCTGCCATGGTAGGACTTGAACTCATGACCTCTGGGCGATGTTCCCTCTAAGCAGCTGCGCAGTAACGGGAAAGGTCCCGCGCAGGCCGCTCACCGGCCTCTCCACTGGAAACACCACGCAGGCGGGGAATTTAATGGGACCGCGCGCTAAAAGAAACAGGTCACACAGGACAAAGCGCAGCTCACCGGGAACATGGCTCCTGGGTCCCTAATCCAGAACAATGCTGATAAAACTGAGGTCCAGGATGAAGAAAATGTTCAGCTCATTAGTTTTAAACGTGCAGATTCTGAGTTCAAACCCAGCCTAGGTTAATTCAATTGAAGTCTACCCTGTACGAGTTAGGGTTAGGGTTAGGGTTAGTGTAGGGTTAGGGTCAGGGTTACGGTTAGGGTTACGGTTAGGGTTAGGGTGCATTTAGGGTTAGGGTTAGGGTTAGTGTTAGGGCTAGGGTTAGGGGTAGGTCATAGAGTCATAGAGTCATAGAGTAATACAGCACGGATAGAGGCCCTTCGGCCCATCGTGTCCGCGCCGGCCATCAAGCCCTGTCTAATCTAATCCCATATTCCAGCATTTGGCCCGTAGCCTTGTATGCTATGGCATTTCAAGTGCACATCCAAATGCTTCTTAAATGTTGTGAGGGTTTCTGCCTCCACAACCCTTTCAGGCAGTGAGTTCCAGACTCCAACCACCCTCTGGGTGAAAAAGTTCTTTCTCAAATCCCCTCTAAACCTCCCGCCCTTTACCTTGAATCTATGCCCCCTAGTTATTGACCCCTCTACTAAGGGAAAAAGCTCCTCAGCATCCATCCTATCTATGCCCCTCATAATTTTGTACACCTCAATCATGTCCCCCCTCAGCCTCCTCAGCTCCAAGGAAAACAAACCCAATCTGCCCAGTCTCTCTTCATAGCTGAAGCGCTCCAGCCCTGGTAACATCCTGGTGAACCTCCTCTGCACCCTCTCTAACACGATCACATCCTTCCTGTAGTGTGGCGACCAGAACTGCACACAGTATTCCAGCTGTGGCCTAACCAGTGTTTTATACAGCTCCATCATAACCTCCTTGCTCTTATATTCAATGTCTCGGCTAATGAAGGCAAGTATCCCATATGCCTTTTTTACCACCTTATCCACCTGTTCCGCCGCCTTCAGGGATCTGTGTACTTGCACACCCAGATCCCTCTGACCCTCCGTCTTGCCGAGGGTCTTTCCATTCATTGTGTATTCCTTTGCCTTGTTAGTCCCCCCAAAGTGCATCACCTCGCACTTTTCCGGGTTAAATTCCATTTGCCACTGTTCCGCCCATCTGACCAACCCATCTATATCGTCCTGCAGACTGAGGCTACCCTCCTCGCTATTTACCACCCTACCAATTTTTGTATCATCCGCGAACTTACTGATCATACCCTTTACATTCATATCCAAGTCATTAATGTAGACCACAAACAGCAAGGGACCCAGCACCGATCCCTGTGGTACCCCACTGGCCACAGGCTTCCAGTCACAAAAACAACCTTCGACCATCACCCTCTGCCTTCTGCCACTAAGCCAGTTTTGTATCCAATGTGCCAAGGCACCCTGGATTCCATGGGCTCTTACCTTCTTGACCAGTCTCCTGTGCGGGACTTTATCGAAGGCCTTACTGAAATCCATGTATACCACATCCACTGCGTTACCCTCATCCACACACCTAGTCACCCCCTCAAAAAATTCAATCAAATTAGTCAGACATGATCTTCCCTTGACAAAGCCATGTTGACTATCCCTGATTAATCCTTGCCTCTCCAAGTGGAGACAAATTTTGTCCCTCAGGATTTTTTCCAATAATTTTCCTACCACTGATGTTAGGCTCACTGGCCTGTAGTTCCCCGGTTTTTCCCTACTACCCTTCTTGAATAATGGTACTACATTAGCGGTTCTCCAGTCCTCTGGCACATCCCCTGTGACCAGAGAGGTCCTGAATATATGTGTTAGAGCCCCCGCAATCTCCTCCTTTGCCTCACACAGCAGCCTGGGATACATTTCATCCGGGCCTGGGGATTTATCCATTTTTAGGCCAGCTAAAACCGCCAATACCTCCTCCCTCTCGATGTTAATATGTTCGAGCATATCACAGTCCCCCCGCCCTATTTCTATGTCTACATCGTCCTTCTCCATAGTGAAAACAGATGCAAAAAATTCATTTAGAACCCCTCCTACATCTTCCGGCTCCACACACAGATTGCCACTTTTGTCCCTAATGGGCCCTATTTTTTCCCTAGTTATCCTCTTACCCTTAATATACTTATAAAACATCTTCGGATTTTCCTTTATTTTGCTCGCCAGTGTTATTTCATGGCCCCTCCTTGATCTCCTAATTTCTTTTTTAAGTATCCCCCTGCACTTTTTGTACTCCTCTAGGGCTTCCTCCATCTTTAGCCTTTTGTATCTACCAAAAGCCCTCCTTTTTTTCCTAATCCATTCTCGTATATCCCCTGACATCCAAGGTTCCCTGTGGTTTTTGGAACCACCCTTGACCTTTACGGGAACATGTTGCCATTGTATGATCTCAATCTCCCTTCTGAAAGCCTCCCATTGCTCCGATGCGGATTTTCCTACAAGTAGCTGATCCCAGTCCATTTTGGCCAGATCCTGCCTTATCCTATTAAAATCGGTCTTCCCCCAATTTAGAACCTTTATTTCCGGCCCATCCCTGTCCTTTTCCATGGCCACCTTAAATCTTACCATATTATGGTCACTATCACCAAAGTGCTCACCTACTAGCACTTTTTCCACTTGGCCGGCCACATTCCCTAGAATTAGGTCCAGTACCGCCCCCTCTCTTGTAGGACTTTCTACATGCTGGCTCAAAAAGCTCTCCTGGATGCACTTTAAGAATTCTACACCCTCTGAGCCTTTCACACTCTGACTATCCCAGTTAATATTGGGGAAGTTGAAATCCCCCATTATTATTACCCTATTATTTGCACATTTCTCTGAGATTTGCCTACATATCTGTTCCTCTATCTCCCCCTGACTGTTTGGAGGCCTATAGTACACTCCCAGCAAAGTGCTTGCCCCCTTTTTGTTTTTAAGCTCCACCCATATGGCCTCATTAGAGGACCCTGCTAATATATCATCCCTCCTTACTGCAGTAATTGACTCCTTAATTAATATTGCGACACCCCCTCCTCTTATACCTCCCCCTCTGTCTCGCCTGAAGATTCTGTACCCCGGAATATTGAGCTGCCAGTCTTGCCCTTCCCTCAACCATGTCTCCGTGATAGCAACAATATCATACTCCCATGTGTTTATCAACACCTTCAGTTCATCCACCTTATTTGCAAGACTCCTTGCATTAAAATAGATGCCATCCAGCCTTGCCCTTATATATTTGCCCTGTCTAGGGTTAGGGTTTAGGGACAGGGTTAGGGTTACGGTTAGTGTTAGTGTTAAGGTCAGGGTTATGGTTAGGGTCAGGGTTACGGTTAGGATTACGGTTAGGGTTAGGGTGCATTTAGGGTTAGGGTTAGGTCTAGGGTTAGGGTTAGTGTTAGGGCTAGGGGTAGGGGTAAGGTTAGTGTTAGGGCTAGGGTTAGGGTTAGTGTTAGGGCTAGGGTTCGGGGTAGGGGTAAGGTTAGTGTTAGGGCTAGGGTTAGGGTTAGGGGTAGGGTTAGGGCTAGGGTTAGTGTTAGGGCTAGAGTTAGGGTCAGCGTTACGGTTAGGATTAGAGTGCATTTAGGGTTAGGGTTAGGTCTCGGGTTAGGGTTAGGGTTTGGGTTAGGTCTAGGGTTAGGGTTAGGGTTTGGTCTAGGGTTAGGGTTTAGGGACAGGGTTAGGGTTACGGTTAGTGTTAGTGTTAGGGTCAGGGTTATGGTTAGGGTCAGGGTTACGGTTAGGATTACGGTTAGGGTTAGGGTGCATTTAGGGTTAGGGTTAGGTCTAGGGTTAGGGTTAGGGTTAGGTCTAGAGTTAGGGTTAGGGTTAGGGTTAGCTCTAGGGTTAGTGTAGTGTATGTAACCTGTACTACCTTAAGAGGATACCTTAAGATGATGGACTACTTTTTATCGGCTCCTGTACAATGTAGTACCGGTGGTAACCATACCGGTATATAAACCCTGCGGAGCAAAGTGTACCTCAGTTCTGCCCTGCCCCCCAATCACTAAAGGCCTGTTTACTTACTTCTGTTGTCTGTGCCCTGTTATTCATTATAACTGCACTTGTAAACACAGACTCAACAGTGGCGACGAGTCTGATCGTACCTAGTGGCAGTTTTGCATCCCCTCCCCCAGTACTGATTCTGGGGCCCATTCCAAGGAAGCTTCGTCCTCAGAAACGAGCGTCAGAAAAGGGCATCCGCCCTCAACATCCTGCTGAGCACTGCATCGCACGGGAGGCCATCGGGAACCCGCGTTGGTTTTCTGGACACGAAGTCCAACATCAGCAACAGGCAGTGATCATCCCTTCTACGACAGCGGCGGGTAAGCCCGATCGAGCGGCACGGGGGGGAAGTCGGCTGAGTTGTCAGTGAGAGAAGGGGAGGGAAAACGAAGAAAAAGGGCGGAGAACACGACCGCAGCCGGTGTCAGGGGCCGGACTGCAATCGGGGCAGAGACGCGCAGCAGCCAGAAAAACGCTTTATTGCCACAAGGACCGCGGGAGCGGCGGTGCAACAAGAGCAGCAGTGCAAGGAAGCGTATACATGGGAAAATAAAGGCAGGAAGGACCGCTGGGAGGCGTGGACAGCAACAGCGCGGGAATCGCCATCTTGAGTCGGCGGGGGGGGAAGAAGACAAGCGCGGGAAAAGCCGGCATCTTAAATAAAAATAAAAAAGTCATCATATTAAATAATATCTGAAGGGAAAGGAGAAACTCAGCAAGGATGCCGAAAACGGGTAACATCACTGCCTTCGACAACGATGTGGAAGATTGGGCCACTTATGTGGAACGCGTCGAAGTTTACTGTAGAACGAATGATGTACCGGATGATAAGAAAGCACTAACCCTATTAAACTCGATGGGTGCGAAGACATACGGGTTATTAAGGAACCTGGTAACCCCAGACAAACTGGTAGGGAAGAGTTTCGCGGATATTGTTACTATCCTGCAAGAGCATTTAAACCCCACACCGCTGCTGATAGCGGAACGATTTAAATTCTACAAAAGAATTCAACTTAAAGAAGAAAGCAACGCTGAATTCCTAACAGAACTGCGCAAGTTATCAAAGTACTGTCAGTTCGGAACAGGACTAGCAGACGCACTGAGAGATAAGTTTGTGTGTGGGCTCCTAGGGGAAGGAACCCAGAAGCGACTGCTAGAGGAAAAGGATCTTACGCTGGACAAAGCTTTCAGCATTGCAGCATCCCATGAGGCAGCAGCACGGGCCGCTGCAGAGATACAGCAAAGGCCACTGGAATTCAACACCAATGAAATGGCATTGGGCGCAGTAAAGTGCTATCGTTGCGGAAGGACAACGCATGACCAGAACCAGTGCTGGTTCAAAGACAAAGAATGCAGGCAATGTGGCAAACTTGGTCACATAGCGAGAGTATGCCGGTCAGGAAAGAAGACCAGCCGCAAAAAGTCACCGCAGGAGAAGTACAAAAAAGTACACAAGGTGACAGAGAACAGTTCGGATGAACAAAAGACGGATTCAGACTCCAGCAGTAAGGAACTGGGTTGTCTGAAAATACATAATGTGAGTAACACAGCAGACCACCAAACTATCTGGGTCATGCTCCGGATAGCAGGAGTCCAAGTGAAGATGGAATTGGACACAGTGTCGGCATTAACGGTCATGAATAAGCAAGATTACAAAAGGTTATTCTCGCACATTCCCCTGAGGGATACGGAGATTGTATTGAAAACATACACGGGGCAAATAGTATACCCCAAAGGAAAGATAAAAGTAAATGTGGTCTACAATGGTAAAGAAAGTCAGAAAATGGACTTGTACGTGTTACCTGATGGAGGTTCGCCACCACTGGGACGGGAATGGATCCGGAGAATAAATTTGGACTGGCATTCCATACAAGCACTGACTGTGGATGCCTGTAAGGAGGACGACGTCAAACCTAAACGACTGTCCAAAATCTTAGACGATGCTAAGGAGGTGTTCCAACAGGGACTTGGTAAACTGAAAGGAATTACGGCAACCATCAAGGTTGAAGAACATGCAAACCCAAAATTTTTCAAAGCCAGACCGGTGCCTTATGCGATACGACCTGCTGTGGAAGCAGAGCTGGAAGGGCTGGAACGTTCAGGGGTACTGTCCAAGGTGGACTGGAGCGAATGGGCTACACCCATTGTTCCTGTCATGAAGCGTTCATTGAGCAACAAGCCGGGGGAACCTGGGAAGGTTCGCATCCGTGGCGATTTCAAGATCACTGTTAATCCAGTTCTTCACACGGTGCAATATCCGCTTCTGCGGATTGAAGATATCTTCGCTTCGCTGTCTGGCGGAAAGCACTTCACCAAGATAGACCTGGCGCAGGCGTACCTACAGATGGAAGTTGATGAAGCGTCACGCCAGTATCTCACGATCAACACACATAAGGGCTTATATCGGTATAATAGGCTGGTTTTTGGAGTGGCATCGGCTCCAGCGATTTGGCAAAGGGCCATGGAGCAGGTATTGCAGGGAATCCCAGGCACACAATGCTACCTGGATGACATCCTGATTACAGGAGATAACGATAATGATCACCTCGCGAATTTGGAGCAGGTGCTCATCAGATTGAAAGAATATGGGCTAAGAGCTAATCGCCAGAAATGCGAGTTCTTTCAAAAGCGAATCTCGTACTGTGGCCACGTCATTGACCAGGAGGGGCTCCATAAGTTACCTGACAAGATCGAAGCTGTTGTCAAAGCTCCAGCACCGGAAAATATATCCCAGTTGAGGTCGTTCCTCGGGTTGGTTAACTATTACCACAAGTTTCTTCCAAATTTATCCACGGTGTTACACCCGCTAAACACTCTTTTGCAAACGGGAATACCATGGAAGTGGAGCGATGATTGTAAGCGGGCTTTTCAAAAGAGCAAGGCACTGATCACCTCTAAGGAAGTGTTGGCTCACATTAACCCAACGCTGCCTATTCGCTTAGCTTGTGATGCTTCTCCATATGGTATCGGGGCAGTGCTCTCACATAAGTTTCCAGATGGCTCGGAAAGGCCAGTCGCTTTCGCATCCAGATCATTCACCTCCGCTGAGCGCAACTATGCTCAGATAGATAGGGAGGCTCTCAGCCTCGTGTGGGGAGTTAAGAAATTTAACCATTACCTGCAAGGCCAAAAGTTTACACTGCTGACAGATCACCAGCCGTTGGTTTCCAGTTTCAACCCTAAGAAGGGTGTTCCGGTAATGACGGCGCAGAGGCTTCAGAGATGGTCCCTTTTCCTAGGGGCACATCAATATGATATTGAGTTCAAAGGTACAAAGCAACATGGTAATGCTGATGGGCTGTCGCGCCTGCCACTACCTACAGCGGAAGAGGCACCGGCAGTTGACCCTGTCGAGATATTTCACTCGACCATCATCGAATGCTTACCAGTCACTAATGCGGGTATTGAGAGAGAGACCCAAAATGACCCGACACTGTCTCGGGTCTACGACTTGACAGTGAAGGGATGGCCAGCACATGGCGAACCACTGTTACCAGCATTCTCAGCCAGACGAGACCAGCTGTCCGTATGTCAAGGAACATTGATGTATGGAACAAGGGTGATTATTCCTCCTAAATTAAGGGAGAGAGTTCTAAAAGAATTGCACGAAGGTCATCTGGGGGGAGTCAAGATGAAAAGCCTTGCTAGGGCTTATGTGTGGTGGCCAGGTATCGACAAACAAATAGAGGATCTGACTAAAAGCTGCTCAGGGTGCCAAAAAGTTCAGAACGCACCTCTAATTGCACCGCTGCATCCGTGGGAATGGCCTTCAGCCCCATGGCAACGTGTGCATATCGACTTTGCAGGTCCATTCATGGATTCCATGTTTTTGATAGCAGTAGACGCACATTCTAAATGGCCAGAAGTGATTAAGATGTCGACCACTACCTCTGAGAAGACGATTGCAGTTCTAAGAACCATATTTGCAAGGAATGGATTGCCGGAGCAAATATGTTCAGACAACGGACCACAGTTCATGTCAGAAGAATTCCAGAAATTCATGAAAAAGAATGGGGTGAAACACTATACATCTGCCCCATATCATCCGGCTACAAATGGGTTGGCCGAGAGATTTGTACAAACGTTCAAAAAGGCGATAAAGGCCATGAGTGAAGATCATATTCCACTACAACACAAGGTGGACAATTTCCTAATGGCGTATCGAAACGCCACGCATGCAGTGACAAATCAAAGCCCTGCCATAATGTTCTATAACAGAAGGTTGCGGTCCCGGTTGGATTTGTTAAAACCCAATGTGCGACGGGAAGTCGAACACAAGCAATTCCAGCATGTAAATAAAAAGGCCACTCATAGTTTTGAAATAGGACAACCAGTGTTGGCCAGGGACTATAGGGATGATAAATGGCAACCTGGGACAATTTGTGCACGACAGGGACCCTTGATGTACACGGTAGACGTTGGAGAGAACGTAATACGACGTCATGCTGACCAACTTGTGGAATCGAGAACAAGGGTCGACCCCATGTCTATGGCAGAGACACCAGTTGAAGAATTTATTGAGCCTGTAGCATCTACCTCAGACTCGAACGTATTGGATGATGTTGAATCCATAGGAGATCAAGTGGATGAGTCACCCCAGCAATGGGAACCAGTGATCCCTGAAAGGCGTTATCCGGCCCGGATCAGGAGGCCTCCTCAGAGACGGAATCTTTGAACAGTTCTTGTGTGTAAATTGTATATATGTTATCCATGTAGTGTATTAATTGGGGGTGTCCACTGTTAAGCTAAAAGGGGAGGAATTGTAGTGTATGTAACCTGTACTACCTTAAGAGGATACCTTAAGGTGATGGACTACTTTTTATCGGCTCCTGTACATTGTAGTACCGGTGGTGACCACACCGGTATATAAACCCTGCGGAGCAAAGTGTACCTCAGTTCTGCCCTGACCCCCAATCACTAAAGACCTGTTTACTTACTTCTGTTGTCTGTGTCCTGTTATTCATTATAACTGCACTTGTAAACACAGACTCAACAGTTAGGGTTAGGGTTAGTGTTTAGGGTTAGGGTTAGTGTTAGGTTCAGGGTTACGGTTAGGGTTAGGGTTAGGTCTAGGGTTAGGGTTAGGGTTAGTGTTTAGGGTTAGGGTTAGGGTTAGTGTTAGGTTCAGGGTTACGGTTAGGGTTAGGGTTAGGGTTAGTGTTTAGGGTTAGGGTTAGGTCTAGGGTTAGTGTTAGGTTCAGGGTTACGGTTAGGGTTAGGGTTAGGGTTAGGTCTAGGGTTAGGGTTAGGGTTAGTGTTTAGGGTTAGGGTTAGGGTTAGTGTTACTGTTAGGGGTTAGGGTTAGTGTTAGGTTTTGGGTTATTGTTAGGGTTAGGGTTAGTGTTACTGTTAGGGCTTAGGGACAGGGAAATATCACATTGCTCCACTAAATTGATGTTGAAACAAAAGCACATTTTCGAGGGAGCCGATAGTCTATGCTTCACTCTTCTCTCTGCTTGTTCTCTCTTTATCCTGAAAGTACTTAACTCTGGCACTAAAACCAAGATAGAAGAGTATTCAACTGACATCATTCATCTTAACAAGCACAGAAACTTCACCAAATAAAAACTATCAGTAGAGGCACCAAGCGGAGACACTTTCATTGCAAGGGAATGGGAGGGAGTGATGGTCAGGTGATTGCCAGGTCACCTTCGTGCGGCTAGTTTTAAGCAATGACCAGGCCAACTGCTTTCCTCTTTACCAGAACATATTGCGCGGTGCAAAGAGTTCTAAGATCAAGAGAAAACAAGATGCCTTATGGAATGGAGAGGGTAGAAGAGCCGCCATAGGTTATGGGAGCATATTGGGAATGGTTCTGGACAAGCGAGTCCAGGGGCTGTAAGTGTTCAAATCCCAAAGTAGCAAAATTGTGAAATTGAATCCAAGAATGTGGTCATTTGGGGGCCGGTTTCAGGGGAAAGAAAGTGACCATAAAATCTGTTGAATTGTGCTTAAAAACCCAGCTGGCTCACTAATGACCTTGAGGGAAGCATCCTTACCCGGTCTGGCCTACATATGACTCTAGTTCTACAGTATGTAGTTGACTCTCAAATGCTCTCAGTCTGACTAAGGACGGACGATTAATGCTGCCTTGGCCACTTCCCAAGCACAAAGCTACACTTGTCCTGTAAAGAGCAAGGGGTATCAGCATGGGCTTCTGTGGTTGGATTATTGTTAATACACACAGCGCCAGTGGGCAAGCGCACATTGCTGCTTGTGTACAACAAATGTGCTGGTGTCTGTCAGTTGCTGCTTCTGTTCCTGTGCTGCCATCTGCCCAAAAACCCTTTTCGTTTTGCACACATCATGGCAATGCTGGAAATAGCTGCAGGAATCCAAACAATTACTCCATGAATTCTGAAGAACGCTGGGACCGGCTGGAAACCCGGCTGCCTTGCTTTGCCTAGAGTTGATTGGATGCCAAAGTCGTCGTATAGGGAAGTGTCGCAGATAACCAACAACAACAACTTGTATTTATATAGCACCTTTAACGTAGTAAAATGCACCAAGGCTCTTCCCAGGAGCGATTATCAAACAAAATTTGACACCGATCCACATAAGGAGATATTGGGGCAGGTGACCAAAAGCTTGGTCAAAGAGGTAGGTTTTAAGGAGCGTCTTAAAAGGAGGGGAGAGAGGTAGAGAGGCGGAGTTGCAGCACGCACGACCGGCGACCAGTTCAAAATGGTGACCCGAGATCTCCGGCAGCGCTGGCAGCCTCGCCCCGCGCCTCCGGAGCTGACATGTTACCGCCACAGCGTTTGCAGCACCTTTACTGTTACAACAACAACAACTTGCACTTATATAGCGCCTTTAACATAGTAAAACATCGTAAGGTGCTTCACAGGAGCGATTATCAAACAAAATTTGACACCGAGCCACATAAGGAGATATTAGGATAGATAGAGGTTGGTTTTAAGGAGCGCCTTAAAGGAGGAGAGAGAGACGGAGAGGTTTCAGGAGGGAATTCCAGAGCTTAGGGCCCCGGCAGCTGAAGGCACGGCCACCGATGGAAATCAGAGATGCGCAACCCAATCTTCTGTGGGTACGGTAGCCTAGTCAGTCATGGGCCCAGCAACCCAGTGTTCATGGGTTCAAATCTCAACATAGTAACTTGTAAAATTGAATTCAATAAGCCTGGTAATCAATGGCACCAGAAAATAGCCATGAACCCTGCCAGATTATTACAAAAACCCAACTGATTCACCAATGCCCTTCAGGGAGGGGAACCTGCTGTCCTTACCTGGCCTGGCCTATGCGTGACTCCACTCCCAAACTATATGGTTCACTCTTAATGCCTTTAGCATAAAGCTGGAATGCTACACATTGTGCCTGTGCCGGCTCTTTGAAAGAGCTCTCCAATTAATCCCACTCCCCCTGCTCTTCCCCCATAGCCCTGTGAATTTTTTCCCCTTCAAGTATTGATCCAATTCCCTTTTGAAAGTTTCTATTGAATCTGCTTCCACCGCCCTTTCAGGCAGCGCATTCCAGATCACAACAACTCGCTGCGTATAAACGTTCTCATCTCCCCCTCTGGTTCTTTTGCCAATTACCTTCAATCTGTGCCCTCTGGTTACAGACCCTCCTGCCAGTGGAAACAGTTTCTCCTTATTTACTCTATCAAAACCTTCAAGATTTTGAACACCTCTATCAAATCTCCTGTTAACCTTCTCTGATCTAAATAATACAATCCCAGTTCCTTCAGTCTCTCCACATAACTGAAGTCCCTCATCTTTGGTACCACTCTAGTAAACCTCCTCTGCACCCTCTCCAAGGTCTTGACATCCTTCCTAAAGTGCGGTGCCCAGAATTGGACACAATACTCCAGCTGAGGCCTAGCCAGCGATTTATAAAGGTCTACCATAACCTCATTGCTTTTTAACAGCCTTCTCAACTTGTCCTGCCACCTTCAATGATTGGTGTACATATACCCCCAGGTCTCTCTGTTCCTGCACCCCCTTTAGAATTGTACCCTTTAGTTTATATTGCCTCTCCTCATTCTTCCTACCAAAATGTATCACTTCACACTTCTCTGCATTAAATTTCATCTGCCCTGTGTCTGCCCATTTCACCAGTCTGTCTATGTCCTCCTGAAGTTTGTTACTATCCGCCTCAGTGTTTACTACATTTCCAATTTTCATGTCATCTGCAAATTTTGAAATTGTGCCCTGTGTACCCAAATCCAGGTCATTAACATATATAAAAAATTCGAGCGTCCTAATACTAACCCCTGGGGAACATCACTGTCTAATTCTCTCCAGTCTGAGAAACAACCGTTCACCACTACTCTCTGCTTTCTGTCCCATCCACACATCCACTCTCCCTTTAATCCCATGGGCTTTAATTTTGCTAACAGGTCTATTTTGTGGTACTTTGTCAAAAGCCTTTTGAAAGTCAATATACACAACATCAACCGCACTACCCTCATCAACCCTTCACCAAAGAACTTTAGTGATGACTGAAAACTATTCCTGCAACTTATTGTTCTGCAGATTGGATATGTACTTGAAAGGGAAACATTTTCAGGGCTATGGAGAAAGAGCAGGGGGAGCGGGACTAATTGGAGAGCTGTTTCAGAGAGCCGGCACAGGCCCGATGGGCTGAATGGCCTCCTTCTGTGCTGTAAGACCCTATGATTGTAGATGGCAATCTGTGGATGACACCATACACTGCTCCATGGGACAGTGAGCTCCTTCTTGCACTGTACACTCAGCCCGGGAGTGTTTGGTGCGGGAGCTTTCTATGTAGTTGTGGCTGCTGCTTTGCCTTTTGTCTCTGGGACAGCTGAGGTGCTCACCAGCCTGATTACCAATCCCAGAGATACAGAAACTCCAGCTCAGGTTAGGAGTGCCGGACACCATTGGAGAATTCATTGTGCCCAGTGTATGTTGTCATCCACAGATTGCCATCTACAACCCTATGGGCTGGATTTTGTGAATGGCGGCAAGTTGGAGGCGGGACTGCTGCTTGTCGTGTCAATGTCCCACCTCCATCCTCGCCTGACCATTCAGAGGGATTTTCCCCTGATTGAGCTTGTTAAGCCTGCCCTGCGGGCTCAGCAGGCCAATTAGGGAAGAAGTCACTGACAGATCACGTCAACGTCAGACGTGCTATCTGTCAAGACTTCTTGAAAGAAGAAATGACAGCGTTTGACAGCTCTGTGAAGT
The DNA here is from genome assembly GCF_052327205.1 of Somniosus microcephalus. NCBI lineage: Eukaryota > Metazoa > Chordata > Chondrichthyes > Squaliformes > Somniosidae > Somniosus > Somniosus microcephalus. Next base: position 104,371,162 of record NC_141002.1, on the reverse strand, counting down.
TGTCAAACACTGACATTCTCTTTAGTTTGATGAGCCTTTGTGGTGAGGACTCATCAAACATTGCAAATTTGTAAATTTCAGCTGTCTGATGGATCGGAGGGTCCATCAGCCATTACCTGAAATTGACAAGGAGGATGTCCGTTCTCCCCATTCAGCGCGGCTAAAGGCTATGGAAGGAAAACAAGGTAAGTGAACACTTTTTTAAACTTATCACTCACCTTGCATACTTACCACTCCACACTTGCACCCATCACTCACCTCTACACCTTACTTCCAGGTGCCTCCGACCACTGCAGACCTCCTCCACGTCTCCTCCAACCCGGCGGGGTTCTCCGAGGTCGGGAAGCCTTCACCTGTGAAGGTAAAATGGCACTGATCTTTTTTTCTGCCTGTTAACTACCTGTTAACAGGCAGTTAAAAGGATTATAATAGCAAAATACTGCGGATGCTGGAAATCTGAAAGAACAACAGAAAATGCTGGAAATACTCAGCAGGCCAGGCAGCATCCGTGGAGAGAGAGACAGAGTTAACGTTTCAGGTCTGGGACCCTTCATCAGAACTGGAAAAAGCTGGAGATGTAACAGATATTAAGCAGGTGCAGAGACATTCTTTGTTCCAGTCCTACTCAGGTCTCCTCCCTCACCTCTTTTTCCGGTACATCGATGACTGTATTGGTGCCATTTCCTGCTCTCGCCCTGAACTAGATAAGTTCATTCACTTTACTTCCAATTTTCACCCTTCCCTCACCGTCACATGGTCCATCTCCGACTCTTCCCTTCCCTTCCTTGACTTCTCCGTCTCCATTTCTGGCGATCAGCTTTCGACAAACATCCACTACAAGCCCACCGACTCCCACAGCTACCTGGACTACACTTCCTCCCACCCCGCTTCCTGTAAGGACTCTATTCCATTCTCCCAGTTTCTCCGTCTCCGCCACGTCTGTTCTGACGATGCCACCTTCCATACTAGTGCTTCCAACATGTCTTCCTTTTTCCTCAACCGAGGATTCCCCTCTACTGTGGTTGACACGGCCCTTGACCGTGTCCATTCTATTTCCTGCACTTCTGCTCTCACCCCTTCCCCTCCCTCCCAGAACCACGATAGGGTTCCCCTTGTCCTCACCTTTCACCCCACCAGTCTCCACATTCAACGGATCATCCTCCGCCATTCCCGCCACCTCCAGCGTGATCCCACCACCAAACACATCTTCCCCTCACCTCCCCTTTCAGCATTCCGAAGGGACCGCTCCCTCCGCGAAACCCTGGTCCACTCCTCAATCACCCCCAACAGCCCTTCTCCTTCACCTGGCACCTTCCCGTGCAAGCGCAGGAGATGCAACACATGCCCTTTTACCTCCTCCCTTCCCACTGTCCAGGGCCCCAAACACCCCTTCCAGGTGAAACAGCGATTTACTTGTACTTCTTGCAATTTAGTATACTGTATTCGCTGCTCACGATGCGGTCTCCTCTGCACTGGGGAGACCAAACACAGATTGGGTGACCGCTTTGCGGAACACCTCCGTTCAGTCCGTAAGGGTGACCCCGAGCTTCCGGTCGCCTGTCACTTTAATTCTCCGCTTCACTCCCACTCTGATCTCTCTGTCCTCGGGCTATTACATTGTTCTAATGAAGCTCAACGTAAACTCGAGGAACAGCACCTCATCTTTCGATTGGGCACTTTACACCTGCCGGACTCAACATTGAGTTCAACAATTTCAGATAATTATCCCTGCCCCCATTTTTCATGCAGTACGATTTTGCCATTCCCATTTGCAACATTTTCACAGCATGTCCTTTCAATTCCTTCCTCCACCCACGCCCCCCCCCGCCAGCCCCGCCCCCACCCCCCCCCCCCCCGTCTCTGCACCTGCTTAACATCTGTTACATCTCCAGCTTTTTCCAGTTCTGATGAAGGGTCCCAGACCTGAAACGTTAACTCTGTTTCTCTCTCCACGGATGCTGCCTGGCCTGCTGAGTATTTCCAGTTAAAAGGATTAAATGCCTTTCCCGCCTCCAGGAGACGGGACCTGAAGCTGCACATCCTCCCGCCTCCTGGCAAAAGGGCACGGAGGCGGGATGGGTGCGGGTTTGCCATCCGCCCCCACTTTCTCCGAGTTTACCGGCACTCCCGCCTCCATGCCCACCTCCTCGGGGCTTGGAAAATCCAGCCCATAGAGTCTACTAGATTGATTCCTGGGATGAGAGGGCTGTCCTATGATGAGAGATTGTGTAGAATGGGCCTAAACTCTCTGGAGTTTAAAAGAATGAGAGGTGATCTCATTGAAACATATAAGATTCTGAGGGGGATTGACAGGGTAGATGCTGAGAGGTTGTTTCCCCTGGCTGGAGAGTCTAGAACCAGGGGTCACAGTCTCAGGATAAGGGGTCGGCCATTTAAGACTGAGATGAGGAGGAATTTCTTCACTCAGAGGGTGGTGAATCTTTGGAATTCTCTGCCCCAGAGGCCTGTGGCGGCTCAGTCATTGAGTATATTCAAGGCGGTGATCGATAGATTTTTGGACACTAGGGGAATCAAGGGATATGGAGATCGGACAGGAAAGTGGAGTTGAGGTCGATGATCAGCCATGATCTTATTGAATGGTGGAGCAGGCTCGAGGGGTCGTGTGGCCGACTCCTGCTCTTATTTCTTATGTTCTTATATTCTAAAACAGCACCAATCAGCATTAGCAGGCATTAACAAGCTCTTAACAGGGATTGGTTTAGTGATAGCCATTCCTGCATCTGAGTCAGAAGGTGAAAGGTTCGAGCCTCAGTCCAGACACCCGCTGGCGAGTGGAGGTTAGAATCTGGTCTCTAAACACTGGACTGACCTACAGCCTGGGACTCGCGTCTAGACTGTGTGGCCACTGGCTCAGGGGTTGCATTCCTGCCTCTCACTCAGAAGGGTTGGGTTCGAGCCCCAGGTTAACACCTCATCCAAAGGATGGCCTTCAGTACTGCACTGGAACCTCAGCCGTGTTTCATGTGACGGTGTCCTGGAGTGAGGCTGGAAACCCCCGACCCTCTAACTCAGGCAAGAGTGCTACTAACTGAGCCAAGCTGACATGTAAAACACTGTAGCAAGGAGTCTACACCCTTTCCTAGCATGGAGTTTGTTTATCCCGGCTAATAGCAATCTTGGGAGTGTGCCCATCAGTTTGTTATTGCAATGGCCCTTGGTCCAGTAAGGTGCATTATTGGATTATGACCAGTTATGTCCTTAATGCCTCCATTTATATTTGCCAGCCGCTGCACTTCCATTAGTAACAAAAACTGTGGGATCCGCAAAACTATGGGATGCACATTGCTTGGGTCATAAATGATCACCCAACACGATAGCATTCATCAGGGATATAACAGAGTTCTATTTTATCTAGAAATATAGTTTGTCAGGGTGTGAAAGCTGACCCACTGACTATAATACCTGTATACGGTATTATTATGTTTAATAGCGTTTAACTCCCATATTGAAATGTTTGCATCTGTTGGACATGGGGAGTGTCTGTGGGGAGTGGGGAGTGTGAGTGGGGAGTGTCTGTGGGGAGTGGGGTGTGTCTGTGGGGAGTGGGAATTGTCTGTGGGGAATGGAGAGTGTCTGTGGGGAGTGTCTGTGGGGAATGGGGAGCGTCTGTGGGGAATGGGGAATGTCTGTGGGGAGTGTCTGTGGGGAATGGGGAGTGCCTGTGGGGAGTGGGAATTGTCTGTGGGGAATGGGGAGTGTCTGTGCGGAGTGTCTGTGGGGAATGGGGAGTGTCTGTGGGGAATGGTGAGTGTCTGTGGGTAATGGGGAGTGTTTGTGGGGAATGGGGAGTGTCTGTGGGGAGGGGGTGTGTCTGTGGGGAGTGGGGAGTGTCTGTGGGGAGTGGGGAGTGTGAGTGGGGAGTGTCTGTGGGGAGTGGGGTGTGTCTGTGGGGAGTGGGAATTGTCTGTGGGGAATGGGGAGTGTCTGTGGGGAGTGTCTGTGGGGAATGGGGAGTGTCTGTGGGGAATGGTGAGTGTCTGTGGGTAATGGGGAGTGTTTGTGGGGAATGGGGAGTGTCTGTGGGGAGGGGGTGTGTCTGTGGGGAGTGGGGAGTGTCTGTGGGGAGTGGGGAGTGTCTGTGGGGAGTGTCTGTGGGGAGTGTCTGTGGGGAGTGGGGGTGTGTCTGAGAAAGAAAGGAAGAAGGAAGGAAGGAAGGACGGACACTGGGGAGAATTCCTTTGCTCTTCGAAATAGTGGCCGTGGGATTTTTACATCCACCTGAGAGAAGACGAGGGCCTCGGTTTAACGTCTCGTCTGAAAGACGGCAGCTCTGACAGTGTGGCGCTCCCTCAGTACTGCCCCTCTGGCAGTGCGGCGCTCCCTCAGTACTTCCCCTCCAATAGTGTGGCGCTCCCTCAGTACTGCCCCTCCAACAGTGCGGCACTCCCTCAGCACTGCCCCTCCGACAGTGCAGCGCTCCCTCAGTACTGCCCCTCCGACGGTGCAGCGCTCCCTCAGTACTGCCCCTCCGACAGTGTGGTGCTCCCTCAGTACTGACCCTCCAACAGTGCAGCACTCCCTCAGTACTGCCCCTCTGACAGTGCAGCGCTCCCGCAGTACTGACCCTCTGACAGTGCAGCGCTCCCTCAGTGCTGACCCTCCGACAGTGCAGCACTCCCTCGGTACTGCCCCTCCGACAGTGCAGTGCTCCCTCAGTACTGCCCCTCCGATAGTGCGGTGCTCCCTCAGTACTGCCCCTCAGACAGTGCAGTGCTCCCTCAGTACTGCCCCTCCGACAGTGCAGCGCTCCCTCAGTACTGCCCCTCCAACAGTGTGGTGCTCCCTCAGTACTGACCCTCCAACAGTGCAGCACTCCCTCAGTACTGCCCCTCTGACAGTGCAGCGCTCCCGCAGTACTGACCCTCTGACAGTGCAGTGCTCCCTCAGTACTGACCCTCCGACAGTGCAGCACTCCCTCGGTACTGCCCCTCCGACAGTGCAGTGCTCCCTCAGTACTGCCCCTCCGATAGTGCGGTGCTCCCTCAGTACTGCCCCTCAGACAGTGCAGTGCTCCCTCAGTACTGCCCCTCCGACAGTGCAGCGCTCCCTCAGTACTGACCCTCTGACAGTGCAGCACTCCCTCGGTACTGCCCCTCCGACAGTGCAGCACTCCCTCAGTACTGCCCCTCCGATAGTGCGGCGCTCCCTCAGTACTGCTCCTCAGACAGTGCAGTGCTCCCTCAGTACTGCCCCTCCGACAGTGCTGCACTCCCGCAGTACTGCCCCTCCAACAATGTGGCGCTCCCTCAGTACTGATGCTCCGACAGTGCGGCACTCCCTCAGTACTGCCCCTCCAACAGTGTGGCGCTCCCTCAGTACTGCCCCTCCAACAGTGCAGCGCTCCCTCAGTACTGACGCTCCGACAGTGCAGCTCTCCCTCAGTACTGACGCTCCGACAGTGCAGCTCTCCCTCAGTACTGCCCCTCTGACAGTGCGGCACTCCCTCAGTACTGCCCCTCCGACAATGTGGCGCTCCCTCAGTACTGCCCCACCTGTAATGATCAGTCACCTGTCATTCTGGAATGTACACTAGGTAGTGCTGTATGTATATAAGAGTGGGCTACCCATGATGCACTAGGCTAGCCACAAGGCAGCAGTCAAGATGGAGGTCTCTACAGATACTGCACCTAGTCCACATGTGCTCAATAAAGTGTCTAGCAAAAGCTCGCTGTTCTTAATAAAAGCGACTAGTTATTAATGAACATAACATGGTACCAGGATTGGTAAGATCTGCTGAATATTGTGCAATGCGACATGGAGAATTTGAAGCCACCAGAGCATTTGAAACTCACAGGAAATGTCGACTACAATTGGCAGACTTTTAAACAACAATTCGAACTCTACATTGCTGCCATCGGGTACGGTACGAAGCCAGACGCAAGGAAAATAGCATTGCTGCTCACGGTTGCAGGCCCACAGGCGATAGAGGTATTTAATACATTTGTATTTAATCCAGAGGAGAACAGAGAAAAATTAGACGATGTGCTAAAGAAGTTTGATACACATTGTTCTCTCAAAAAGAATGAAACCTATGAGAGGTACATCTTCCGTTCTCGGACACAGCAGCAAAATGAGACTTTTGATAGCTTTTTGACTGATCTGAAACTGAAAGCACAGACATGTAATTTCTCTGAGCTGAAAGCATCCATGATTCGTGACCAGATTGTGTTTGGTATTCATGATAAAAAAGTCAGGGAACGTCTGTTGAGAGAAACCAAACTAACATTGGAAATTGCTGTGAAAATATGCCAAGCTAGCGAGCTAGCTCAAAAGCATGCCAAGACTTTCAGTGAAATTAATGATGATGCAATTGCAGTAGGTGCTGCTGTCGGTGCTGTGTCCTACAAGGGGAAGAAACATGGGCAGAACAGAAGTGAAAAGCAATCGGAGGAAGGAATTTTTAATTGTAAACGCTGTGGTTACAAATACCAGTTAAAACAATGTCCAGCGTTTGGAAAAATGTGCACAAAATGTCATGGAAAGAATCACTTTGCCAAACAATGCTTTTCAAAAGTAAAAACTAAGAAAGGGCAACGTGTTAATGTGATTGAGGACACTGATTTAAGTGAGACTTGTTTTGTAGGAATGGTGTCATGTGACAATATCAAAAATGATACAGAAAATGTGCAGCCCTCAGGAATTAACAATGCTGAACATAAAGTTAATGCAGTAAAAGAGGACAAATGGATGATCCCACTGCAGGTAAATGGAGCATTAGTTACATTGAAACTAGACACTGGGGCAAAAGCAAACTTAATCAGCATGAGTGACATTAACAATATGAAAGAAAAGCCCAAAATACAGAAAAAGTCAGTACTACTGAAGGACTATAATGGACAGAAAATAGATAGCTTAGGTGTATGCAGACTTAAAGTGACAGTCAAAGACAAAGTGCATCATCTCATGTTTTCTGTTGTGGCTGAAGGACTTGATTCACTACTGGGTGACAAAGCTTGTGAGGGCTTAGAACTGGTCAAGAGAGTCTACCGTATAAACTGTGCCATAAGCAGGCCAGATGACTCGGTGGATTCTGTAGTGAATAATTTCCAGGATGTGTTCAAAGGATTTGGAGTTCTACCATTCACTTACAAGATCCAGCTAAAGGAGGATGCTCAGCTAGTGGTACATGCTCCACGAAGAGTTCCAGCACCCCTGCGTGACCGGCTCAAGAATGAACTGGACAGAATGACCACACTAGGAGTCATCAGGAAAGTCGAAGAGCCAACAGACTGGGTTAACTCCATGGTATGTGTAAAGAAAAAGAACAATGATCTAAGAATATGCATGGATCCAAAGGACTTAAATGCAAACATAAAATGTGAACACTACCAGATTCCCAAGCGAGAAGAAATCACCAGTGAAATGTCAGGTGCCAGATACTTTACAAAGCTCGATGCCTCACAAGGATTTTGGCAACTAAAACTGGATGAAGAGAGCACCAAATACTGTACCTTCAACACACCATTTGGCAGGTATTGTTTCCTCAGAATGCCTTTCGGGATAATATCTGCATCTGAAATCTTTCATAGAGCAATGGAACACATAATTGAAGGTCTGGAAGGAGTTTGGGTCTATGTTGAAGACATCATCATCTGGGGCTCCACACTGAAAGAACACAATGAGAGACTGACTAAAGTGCTACAGAGCATACGCCGGAATGGACTGAAGCTCAACAAAGCCAAGTGTCAGTTTGGCGTCCAGGAGATAATCTATCTGGTAAAGGAATAGAGCCAGATATGGAAAAAGTAAACGCCATACTCAAAATGCCCCGGCCCACTGACAAAAAAGGAGTGCTACGCATCATGGGGATGATAAACTTCATTGGAAAGTTCATTCCTAACTTGTCAGCCAAGACAGCCTGTCTGCAAGACCTGCTATGTAAAACAAATGAGTTCGCATGGACAGAAAGACATGAACAAGAGTGGATAAACCTCAAAACAGTGCTGACAACCACACCTGTACTCACCTTCTTTGACCCAACAAAAAGAATCAAAGTGTCAATGGATGCATCAAAAGATGGCCTAGATGCGGTCTTGCTACAAGCAGAGGGTGAAGATTGGAAGCCTGTTGCCTATGCCTCCAGGTCTATGACTGATACTGAGTGTCGATACGCCCAGATTGAAAAGGAATGTCTAGGCTTGGTAGCTGGACTAGAAAAGTTTCATGGCTACATATATGGACTTCCCACCTTCACAGTTGAGACAGACCACAGCCCACTGGTTGCCATCATAAAAAAGAACCTGAATGAGATGTCTCCAAGGATTCAACAACTCATGATGAAGCTGCAAAGGTATGACTTTGAACTGATCTACACACCAGGCAAATATATAGTGTTAGCAGATGCACTATCCCGAGCACCCACAATGAGTCATGTGAGCTCTACTGAAGAAGATGTGGATGTTCATGTGAGTATGGTCACTGCTGCGCGGCCCGTGTCAGACACAAAATCAAAGCAAATAGCAGAAGAAACAGTAAAAGATACAGTATTACAAACAGTAATAGAGAACATTCATCATGGTTGGCCAAAAGGTTCCTGTCCAAAATATTTTCACATAAGGTCAGAATTGAGTGTCGCAAGTGGACTATTACTAAAACAGAACAGAATAGTAATTCCACAGGCTCTACATCAAGACATGCTCAAAAGGATTCATGAGGGACAACTCGGAATTGAAAAATGCAAAAGGAGAGCAAGAGACACTGTTTATTGGCCTGGCATAAATAAGGACATTGAGAACATGATAGGCAAATGTGAGACATGTCAGAAACACCAAAACAAACAAGCAAAGGAACTGAGACAGAGACTTCAACTGTTAAAGCTGAAACAGAAATCATACTATGACAAGTCATCCAAAACTCTGAAACCATTGACAAGGGATGATGTTGTCAGGATTGAGGATCCAGATGCATGGAACAGGAAAGCTACAGTTCTTGAGGAAGTAGGACCAAGGTCATACACTGTTAGAACTGAGGAAGGACAGATTCTCAGGAGGAACCGCAGTTCCCTCCTAAAAACACAAGAAACTATCCAAGAGCAAATCGATGACAATGCCGCAACTGAATCTTGTCACTCACCACCAGAACAATCTAACACAAATACACATACAGGCTCTCATGAAAACACATCAGACTTACCTGTGCTGAGAAGATCCACACGTGAAGTAAAAAAGCCTGATAGACTTAATCTTTGAGTACAAAGAAAACTACATTGAAAATGTATTGACTGTTGAAAATGTTTATGTTGTTATTGATTGATACTGATTTTGTTTAACCTCAAAGAAAGGGGGATGTAATGATCAGTAACCTGTCATTCTGGAATGGTACACTAGGTGGTGCTGTATGTATATAAGAGTGGGCTACCCACGATGCACTAGGCTACCCACAAGGCAGCAGTCAAGATGGAGGCCTCTACAGATACTGTACCTAGTCCACATGTGCTCAATAAAGTGTCTAGCAAAAGCTAGCTGTTCTTAATAAAAACGACTAGTTATTAATGAACATAACACCGCCGACAGTGCGGTGCTCCCTCAGTACTGCCCCTCCAACAGTGCAGCACTCCCTCAGCATTATGTGGTAATCTAAAGGAGGAACGATCACCTGCTGAGAAGTAAGAAACATTTCTTTTGTCAAATGTTTGTCTGTGGCAGCGCGTAACATTTTCTGTTTGCTGTTTCAGTGAGAGTCAATAACAAATCAGCTGTAGTAATCACTCGTGAATTATAAATATGTATTTTAATCTAAGCTGAGCTGACAGTGCAAATTTTGAAAATTACTGCACAAGACTGTCTCTTTTATTCTGTGGGTGAGTCCTGAAGTCGGCCAAAGTATCTCGCTGAGAATATTGATTTGCTGCTGCATCGACTGTGAAACGCTCATTCATTTCCTGTTCTGGCTTTCATCTGTTGTAAAATTATTTATTTTCTGCCTCCCTGAATGCTTGTTGGCCTACTCAGTCTTAATAATGTGCTGCCTTGCATTATAAGAGGTATGTCTATACCTGAACCAATTATACGTGGCTCAGTGGGCAGCACTCTCGCCTGAGTCAGAAGGTTGTGGGTTCAAGTCTCACTCCAGAGACTTGAGCACAAAAATCTAGGCTGACACTCCAGTGCAGTGCTGAGGGAGTGCTGCACTGTCGGAGGTGCTGTCTTTCAGATGAGATGTTAAACCGAGGCCTCATCTGCTCTCTCAGGTGGACGTAAAAGATCCCACCGGCACTATTCTGGTGAAGAGCAGGGGAGTTCTCCCTGGTGTCCTGGGGCCAATATTTATCCCTCAACCAACATCACTAAAAACAGATTCTCTGGTCATTATCATATTGCTGTTTGTGGGAGCTTGCTGTGCACAAATTGGCTGCCGTGTTTCCTACATTACAACAGTGACTACACTTCAAAAATGTTTTCATTGGTTATAATTCACTTTGGGACGTCCTGAGGTTGTGAATTCTGATCAAATTCCATTGTGATATAAATGGTGCATCTTCATAGTCATAGTCATAGAGTTATACAGCACGGATAGAGGCCCTTCGGCCCATCGTGTCCGCGCCGGCCATCAAGCCCTGTCTAATCTAATCCCATATTCCAGCATTTGGTCCGTAGCCTTGTATGCTGTGGCATTTCAAGTGCTCATCCAAATGCTTCTTAAATGTTGTGAGGGTTCCTGCCTCCACAACCCTTTCAGGCAGTGAGTTCCAGACTCCAACCACCCTCTGGGTGAAAAAGTTATTTCTCAAATCCCCTCTAAACCTCCCGCCCTTTACCTTGAATCTATGCCCCCTAGTTATTGACCCCTCTACTAAGAGAAAAAGCTCCTCAGCATCCATCCTATCTATGCCCCTCATAATTTTGTACACCTCAATCATGTCCCCCCTCAGCCTCCTCTGCTCCAAGGAAAACAAACCCAATCTGCCCAGTCTCTCTTCATAGCTGAAGCACTCCAGCCCTGGTAACATCCTGGTGAACCTCCTCTGCACCCTCTCCAACGCGATCACATCCTTCCTGTAGTGTGGCGACCAGAACTGCACACAGTATTCCAGCTGTGGCCTAACCAGTGTTTTATACAGCTCCATCATAACCTCCTTGCTCTTATATTCAATGCCTCGGCTAATGAAGGCAAGTATCCCATATGCCTTTTTTACCACCTTATCCACCTGTTCCGCCGCCTTCAGGGATCTGTGTACTTGCACACCCAGATCCCTCTGACCCTCCGTCTTGCCTAGGGTCTTACCATTCATTGTGTATTCCCTTGCCTTGTTAGTCCCCCCAAAGTGCATCACCTCGCACTTTTCCGGGTTAAATTCCATTTGCCACTGTTCCGCCCATCTGACCAACCCATCTATATCGTCCTGCAGACTGAGGCTACCCTCCTCGCTATTTACCACCCTACCAATTTTTGTATCATCCGCGAACTTACTGATCATACCTTTTACATTCATATCCAAGTCATTAATGTAGACCACAAACAGCAAGGGACCCAGCACCGATCCCTTCAAATGAAAAGATTGTCAAAAACACTTCTACCATCTAACATTATAATATCCAATGTTCCAGACATATTTATTCCTCTTTTTATCTCTGCTGTCCTTTTTTTTGCAGGTTAAGTAAGGAAATAAAACTGGAAATCCCAACTTTGCAGCTTTTAAATGAACTTGGAATGAATTCCCAACAAACTGATCATCGTGGAGCAATGGATCTCGGCACAATCTGTAGAACAGGTAATTAATGGTTTATGTATGTCTGGCCAGCATAACTAGCAGCGATCATCTTAGTGATAGACTGGTAGGAGATTTAAAAATTAATTGTTTTTATGCATAAAAGGAACAGGAGGAGGCCATTCAGCCCCTCAAGGCTTTCAATCAGATCCTGGCTGACTCTGTACCTCAACTCCTTTTACCCTGCTTTGATCCATATCCCTTGTTACCAATTCCCAACAAAAATCTATCAATCCCAGTCTTCAAAATTTCAATTAACCCCCAGAATCCACAGCCTTTTGTGGGGGGTGGGTTCCAGAGTTGTGTTCATTTGGATGCTGGTTCCATTGTCAGATCTTACTGTAGATTTGAATATTGCTTACTTTAGCCAGCTTTGCATATTTGGGGTTTTAGAAAATGTTAACAAGCGTACACACAAGGCACCAGAATGGAAGCAATGCGCTATTTTATTTCCTCTACCAAAATGTTATGGGCAAAGATTCGGAATATATTTCAGAAAATAAGATTGGAGAGAGGTGAGGATAGGGTCAGGGTTAGGGTGTGGTGGGATGGGATGGAATAACTAAGATAATAACATCTTAGGGCTAAATTTTGCCGGTGCTCAGAGTGCGGCTTCGGAGGCGGGTCCGCGGTCAAAACCGCAATGATTGACAGCGGGTTGGGAACCCGCTCCGACCCCACCTCCATGTAAGTATCAGGTCTGCGATTTCAGAACAGACCCGACACCAAGCGGCGGGGGAGGCATTTAAGATAGTTAAATGCTTGTTAACTACTATTTTGCCAGCCTATTTCTATTTTACCACTTTTTTTACGAGGTTCCCTTCACTCGGGGATCACGTCAGATAAGTAGCTCGGGTTCTCTATGTCTCCCCTTTGCTGTGAATAGGTGACAGCTGCAAAAGTGGTATAAAAGCTACCATTTCACAGCTGGTCACTTTCCATTGTCAGAAGCTGGAGCCTACAGGACTTGGAAGACATTTTTGAGCTGTATGCAGTTTGGAAGTGTTTGGAGTAAACTCTCTATCCACTGTCACCTCCTTGGAGCAAGCTCTCTCACCATTGACAGATCGCTTCTGTCATCTCAACTTCAGCTGCCATCTATTCCAGCAACATCGGTGCCCTGTAAGGGGTGGTGTGTGTGTGGTCAGCTTTGCCTCTGACTCCCTGAGCGGTTTGAATCGCTCCCACTCCCTCGGTTCTAGACCTGGACTTATTTGGATATTGTAATGAAATTGCAGCAAACAACTGAATTTGATACAAGAACTTTGGATTTTTATTTGAGACAAGAAAATATACACAACACAATAATCTTATCACTCTAAAAGGGGGGAACACTTTGGTATATACGAGGGAGAATGACAATAGGCAAAATACTTCACCCCTCCCAATCCCACTACACTAACTAGGTTGGATTCCAGAGGACCAAGAAATGCTCACCAAACGCAGGAATAGTTTGTAGAGTGGGAAAAACTTGCAGAGCTTCGGTTTCTTCCGAGTTGGTTTCTTGTTGGTCGCGGTGGCCCAATATTACCTAGTTGTTGGTAATATTGTTGGTTGTTTGTTTCTTGGGGCCCTTGGTTGCCGCGATTCCTTCCGTTCTCCTCCTGTTGTCCTTTCGTCGATTGATTGTCCCGAGGCTGATGTGTTTCGAATGAGCTGTGCCTCTGTCTGTATGAACTGTACCTTCAAGTTCTCACACCGTCCGAATAACCTTCACTGACTGTCCGTATGACTCCCTGACTGAACTGTACTGATCGAACTGATCGAACCCATCGAACTCATCGAACTGGTTTCTTGTGGAGACAGGTCTTTAGTTTATACTAAACGAAGCCTGCTAATCTTGTTAGATTTTGGGCGGGCTCGTTAATTTTGATTGGTCCCATTTATTTAACTGGTTTCAGGATTGCTTCGAAATTGGTTTAAGTGTGTGACGTGGTTTTGGATGTCTCTCTGAGTGGTTAATCTATTGTTCGATTGTCTTCTCCTGCTGGGGCTAGGGTCTCTTTTGTTGATTAGTGGCATGTACTGTATTATTCATGTACTTGATGGCCCTGTAGTTTTTGGCGGGAACTGTCCTTCCTATTGTCTTTATGTGGAATGACTGAGACGGTCCAGAACATTCCCAGACAATCTGGCCTTTGCCAATACTCAAACTGTTTGTATTACAGGGGCCCATCCCACCTCCTTTTGTCGCAGCCTTCCACAGGCCTGGACATGCCTTTTAAAATAGCCAAAAATCCTGGGGTTTTTGATTTTTAAGCCCCTTTTGGTCCAATATTCTTTTAAACAGTCCAAAATCTCTTCTTTTCTTAGTTTGGGGACCCTGTAGAATTTTGCGAGCCTTACAGCCCTTCAAATAATCTCACTTTGGTCCTCTGAATCCCTCTACGATCAGCCCCAGCACCAACATCACCAACAACAATACCAACCTTCTCCGCAATCACCTGATGTTGCACAGGACACAGGGCATCAGTACCCGACCACACTGCTGCCTGGGAGGCCAGCGATGGCCTCACCATGGCCAGAATTACTTCACTTGATGCTGTACACCCTGGCTACCACATGATGCGCCAGGTTAACACCACTCCTCACCAGCACCATAAAGCATCCCTACAATGCCCAAGCCATTCATTTCACACTCATCACCATTGGGTGGGGGTGGGGGGGTTATGTCTCACCATTCACTGGAATTCACTAAGACACATCTAAAGGTGAGCACAGATCTGTCCAATAAGGTAAAGTGTTGAAAATATAGATTTCAATGTTTAACAACACATTAACAGAAACTTCACATGGACATTGGCTAAACCTCTCAAGTGCCGACCTTTGTGTGTTGTTAGTTGGTATGATTGCACTAGGATGAGGGTGAGTGTAAGGGGTGGCTAGTGAGATGGGGAAGTGATAATGTAGATAGAGAGGGATGGTTGGAGGTGCAAGGTAAGTTGGTGTGAGTAAGGATGTGCAGGTGTAGGGTAGGGAAGGCAGAGTGATGGGGATGTGATGAGAGGCACAGGAGGATGGGGTTGAGTATGGCTTGGCAGTAACGCTTCATGATCTGCTCAAATCATTGAAAGGTTTGTGCCATTGCAGCCTGGTCCTCCTGACCACATTCCTGCTTGTGCCCTTCTGTGCAATGTGCAACCAGGCTGCGTTGGTGTCCTGGGGAGGTCTCTTCCGCCCTTGGGAAGGGAAGAGAACCTCCCTGCGTGCTGTGACTCCCTCCATAATCATGCAAGAGCCTGGGTACAGCCGTCCACCTTTTTTTCAGTGCTTGTCAGTGTTTGCAGCACCTCAATGCTGTAGAACACTGACAGCACAACTGTCAAAATGAATGTGGACATGGCCCCTTTAAGGAAACCGGCTGATGACACGTCATCAAATGACGTCATCAGACCCGCTTCCTTTTAATTGGCTGGGAAACGCGCAGGGCAGGTTTAACAAGCCCAATCTATGTAAAATCACTTGGAGAGAGCGGGCTGGAGCCAGGAGCGAGACTGGGACCCGCCACCCACCTCTCCCGCCATGATCCCGCCTCCGCTGGTGAAATCGCGGCCATAGAGTGGGATTGGGATGGGAGGGGGAGGCACAGAGGGATGATGCTGACTTAACAGCCTAATGGAAAAGGCAAAAAGATTGAGTGCAGGATTGGGATGGATGCGGGAGGTAGGACTGTATGTAGCAGGAATGAAAGAACTGGGGGCAGCATGGGAGCAGGACATGGGGTCTGAGGAAGGTAGTTTAGCGTGGGGCTGGGAATTCGTTAGCAAGGGCCACGATGTGGCGGGAGGTTAAGAATGTGAGAGTGGGGTCAGCAGCTGTTCGACAAGACAGTGACGAGGCCGGCGCAGGTCCCTGGGGAAGCTAAAAACGGGAGAGCAGATGTTGGAATGAGGCAAGAAGGGGCCTGGAGCACTGAGCCAATATCGCTTTTTTAATTCATTCTCAGGATGTGGGCGTTGCTGGCAAGGCCAGCATTTATTGCCCATCCCCAATTGCCCTTGAGAAGGTGGTGGTGAGCCGCCTTCTTGAACCGCTGCAATCCGTGTGGTGAAGGTACTCCCACAGTGCTGTTAGTGAGGAAGTTCCAGGATTTTGATCCAGCGACGATGAAGGATCGGCCGATATATTTCCAAGTCAGGATGGTGAGTGACTTGGAGGGGAACTTGGAGGTGGTGGTGTTCCAATACGCCTGCTGCCCTTGTCCTTCTAGGTGGAAGAGGTCGTGGGTTTGGGAGGTGCTGCCGAAGAAGCCTTGGCGAGTTGCTGCAGTGCATCTTGTAGATGGTACACACTGCAGTCACGGTGCGCCGGTGGTGGAGGGAGTGAATGTTTAAGGTTGTGGATGAGGAGCCAATCAAGTGGGCTGCTTTATCCTGAATGGTGTCGAGCTTCTTGAGTGTTGTTGGAGCTGCACTCATCCAGGCAAGTGGAGAGTATTCCATCACACTCCTTACTTGTGCCTTGTAGATGGTGGAAAGGCTTTGGGGAATCAGGAGGTGAGTCACTCGCCGCAGCGGGGTAAAATCTGTCGGGACAAAAATCAGAACTTTTAATCAGGATGCAGAAAACAGAGACTCAAAATTTTGTTTGAATTGTGAACTAACTTGCAATTCCAAGGCACAGGCTCCATCGGGATGATTATAAATCTCTTTCAGATGTAAATGAAGATTCACCAAGGTCACCAACAGCTAAAAATAAACACAACCCATCAAATGGTGCTGCTGATCCCAGTGAGGACGTTATTAAGATATTTAAAGATAAGGTAGGTGATATAGAATGTAGGAAACCAATGTAGAGCCATCATTGACCAATAAGGAAAGGAGACCATTACTGATACTAGCTTTGTATTCCAGATTTATGGTGGGATTGTGAACTCGTGTCCCCGGATCATGAGTCCAGGCCTCTGGATTATTCGTCCAGTAACATAACCATTATGCCACCGTACCCCACATGGTACTGGACTCGCGACCCTGAGATTGTGAGTTCAAAATCCCGCCATGAGTGAAATTGAGTTCAGTAGATCTCGCACCAGAAAAGGAATAACCTGGTCTGGCCTACAAGTGACCCCAGTCCCACACTACATGGTTCAGGCGCAATGCCCTCTAAAGTGGCCTCGCAAACTGTTGCATTGTAAACTAATCTCACCCCCTCCGCCACAACTGGCCCTCTGTTTAACCATCACACTCTTCTCTGGCTCAGTACCCAATTCCTTTCTTACATTTCTGTGAAAGGCCGAGGGATATTTGTTCTACATAAACGGCACTTTCCAGATGTAAACTGCTGTGGTTATTGGGCAGTTCCGATTTAACAAAATCCAACGGGGCTACTGGAAAGAATTAAACTTTCCTGCTTATTTGCAATTTTTCAGTAGCAGATACTGAATAATAATTCATAAGAACATCAGAGCATAAAAATTAGGAGCAGGAGTCGGCCATTCGGTCCCTCGAGCCTGCTCCGCCACACGGCCCCTTGAGCCTGCTCCACCACACGGCCCCTTGAGCCTGCTCCGCCACACGGCCCCTCGAGCCTGCTCCGCCACACGGCCCCTCGAGCCTGCTCCGCCACACGGCCCCTCGTGCCTGCCCCGCCACATGGCCTCTCGAGCCTGCTCCGCCACACGGCCTCTCGAGCCTGCTCCGCCACACGGCCTCTCGAGCCTGCTCCACCACACAGCCCCTCGAGCCTGCTCCGCCACACGGCCCCTCGAGCCTGCTCCGCCACACGGCCCCTCGAGCCTGCTCCGCCACATGGCCCCTCGTGCCTGCTCCGCCACACGGCCTCTCGAGCCTGCTCCGCCACACGGCCTCTCGAGCCTGCTCTGCCATTCAATAAGATCATGGCTGATCATCGACCTCAACTCCACTTTCCCACCCGATCCCCATATCCCTCGATTCCCCTAGAGTCCAAACATCTATCGATCTCAGCCTTGAACATACTCAATGACTGAGCCTCCACAGCCCTCTGGGGCAGAGAATTCCAAAGATTCACCACCCTCTGAGTGAAGAAATTCCTCCTCATCTCAGTCTTAAATGGCCGACCCCTTATTCTGAGACTGTGACCCCTGGTTCTAGACTCTCCACCTACCCTGTCAACCCCCCTCAGAATCTTATATGTTTCAATGAGATCACCTCTCATTCTTCTAAACAGCTTCCAGAACCCTGATAAAGCAGTTAACCTGTTAGAAACTGAGTCTATGATTAATTAATGAACCAAACCTTCTGTTTCGTACCATCTTCAGCCTCCCTCCCCTCCCCTTCCCTCCCTGCTCTTTATATGGCATTCTTTACATTACATAGTTTCGGCCCAAGTTTCCCACCAAGTCACACAGCATCCCGACTTGGAAATATATCGGCCGATCCTTCATCGTCGCTGGGTCAAAATCCTGGAACTCCCTCCCTAACAGCACTGTGGCAGCACCTTCACCACACGGACTGCAGCGGTTCAAGAAGGCGGCTCACCACCACCTTCTCAAGGGGCAACTAGGGATGGGCAATAAATGCTGGCCTTGCCAGCAACGCCCACATCCCGAGAATGAATATAAAACGATGGACCTTCGGAGAAAGACAAACACACCCTTCAACTTCTCCTGCTCCTAACTGACGAGTTTATCAGAATTTTGAAGCTTATTCAGGTGGAGAGAATTGCCGACCAACCCTGTGTGGATCTGTCTTACTGAATTTATTTTACGAATGTGGCATTTTTCTAAATTTTGATATTTTTTGCCAATTATATCCACTTGGAAGCTCTGACTGCTGCACTGTAACAAGATGTCAGTTTGTAGATGAATTGCACCCGAGCCGTTCACTTAAAGTCTCACTGTTTTCACCAGGAACGTAATTATTTGCAGCTGCGAGGCTGATATATTCTCCGCTCAGAATGTGACGCGAGACCTTTGTTTGAAAAAAGTTTTACGTTTTGTGGCTGTTTGCGGTTTTGTTCAAGGTTAGTTAATTCAGCGCAACTGAGCTCCAGGGATTGGATGCTATTGTTGGCAAAGATATAAGACTGGGGGGGGTGAGGGACTGTGAAATTGGTCTCAGGTAGGTTAGTGCAAAATGGGCAATAGTAAATCGGCCGCACGATTCAGGTTTCACCTTCCCCCAAAATATGGCAGCAAATTTGCACACAGCAAGCTCCCACAAACAGCAATATGATAATATGTTTTTTAGTGATGTTGACTGAGGGGTCAATATTAGCCAGGACACCGGGGAGAACTCACCACCTCTTCTTCAAAATAGTGCCATGGGACCTTTTACATCCACCTGAGCGAGCAGAGGGGCCTCGGGTAACGTCTCAGACGAAAGACGGCACCTCTGACAGTGCAGCGCTCCCTCAGTACTGCCCCTCCGACACTCCCTCAGTACTGCCCCTCCGACAGTGAGGCGCTCCCTCAGTACTGCCCCTCCGACAGTGCGGCGCTCCCTCAGTACTGCCCCTCCCACAGTGCAGCACTGCCTCAGTACTGCCCCTCCGACAGTGCGGCGCTCCCTCAGTACTGCCCCTCCGACAGTGCGGCACTCCCTCAGTACTGCCCCTCCGACAGTGCGGCACTCCCTCAGTACTGCCCCTCCGACAGTGCGGTGCTCCCTCAGCACTGCCCCTCCGACAGTGTGGCGCTCCCTCAGTACAGCCCCTCTGACAGTGCGGCGCTCCCTCAGTACTGCCCCTCCGTCAGTGCGGCGCTCCCTCAGTACTGCCCTTCCTACAGTGCGGCGCTCCCTCAGTACTACCCCTCCAACAGTGCAGCACTCCCTCAGTACAGCCCTGCGTCTCCGACAGTGTAGCACTGCCTCAGTACTGCCCCTCCGACAGTGCAGCGCTCTTTCAGTACTGCCCCTCCTACAATGCAGCACTACCTCAGTACTGCCCCTCCGACAGTGCGGCGCTCCCTCAGTACTGCCCCTCCGACAGTGCGGCTCTCACTCAGTACTGCCCCCCCGACAGTGCGGCACTCCCTCAGTACTGCCCCTCCGACAGTGCAGCACTCCCTCAGTACTGCCCCTCCGGCAGTGCGGCGCTCTCTCAGTATTGCCCCTCCGACAGTGCAACGCTCCCTCAGTACTGCCCCTCCGACAGTGCAGCGCTCCCTCAGTACTGCCCCTCCGACAGTGCAGCGCTCTTTCAGTACTGCCCCTCCTGCAGTGCAGCACTCCCTCAGTACTGCCCCTCCGACAGTCCGGCGCTCCCTCAGTAACGCCCCTCCGACAGTGCAGCACTCCCTCAGTACTACACTGGAGTGTTGGCCTAGATTAGGTACTCGAATCTCTAGAGTGGGACTTCCAGAGGCGAGCGTGCTGCCCACTGAGCCATGGCTGACACTGCGTGAAAACATGAAGGAATGCAAACATGAAAGAGAGGGAGTAAACGTAGGCTGGGAGAATGAGACTGAGAGCCACAGCTGACACTTTTTCACGACATCTGTAGCTCATCTTTGCACCGATGCTGAGAGGTGGAGCCTGCGGTGAGTTTCTCCTTCAGGCAGTTTCAAGCCCCTTCACTCCAGAGTCCAGTTGTGTCCTTGGCTGAGGATTTGCAATACAGGCAGATTTTGCTAATGTGCACTCGCTCATCGAGAATGCCTGTCGGGAATTCAAAGGCAGAAGGCAAAATCATAAAATCTAACCTGGCAACATTAGCATAGTCACATAACATGTCCAGATATAAAAAAACGCTGGTCTAAACATCCCGTGGCCTGTGTTTGACCCTTGCTCCATATATTGGTCGACTGGCCAGTGCCTCTTAACAACATAAGAAATAGGAGCAGGAGTAGGCCAATCGGCCCCTCGAGCCCGCTCCACCATTCAATAAGATCATGACTGATCTGATCCTAACCTCAAATCTACTATCACTCTACATCCCTCCCGAACCCATGTGATCTCCTGGGAGAGGCGAAAAACCAGATAAAAAACCCAATGGCCAATTTGGGAGAAAAAAATCTGGGAAATTCCTCTCCGACCCATCTAGGCAATCGAAACTCGTCCAGGAGATCACTGTCCCTATATTTTCTACAGTACTTACCTTCTGTAAAAGGTGATCTCCACCCAGCCAGGAACAGGAATAGAACCATCTCCTGAAATCTAACACAGAATTAGAACACAAGAAGTAGGAGCAGAACCAGGCTACACGGCCCCTGGGCCCGCTCCACTACCCACAGGGCCATGACCGCTCCGAACATAGACTCATGTCCAATTTCCTGCCCATTCCCCGTAACCCCTAATTCCCTTTACTTCTAGGAAACTATCTATTTCTGTTTTAAATTTATTTAATGATGTAGCTTCCACAGCTTTCTGGGGCAGCAAATTCCACAGACCTACTACCCTCTGAATGAAGAAGTTTCTCCTCATCTCAGCTTTGAAAGAGCAGCCCCTTATTCTAAGATTATGCCCCCTAGTTCTAGTTTCACTCATCATTGGGAACATCCTCACCACATCCACCCGATCAAGCCTCTTCACAATCTTATATGTTTCAATAAGATCGCCTCTCATTCTTCTGAACTCCAATGAGTAGAGTCCCAATCTACTCAACCTCTCCTCATATGTCCATCCCCTCATCCCCGGGATTAAGCCGAGTGAACCTTCTTTGTACTGACTCGAGAGCAAGTATGTCTTTTCTTAAGTATGGACACCAAAACTATATGCAGTATTCCAGGTGCGGTCTCACCAATACCTTGTACAACTGCAACAATACCTCCCTGTTTTTATATTCTATCCCCCTAGCAATAAAAGCCAACATTCCATTGGCCTTCTTGGTCACTTGCTGCACCTGCATACTAACTTTTTGAGTTTCGTGCACCTGGACCCCCAGATCCCTTTGTACTATAGTACTTTCCAGTTTCTTGCCATTAAGATAATAACTTGCTCTATGATTTTTCACGCCAAAGTGCATAACCTCACACTTTCCAGTATTGTATTCCATCTGCCAAATCTCTGCCCACTGAGCCTGTCTATGTCCCCTTGCAGGTTTTTTATGTCCTCCTCGCTCACTACTTTCCTTCTCATCTTTGTATCATCTGCAAACTTTGATATGTTACACTCGGTCCCCTCCTCCAAATCATTAATATAGATTGTAAAGAGTTGGGGACCCAGCACTGACCCCTGCGGAACACCACTAGTTACTGATTGCCAGTCTGAGAATGAACCATTTATCCCAACTCTCTGCTTTCTGTTAGATAGCCAATCCTCCACCCATGCCAGAATATTACCCCCAATCCCATGATTTTTTATCTTGAACAATAATCTTTTGTGTGGCACCTTGTCAAATGCCTTTTGGAAGTCTAAATACACTACGTCCACTGGTTCCCCTTTATCCACCCTGTATGTTACTTCCTCAAAGAATTCAAGCAAATTTGTCAAACATGACTTCCCCTTCATAAAACCATGCTGACTTTGTCCTATTAAATTATGTTTATCCAAATGTCCCGTTACTGTCTCCTTAATAATGGACTCTAAAATTTTACCAACCACAGATGTTAGGCTAACAGGTCTATAGTTTCCAGCCTTCTGCCTACTACCCTTTTTAAATAAGGGTGTTACATTAGCAGTTTTCCAATTTGCCGGGACCTTTGCTGAGTCCAGGGAGTTTTGGAAAATTATTACCAATGCATCCACAATCCCTACCGCCACTTCCCTCAAGACCCTAGGATGTAAGCCATCAGGTCCAGGGGATTTATCCGCCTTGAGTCCCATTATTTTACCAAGTACCACTTCCTTGGTGATTTTAATCGTATTTAGCTCCTCCCCCCCTAGAGCCCCCTGTTTGTCCAGTGTTGGGATATTCTTAGTGTCCTCTACCATAAAGACTGATACAAAATAATTGTTCAGCGTTTTTGCCATCTCCATGTTTCCCACCATTAATTTCCCGGTCTCATCCTCTAAGGGACCAACATTTACTTTAGCCACCCTTTTTCTTTTTATATAACTATAGAAACTTTTGCTATCTGTTATATTTTTTGCTAATTTACTTTCATAATCTATCTTCCCTTTCTTAATCAATCTTTTAGTTATTTTTTGCTGTCTTTTAAAGACTTCCCAATCTTCTATCCTCGCACTAGATTTGGCTACCTTATATGCCCTTGTTTTTAGTCGGATACTATCCTTAATTACTTTACTTAGCCACGGATGGCTATCTTTTCTTTTACACCCTTTTTTCCTCAGTGGAATATATTTTTTTTTGCAAGTTGTAAAATAACTCCTTAAATGTACACCACTGATCATGTACTGTCTTACCCTTTAATCTATTTTCCCAGTCCACTTTAATCAATTCCGTTCTCATACCTTCATAGTCTCCTTTATTCAAGCTCAGCATGTTTGTTTGAGATCCAACCTTCTCACCCTCTAATTGAATATGGAATTCAACCATGTTATGGTCACTCATTCCAAGGGGATCCTTTACTAGGACATTTTTAATTAATCCTGTCTCATTACACAGGACCAAATCTAAGGTTGCTTGCCCCCTGGTCGGTTCAGTTACATACTGCTCAAGATACCCATCCCTAATACACTCAATGAACTCATCCTCAAGGCTGCCCTGCCCAATTTGATTTGTCCAGTTAATATGATAGTTAAAATCCCGCATAATTATAGCTGTTCCCTTATTACAAGCCTCAACGATTTCCTGATTAATACTCCATCCAACAGATTTGCAACTGTTCGGAGGCCTATAGACTATGCCCACTAGTGTTTTTTTCCCCTTACTATTCCGTATCTCCACCCAAACTGTTTCACTATCCTGATCCTTTGACCCAATATCATTTCTCTGTATTACAGTGATTCCTTCCTTTATTAACATAGCCACCCCACCTCCCCTTCCTTCCTGCCTGTCCTTCCTGATTGTTAAATAACCTGGTATATTTAATTCCCAGTCATGGTCACCCTGCAGCCATGTTTCTGTAATGGCCGCAATGGCAACACGGTGGCATAGTGGTTAGCACTATTGCCTCACAGCGCCAGGGACCCAGGTTCGAATCCGGCCTCGGGCGACTGTCTGTGTGGAGTTTGCACATTCTCCCCGTGTTTGCGTGGGTTTCCTCCGGGTGCTCCGGTTTCCTCCCACAGTCCAAAGATGTGCGAGTTAGGTTGATTGGCTATGATAAATTGACCCTTAGTGTTAGGGGGATTAAATACGTGGGGTTACGGGGATAGGGTGGGATATGTGTTGGTGTAGGGGTTACGGGGATCGGGTGGGATATGTGTCGCTGCAGGCTCGATGGGCCGAAATGGCCTCTATCTGCACTGTGGGGTTTCTGTGATTCTGTGATCATACCCATATGTAGTTATTTGTGCCGTTAACTCGTCCATTTTGTTACGAATGCTACGTGCATTCAGATAAAGAATTTTCAAATATGTTTTGTGACACTTAGTTCCTGCTTTTTCCCCTTTTACTACTTTACCTTTTACTCCATACCTTCTGTCCCTTCCTGACATGCTCTGTTTTTTAATTCCCCCACTGCTACCTAAGTCTATGAACTTCTCCGTAGTCATTTTTATTATTTGCTCTCTAGAAACCCCCCCCCCACTAATTAGTTTAAAGCCCTCTCTACAGCCCTAGTTATATGATTCACCAGGATTCTAGTCCCAGCACTGGCCAGCTGAAGTCCGTCCCAACGGAACAGCTCCCTCTTGTCCCAGTACTGGTGCCAGTGTCCCAAGAAGCAAAACCCATTTTTCCCACACCAGTCTTGGAGTCACGCATTTAACTCTCTAATTTTATTTATCCTAGCCAAATTCGCTCGTGGCTCAGGTAATAATCCAGAGATTATTACCCTTGAGGTTCTGTTTTTTAATTTGACCCCTAGCTGTTCATACTCCTTTAACAGAACCTTCTTCCTTGTCCTATCTACGTCGTTTGTACCAACATGGACCACGACAACTGGATCCTCCCCCTCCCACTCCAAGTTTCTTTCCAGCCCAGAAGAGATGTCCTTAACCCTGGCACCGGGCAGACAACACAGCCTTCGGGACTCCTGCTCTCGACTGCAGAGAACCCTATCTATCCCCCTAATGATACTATCCCCTACCACTACAACATTTCTTTTTACTCCCCCCACTTGAATGGCCCCCTGTTCCACGGTGATGTGGCCAGGTTGCTCATCTTCCCTGCAGTCCCCGCTCCCGCCCTCACAGGGAGAAAGAATCTCGAAACTGTTTGACAAGAGCAAGGGCTGCGGCTCCTTCAACACTACCTCCTGGATCCCTGTACCTGCCTCACTCATAGTCACACCGTCCTGTCCCTGACCACGGACTACATCTGAATTAATTAATTTCATAGGTGTGACTACCTCCTGAAACATAGAGTCCAGGAACTTCTCCCCCTCCCTGATGTGTCGCAGTGTCTGAAGCTCGGTCTCAAGCACCTCAATACGGAGCCGGAGTTCCTCTAGCAGCAAACACTTGTTGCAGATGTAATCACCGTGAGCCTCAATGGGGTCCACCGGCTCCCACATCTCGCAACAGTAACACATCACCTGCTCCATTCTATATAATTAATTAAATTTCTTATTATTAGTTATGAAGACCCTGCCCGGATATAGATGATAATATCACACCACTATTCAATAGGACTTACCAACTTTAAAGGTATAAAAGAGAAGGAAGAGAACCTACCAACCAGCTGATCACCAACCTCCTCCTTGAATACTGTCTGTGGGGCCTGCTTGGTTGGCTCGTCTCGCTGCTCTGCTTCCACAGTGCTGTCTAAGCCTGGGAGTAGGGAACAAAACAGAGCAAAAACACCCCCTCACCTCCCACTTGCCCGAACGCAGCCGCACTAGCCCCGCCCCTTTTATACCCGGATTCTACTTCCGGTTTAAACTCCCCAACAGTTTAATTTACACTTAAAAAATTAAACTCACTTCAAATAATTAACTTTTTAACACACTAAAATTCACAAAATACACTTAAATGACTTTTTCTCCCACTTACCACACTCTCTCTCAACTCAAATGCCACACTTCCAACTACCACACTGATGCGCTATCAATAACTCAAAAGACTGAGATTAAGCGAGTAATTAACAGGCTTTTATTAACAAGAGAATGAAGGTGTGCCTCGAGTGGTCGACTGGTCCAGAATACAAAGGGGCTGTGGAGCAGTCACCTTTATACCTGGATTCGTGGGAGGAGTCAGCCGAGGCATGTACAGGCATGTACACAGTGGAATACAAACAGTGGTTTACCAAATTCACCCCTTGTTTAAAATTGAGTCCGGCGGGGTGAAGTGTATTAAAAGTTAGTGTATTGGAGTCTCTCCGGAGGTCTTGTCTGCCGCTGTGATCGACGTGGTGACGGCAGGGGTAGTGAAGCTTCCGGCGTCGAGTCCCGCGTAGGCTGGGGCACTGGTGTGTAGTCCTCGTAGATGTCGAGCGGGTCGCGGGGCCCAGGCCTGCCGTCTGCTGGGGCTGGATATCGGATCATGGGGGGGGGGTGGTAGTGGGTAGTGGGTTACTGCGGCCCCCGAGGGTGCGAGGTCTCTTATGGAGACTGTGTCCTCCCGCCCGTCCGGGTACGCAATGTAAGCATACTGGGGGTTGGCATGGAGGAGGTCGACCCTCTCGACCAGGGGGTCCGTTTTATGGGTCCTCACGTGTCTTCTCAGTAGGACCGGCCCTGGGGACGTCAGCCATGGCGGTAGCAATGTCCCCGATGTGGACTTCCTTGGGAAGACAAACATTTTCTCATGAGGGGTGGCGTTAGTGGCAGTGCAGAGCAGTGACCAAATAGAGTGGAGCGCATCGGGGAGCACATCCTGCCAGCGGGAGGTCGGAAGGCCCCTAGACTTTAAGGCTAGCAGGGCGGCCTTCCAAACTGTCGCATTCTCTCTTTCCACCTGTCCGTTCCCCCGGGGTTTGTAACTGGTGGTCCTGCTTGTGGCAATACCCCTAGCTAGCAGGTACTGACGGAGTTCGTCACTCATAAACGATGAGCCCCGGTCGCTATGGATATAGCTGGGGAAACTGAACAGGGTGAAGAGGTCGTTCAGACATTTAATGACCGTGGCACTGGTCATGTCCAGGCAGGGGATGGCGAACGGGAAACGGGAGTACTCATCAATAATATTGAGGAAGTACACATTGCAGTCGGAGGAGGGGAGAGGCCCTTTAAAATCAACGCTCAGGCGCTCGAAGGGGCGAGTGGCTTTTATCAGGTGAGCCCTGTCTGGTCTATAAAAGTGCAGTTTGCACTCAGCGCAGACTTGGCAGTTCCTGGTCATGGTCCTGACCTCCTCAATGGAGTAAGGCAGGTTGCGGGCCTTGATGAAGTGGAAGAACCTGGTGACCCCCGGGTGGCAGAGGTCATTGTGGAGGGCCTGCAGTCTATCGATCTGCGCGCTGGCGCAGGTGCTACGCGATAGAGCATCCGGGGGTTCATTGAGCTTCCCGGGCCGGTACAAGATCTCGTAATTGTAGGTGGAAAGTTCGATTCTCCACCTCAAGATCTTGTCGTTTTTGATTTTGCCCCTCTGCTTGTTGTTAAACATGAAAGCAACTGAACGCTGGTCAGTGAGCAGGGTAAATCGTTTTCCGGCCAGGTAGTGCCTCCAATGACGCACAGCCTCCACAATAGCCTGGGCCTCCTTCTCAACAGCGGAGTGTCTGGTCTCTGGGCCCTGGAGGGTTCGTGAAAAGAAGGCCACGGGTCTCCCCGCCTGATTGAGGGTAGCGGCCAGGGCAAAGTCGGACGCGCCGCTTTCCACCTGGAAGGGGATGGATTCATCCACTGCGTGCATGGTGGCTTTGGCAATGTCTTCCTTGATACGGTGGAAGGCTAAGCGGGCCTCTGCCGTCACGGGAAAAGAGGTGGACTTGATCAGCGGACGGGCCTTGTCCGCATAGTAGGGGACCCACTGGGCGTAATAAGAGAAAAACCCTAGGCACCTCTTCAGGGCCTTGAGGCAGTGGGGCAGTGGGAGTTCCATAAGGGGACGCATCCGGTCGGGGTCGGGGCCGATGACTCCGTGTTCCACAACACAGCCAAGGATGGCGAGGCGGGTTGTGCGGAATATGCACTTCTCGTTATACGTCAGGTTGAGGAGTTTGGCGGTGCAGAGGAATTTTTCGAGGTTTGCGTCATGGTCCTGCAAGTCATGGCCGCAGATGGTCACATTGTCCAGATATGGGAAAGTGGCCTGCAACGCATTTTGATCGACCATCCGGTCCATCTCCCTTTGGAAGACGGAGACCCCGTTGGTGACGCCAAAGGGAACCCTAAGGAAGTGATAGAGGCGGCCGTTTGCCTCAAAGGCAGTATACTGGCGGTCCTCAGGGCGGATAGGGAGCTGGTGGTACGCTGATTTCAGGTCAATGGTCGAGAAGACGCGGTACTGCGCGATCTGGTTGACCATATCAGCTATGCGGGGGAGTGGGTAAGCGTCCAGCAGGGTGTAGCGATTTATTGTCTGGCTGTAGTCGATGACCAGGCGCTGCTTCTCGCTGGTCTTAACGACCACAACCTGGGCTCGCCAGGGGCTGATGCTGCCCTCAATAATCCCTTCCTTCAGGAGCCGCTCCACTTCGGTTTTAATGAAAACCCTGTCCCCGGCACTGTATCGCCTGCTCTTTGTGGCGATGGGCTTACAGTCGGGGGTGAGGTTAGCAAACAGTGGGGGGGGGGGGGTGACTCTGAGTGTGGAGAGGTTGCACCTGGTGCGCGGCGGGCAATTTGGAAGCTGCTGGCTGCGGACTGTGAGTGGGGGGAGGGGTCCACCGTACGCCATCGTAACACTTTTAAGGTGGCACTGAAAATCTAACCCCAGTAGAACGGCAGCACAGAGGTTGGGCAGGACCAGAAGTTTAAAATTATCGTACACAGTCCCGTCTACTACGAGTGTCACCACGCAGTAGCCGCCAATGTCCGCCGACTGGGACTCGGAGGCCATAGAAATCCGCTGGTGCGCAGGCAGGACTGGGAGAGAGCAACGCCGCACCGTGTCGGGGTGGATGAAGCTCTCCGTGCTCCCAGAGTCAAAAAGGCAGATTGTTTCGTGACCATTTACCTTAATGTCCATTGTGGAACTGGCCAGCTGGTGCGGTCTCGCTTGGTCCAGTGTAACGGAGGCCAGCGTAGGGGTCGGTGTGTCGCTGCGGGTATCAGATGAGGCGGTGTTGGGGGCCTGCTGCGTCCCGGCTGTCGTCCAAGATGGCGGCGTCCATGATCCCCATGTGGCTGGAGGCGTCCAAAATGGCTGCTGTTCCGGTGGTTCGCACATGGCTGGGGAGGCCCAAGATGGCGGCCCGCACGGCCCACACGCGGCGCTGCTGGGGTTCGGGGTGGCTTTGGCCCTGCAGACGCTGGCGTAGTGTCCCTTCTTCCCGCAGCCCGAGCAGATCGCATTTTTCGCCGGGCAGCGCGCTCTGGGGTGTTTGGCCTGGCCACAGAAGTAGCATTTCTGGCCTTGGGGCACTGCTGTCTGGCCTTGGGACACTGCTGCGGTAGTTGGGCCGTTGCTGGGATGTGGCTGGGGTGGCACGGCGCTATGAGACGGTCCTACCGTGTCCCAGGCTGTCGTTCCCCGCGGCGTCCACGGTGCAGAGGAGTAGGCATCCATGCCCCGGTAGGCTGCGTCCAATGATAGTGCGAGTTCAGAGGCCTTGTTGAGGTCGAGGTCACTCTGCTCCAACAGTCGCTGTCGGGTGTAATTGGACCTGTGGCCCGCTACAAAAGCGTCCCGGATAAGTTCCTCTGTGTACACGGCGGCCTTTACATCCTTACAACCACAGGCCCGGCCAAGCACAGACAGTGCCTGAAGGTATTCCTCGGTCGATTCCCCAGGTTGTTGTTTACGACTCCCCAGAAGGTGCCTGGCGTACACTTCGTTCACTGGGCGCGTGTACTCGTCCTTGAGGAGCTTGATAGCATCCGCGTATGAGGTCGCGTCTTGGATGACCGAGTACACTCGGTGGTTCACTTTGGAGGTCAGGACATCCAGTTTGTCCTCGTCCGATTTGACCGTTTCAGCGGAGGCGATCAGGAATTTTTCAAAGCACCTCAGCCAGTGAGTAAACTTGGTGGATGCGTCCGCCTCCCGATGGTCTAAATCTAGGCATGCTGGTGTGAGGATCTTCTCCATTATAAAATCTTGTTAATAAAATTGATGCGCTATCAATAACTCAAAAGACTGAGATTAAGCGAGTAATTAACAGGCTTTTATTAACAAGAGAATGAAGGTGTGCCTCGAGTGGTCGACCGGTCCAGAATACAAAGGGGCTGTGGAGCAGTCACCTTTATACCTGGATTTGTGGGAGTAGTCAGCCGAGGCATGTACAGGCATGTACACAGTGGAATACAAACAGTGGTTTACCACACACACTTCAGCCATTAGACAGTAATCAATGTGTCAGTTCTTGTTTGCCACAATGTGCTTGTTCAAAGACGACTACTTGTATTTATACAGCGCTTTTAACTTAGCAAAACATCACAAAGCACTTCACAGGAACGATTAACAAACGTAATTTGACACCGAGCCAAAGAAGGTGATATTAGGACAGGTCAAAGAGGTGGGTTTTAAAGAGCGTCTTAAAGGAGGAGAGAGAGGTGGAGAGGTTTAGGGAGGGAATTCCAGAGCTTAGGGCCCAGGCAGCTGAAGGCACGGCCGCCAATGGTGGATCGATTAAAATCGGGGGATGCACAAGTGGCCAGAATTGGAGGAACACAGAGATCTCGGAGGGTTGTAGGGCTGGAGGAGGTTACAGAGATAGGGAAGGGCGAGGCCATGGAGGGATTTGAAAACAAGGATGAGAATTTTAAAATCGAGGCGTGGCCGTACTGGGAGTCAATGTAGCTCAGCGAGCCCAGGGGTGATGGGTGAACGGGACTTGGTGAGAGTTAGGACACGGGCAGCCGAGTTTTGGATGAGCTGAAGTTTACGGAGGGTAGAATGTGGGAGGCTGGCCCGGAGTGCGTTGGAATAGTCGAGTCTGGAGATAACAAAGGTATGGAGGAGGGTTTAAGCCGTGGATGGGCTGAGGCAGGGATGGACTACAAAGTTTACCTAAGATTGTTTTCTGTTTGTACCAGCTGGACGAGGCCTGCGTGTTCATCCTCCATGAGTTTGCCAAGTATGACAAAGAGGCCAGTGGTTTGGTAAGTAGCTGATTAATTAAAGGGGGTGATCTGGAACGCGCTGCCTGAAAGGGCGGTGGAAGCAGATTCAGCAGTAACTTTCAAAAGAGAATTGGATAAATACTTGAAAAGGAAAAATTTGCAGGGCTACAGGGAAAGAGCAGGAAAGTGGGATTAGTTTGATAATTGTTTCAAAGAGCCAGTACAGGCATGATGGGCCGAATGGCCTCCTTCTGTGCTGTATGATTCTACGATTCTATGAAATTAGTACGTGTTTCTGTGATAGAAACTTTGCACTTATTACTGAAAATGAGGTAATTACTCAAAGAATATTAAATTCAAAGAAAATGGCTGATGTTTACTTTATCAAACGAATCCCACTGCCCCGCTCTCTCCCCATAGCCCTGTATCAATCCCAATCTAATCACACTGCCCCACTCTCTCCCCATAGCCCTGTATCAATCCCAATCTAACCCCACTGCCCCGCTCTCTCCCCATAGCCCTGTATCAATCCCAAACTAATCCCACTGCCCTGCTCTCTCCCCAAAGCCCTGTATCAATCCCAAACTAATCCCACTGCCCCACTCCCTCCCCATAGCCCTGTATCAATCCCAATCTAACCCCACTGCCCCGCTCTCTCCCCATAGCACTGTATCAATCCCAATCTAACCCCACTGCCCCGCTCTCTCCCCATAGCCCTGTATCAATCCCAAACTAATCACACTGCCCCACTCTCTCCCCATAGCCCTGTATCAATCCCAAACTAATCCCACTGCCCCGCTCTCTCTCCATAGCCCTGTATTAGACCCAAACTAATCCCACTGCCCCGCTCTCTCCCCATAGCCCTGTATCAATCCCAAACTAATCACACTGCCCCACTCTCTCCCCATAGCCCTGTATCAATCCCAATCTAATCCCACTGCCCCGCACTCTCCCCATAGCCCTGTATCAATCCCAATCTAATCCCACTGCCCCACTCTCTCCCCATAGCCCTGTATCAACCCCAATCTAATCCCACTGCCCCGCTCTCTCCCCATAGCCCTGTATCAATCCCAATCTAATCCCACTGCCCCGCTCTCTCCCCATAGCCCTGTATCAATCCCAATCTAATCCCACTGCCCCGCTCTCTCCCCATGGCCCTGTATCAATCCCAATCTAATCCCACTGCCCCGCTCTCTCCCCATAGCCCTGTATCAACCCCAATGTAATCCCACTGCCCCGCTCACTCCCCATAGCCCTGTATCAATCCCAAACTAATTCCACTGCCCCGCTCACTCCCCATAGCCCTGTATCAATCCCAATCTAATCCCACTGCCCCGCTCTCTCCCCATAGCCCTGTATCAATCCCAAACTAATCCCACTGCCCCGCTCTCTCCCCCTAGCCCTGTATCAATCCCAATCTAATCCCACTGCCCCGCTCTCTCCCCATAGCCCTGTATCAATCCCAATCTAATCCCACTGCCCCGCTCTCTCCCCATAGCCCTGTATCAATCCCAATCTAATCCCACTGCCCCGCTCTCTCCCCATAGCCCTGTATCAATCCCAATCTAATCCCACTGCCCCGCTCTCTCCCCATAGCCCTGTATCAATCCCAATCTAATCCCACTGCCCCGCTCTCTCCCCATAGCCCTGTGTCAATCCCAATCTAATCCCACTGCCCCGCTCTCTCCCCATAGCCCTGTGTCAATCCCAATCTAATCCCACTGCCCCGCTCTCTCCCCATAGCCTTGTATCAATCCCAATCTAATCCCACTGCCCCGCTCTCTCCCCATAGCCCTGTATCAATCCCAAACTAATCCCACTGCCCCGCTCTCTCCCCATAGCCCTGTATCAATCCCAAACTAATCCCACTGCCCCGCTCTCGCCCCATAGCCCTGTATCAATCCCAAACTAATCCCACTGCCCCGCTCTCTCCCCATAGCCCTGTATCAATCCCAAACTAATCCCACTGCCCCGCTCTCTCCCCGTAGACCTGTATCAATCCCAAACTAATCCCACTGCCCTGCTCTCTCCGCGTAGCCCTGTATCAACCCCAATCTAATCCCACTGCCCCGCTCTTTCCCCATAGCCCTGTATCAATCCCAATCCAATCCCACTGCCCCGCTCTCTCCCCATAGCCCTGTATCAATCCCAATCTAATCCCACTGCCACGCTCTCTCCCCATAGCCCTGTATCAATCCCAATCTAATCCCACTGCCCCGCTCTCTCCCCATAACCCTGCATCAATCCCAATCTAATCCCACTGCCCCACTCTCTCCCCATAGCCCTGTATCAATCCCAAACTAATCCCACTGCCCCGCTCTCTCCCCATAGCCCTGTATCAACCCCAATCTAATCCCACTGCCCCGCTCTCTCCCCATAGCCCTGTATCAATCCCAATCTAATCCCACTGCCCCACTCTCTCCCCATAGCCCTGTATCAATCCCAATCTAATCCCACTGCCCCGCTCTCTCCCCATAGCCCTGTATCAATCCCAATCTAATCCCACTGCCCCGCTCTCTCCCCATAGCCCTGTATCAATCCCAATCTAATCCCACTGCCCCGCTCTCTCCCCATAGCCCTGTATCAATCCCAATCTAATCCCACTGCCCCGCTCTCTCCCCATAGCCCTGTATCAATCCCAATCTAATCCCACTGCCCCGCTCTCTCCCCATAGCCCTGTATCAATCCCAATCTAATCCCACTGCCCCGCTCTCTCCCCATAGCCCTGTATCAATCCCAATCTAATCCCACTGCCCTGCTCTCTCCCCATAGCCCTGTATCAATCCCAATCTAATCTCACTGCCCCGCTCTCTCCCCATAGCCCTGTATCAATCCCAATCTAATCCCACTGCCCCGCTCTCTCCCCATAGCCCTGTATCAATCCGATTCTAATCCCACTGCCCCGCTCTCACCCCTTGGCCCTGTAGCAATCCCAAACTAATCCCACTGCCCCGCACTCTCCCAATAGCCCTGTATCAATCCCAAACTAATCCCACTGCCCTGCTCTCTCCCCATAGCCCTGTATCAATCCCAAACTAATCCCACTGCCCCGCTCTCTCCCCATAGCCCTGTATCAATCCCAAACTAATCCCACTGCCCCGCACTCTCCCCATAGCCCTGTATCAATCCCAAACTAATCCCACTGCCCCGCTCTCTCCCCATAGCCCTGTATCAATCCCAAACTAATCCCACTGCCCCGCTCTCTCCCCATAGCACTGTATCAATCCCAAACTAATCCCACTGCCCCGCTCTCTCCCCATAGCCCTGCATCAATCCCAAACTAATCCCACTGCCCCACTCTCTCCCCATAGCCCTGTATCAATCCCAAACTAATCCCACTGCCCCGCTCTCTCCCCATAGCCCTCCATCAATCCCAAACTAATACCACTGCCCCACTCTCTCCCCATAGCCCTGTATCAATCCCAAACTAATCCCACTGCCCCGCTCTCTCCCCATAGCCCTGTATCAATCCCAAACTAATCCCACTGCCCCGCTCTCTCCCCATAGCCCTGCATCAATCCCAAACTAATCCCACTGCCCCGCTCTCTCCCCATAGCCCTGTATCAATCCCAAACTAATCCCACTGCCCCGCTCTCTCCCCATAGCCCTGCATCAATCCCAAACTAATCCCACTGCCCCACTCTCTCCCCATAGCCCTGTATCAATCCCAAACTAATCCCACTGCCCCGCTCTCTCCATAGCTCTCAATCTTCCTCTGCTTCAAATATGTATTCAATTTTTTTTTCAATGGGGATTAATATAAGTTGAATGGTACAAACCTTTACATTTCAGATCAGCAAGACGGCATTTCGCCACGCACTGGTTGATTTAAAAACTCCAATGTTTGTAATGGATTTGGAGCATCTGTTATCCAGGTATGGCAAGAGTTTCACTGTTGCTGCAAGATCACTCTGATAGAAGAGATCATTTTGTGAGTTTACTGCACTGGCTCAGTGGGTAGCACACTTGCCTCTGAGTCAGAGGTTTGTGGGTTCAAGTCCCACTCCAGAGGCTTGAGCTCAAAATCTAGGCTGACACTGCAGTGTAGTACTGAGGGAGCGCTGCACTGTCGGAGGGGCAGTACTGAGGGAGCGCTGCACTGTCGGAGGGGCAGTACTGAGGGAGCGCTGCACTGTCGGAGGGGCAGTACTGAGGGAGTGCTGCACTGTCGGAGGGGCAGTACTGAGGGAGCGCCGCAGTGTTGGAGGGGCAGTACTGAGGGAGCGCTGCACTGTCGGAGATGCCATCTTTCAGATGAGACGTTAAACCGAGGCCCCGTCTGCTCTCTCAGTTGGACGAAAAATATCCCATGGCACTATTATTTCGAAGTAGGGCAGGGGAGTTCTCCTCACTGTCCTGTGCCAATATTTATCTCTCAACCAACGCCATCCGAAACAGATTATCTTGTCATTATCTGTTTGCAAATTAGTTGCCACGTTTCCTACATTACAACAGTGACTACACCTCAACTTTACTTCATTGGCCGTAGAAATGCAATCTTTTTCTTCTTAAACTTGGGCCCAATTCCACTGGTTCTAAATCTGAAATCCAGTATTGGGTTTGGTTTATCTATTTCCTTATCTCTTGCACCAATAGGAACAGGAGGAGGCCATTCCGCCCCTTGTGCATGTTCCGCCATTCAATGAGATCGTGGCTGATCTGTATCTTAACTCCATCTACCCGCCTTGGTTCCGTAACCTTTAATACCCTTACCCAACAAAAATCTATTAATCTCAGTCTTGAAGTTTTCAATTGACTCCCAGCATCCATAGCTTTTTGGGGGAGAGAGTTCCAGATTTCCACCACCCTTTGTGTGAAGAAGTGCTTCCTGACATCACCCCTGAACGGCCTGGCTCTAATTTTAAGGTTCTGCCCCCTTGTTCTGGACTCCCCCCACTGGAGGAAATAGTTTCTCTCTATGGACCCGATCGAATCCTTTAATCATCTTAAACACCTCGATTAGATCACCCCTTAAACTCAGGGGAATACAACCTGTCCTCGTAATTTAACCCTTTTAGCACCGGTATCATTCTGGTGAATCTACGCCAATGCTGCCCAGTATTTGAGGTGTTGGAAATGTCGACAGGATTGCGATCTCAAAGATCCAGGATGAATGCAGAATAAAAATGTGTTATTTGTGGCAACCGGGTTTAGTAGACAACAATAATTTAACAGCTCTGTTAAATTCTAAAGCTAAATGATCCTCCCGCATTGTTCCTGTGTTGTGTAAAAGCAGTGGGAGATGATAGTGCCGATCTGTCTAGGTTGCCCCGGGTGTATTATTCTTACACCTTATGATAAATGTTCTGTGTCTCTTTGCTTCGGAGAATTTCTGCACCTGGAGTTTTTGAGGCAGCTGTTACTGGCGCGAGAGGGAAAGCAGAGAGATTTTGTGCAGACGCAGTGTTTCAGAAGGTTTAAGTGTCACCCAGTGAGATGAACGCGACCTGCTTTGCTGCTTAGTCGCGCTGCAATGAAACATTCCCTCAGCGGGAAAATCTCCGCGGTGGAATTGAAAACCCCCTTCATGCCATTCCATTCACGTTGTCTGAGAGGCGTAACTGGGCTGCCCGGGTCCTAACTCGCACCAAGTCCCATTCACCCCCCACCCTGAGCTCGCTGACCTACATTGGCTCCCAGTCCGGCAACGCCTTGATTCTAAAATTCTCATCCTTGTCTTCAAATCTCTCGATTGATTCGCCCTTCCCAATCTCTCTATCCTCCAGCCCTACAAAACTAGGGCTCATGGGATTGGGGGTAATTTACTAGCATGGATTGAGGATTGGTTAACAGACAGAAAACAGAGAGTAGGAATAAACGGGTCATTTTCGGGTTGGCAGGCTGTAGCTAGTGGGGTACTGCAAGGATCCGTGCTTGGGCCTCGTTATTCACAATCTATGTCAATGATTTGGATGAGGGGACCAACTGTAATATATCCATTTTTGGTGATGATACAAAGCTGGGTGGGAATGTAAGTTGTGAGGAGGATGCAAAGAGGCTTCAAGGGGATATAGACAGGCTAAGTGAGTGGGCAAGAACATGGCAAATGGAATATCATATGGAGAAATGTGAAGTTATCCACTTTGGTAGGAAAATTAGAAAAGCAGAGTATTTTTTAAATGGTGAGAGATTGGGAAATGTTGGTGTTCAGAGGGACCTGGGTGTCCTTGTACACGAATCACTGAAAGTTAACATGCAGGTACAGCAAGCAATTAGGAAAGCAAATGGTATGTTGGCCTTTATTACAAGAGGATTTGAGTATAAGAGTAAAGACGTCTTACTGCAATTATATAGGGCCCTGGTGAGACCACACCTGGAGTATTGTGGACAGTTTTGGTCTCCTTACCTAAGGAAGGATATACTTGCCATAGAGGGAGTGCAACAAAGGTTCACCAGACTGGTTCCTGGGATGGGATGATTGTCCTATGAGGAGAGATTGAGTAGACTGGGCCTATATTCTCCAGAGTTTAGAAGAATGAGAGGTGATCTCATTGAAATATACAACATTCTTACAGGGCTTGACAGGGTAGATGCAGGGAGGATGTTTCCCCTGGCTGGGGAGTCTAGAACCAGGGGTCACAGTCTCAGAGTAAGCAGTCGGCCATTTAGGACTGAGATGAGGAGGAATTTCTTCACTCAGAGGGTTGTGAATCTTTGGAATTTTCTACCCCAGAGGGCTGTGGAGGCTCAGTCGTTGAGCATATTCAAGACAGAGATCGATAGATTTTTGGACTCTAAGGGAATCAAGGGATATGGGGATCGGGCAGGAAAGTGGAGTTGAGGTCGATGATCAGCCATGATCTTATTGAATGGTGGAGCAGGCTCGAGGGGCCAAATGGCCGACTCCTGCTCCTAATTCTTATGTTCTTATCCCTTAATACCCTTACCCAACAAAAATCTATCAATCTCAGATGATTCCCAGTCTCAACAGCTTTTTGGGGGAGAGAGTTCTAGATTTCCACTACCCTTTGTGTGATGAAGTGCTTCCTGACATCAGCCTTGAACACCCTTAAATATTGGTCATACACCAGGAGAACTCCCCTGCTGTTCTTCGAAATAGTGTCATGGGATCTTTTACAGCCACCCGAGGGAGCAGACGGGGCCACGGTTTAACATCTCATCCAAAAGACGGCGCCTCTGACAGTGCGGCACTCCCTCAGTACCACACTGGGAGTATCAGCTTAGATTTTAAGCTCAAGTCTCTGAAGTGGGACTTGTACCCACAACCTTCCGACTCAGAGGTAAGAGAGTGCTGCCCACTGAGCCACGGCTGACACTTCTGATAGCCTGTTAATAATCTACTAATGCACATTCTCAGTGCTCACCTGGGAAGAATGGCCACACAGGTGGGGTGCTGGGAAGCTGATGGCCTCTGTGTATCTGTAATCTCACCAGGAGTCAGTGCCTTCAGGAGAGGAAAACATAGAAACATAGACGATAGGAGCAGGAGTAGGCCATTCGGCCCCTCGAGCCTGCTCCACCATTCAATGAGATCATGGCTGATCATCCAAATTCAGTACCCTGTCCCTGCCTTCTCCCCATATCCCTTGATCCCTTTAGCCTCAAGAAATATATCTAACTCCTTCTTGAATATATTTAATGAATTGGCCTCAACTGCCTTCTGTGGTAGAGAATTCCACAGGTTCACCACTCTCTGGGTGAAGAAATTCCTCCTCATCTCAGTCCTAAATGGCTTACCCCTTATCCTTAGACTGTGACCCCTGGTTCTGGACTCCCCCACCATCGGGAACATCCTTCCTGCATCTAGTCTGTCTGGACTTGTTAGAATTTTATAAGTTTCAATGAGATCCCCTCTCATTCTTCTAAACTCCAGCGAATATAAGCCTAATCGACCCAATCTCTCTTCATACGTCATTCCTGCCATCCCAGGTATCAGTCTGGTGAATCTTTGCTGCACTCCCTCCATGGCAAGAACATCCTTCCTCAGATAAGGCGACCAAAACTGCACACAATACTCAAGGTGTGGTCTCACCAAGGCCCTGTACAACTGCAGCAAGACATCCTTGCTCCTGTACTCGAATTCTCTCGCTACGAAGGCCAACAGACCATTTGCCTTCTTAACCGCCTGCTGCACCTGCATGCTTACCTTCAGCGACTGGTGCACAAGGACATCCAGGTCTCGTTGCACTTCCCCGTTTCCCAATCTATTGCTGTTCAGATAATAATCTGCCTTCCTGTTTTTGCCTATAATCAATCAGGCCATTCCCCAGAGGATGATCTGTCTGAAGGAGATTCATGCTCCACTGTACGTGAATCCATCTATTATACGGAATACAATAGGTACCTGCGATGGACGTATAACACCTCCACACGTCTACAGGACGCAACCATCCAGGGTTTTCAACTCCACTACTCCACTATCTAGGAGTCCATTCCACGAGTAGATCGCTCCTTGTGTGAAGGACTTCCTTTAACACTTTGAACCTGCGATACCCTGTCCTACTGCAATTTATTTCAACTGAGATTCTGGATTTGCCTTTTCCATTACCTTGATAAGATCGCCTCTCAGACGTTTTCCTTTCTAGATTGGAAAGCTTTCCTTGCCGGCCTCACATCTTCCACCCTCTGTAAACTTAATCTCATCCAAAACGCTATTGCCCCGTATCCTAACTCGCACCAAGTCCCGTTCACCCATCACCCTCCCCGCGCTCACTGACCCACATTGGCCCCTGGTCTGGCAATGCCTCGATTTAAGAATTCTCATCCTTGTTTTCCAATCACTCCGTGGCCTCGCCCCTCCTTATCTCTATAACCTCCTCCAGCCCCACAACCCTCCGAGATCTCTGCGCTCCTCCAACTCTGCCCTCTTGCACATCCCTGATTTTAATCGCTCCACCATTGGTGGCCGTGCCTTCAGCTGGCGAGGCCGCAAGCTCTGGAATTCCCTGCCTAAACCTCCCCCTCTCCGCCTCTCTCTCCTCCTTTATGACACTCCTTAAAACCTACCTCTTTAACCAAGCTTTCGGTTATCTGCCCTAATATCTCTTTATGTGGCTCGCTGTCAAATTTTGTTCGATAATCGCTCCTGTGTAGCGCCTCGGGATATTTTACTACGTTAAAGGCGCTACATAAATGCAAGCTGTAGTTGAAAAGCCCAAGTGTTGACTGCTGTTCTGCTTTGGTTTGGTATATTAATCACTGGGTTATTGAGTGTTGGGTCTACTCAGATGCCTAAGTCTGTTTCACACTCATCCTGAGCTAGTTGAACACCATTAAGGGAGTAGAAGGTTGGAGAAAAACACCAGTGCAGACTTGATGGGCCGAATGGCCTATTTCTGTGCTGGAACATGCTGGAATCCTGTATCTGTTTGGGTGGAATGAAGTGACACCAAAGGTACATTTTCTTTTTTCTGTGATTGAATCATCGTGTGAGTGATCATTAACCAGTAACCGTAATTCTATCCTTTAGATTTAATTTAAGAAGAAATGACGGGTTTGTGGATTACGTAACCTTTGTGGGAAAACTGCAAAGTAGATCGAATCTGAGCCTGTTCCACAAGATGATGCAGAAGTTAAATCACAGGTAACTCCGGCGATGGAAATGCACGGATCAGATGGCTGGAGGGGTTCAACACTCTTGCTTCACTTCTTATCATTTTGCCCGTTCAGTTACGCAGTGAGGTATTGGCCCAGAAATTCGGGTCGGGGGCTTCCCGCGGGTGCAAGCCCCCGACCTGCACTTACCTAGCGCGCCGGCCGTTGTGCTGTGGGCCCGCGTGAGATTCCGCTCCGGGGCCTGGTCCAGCTGCCGGCGCGCAGTGCTCGCGTATCCCAGGGGCGCAGTTAGTTCGATGTGTCCCCTGGGATCACGTGGGCCATGGAGAGCCAATCGGAGCAGGGACTGCTCCATTCATAAGTTTGACAGGAAGACCTGTCAAAAGTTATAAATACTACGGCCCCAAAACAGCACTAAATCTTCAAATAAATTTTTTTTAAATCACATTTTTTAAATAAACTATAAAGTACATGAAATAACTATTTTAAACAATAATTAAAATATTTGAAAAAGATAATTTTATTTTCTAATGGGGCTAAAAATAAACTTACCTTGCTTTAAAGTATTTAAAAATAATAAACCTGTGGAAAAAATGTTTTAATTTTAATTATTTCACCACTTACCTTGTAAAAAGCAGGCCTTACGACAGCTTTTTAAATGTGTAAATTCTGCAGACTTACCCTCCCGGGGAAACCTGTAAAAAAAAACGAAGTTCAATGCGCACGCGCAGCCTCTCCCGCGCACGCGTTCGACCTCTGAACCCCTTCTTTCAGGGGAACGGAAGTGCCGGTTTCCTGCGCATGCGCAGTGCATGCAGGAAACCGGCACTTCCATTGGGCCTACGGGTGAGTACCCCATGCGTACTCACCCGTGGAGACCCGAATTTCTGGGCCATTGTCTCTGAAGGAGATATCGGAGATTTAGCACTTAGCTGAATGGAATGGCTGGTTTTCCGATTACATGCTGCCATTGGGGAGTCTCGTTATTCAACTGCACGTTGTGGGGAATCGCATGGAATACTGGGGTAGAAATACGTCTTGGGCTGTGGAATTTGAAATTGGGCGTTGTGTAAGATGTTGAATTGGCCCCAGTGCTCGAGAGCTGATCAGAGCATTGGTGGTGTCGGGCCGGTGGGGGTGGTGGGGGCGGGGGGTGGGGGATGGGGGGCAGCCTGGACAACACTTCCCCTCCCCATCCTCAACACGGGTGGCTGGCGAAATTTACACTGGCATGGGAGGGGTGGAGGCGGGTGAGTGCCAAAGATGTGCCGCAGGTAGCACCTGTGCCCGCTTGCCCCAGGCCAATGAGGTGCCCTCCCATCGGATAGGAAGACTTGGGAAGTTCAAAACATGGTTAAAGGGTGGCGCCAGGCAGAGGGTTTCCATTTTGTGGCGCATTGGCACCAGTTCTGATGGGAGATAGGAGCTATACCGCAAGGATGGGTTATAATCTCCCTCATTTCCTTGGGAATTTCCCCAGTCTCCGCCAAAGTTACACCAGAAAACTGATAGAATCCCTGTGGAATTCCAAAGCCACTCTGCTCCACATAACTTTGTGTCTGGAGTTTCTTTGAAAGAAATATTTTTTTTATTCATTCTCGGGATAAATGTTGCCCAGCCCTAGTCACCCTTGAGAAGGTGGTGGTGAGCCGTCTTCTTGAACCGCTGCAGTCTATGTGGTGAAGGTGCTCCCACAGTGCTGTTAGGGAGGGAGTTCCAGGATTTTGACCCAGCGACGATGTAGGAATGGCCGATATATTTCCAAGTCAGAATGGTGTGTGACTTGGAGGGGAACTTGGAGGTGGTGGTGTTCCTATGCACCTGCTGACCTTGTCCTTCTAGGTGGTGGAGGTCGCGGGTTTGGGAGGTGCTGTCGAAGAAGCCTTGGCGAGTTGCTGCAGTGCGTCCTGTAGACAGCACACACGTTGCATCGGTGGTAGAGGGAGTGGATGATAAAGATGGTGGATAAGCTGCCCATCAAGCTCACTGGTGTCAAACTTCTTGAGTGTTGTTGAACCACACTCATCCAGGCAAGTGGAGAGTATTCCATCACACTCCTGGCTTGTGCCTTGTAGATGGTGGAGAGGTTTTGGGGAGTCAGGAGGTGAGACACGTCACACAATACCCAGCCTCTGACCTGCTTTAGTAGCCATGGCATTTATGTGGCTGGTCCAGTTGAGTGTCTGGTCAATGGTGGTCCATGTCACCTTATGTTGGTACCAGCTACACCTCAGACCTTTCTACACTGATCCTATTTCCCTCCTCTGTCCCCGTGTCCTTTAGCATTTTTCCACTTGAAGTGTTTACCTAACTCCTTCTGAAATGACTAACTCAGCATTAATACCCACCTGTTTCCCTTCATCTCTTATTGGTTTACCAGCGATGGAGGAGGTTTGAGAACTGTTAAGGGCAGTCTGACTGCCTCGGAAGCCGTGGTTTGTTTGTTGAACCAATGTCACCAGCTCTACCTTCAACTGTTGGCAGCGTTCAGGTATTTACATGTTTTTATTTTATAGATTTAAGTCACGCATGGATAGAGGTGGATAGTTACCGAAACTCAACGTGCTCCTGTGTGGAGACATTTAAGGGAGAATTGGATTGCGTTGGAAGTGGGTGATTGAGGGAGGTTTGATTTTGGGATGGATTGGATGGATTGTGGAATTTTTTTTCCAGTTCTGCACCTTTCAAGGTTCCTACGTACTGTGAAGAAAATATTCAATATTAATAGAATGCCCTGGTATTGAATACTTAATGAACCTCACCTCTAGTACCTTTGTTGTATAGACGAGGCTTGTATTCCCGATAGCAAGAGAGTTTAGAAGATGAAGGGATGAGGATTTTCAGATGATTAAAGGATTTGATGGGGGAGATGGAGAGAAACTATTTCCTCTGGTGGGGGGAGTCCAGAACAAGGGAGCATATCCGTAAACTTAGAGCCAGGCCGTTCAGGGGTGATGTCACAGAAACATACATAGAAGATAGGAGCAGGAGTAGGCCATTCGGCCCTTCGAGCCTGCTCCGCCATTCAATGAGATCATGGCTGATCATCCAAATTCAGTACCCTGTCCCTGCTTTCTCCCCATATCCCTTGATCCCTTTAGCCTTAAG
Organism: Somniosus microcephalus; assembly: GCF_052327205.1. Classification (NCBI taxonomy): domain Eukaryota; kingdom Metazoa; phylum Chordata; class Chondrichthyes; order Squaliformes; family Somniosidae; genus Somniosus; species Somniosus microcephalus. Next base: position 104,327,774 of record NC_141002.1, on the reverse strand, counting down.
AAATATATCCAACTCTTTCTTGAATATATTTAATGAACTGGCCTCCACCGCCCTCTGTGGCAGAGAATTCCACAGGTTCACCACTCTCTGGGTGAAGAAATTCCTCCTCATTTCTGTCCTAAATGGCTTACCCCTTATCCTTAGACTATGACCCCTGGTTCTGGACTCCCCGACCATCGGGAACATCCTTCCTGCATCTAGTCTGTCCAGACCTGACAGAATTTTATAGGTTTCGATGAGATCCCCTCTCAATCTTCTAAACTCCAGTGAGTATAAGCCCAATCAACCCAATCTCTCCTCGTACGTCATTCCTGCTATCCCAGGTATCAGCCTGGTGAATCTTCACTGCACTCCTTCCATGTCAAGAAACATTTCTTCACACAAGTGGTAGTGGAAATCGGGAACTCTCGCCCCCAAAAAGCTTTTGAGGCTGGAGGTCAATTGAAAATTTTAAAACTGAGGTTGATAGATTCTGGCTAGATAAGGATATTAAGGGATACAGAACCAAGGCAGGTAAATGGAGTTAAGATACAGATCAGCCCTGATCTAATTGAATGGTGGAACAGGCTCGAGGGGCTGAATGGCCTCCTCCTATTACCATGTCCCTAAAATCTTTGACATATATTAATTTGGTCTTATTTTCTGTCCCGTTAGAAAAGTCGAAATTTCAGGACAGGACGCTGTTAACCTTCAAGCATTTAAGGAAATCATTGAGAAGAATTTCCAGATCCATCTCTCAGAGAATCAACTCGACAGGATTGTGACGAAAGTCGGTGACCCACAAAACAATTTGGTTTCCTACCCAAAATTCCTCAACCTCTTTCAAGACCGGTGAGTTAAATATCTGAGACAATAGTCTCTGGGTGAAGTACGCTTAGCACCTTCATTCATTTTAGACCCCCAGTTGCTTCCACAACCAGGGATCCGATATTTTGAATTGAATATTGGAAGTTGTACCTACCCTGGCGCGACCACAATGGATACACATCATTGAACCAGGGCTGCAGTTTGAATTTCCTGTCTACAAATTAAATAATGTTCAAATTATTTTCTGGATATTTGTTTTGAAATGACTGTTAAAGTTGTGCTGTGTAGCTTTTGGTGAGTATTAACACATTGGTGTCACAATTTATTATTGCAATTTATTGTTAGCCGTGGCTCAGTGGGGAGCACTCTTGCCTTTGAGTCAGAAGGTTGTGGGTTCAAGTCCCACTCCAGAGACTGGAGCACATAATCTAGGCTGACACTCCCAGTGCAGTGCTGAGGGAGTGCTGCACTGTTGGAGGTGCAGTGCTGAGGGTGTGCTGCACTGTGGGAGGTGCAGTGCTGAGGGTGTGCTGCACTGTTGGAGGTGCAACCTTGTGGAGCAGACGTTAAACCGAAGCCCTGTCTGCTCTGTCAGGTAGATGTAAAAGATCCCACGCCACAATTTCGAAAACAGCAAGGGAGGTGTCCTGGGGCCAATATTTATCCCTCAATCAACACAACAAAAACAGATTATCTGGTCATTATCACATTGCTGTTTGTGGGAGCTTGCTGTGTGCAAATTGACTGCTGCGTTCCCTACATTACAACAGTGACTGCACTTCAAAAAGTACTTCATTGACTGTAAAGCGCTTTGGGACATCCTGAGGTCATGAAAGGCGCTGTAGAAATGGAGGTTCTTTCTTTCTTTCAAAATATAAGAAGCCCAGTTTATTCAGAGCGATAAGAATTCATCCTTTTCCCTTGTTATATTTTTTCTGATGTAGACCCAGCACAGGGGAGCTGAAACAAGAAGTGGGCCAGTGTTCCCTAATCATGAAGAATAAGAACTTCCGTATAGACAGGATACGGTACAGAGAGAGGTTCGGGAGTGACTGGGCGAGGTACAGCTATGCACTCAAACCACGCCCTCTACAAGAGGTAAACTTTATCACCTCAACTTTTAAGTTAAGCCCAGAAGTTGCTGGGAAATTCACGGTGAGTTTAATGGCGCTCGCCATTATTAATGTGTAAATCGCCCAGCGACTTGTGGTGAGGGAGCGATACGCCGCGAGTTGCGAATCGCCACAAGTTGCCGGACGATTTGCGCCGCTCCGCCGTCCGCCTCGCGAAAACGGCAGCTCGCCCTCAACCTCCCCGTGAGGTTCAGGAAATTGCTGCATTTGCGCGTTAATTACCCATTAAACTCGCCGCGGAAAGTTAGGGCTGGTCCTTTTAATGAGGAGATTTAGGTTCCGGCAATGCCAAACAACCTCTCTGGCCCAGAAAGGGAACAATTGAAACTGTGCAGTCTCATTCCTGCAGCTAGTTAATTGTTCTTAGAGATTTTTAAAATTTAAGATTTACATTTTTAAAATTTTTATCTTACTTTTCCTTTCTGCCTCTTCTTTCTCTCTCTCTTAATCCAATCTTTATTTCTCTTTCTGTACCTGATTTGACTCTAATTCACCCGATTTCCTTCTCCATTACTCCTCTGTTTCTCTCTCAATCCTTAAATCTCATTGGTTGAGGAGACAGACTGCTGGTCCCATCATTCACCGAAGGCCCAGGTGCCCTGTTGCCCTCTCCGCCCCATTATCAGCTCGCACTCCCAGCAAATGATGGCGCAAATTATATTCGAGCTGAAGGGCCCGGGAGAAAGTCTAACAATTGGGTGTGTCGCGAGATTCTCTGCTCCAGCAAAGTCTGGGCCTTGGTTTCATCAAATAGGATTACACAGGATATACGGCACAGCAACAGGCCATTCGGCCCAACCAGTCCGTGCCGGCGTTTATGCTCCACTCAAGCCTCCTCCCCTCTTTCCTCATCTAAATCTATCAGCATAACCCTCTATTCCCTTCTCCCTCATGTGCTTGTCTAGCCTCCCCTTAAATGCATCTATACTATTCGCTTCAACCACTCCCTGTGGTAGCGAGTTCCACATTCTCACCACTCTCTGGGTAAAGAAGTTCCTCCTGAATTCCCTATTGGATTTCTTGGTGACTATCTTATATTGATGGCCTCTAGTTTTGCTCTTCCCCACAAGTGGAAACACTCTCTGTATCCACTCTATCAAAACCTTTCATAATTTTAAAGACCTCTATTAGGTCACCCCTCAGCCTTTTTTCAAGAGAAAAGAGACCCAGCCTGTTCATCCTTTCCTGATATGTATACCCTCGCATTTCTGGTATCATCCTTGTAAATCTTCTCTGCACCCTCTCCAGTGCCTCTATATCCTTTCTATAATATGGCGACCAGAACTGCACGCAGTACTCCAAGTGTGGTCTAACCAAGGTTCGATACAGGTTTAGCATAACTTCCCTACTTTTCAATTCTATCCCTCTAGAAATAAACCCTCGTGCTTGGTTTGCTATTTTTATGGCCTTGTTAACTTGTGTCGATACTTTTAGTGATTTGTGTATTTGTATTCCCTTTGCTCCTCTACCCCATTTAGATTCTTTTTTTCCAAGTAATAAGTGACCTCCCTATTCTTCCTACCAAAATGTAATACCTCACATTTGTCTGTGTTGATCTTCATTTGCCAATTATTTGCCCATTCTGCAAGTTTATTAATGTCCTCCTGTAATTTGTTGCAGTCCTCCTCAGTATTGACTATCCCTCCAATTTGGTGTCATCCGCAAATTTAGAAATTGTGTTTTTGATCCAAAGTCTAAATCGTTAATGTAAATTGTGAACAGCAGTGGTCCCAGCACTGATCCTTGTGGAACACCACTACCCACCTTCTGCCACAGTGAATAGCTACCCTTTACTTCCACTCTCTGCTTTTTGTCCTGAAGCCAGCCAGCAATCCAGTCTGCTACTTGTCCCCTGACTCTGCATTCCCTGACCTTGTTCATCAGTCTATTATGTGGTACCTTATTGAAGGCCTTTCTCTGGAATTCCCTGCCTAAACCTCTCCACCTCGCTACCTCTCTTTCCTCCTTTAAGACGCTCCTTAAAACCTACCTCTTTGATCAAGCTTTTGGTCACCTACCCTAATTTCTCCTTATGTGGCTTGGTGTCAAATTTTTTGTCTTTAATACTCCTGTGAAGCGCCTTGGGACGTTTTACTACATTAAAGGTGCTATATAAATACAAGTTGTTGTTGTTGTTTGGAAAATCTAGATAAATTACATCTACTACATTACCCTTGTCTATTCTCTCTGTTATGTCTTCAAAAAATTCAATTAGGTTGTTCAAGCAAGACTTTCCCTTTTGAAATGTCGACTATTCATTATTGTATTTTTGGTTTCTAAGGCCGAAAAATTCGGTTGATTTGGGCCTCCCCTTAGTGCCCTAAATTCAGCAGGAGGTTAGCGGCAGTGCAAACCGTTAGCGCCCCGCGATGCTGCGCCACCGGCAATGACGTCATCGCCATGCACAGCGCCGGCCACGATCTTTGGCAGCGCCCCCTGACTTACCACCGGGCGCTATGTCTGACGGGGTCAGGGGGGCCTACCTGCGGCTGGGGCGGCGCAAGTTAAAGGGGAGGTGCTGGGCGGCCATTTTTATTGCTGGCCGCCTGCCAGCACCTGTCTCCTCTGCCATCCCCATTCTCCTCTGCAGCCCCCCCCCCCCCCCCGCTGTGTGTCGGCTGCGCTCCGTGAGCCCGGCACTTCTCTTGAGTGCCGGGCTCTTTTGTCGGCACTCCAATCCCTGGTGGCCCAGCTGGGCCCCGGGTCGTGCTGCACCAGGCCCCTCCCCTTTAATAAGGGGAGGAGGGCCTGCAGCACCGTGGCGCAACATGCCGCAGCGCATGGCGCTGTGGCACGTAACGCCACAATATTCACTCACAGAGCCCCAAGAGGGAGGCGGGATGCTTCCAGTAGCACCCTGCCTCCCTCTTGGGGCGCTACCGGTGAATTTCGGCCGCGGAGGTGCTAATTTTTTCGGGGCGCTAAAAGTAGCGCCTCTGCGAAGTTAGCGCCCCAAAGGGGGCGCAACCCAATTTTTCCCCCAAATGTTCTTCTATTTTCTCCTTTAATAGGGATTCCATTATTTTTCTGACCACCGATATTAAGCTGACTGGTCTATAGTTCCCTGGACATGTTCTATCCCCCTTTTTAAATATCGGTATTACGTTCGCTATCTGCCAGTCCTCTGGCACTACACCGTTTTCTAATGAATTACTAAATATGTGTAGTAATCCTCTACTATCTCTTCCCTAGATTCTTTTAAAATGCACGGATGCAATCCATCCGGACCAGGGGTTTTATCCTCTTTTAGTTGCATTAGTTTATTTGGTATATCTCCTTGTTTTAGTTTACATGCAGTTAACTCATTACTAATCTCATCTTCCAATGTCATCTCCACCTGTTCTATCTCCCGGGTAAATACTGAAGCAAAGTAATTATTTAATATTTCTGCCTTCTCTCTATCGCTGCCTGTGGTATTATCCTCTCCATCCCTTAGTGGCCCCATTCCCATCCCAACCTTCCTTTTTTTATTGATGTGCCTGTAAAATATTTTACTATTTTGTTTTATGTTCCTTGATAATTTAATTTCATAGTTCCTCTTCGCCTTCCTAATTGTCTTTTTGACTTCTCTCCTAATCTCTTCGTATTCTCCCTTATCATGCTCTCCCCTGCTGTCCATGTACTCACGGGATTAAAACATTCCTCTCTATCCCTCAATAAAATTCAACGATTCAAGAAATGGAATAAAGCTAGATATGATTGTTGGCAATAATAGTGAACAAATGTTATTTTAGCGGTTACGTTACGCCACAGTAAGTGGGTTCGCGCCCGCTTTAAATTACCAGGAAGAAAAAAAGAAAGTCTTGCATTTCTATAGCGCCTTTCACAATCTCAGGACGTCCCAAAGCACTTCACAGCCAGTGAAGTACTTTTGAAGTGTAGTCACTGTTGTAGGAAACGCGGCAGCACACAGCAAGATCCCACAAACAGCAATGTGATAACTGGAGCGACGCATTTGGCGCCCGGTATAGTCCTCACCGGGAACACAAGGCGCTGAGGAGCAGCTGGTCCAGAGGAGGGCGGAAATGTTTGTCAACTTTGTTTCTCGAGGTTTCCTTGCGAGCTCCATCAGGAAAGCTGAGGACGCTCCCTGGCCAAGTCTGTAAATAGGTTGCAGGTATCACCACGCTGAATGTGCGGAGAAATGGAATGTGCTCTCCCTCTACTGACCACGTTTTCCCTGTTCCAACTTTTTCAGCTGCGAGCCTTAGTCTGGGGCCTCCTGCAAAGAAAATTCCGCTCCTTTTGTAAGGTTTTCATAAGCGTCTGCATAAATGATGAGTGCACAGCAGATAAGGAGAAGCTGGATAATGTGCTGCTAAGGTAACATTATTTATTACTGCAATTACTGCTACATAAATACTGTGGCAACAAGAGTGGGTCAGAGGCTAGGTATTCTGCAACGAGTGTCTCACCTCCCGACTCCCCAAAGCCTTTCCACCATCTACAAGGCACAAGTCAGGAGTGTGATGGAATACTCTCCACTTGCCTGGATGAGTGCAGCTCCAACAACACTCAAGAAGCTCGACGCCATCCAGGACAAAGCAGCCCGCTTGATTGGCACCCCATCCACCACCTTAAACATTCACTCCCTCCACCACCGGCGCACCGTGGCTGCAGTGTGTACCATCTACAAGATGCACTGCAGCAACTCGCCAAGGCTTCTTCGACAGCACTTCCCAAACCCGCGACCTCTTCCACCTAGAAGGACAAGGGCAGCATGTGCAATGGGAACACCATCACCTCCAAGTTCCCCTCCAAGTCACACACACCATCCTGACTTGGAAATGTATCAGCTGTTCCTTCATTGTCGCTGGGTCAAATTCCTGGAACTCCCTCCCTAATAGAACTGTGGGAGCACCTTCACCACACGGACTGCAGCGGTTCGAGAAGGCGGCTCACCACCACCTTCTCAAGGGGCAATTAGGGATGGGCAATAAATGCTGGCCTTGCCAGCGATGCCCACATCCCAGGAACAAATAAAAAAAGAACAATGCAAGGGCTCAATGGTTCACCAGCAGATATTGTAGGCAATTGGAAATCGAAGACGTGTTTGGGATTTGTCTTCAAGGTGGTCTCACAGCTTTGATTGGGTCAGGAGATTTTTGTATCCTTATCTCATTCTCCTCCACACCAATTGGAAGGTTTCATTGTGTAGAGAGGCCTGAAGAGCATTTGCAATCTGTTAGTTCGAACTAGGCCATAACCTACATTGACTGCTTTCGAATGAGAACATCACATGAGACCAGCATCCATATGTATACCAGAGACCCAAGCTTTGCCTGTCCTACACCACCTCAGGCTCCATCATTACCGCTGTGTTGTCTTTCAGACACCACATCACAGAGGAACCTCTAGTTAAACATAGGCAAGACCAAAGGTCTCCCCTTCACTTTGCATCTCACCCCCAATTCCACCCCCCCCCCCCCCATACCTGGTCGCTTGCTTTCATTGAACCCAATGGTGTAGAACCTCAGTTCCCTTCTGGATCTTGAGCTGAGCTTCAATCCTCAGGTTTAGTCCATCACCAAGACCCAGCTCTACTTCCATCTCACCTCCGTCACTCCTGAAACCCTCATCCATGCCCTCAGCACCATTGGGCTCCACATTTCCCACACCCCTCCTAGCTCACCTCCCATGCTCCAGCCCACATGAACTCCACATCGTCCAACTCCAATGCCTACATCCTAAATTCTATTTGCCCATCAGCCCAGAACTCGCTGACTTCCACTGGCTCCGCATCACCCAGTACATTGAACTCATCATCCTTGTCCTCCCTTTATGGCTTCACCTCATGCTCCCTCTGCAATTTCCTCTGGTCATACGTCCAAGCTCACATCCTTGACTCTTCTGAGTCGCCAGTTCTATGTCTTCTCTCCCACTGATCCACCAACAGCAGAGCCCTCCTGCTCTCTGGAACTTCCTCCTTAAATACTTCTGCCTCGCTGCTACTCTCCCCACCTTCAAAGGCCTCCTCAAGACCCATCCTTTTAACTATTCCATCAGTCACCTCCTCTAAGCTCTGACACTCCCCCCTTTTCTAAATGTCTTGGGAACTTTCTTTTTAATTATTCATTGTCAGGATGTGAGTGTTGCTGGCAAGGCCGGTATTTATTGTCCTGAGGACATGGTGCTGGACCTTCTTATGTGTGTTTGATGCAACTGAATGGCTTGTACGGCCACTTCACGACGCAGTTAAGTGTCAACCACACTGGAGTCATATATTGGGCCAGACCGGGTACATAGGAACATGGGAATTGCCAGATGAAAAAATATCCAGGTCCCTCTAGTTCGCCTTCTAACCAGCCTGGGAGCCGCACGATCCAACGATAGTGGAGTTGTTGACTAATCACAGCGATCAATCTCTATCAATGAGTCTACAACAGATCCAAACATGAGGTGAGGAAAACCCCCAGTGGGGGAGAGCTTTAGGAACCAGAGGTCCAAAGTCACCTGTTCCTCCCGAGCTCGCTACACTCCCCACACGGCATGTCTCCAATTACTCAGGTACTGGACCCCAAAATAGTAAGGACGGCAGGTTTCCTTCCCTAAAGGACATCAGTGAACCAGTTGGGCTTTTTACAACAATCACGGTCACTTTTACTGACACTAGCTTTTGATTTCCAGATTTATTGAGCTTTTTAAGCTGAATTCAGATTCTGAAAACCACCATGGTGGGATTTAAACTCAGGGTTTTCTGGATTAATTAGTCCAGGAACAGAACCACTGCACTACCATACAACAACAACTTGCATTTATACAGCGCCCTTAACGGAATAAAACATCCCAAGGCGCTTCACAGGAGCGATTATCAAACGGAAGTTGACACCGAGGCATGTGAGATGTCAGGACAGGTTTTAAGGAACATTTTAAAGGAGGAGAGGTCGAGAGGTCCAGGGAGGGAGTTCCAGACCATAATTACAGTGTCTTACATTGCGTCCTATGTAAGTGTAAGTTATTATGTTTGTGCTGTTGATTTCTCTTTAGAATGAATTTAATCCTGCTCCCGATGGAACTTGAAAAGCTGTGGTACAGTTTGCCAATCAGCTACCCAGTGGAGGCGATTTCACTCAGGAAACTCCTACGACATTTTAGCAGACTGAAAAAGATTAAGGACTCAGGTAGGTGCAACATTTTGTGTCATTCTCATGATTTGGAATAAGAACATAAGAATTAGGAGCAGGAGTCGGCCACACGACCCCTCGAGCCTGCCCCGCCACACGGCCCCTCGAGCCTGCCCCGCCACATGGCCCCTCGAGCCTGCCCCGCCACACGGCCCCTCGAGCCTGCCCCGCCACACGACCCCTCGAGCCTGCCCCGCCACACGGCCCCTCGAGCCTGCCCCGCCACACGGCCCCTCGAGCCTGCCCCGCCATACGGCCTCTCGAGCCTGCTCCGCCATTCAATAAGATCATGGCTGATCTTCGACCTCAACTCCACTTTCCTGCCCGATCCCCATATCCCTCGATTCCCCTAGAGTCCAAAAATCTATCGCTCTCCGTCTTGAATATACTCAACAACTGAGCCTCCACAGCCCTCTGGGGCAGAGAATTTCAAAGATTCACCGCCCTCTGAGTGAAGAAATTCCTCCTCATCTCGGTCTTAAATGGCCGACCCCTTATCCTGAGACTATGCCCCCTAGTTCTAGACTCTCCATAAGAACATAAGAAATAGGAGCAGGAGTCGGCCATTCGACCCTTCGAACCTGCTCCGCCATTCAATGAGATCATGGCTGATCTTCTGCCTCAGCTCCATTCACCGGCCCTATCGCCATATCCCTTGATGCCCTTACTCGTCAGAAATCTGTCGACTTCTGTTTTGAATATACCCAATGACTGAGCCTCCACAGCCCTCTGGGGTAGAGAATTCCAAAGATTCACCACCCTCTGTGTGAAGAAATTTCTTCTCCTCTCAGTCCTGAATGGCCGACCCTTTATCCTGAGGCTGTGGCCCCTGGTTCTAGACTCCCCAGCCAAGGGAAACATTCTCCCAGCATCCACCCTATCAAGCCCTGTAATAATTTTGTATGCTTCAATGAGATCCCCTCTCATTCTTCTGAATTCAAGAGAATACAGGCCTAGTTTACTCAATCTCTTCTCATACGACAGTCCCGCCATCCCAGGAATCAATCTGGTGAACCTTCGTTGCACTCCCTCTATGGCAAGTATATCCTTCCTTAGGTAAGGAGACCCAAATTGTACACAGTACTCCAGGTGTGGTCCAGCTAGGGGAAACAGCCTCTCAGCATCTACCCTGTCAAACCCTCTAAGCATTTTATACATTTCAATGAGATCCCCTCTCATTCTTCTAAACTCCAGAGAGTATCGGCCCAATCTACTCAATCTCTCCTCATAGGACAGCCCTCTCATCCCAGGAATCACAAACATTAGCTGCTCTTATTTAAAATGAAATACAATTGGTTTGAGCTTTGAGCTGCGGTGGTTTGAGGCTGTATATATGTAGGAAGCAAAGTAGCCTGGCAGCCAACTTCGGAGCCGAGAACTGCAGAGCCAGCAGTCAGGAGCTGCCTTCCTCCATGACACCAGATTAATCGTCATCCTGTTCAACAATGGAGTTATTTTTAACAAAAGCAAAATACTGCGACTGCTGGAATTCTGAAATAGAAACAAGAAGTGCTGGAAACGCTCGGCAGGTCTGGCAGCATCTGTGGAGCGAGAGAGAGAAACAGAGTTAATGGCCGGAATCTTCCGATAAAACAACGGGTGGGTTTGGAGCGTGGGGGGCAGTTACATTCTTAAAAATGTGAATCCCGACCTGATCCCGCCTCCAACCCGCCCATTTCCAGGAGGGAAGGTGGGGAGCGACCAACCCGCTCTCAGAGGGGGGGTTACCTCAATTTAAATATTGTAATGAGGCTGGAAGCCTCTAGTTTCCCGTCCATTTTGTGGTTAACAGCCTGTGGACGGGTTTCACACAATTCGTGTAACCCGGCAGTGAAACCGAGGCGGGGACTGCTGCACCCAGGAGGTCAGTGGCTTTATACCCACCTCCTGGATCCAGGGTCCCTGCCTAACCGACCCCCCGTGATCGGACACCCCCCCACGAGGCCTCCGATCGCATTCCCAGACCTCCCACCCAATAATAATACAATACAAATCGCTTTATTGGCATGATAAGGTACATCTTATGTTGCCAAAGCATCAAAATACATTTATGGTTGAACACATAAACGCGGTTCCATTCATACAGTGTATAAACAGGTATATCCCTGAGTTTATAAATATATTTTCGCCTTGTTTATATATACTCTTGTCTTAGTTTACTGGTTGTCCCTCTGTTCATGGCAAGCTGTAACATAGTGTGCCGCCAGTGTTACACAGCTTCTCTCCTCCCCCAGTAGGAATGGGAGTTTTTGGTTGTCAGTCAGATTTCTGAATTCAGGGCATATTTGTGAGAATTTTTGATAGAAATTCTCTCTGATGCCCTGATATTTTCCACAGGCTGTGAGGAAGTGCATCTCTGTCTCAACTACTCCCTGACTGCAGTGAGAGCATATCCTGTCTTCTCTTGGCAGCCTGGTCTGCCTGTGTCTGCCTTTTTCGATCGCTAGGCTATGTTCGCTAAGTCTGTACCTTGTCAAGGTTCTTCTCAGTTTGTTATCCTTTACCATGGTCAGGTAATCAGCTATGTTGTATTGTCTGTTTAGGGCCAAGTAGCAATTGAGTTTGCTTTGGGTTTTTGTTGTTTCTGCCCAATATGACAGATATTTTTCCTTTTGCTTAGCGACGATTGTGTTGGGTCGAATTCTTTGTGTTACCCTGTCACTGTCCTCCGATCCCCCCCGCGATCCCCGATCCCCCTCCCCAACCCGGGCCAAACCCCATCACCTGCCGATCCTGCAATACCCACCCCGCCACCGATCCTCTCTCTCCGCCCCCCCCCCCTCGATCCCAACACCTCCCACCCCCCAACGATGATGATGAGGCCGGCCACAATCCTCCGAACCCCCCGCGATCCCCGATCCCCCTCCCCAACCTCGGCCACCCCCCATCACCTGCCAATCCGGCAACACCCACCCTGTCTCCTCGATCCTCTCACTCCTCTTGATCGCTGACCCACCCCCCACGCCGATCCTGATCCCCACCCCCCTCCGCGATCCCTCCCCTGGACCGACCTCTCGCAGCTGAGGCCTGCCTGCCCGCAGACAGCCTCTCAAGCTGGCTGGCTGCGGGCGGGAAACAGAGGCCTCACATTCAAATTAGGCCCAGCCTCGGAGTCCCCCCACCCCTAGCCCGTCTCCCCGAACAAAACTCCGGCCAATGTTTCAGGTCGATGACCTTTCATCAGAACTGGAAGCAGTTGGAGATGAACAGCTTTTAATCAAGTCCGGAGCCAGGGAAAGAAAAAAAGGGAGAGAAATCTGTGCTGGGGTGGAAGACAGGAGAGATTAAACGACAAAAGGGATGATGGTGCGAGGCAAGAGGAGATGGTGAAGGGACAAGTAAAGAAACAAAGGATGGGTCTAAAGGAGGAGTGAATGGTTGTAGCAGAATAGCAGAGGGGGAGGGGAGCATGGGAAATCTGGCAAAGTGGAGAGGGTTCCTGTGGCCCAGGACTGTGGTGGATGTAAACCCCCAGGGTCAGCCCGCCCGGTGTTTACCGATAGAGGACCTGACCCCCAGCACCAGCCCACAGCACCCCACCCCCACACCCAGCACCAGCCCACACCAACCCAACCCCACCACCGTAAGAATATAACATAAGAAGCAGGAGCAAGAGTCGGCCATTTGGCCCCTCGAGCCTGCTCCGCCATTCAATATGATCATTGCTGATCTTCGACCTCATCTCCACGTTCCTGCACTAACCCCATATCCCTTAATTTCCTTAATATCCAAGAATCTATCGACCTCGGCATTGAATATACTCAATGACTGAGCCTCCACAGCCCTCTGGGGTAGAGAATTCCAAAGATTCACCACCCTCTGAGTGAAGAAATTTCTCCTCAACTCAGATAAACACTAGAGCCAATTTGCAAGATCTACAAACAGCAATCATGGTGTGGAGATGCCGGAGTTGGACTGGGGTGGACAAATGTAAGAAGTCACACAACACCAGGTTATAGTCCAACAGCTTTATTTGAAATCACAAGCTTTCGGAGCGCTGCTCCTTCTTCAGGTGAAGTGGAGAAATGCATAAAGACACAGCTGATATAGTCAGAGAATCATGTCAGATGTTTACAGGTAACCTTTCCAACTGCCATTTATCACACCTCGGCAGAGAGATAATCACAGCAGTCAAAGGTGTGAATGGTGTCCAAACGGGTCAGTCAGGGAAACATTACATCAAAGAACAATGAGGTGGGGTCACAAGAGGTCAAATATTGCAGATGCTGGGGTCTGTATGAAAAACAAAAAAACAGACAAAAAACATTTTTTTTGGCTGGAAATCACAGCAGGTCCGGCCGCATCTGTGTAGAGAGAACAAGCCAATGTCGACTCGAGTCTGGATGACCCTGCGTCAGGTGGGGTTACATGTAGCGTGACATGAACCCAAGATCTCTGTTGAGGCCGTCCTCATGGGTGCGGAACTTGGCTATCAGTTTCTGCTCGACGATTTTGCGTTGTCGTGTGTCTCGAAGGCCGCCTTGGAGAATGCTTACCCGAAGATCGGAGGCTGAATGTCCTTGACTGCTGAAGTGTTCCCCGACTGGGAGGGAACACTCCTGCCTGGTGATTGTTGCGCGGTGTCCGTTCATCCGTTGTCGCAGTGTCTGCATGGTCTCGCCGATGTACCATGCTCCGGGGCATCCTTTCCTGCAACGTATGAGGTAGACAACGTTGGCCGAGTCACATGAGTATGTACCATGTGCCTGGTGGGTGGTGTCCTCACGTGTGATCATGGTATCTGTGTTGATGATCTGGCATGTCTTGCAGAGGTTGCTGTGGCAGGGTTGTGTGGTGTCGTGGTCGCTGTTCTCCTGAGAGCTGTTGGACTATAACCTGGTGTTGTGTGACTTCTTACATACAAACAGCAAATGAGACAGAATGACCAGTTTCACTGGACACAAGGGAAACCCCGTTCCTCATCAAAGAAGAAAGACTTGCATTTCTATAGCGCCTTTCATGATCTCAGGACCACAGCACTTTACAGCCAATGAAGTACTTTTGAAGTGTAGCCACTGTTTTAATGTGGGAAACGCAACAGCCAATTTGCGCACAGCAAGCTCCCACAAACAGCAATGTGATAATGACCAGATCATCTGTTTTAGTGATGTTGGTTGAGGGATAAATATTGGACCAGTACACCGGGGAGAACTCCCCTGCTCTTCTTTGAAATAGTGCCATGGGATATTTTACGTCCACTTGAGAGAGCAGATGGGGCCTCGGTTTAACGTCACATTTGAAAGGCGGCAACTCCGTCAGTGCAGCGCTCCCTCAGTACTGTCCCTCCGACAGTGCAGCGCTCCCTCAGTACTGCCCCTCCGACAGTCCGGCGCTCCCTCAGTACTGCCCCTCCGACAGTGCAGCGCTCCCTCAGTACTGCCCCTCCGATAGTGCGGCGCTCCCTCAGTACTGCCCCTCCGACAGTGCAGCGCTCCCTCAGTACTGCCCCTCCGACGGTGCGGCGCTCCCTCAGTACTGACCCTCCGACAGTGCGGCGCTCTCTCAGTACTGACCCTCCGACAGTGCAGCGCTTCCTCAGTACTGGCCCTCTGACAGTGCAGCTAACCCTCAGTACTGCCCCTCCGACTGTGCGGTGCTCCCTCAGTACTGCCCCTCCAACAGTGCAGTACTCCCTCAGTACTGCCCCTCTGACAGTGCAGCTCTCCCTCAGTACTGTCCCTCCGACGGTGCGGCGCTCCCTCAGTACTGAGACTCCGACAGTGTGGCGCTCCCTCAGTACTGCCGCTCCAACAGTGCAGCACTCCCTCAGTACTGTCCCTCCGACGGTGCGGCGCTCCCTCAGTACTGAGCCTCCAACAGTGCAGCACTCCCTCAGTACTGCCCCACCGACAGTGCGGCGCTCCCTCAGTACTGCCCCTCCGACAGTGCAGCGCTCCCTCAGTACTGCCCCTCCGACAGTGCGGCGCTCCCTCAGTACTGCCCCTCCGACAGTGCGGCGCTCCCTCAGTACTGCCCCTCCGACAGTGCAGCGCTCCCTCAGTACTGCCCCTCCGACAGTATGGCGCTCCCTCAGTACTGCCCCTCCGACAGTGCAGCGCTCCCTCAGTACTGCCCCTCCGACAGTACGGCGCTCCCTCAGTACTGCCCCTCCGACAGTGCGGCGCTCCCTCAGTACTGTCCCTCCGACAGTGCGGTGCTCCCTCAGTACTGCCCCTCCGACAGTGCAGCACTCCCTCAGTACTGCCCCTCCGACGGTGCGGTGCTCCCTCAGTACTGCCCCTCCGACAGTGCAGCACTCCCTCAGTACTGCCCCTCCGACAGTGCAGCGCTCCCTCAGTACTGCCCCTCCGACAGTGCAGCGCTCCCTCAGTATTGCACCGGGTTTATATGCTAAGTCCTAAAGTGGGACTTGAACCTGCAACTGTTTGACTTGGAGCCAAGAATGGAAGAATATAGAGAGTGCATTTCTGTTACCTTGCAGTATTTCAGAAAGCTAAAACTATTTTAACAAACAAAAACTCGTCCTTCTGTTTCCCCAAAGGATTTTAGTTTCCGATGTCTATGTTTTGGATAAGTTTATCGAGCGACCAAACTTGGCGATGTGTTTTTGTGTCTCTTTTTCTAATCCTTTATTCCAACATTTCCCAAGGTGAAAAAGGCCTGCAGCAAAGCCCCGCCGCCCACATCCTGCATAAACTGCGGCGCGATGTCGTTACACATTGGAGTGAGCTGAAATCTGTCCTGAAGGAGCGAGACCCGCATGGCACAGGGAGAGTGCCATTCAGAGACATCCAGGCACTTTGTATGAGTCTGAAGTGGAATCTGCTGCCAGTCGAGGTTGATAAATTGTGCGCAGCCTACGACCTGGATCAGAACGCAGAGTTTCATTACATTGCCTTTATGAAAACCTACACCAAGAAGGATAAAGGTAAAAACCTTCCAATAGATAAACGAGCAGTCGAATTTATCAAACCTCAATTTGTTATAAATGCCCATTTTCCACCTCTACGCCTCATCCTTGTTTTCATATCCCTCCGTGGCCTCCTCGCCCCTTCCCGATCTCTGTAACCACCTCCAGCCCTACAACCCTCCGAAATCTCTGCGCTCCTACAACTCTGGCCTCTTGCCCATCCCCGATTTTAATCGCTCCACCATTGGCGGCCGTGCCTTCAGCTGCCTGGGCTCCAAGCTCCGGAATTCCCTCCCTAAACCTCTCCGCCTCTCTCTCCTCCTTTAAGACGCTCCTTAAAACCCACCCCTTTGACCAAGCCTGTCCTAATATCTCCTTACGTGGCTCGGTGTCAAATCTTGACTCATTACGCTCCTGTGAAGCGCCTTGGGATGTTTTACTACGTTAACGACGCTAGATAACTACAAGTTGGTGTTGATGCTAAAAAAAAATGAAAAGTTACTCCTATCCTCAAACCCTTTCTGTAGAAACCTGGTCAGAACATCCTGAAATGTGACGGGGTGGTGCTGTCGAGCCAGATCCTGCCCTCACACAACACCCGCTTTGGCCGAGATTAGGTAACACAGGCAAAGGGCAAACTTCTGCCTTCCTGTACGGCTCAGCTGTACGAGTGGTCAGCAGACGGGGAATCCCTTGGAAGAAAATCTGTTTATAATCTTTTTATAATATTATAAATAGTACCATTACTAGAGTGCACGGTAATCAGCGAATGAAAGGATAATCTACAGCATTGATTTATTTTTATCCGTGTGGGTGTCGCCAGTGAGGCCGGCATTTATTGCCCATCCCTAGTCGCACTTGAGAAGGTGGTGGTGAGCCGCCTTCTTAAATGCAACTGAGTGTCTCGCTCGGCCATTTCAGAGGGCCGTTAAGAGTTAACCACATTGCTGTGGGTCTGGAGTCACATATAGGCCAGACCGGGTAAGGACGGCAGATTTCCTTCCCGAAAGGACATTAGTGAACCGGATGGATTTTTACAACAATCTGGTAGTTTCATGGTCACCATTACTGATACTAGCTGTTTATTCCAGATTTATTAAATTAATGCTGGGATTTGAACTCATGTCCCTGGATCATTAAGTCCAGAAACATAACCACTGTGTTACCACACCCAATCCAAATATTGCAAACGTTGGTGAACAACTTGCATTTCTATAGCACCTTTCACAACGTCCCAAAGTGCTTTACAGCCAATGAAGTCTTTTTTCAAGTGTAATCAACTGTTGTAATGTAGGAAATTAATTAGATGCTCGAGTCTCTGGAGTGGGAGTTGAACCCACAACATTCTGACTCAGAGGTGAGAGTGCTGCCCACTGAGCCACGCACAGTGAGGTGACGAAACCACCTTACTGTAGCATTATTGGGAAGGGATGTTAACCTTCTTTTGCCTCATTAA
This sequence comes from Somniosus microcephalus, assembly GCF_052327205.1. Taxonomy (NCBI): domain Eukaryota; kingdom Metazoa; phylum Chordata; class Chondrichthyes; order Squaliformes; family Somniosidae; genus Somniosus; species Somniosus microcephalus. The sequence continues at coordinate 104,310,383 of NC_141002.1, read as the reverse complement.
ACATCCTGCATAACTCAGCTTCTTAAAATGTCGAGGCTCCTTCGAACTTCAGGACCTCGGCGCTGGTAATTGTCTGGGAGCTGTTTATGTTCCGGGCTTCCAGTATCTTGTTTGCCCATCGATTACATAGGATATACGTCACAGAAACAGGCCATTCGGCCCAACCAGTCCATGCCGGCGTTTATACTCCACTCGAGCCTCCTCCCGTCTTTCCTCATCTAAATCTATCAACATAACCCTCGATTCCCTTCTCCCTCATATGTTTGTCCAGCCTCCCCTTAAATGTATCGATACTATTCGCTTCAACCACTCCCTGTGGTAGCGAGTTCCACATTCTCACCACTCTCTGGGTAGAGAAGTTTCTTCTGAATTCCCAAATGGATTTCTTGGTGACTATCTTATATATTACATAAGAACATAAGAAATAGGAGCAGGAATAGGCCACTTGGCCCCTCGAGCCTGCTCCGCCATTCAATAAGATCATGGCTGATCTTGGGCTCAAAGCCACTTCCCCGCCCGCTCCTCATAACCCTTCACTCCCTTATCTTGCAAAAATGTGTCTATCTCCACCTTAAATGTATTTAATGGCCCAGCCTCCACAGCTCTCTGGGGCAGAGAATTCCACAGATTTACGACCCTCTGAGAGAAGAAATTCCTCCTCATCTCAGTTCTAAAAGGGCGACCCTTTATTCTGAAACTATGCCCCCGAGTTCTAGATTTCCCCACGAGGGGAAACATCCTCTCTGCATCTACCCTGTCGAGCCCCCTCAGTATCTTATGGGGGAAAGATTCAGTTGTTTGTGCCTCCCGTTAGCGCCTTAAGAGGGCGCTAATGGGACGCAAAGCAACTAGCGCCCGGGCGCAGCGATGTTTGCACCGCTTGCGAAATTAACTGGACATTTTGCAGCAGCGCTAAACACTACCGCCACGATCTCCTGCGCCGGCAGATCGTGACGTCAGTCGAGTGCGCAACGCCCCGGTAGCGCCCCGGAATGGATATTGAGTGGCGCCCCCTGCCTTACCACCTGCCACTAGCAACGACCGGTTGAGGGGAGCGTTTTGCAGTCGGGAAGGGACTGGGGGAGCGCTATTTAAAGGCGACCGCTTCCTGCCTTTTTTTGTTGGTGACATTTTTGCACCACGCATTCTGAGAGTCATAGAGTCATAGAGTTTTACAGCACAGAAAGAGGCCCTTCGGCCCATCGTGTCTGCGCCGCCCATCCATCCCTGTCCAGTCTAATCCCATTTTCCAGCATTTGGTCCATAGCCTTGTATGCAATGGCATTTCAAGTGCTCATCCAAATGCTTCTTGAATGTTGTGAGGGTTCCTGCCTCCACCACCCTTTCAGGCATTGAGTTCCACATTCCAACCACCCTCTGGGTGAAAAAGTTCCTCCTCAAATCCCCTCTAAATCTCCTGCCCCTTACCCTGAATCTATGCCCCCTTGTTATTGACCCCCCCACTAAGGGGAAAAGTTCCTCTTTATCTACCCTATCTATGCCCCTCATTATTTTGTACACCTCAATCAGGTCCCCCCTCAGCCTTCTCTGCTCCAAGGAAAACAACTCCAGCCTGTCCAGCCTCTCTTCATAGCTGAGGCGCTCCATCCCAGGTAACATCCTGGTGAATCTTCTCTGCACCCTCTCCAAAGCAATCACATCCTTCCTATAGTGAGGCGACCAGAACTGCACACAGTACTCCAGCTGTGGCCTCACCAGCGTTTTGTACAGCTCCATCATAACCTCCCTGCTCTTATATTCTATGCCTCGGCTAATGAAGGCAAGTATCCCATATGCCTTTTTAACCACCTTATCTACCTGCTCCGCTGCCTTCAGGGATCTATGTACATGTACACCAAGGTCCCTCTGACCCTCTGTACTTCCTAGGGTCCTACCACTCATTGTGTATTCCCTTGCCTTATTTGTCCGTCCAAAATGCATCACCTCGCACTTTTCAGGGTTAAATTCCATTTGCCACTTTTCCGCCCATCTGACCAACCCGTTTATATCGTCCTGTAGCCGGAGGCTTTCCTCCTCGCAGTTTACCACCCCACCAATTTTCGTGTCATCTGCGAACTTACTGATCATACCTTTTACATTTTCATCCAAATCATTTATGTAGATCACAAACAATAAGGGACCCAGCACCGATCCCTGAGGTACCCCACTGGACACAGGCTTCCAGTCACAAAAGCAACCTTCGACCATCACCCTCTGCCTCCTGCCACTCAGCCAGTTTAGGATCCAACGCGCCAAGGCACCCTGGATCCCATGGGCTCTTACCTTCTTGACCAGTCTCCTATGCGGGACTTTGTCAAAAGCTTGACTGAAGTCCATGTACACCACATCCACAGCATTTCCCTCATCCACCCCACTAGTCACCCCCTCGAAAAATTCGATCAGATTTGTTAGACATGATTTACCCTTAACAAAGCCATGCTGACTATCCCCGATTAATCCTTGCCTCTCCAAGTGGAGATTAATTTTGTCCCTCAGAATTTTTTCCAATAATTTCCCCACCACAGATGTTAGGCTCACTGGCCTGTAATTCCCTGGTTTATCCCTGCTACCCTTCTTGAATAATGGTACTACGTTAGCTGTTCTCCAGTCCTCTGGTACATCCCCTGTGGCCAGAGAGGTTCTGAAAATTAGTGTCAGAGCCCCTGCAATCTCCTCCCTTGCCTCCCACAGCAGCCTGGGATACATCTCGTCCGGGCCTGGGGATTTATCCACTTTTTGGCCCGCTAAAACCGCTAGCACCTCCTCCCTCTCGATGCTAATATGTTCAAGTATGTCACAGTCCCCTTGCCCGATTTCTATGTCTGCATCGTCTTTCTCCATAGTGAACACAGATGCAAAAAATTCATTTAAAACCCCGCCTACATCCTCTGGCTCTACACACAGATTGCCACTTTGGTCCCTAATGGGCCCTACCCTTTCCCTGGTTATCCTCTTGCCCTTAAGAGAGAGAGAGAGAGACTTCTGGAGAAATTCAACGCTGTGTGAAGGAGTTTTGGGTACTAAGCAGCACTTTGCAGGTTCATTTTGATTTGCCCTTCCTTGTATTGATTCAGAAGAGACTATGGGGGCTGCACTCTGAGCTCTTTCCCTGGGCCTCTCCATTGTTCTTTCCAGCAGATTTGATGTCCAGGTCTCTCCAGGCTGAGATTCAAGGCTGCAATGAGCAGGGTGTGGATGGAGAGCAAGACTGACCCTCCCCTTTAAGAACTGGCCGGCGCCAGTGTGTCTGTGTTCCATTGCTGACTGACATCACATGAGCTTCGCCAGCGCTCTGAGGTAGCGCCTCGCTCCTTGGCGTTAGTGCCTTAAGGTAGGTGTGAAGCGCCTGATTTAGCGCTCCAATCACCTCCAGAGGTGGTAAAAGCCAAGTTTGCCACCGGAGGCAATAATTAGCGCCAGGCGCTAACCTTTGCGCACTGCTGATAATGGCGCCCCAAACGGGGCGATACTGAATTTTTCCCCCTATATGTTTCGATACGATCACCTCTCATTCTTCTAAATTCCAATGAGTATAGGCCCAGCCTGCTCAACCTTTCCTCATAAATCAAACCCCTCATCTCTGAAATTAACCCAGTGAATCGTCTCTGAACTGCCTCCAATGCAAGTATATCCTTCCTTAAATAAGGAGACTAAAACTGTACGCAGTACTCCAGGTGTGGTCTCACCAATACCCTGTACAGTTGTAGCAGGACTTCCCTGCTTTTATACTCCAACCCCCTTAAAATAAAGGCCAACATTCCATTTGCCTTTTTGATTACTTGCTGTACCTGCATGCTAACTTTTTGTGTTTCACGCACAAGGACCCCCAGGTCCCTCTGAACTGTAGCATTTTGTAATCTCCATTTAAATAATAGTTTGCTTTTTTATTTTTCCTGCCAAAGTGGATAACCTCGCACATTCCCACATTATACTCCATCTGCCAAATGTTTTCCCACTCACTTAGCCTGTCTATATCCCTTTGCAGGTTCTTTGAGTCCTCTGCACAACTTGCTTTCCCACCCATCTTTGTGTCATCCGCAAACTTGGCTACATTACACTCGATCCCTTCATCCAAGTCATTAATGTAGATTGTAAATAGTTGAGGCCCCAGCACCGATCCCTGTGGCACCCCACTAGTTACCGTTTGCCAATCAGAAAATGACCCATTTATCCCGACTCTCTGCTTTCTGTTAGTTAGTCAATTCTCCATCCATGCTAATATATTACTCCCAATTCCGTGAGCTCTTATCTTATGCAGTAACCTTTTATGTGACACCTTATCGAATGCCTTCTGGAAATCCAAATACACGACATCTACTGGCTCACCCTTGTCCACCCTGCTTGTTACCTCCTCAAAGAACTCCAGCAAATTTGTTAAACATGATTTCCCTTTCCTAAAACCACACTGACTCTGTTTGACTGCAGTATGTTTTTCTAAATGCCCTGCTACTGCTTCCTTAATGAAGGACTCCAGCATTTTCCCAACGACAGATGTTAGGCTAACTAGTCTATAGTTTCCTGCTTTCTGTCTCCCTCCTTTCTTAAATAGGGGTGTTACATTAGCGGTTTTCCAATCCGCTGGGACCTCTCCAGAGGCCAGGGAATTTTGGTATATTGTAACCAATGCATCCACTATCTCTGCAGCCACTTCTTTTAAGACCCTGGTGTTATAAATCTCATCATTCATCAAGAAACTACTCATGAAATAACGCTGGACGGCCAGCTGGTGGCGCCATCCAAGGAGTATAAATACTCGGGTGTGGGCCCAGCTTGCCAGGGACATTTTGTAAGACAAGGAGCTAGTGAAGTACAACTAGACCTCCATGTTCTGAAACAAGTTGATTAAAGCCTTGCTTTATACTCAAGCCAAGGGCGTAGTGAGTTTTATTATGTCACCTGGGATGCAGGCCATCTGGTCCAGGGAACTTGTCGTCTTTTAGTCCCATTATTTTACCGAGTACTATTTCCTTAGTGATAGTGATTGTCTTTAGTTCCCCACTCCCTGTGGCCCCTTGATTATCCATTATTGGGATGTTGTTAGTGTCTCTACAGTGAAGACAGATGCAAAATATTTGTTCCCCGTTCCCCATTATTAATTCCCCAGTCTCATCCTCTAAGGGACCAACGTTTACTTTAGCTACCCTCTTCCTTTTTATATACCTGTAGAAGCTCTTTCTATCTGTTTTAATGTTTCTTGCCAGCTTACTCTCATAATTCATCTTCTCTCTCTTTATTATATTTTTTAGTCATCCTTTGCTTGGTTTTTTAAATTTCCCAATCCTCTGGTCTCCCACCAATTTTGGCAACATTGTATGCCTTCGTTTTCAATTTGTTACCATCCTTTACTTCCTTAGTTAGCCACGGATGGTGCTCCCTTCTCTTAAAATCTTTCTTTCTCAATGGAATATATTTTTGTTGAGAGTTATGAAATATCTCCTTAAATGTCCGCCACTGCATTTCAACTTTTTTACCCTTTAATTTGTTTTTCCAGTCCACTTTAGCCAGTTCTGCCCTCATGCCATTAATAGAAACATAGAAACATAGAAGATAGGAGCAGGCCATTCGGCCCCTCAAGCCTGTTCCGCCATTTAATGAGATCATGGCTGATCATCCAAATTCAGTACCCTGTCCGTGCTTTCTCCCTATATCCCTTGATCCCTTTAGCCTTAAGCAATATATCCAACTCCTTCTTGAATATAGTTAATGAATTGGCCTCAACTGCCCTGTGTGGTAGAGAATTCCACAGGTTCACCACTCTCTGGGTGAAGAAATTCCTCCTCATCTCAGTCCTAAATGGCTTACCCCTTATCCTTAGACTGTGGCCCCTGGTTCTGGACTCCCCCGCCATCGGGAACATCCTTCCTGCATCTAGTCTGTCTAGTCCTGTTAGAATTTTATAAGTTTCAATGAGATCTCCTCTCATTCTTCTAAACTCTAGCCTAATCGACCCAATCGCTCCTCATACGTCATTCCTGCCATCCCAGGTATCAGTCTGGTGAATCTTCGCTGCACTCATGAATCATGGCAAGAACATCCTTCCTCAGATAAGGTGACCAAAACTGCACACAATACTCAAGGTGTGGTCTCACCAAGGCCCTGTACAACTGCAGCAAGACATCCTTGTTCTTGTACTCGAACCCTCTCGCTATGAAGGCCAACACACCATTTGCCTTCTTAACCGCCTGCTGCACCTGTATGCTTACCTTCAGTGACTGGTGCACAAGGACACCCAGATCTCGTTGCACTTCCCCTTTTCCCAATCTATTGCCGTTCAGATAATAATCTGTCTAATTATAATTGCCTTTGTGTAACATCAGGACACTGGTTTGGGATACAACTTTCTCACCCTCCAACTGAATTTGAAATTCAACCATGCTATGATCACTCTTTCCTAGAGGATCCTTTACTATAAGATCATTTATTAATTCTGTCTCATTACATAGTCCCAGATCCAAGATAGCCTGCTCCCTGGTTGGTTCCAAAACATACTGTTCTAGGAAACCATCCCGGATGCACACTATGAACTCCTCCTCCAGGCTACCATGGCCAATTTGATTTGTCCAATCAATATGGAGATTAAAATCACCCATGATTATTACCGTACCTTTTTTACAGGCCTCCATTATTTGTTGATTTATACTCTGTCCAACAGCATTGCTACTGTTCGGGGGCCTGTAGACTACGCCCACCAGAGACTTTTTCCCTTTATTATTTTTTATCTCCACCCAAACCGATTCTACATCTTGATCTTCTGATCCAATATCACTTCTCACCACAGCACTGATCCCATCCTTTACCAACAAAGCTATCCCACCTCCCTTTCCTTTCTGTCTGTCCTTCCGAATTTGTCAAATACCCCGGAATATTCAGTTCCCAGCCCTGGTCGCCTTGCAACCACGTCTCTGTAATGGCGATCAGATCATACCCATTTGTATCGATTTGTGCCGTCAACTCATCTATCTTGTTACGAATGCTGCGTGCATTCAGATATAGAGCTTTTAACTTTGTCTTTTTACCATTTTTCCTTGTTTTGGCCCCATTTTCTGTTACACTCTTATTTTTAAACATTCTGTCCCTTCCTATCACACTCTGGTTATTATTTCCCCATCTCTATCCTGTTCTATTGCTTTCTCATTTCTCATTGACTTTTTATTTTCACGCTCGCCTGAATCCTCCCCCCCACTATTTAGTTTAAAGCCCTCTCTACAGCCCTAGTTATTCAATTCGCCAGGACTCTAGCCCCAGCATGGTTCAAGTGAAGCCCGTCCAAATGGAACAGCTCCCTCTTATCCCAGTACTGGTGCCAATGCCCCACAAATCGAAACCCATTTCTCCCACACCAGTCTTTGAGTCACTCATTCATTTCTCTGATCTTATTGACCCTATGCAAATTCGCTCGTGGCTCAGGTAGTAATCCAGAGATTATTACCTTTGCGGTTCTGCTTTTTAATTTAGCCCCTAACTGCTCATACTCTCTCAGCAGATCCTCTTTCTTTGTCCTACCTATGCCATTGGTGCCTATGTGGACCATGACAACTGGATCCTCCCCCTCCCACTCCAAGTTTATCTCCAGCCCAGAGGAGATGTCCTTAACCCTGGCACCGGGCAGGCAACACAGCCTTCGGGACTCACGCTCTCGGCTGCAGAGAACAGTATAAGAACATAAGAACATAAGAAATAGGAGCAGGAGTAGGCCAATCGGCCCCTCGAGCCTGCTCCGCCATTCAATAAGATCATGGCTGATCTGATCCTAACCGCCAATCTACTATCACAGAACCATCTCCTGAATATAACAGTATTAGACACACGAAATAGGAGCAGGATCAGGCTACATGGCCCCTGGGCCGGCTCCGCTACCCACAGGGCCATGCCTGATACGAACCTAGACTCATGTCCAAATTCCTGCCCGCTCCCCATAACCCTTAATTCCCTTTACTTCTAGGAAACTGTCTATTTCTGTTTTAAATTTATGTAATGATGTAGCTTCTACAGCTTTTTGGGGCAGCATATTCCATGGACCTACCACCCTCTGAGTGAAGTAGTTCCTCCTCATCTCAGTTTTGAAAGAGCAGCCCCTTATTCTAAGACTATGCCCACTAGTTCTAGTTTCACCCATCATCGGGAACATCCTCCGCGCATCCACCTGATCCAACCCCTTCACAATCTTATATGTTTCAATAAGATCGCCTCTCATTCTTCTGAACTCCAATGAGTAGAGTCCCAATCTACTCAACCTCTCCTCATATGTCCATCCCCTCATCCCCGGGATTAACCGAGTGAACCTTCTTTGTACTGACTCAAGAGCAAGTATGTCCTTTCTTAAGTATGGACACCAAAACTGTACGCAGTATTCCAGGTGCGGTCTCACCAATACCTTGTACAACTGAAGTAATACCTCCCTATTTTTATATTCTATCACCCTAGCAATGAAAGCCAACATTCCATTGGCCTTCTTAATCACTTGCTGCACCTGCATACTAACCTTTTGAGTTTCGTGCACCAGGACCCCCAGATCCCTTTGTACTTCAGTACTTTCCAGTTTCTTGCCATTAAGATAATAACTTGCTCTACGATTTTTCCTGCCAAAGTGCATAACCTCACACTTTCCAGTATTGTATTCCATCTGCCAAATCTCTGCCCACTTACTTATTAGCCTGTCTATGTCCCCTTGCAGGTTTTTTATGTCCTCCTCACTCACTACTTTCCCTCCCATCTTAGTATCATCTGCAAACTTTGATATGTTACACTCGGTCCCCTCCTCCAAATCGTTAATATAGATTGTAAAGAGTTGGGGACCCAGCACTGACCCCTGCGGAACACCACTAGTTACTGATTGCCAGTCTGAGAATGAACCATTTATCCCAACTCTCTGCCTTCTGTTAGATAGCCAATCCTCTATCCATGCCAGAATATTACCCCCAATCCCGTGATTTTTTATCTTAAGCAATAATCTTTTGTGTGGCACCTTGTCAAATGCCTTCTGGAAGTCTAAATACACTACGTCCACTGGTTCCCCTTTATCCACCCTATATGTTACTTCCTCAAAGCACTCCAGCAAATTTGTCAAACATGACTTCCCCTTCATAAAACCATGCTGACTTTGTCCTATTAAATTATGATTATCCAAATGTCCTGTTACTGTCTCCTTAATAATGGACTCCAAAATTTTACCTACCACAGATGTTAGGCTAACCGGTCTATAGTTTCCAGTCTTCTGTCTACTGCCCTTTTTAAATAAGGTGTTACATTAGCAGTTTTCCAGTCTGCCGGGACCTTTGCCGAGTCCAGGGAGTTTTGGAAAATTATTACCAATGCATCCACAATCCCTACCGCCACTTCCCTCAAGACCCTAGGATGTAAGCCATCAGGTCCAGGTGATTTATCCGCCTTGAGTCCCATTATTTTACCGAGTACCACTTCCTTAGTGATTTTGATCGTGTTTAGCTCCTCCCCCCCCCTTTAGCCCCCTGCTTGTCCAGTGTTGGGATATTCTTAGTGTCTTCTACTGTAAAGACTGATATAAAATACTCAGTGTTTTTGCCATCTCCATATTTCCCACTATTAATTTCCCGGTCTCATCCTCTAAGGGACCAACATTTACTTTAGCCACCCTTTTTCTTTTTATATAACTATAAAAACTCTTACTATCTGTTTTTATATTTTTTGCTAATTTAGTTTCATAATCTATCTTCCCTTTCTTAATCAACCTTTTTGTTATTTTTTGCTGTCTTTTAAAGTTTTCCCAATCCTCTATCCTCCCACTAGATTTGGCTACCTTATATGCCTTTGTTTTTAGTCGAATACTATCCTTAATTTCTTTACTTAGCCATGGGTGGCAGTCTTTTCTTTTACACCCTTTTCTTCTCAGTGGAATATATTTTTTTTGGAAGTTGTAAAATAACTCCTTAAATATACACCACTGATCATGTATCGTCTTACCCTTTAATCTATTTTCCCAATCCACTCTACTCAATTCCGCTGTCATACCTTCATAGTCTCCTTTATTCAAGCTTAGCACGCTTGTTTGAGATCCAACCTTCTCACCCTCTAATTGAATATGGAATTCAACCATGTTATGGTCACTCAATCCAAGGGGATCCTTTACTAGGACATTTTAAATTAATCCTGTCTCGTTACACAGGACCAGATCTAAGGTTGCTTTCCCCCTGGTCGGTTCAGTTACATACTGCTCAAGAAACCCATCCCTAATACACTCAATGAACTCATCCTCAAGGCAGCCCTGCCCAATTTGATTTGTCCAATTAATATGATGGAGAGAACCCCCCCCTGCTTCGAAACAGTACTGTGGGATCTTTTAATTCCACCCAAGAGGGCAGACGGGGCCTCGGTTGAACGTCTCATCCAAAAGACAGCCCCTCCGACAGTGCAGTGCTCCCTCAGTACTGCCCCTCCGACAGTGCGGCGCTCCCTCAGTACTGCCCCTCCGACAGTGCGGCGCTCCCTCAGTACTGCCCCTCTGACAGTGCAGCGCTCCCTCAGTACTGCCCCTCAGACAGTGCAGCACTCCCTCAGTACCGCCCCTCCGAAAGTGCGGCGCTCCCTCGGTACTGCCCCTCCGACAGTGCGGCGCTCCCTCGGTACAGCCCCCCCGACAGTGCAGCGCTCCCTCAGTACTGCCCCTCTGACAGTGCGATGCTCCCTCAGTACTGCCCCTCCGACAGTGCGATGCTCCCTCAGTACTGCCCCTCCGACAGTGCGGCGCTCCCTCAGTACTGCCCCTCCGACAGTGCGGCGCTCCCTCAGTACTGCCCCTCCGACAGTGCGATGCTCCCTCAGTACTGCCCCTCCGACAGTGCGATGCTCCCTCAGTACTGCCCCTCCGACAGTGCGATGCTCCCTCAGTACTGCCCCTCCGACAGTGCGGCGCTCCCTCAGTACTGCCCCTCCGACAGTGCGATGCTCCCTCAGTACTGCCCCTCCGACAGTGCAGCGCTCCCTCAGTACTGCCCCTCAGACAGTGCAGCGCTCCCTCAGTACTGCCCCTCTGACAGTGCGATGCTCCCTCGGTACTGCCCCTCCGACAGTGCGGCGCTCCCTCAGTACTGCCCCTCCGACAGTGCGATGCTCCCTCGGTACTGCCCCTCCGACAGTGCAGCACTCCCTCAGTACTGCCCCTCCGACAGTGCGATGCTCCCTCGGTACTGCCCCTCCGACAGTGCGGCGCTCCCTCAGTACTGCCCCTCCGACAGTGCGATGCTCCCTCGGTACTGCCCCTCCGACAGTGCGGCGCTCCCTCGGTACAGCCCCCCCGACAGTGCAGCGCTCCCTCAGTACTGCCCCTCTGACAGTGCGATGCTCCCTCAGTACTGCCCCTCCGACAGTGCGGCGCTCCCTCAGTACTGCCCCTCCGACAGTGCGGCGCTCCCTCAGTACTGCCCCTCCGACAGTGCGGCGCTCCCTCAGTACTGCCCCTCCGACAGTGCGATGCTCCCTCAGTACTGCCCCTCCGACAGTGCGATGCTCCCTCAGTACTGCCCCTCCGACAGTGCGATGCTCCCTCAGTACTGCCCCTCCGACAGTGCGGCGCTCCCTCAGTACTGCCCCTCCGACAGTGCGATGCTCCCTCAGTACTGCCCCTCCGACAGTGCAGCGCTCCCTCAGTACTGCCCCTCAGACAGTGCAGCGCTCCCTCAGTACTGCCCCTCTGACAGTGCGATGCTCCCTCGGTACTGCCCCTCCGACAGTGCGGCGCTCCCTCAGTACTGCCCCTCCGACAGTGCGATGCTCCCTCGGTACTGCCCCTCCGACAGTGCAGCGCTCCCTCAGTACTGCCCCTCCGACAGTGCAGCACTCCCTCAGTACTGCCCCTCCGACAGTGCGATGCTCCCTCGGTACTGCCCCTCCGACAGTGCAGCGCTCCCTCAGTACTGCCCCTCCGACAGTGCAGCACTCCCTCAGTACTGCCCCTCCGACAGTGCGATGCTCCCTCGGTACTGCCCCTCCGACAGTGCAGCGCTCCCTCAGTACTGCCCCTCCGACAGTGCAGCACTCCCTCAGTACTGCCCCTCCGACAGTGCGATGCTCCCTCAGCACTGCCCCTCCGACAGTGCGGCGCTCCCTCAGTACTGCACTGGAGTGTCGGCCTAGATTTTTGTGCTCAAGTCTTTGGAGTGGGACTTGAAGCCACGACCTTCTAGGTGAGAGGTGAGAGTGATACCCACTGAACCACGGCTAACACCTTAACGAAAATGTTAAAATGTAAAAACACATTCCAATATATGCAATGTTACTATATGTTTTTTTATATTATGATTGCAGGGGTGGTCTAGTGGTAAAGCAGCCAATATTATATCAACACACCACAATGGTGCATGATGACATTCAGAAACAGCATTAGGAGACTGACGGATCTCAGCCAGCCACTCATCAATATAGACCAGGAGATGAATCGAAGCCTGGCCTGAGGGTTTCAAACAACCTTTCCGAATCCATGTGCCAAGTTTATTCTTGTAAACATCGCGGCATTCATTTTTAAGTTCAGTAGTTCTTAAGTTGGTGTGTTTTCAATTTTTTTTTTTAGGGCAAGGGTGTCCAAACTACAGCTCATAGGCCAATGTGTGACCCTCCCCCTCGCCCAACACCCCTCCCCCTTCCCCGCTCACCCCCCTTCCCCGCTCACCCCTCCCCGCTCACCCCTCCCCGCTCACCCCTCCCCGCTCACCCCTCCCCCTCACCCATCACCCCTCCCCCTTCCCCGCTCACCCCCGCTCACCCCTCCCCCTCGCCCATCACCCCTCCCCCTTCCCCGCTCACCCCCCTTCCCCGCTCACCCCTCCCCTTTCCCCACTCACCCCTCCCCCGCTCACCCCTCCCCTCCCACCCTTCCCCGCTCACCCCTCCCCTCCCACCCTTCCCCGCTCACCCCTCCCCTCCCCTCCCTCCCCACTCACCCCTCCCCCCCCGATTCCCCGCTCTCCTCCCACACCCCTCCTCCCCCGTCACTCCCTTCCCCCTCCACCCCCTCCCTCCCTTCCCCCTCCCTCCCTTCCCCCTCTTCCCCATCCCTCCCTTCCCCCTCTCCCTCCCCCCCTCTTCCCCATCCCTCCCTTCCCCCTCTCCCTCCCCCCTCTCTCCTCACCTCTCCTCTATCACCCCTCCCCCCCCCCCAAAGCCCTGGTACTTTGGCCCGCGATCCCAGACTCTGTCCGTGTGTGGATTTCATGGTCTGTTGGCCGTGTTGCTGCCTCATTGGTGGATATATCTCTGCACCAAGGTCCGTGAGGATCAGTTAGCGGAGATACCCGTCCATTAATGAGGTCCAGGGTATATGCTGTGTGTGTGGCCCGAATACTCTGGGCTACTAGTTTATACAGATGCGCAGGATTGGACATCCCTCGATTGGATATTATTAGATATAGAACACTTTACCACAGGAGGCTACTGAGGAAGAGACTGTAACATCATTTAAAAAGGTTAAGTATTTGAAAAGGAAGAATATACAGTAAAAGGATATGGGGAAAAGGGGATGTAAATGGGGTTCGAGTAGATAGCTCCAGTTGAAGGGCTAGCACTGACACAGGCACAACAGGCTAAATGGCCTCCTTCGGTGCTTTTTCTAGGATTTCTGTGATTTGAAGATTGACACCAACTTCATTAAATATTTACAAACATTTTCTCCATGACTTACATTTTATTTGTAATACGAAAGGACATTACAGAGTGCTGAGTTTTTATTCCATTTTCATTCACCTGCTGAGACAAGACTTAAGGCTAAAGGGATCAAGGGATATGGGGAGAAAGCAGGGACAGGGCACTGAATTTGGATGATCAGCCATGATCGCATTGAATGGCGGAACAGGCTCGAGGGGCCGAATGGCCTACTCCTGCTCCTATCTTCTATGTTTCTATGTAAGACCTCAGCAACATAACTATACTCGCCTGAGTTATTGAGGCTAACTCAGTCTAGCTCCACAAAGGCTATATTTTAAACAGTAAATAGTCTCAATTTGAACATCATGACTCACAACAACAACTTGTATTTATATAGCACCTTTAGTGTAGTAAAACATCCCAAGGTGCTTCACAGGAGCGATTATCAGACAAGAATTGACACCGAGCCACATAAGGAGATATTAGGACAGGTGACCAAAAGCTTGGTCAAAGGGATAGGTTTTAAGGAGTCTTAAAGGAGGAGAGGTTTAGGGAGGGAATTCCAGAGCTTGGGGCCTCGGCAGCTGAAAGCACGGCCGCCAATGGTGGAGCGATTATAATCGGGGGGTGCACGAGATGCGCAAACACCAGGGCCCCGATTTTAAACCAACTCAAGTCAATGGAGTGTAGAATCGGGTGGGGTGTGAATTGGGGCACCCGACTCGAACACAGACCCCTTCCCGCAAGAGCGGGTGAGGTTAAAATCAGAGCTCAAGTATTAAAATACACAATAACAACAGAAAATGCTGGAAAAGCTCAGCAGGTCAGGCAACATCCGTGGAGAGAAATTTGAGTTGACGTTTCGGGTTGGACCCTTCTTCAAAACTGGAAAGAAAAGAAACTAGATCGAAGGCAGGGCTGCGATCGGACAAAAGAATAAAAGAAACAAAAGAAGTAAAAGAGATTAGAAGCTAGACGAGATGGTAATAGGCTGAGATTGGGTGTAAAGTGTACTGGCAGGGCAAGAGATAGCTGCCAGGTGTGAGAGAGAAACAAAAGGAAAGGGGGGGGGGGGAAAGGAGTGGAACAATTACAAGAAAAAATGAAATAGGGGCCGAGCTTATGATCTGAAATTGTTGAACTCGATATTGAGTCCAGAAGGCTGCAGACTGCCTAATCGGAAGATGAGGTGCTGTTCCTCGAGTTTACGTTGAGCTTCCGTGGAACAATACAAGAGGCCAAGGACGGTGAGGTCCGAGTGGGAATGGAGCGGTGAATTAAAATGACAGGCGACCGGAAGCTCGGGGGTCACCCTTACGGACTGAACGGAGGTGTTCCGCAAAGCGGTCACCCAATCTGCGTTTGGTCTCCCCAATGTAGAGGAGACCGCATCGTGAGCAGCGAATACAGTATACTAGATTGCTGAGAAGTACAAGTAAATCGCTGTTTCACCTGGAAGGGGTGTTTGGGGCCCTGGACAGTGGGAAGGGGGGAGGTATAGGGGCAGGTGTTACATCTCCTCCGCTTGCACAGGAAGGTGCCAGGCGAAGGGGAAGGGCTGTTTGGGGTGATAGAGGAGTGGACTAGGGTGTCTCGGAGGGAGTGGTCCCTGCGGAATGCTGAAAGGGGAGGGGAGGGGAAGATACGTTTGGTGGTGGGATCACTTTGGAGGTAGCGGAAGGGTCCAACCCGAAACGTCAACTCAAATTTCTCTCCACGGATGTTGCCTGACCTGCTGAGTTTTTCCAGCATTTTCTGTTATTTCGGATTTCCAACATCTGCAGTATTTTGCTATCGTATTAAAATACATAAGTAGCTTGGAGCCATGTTGAGTGTCAATAAATGGGCCTCAGAGTCACGTTGGGTAGCCCCTCACAGCCTTCCAGACTCAACATCAAGTTCAACAATTTCAGATCATAACCTCCGCCCCCATTGTTTTGGACAGCAGCTGTTGATGATTCTGCCATTCCCATTTACACCTCTTCTAGACTCATCTTTTGTTTCTTTACTTGTCCCATTACCATCTCCTTCTGCCTCGCACCATCATCCCTTTTGTCATTTAATCTCTCCTGCCCTCCACCCTTTCACAGACCTTCCCTTTAGTTCTTTCCTCCCCCCTTTCCCTGCCCCTGCACTTGCTTAAAAACCTGTTCCATCTCCAGCTTTTTCCAGTTCTGACGAAGGGTCATCGACCTGAACCGTTAACTCTGTTTCTCTCCCCACAGATGCTGCCTGGCCTGCTGAGTGTCTCCAGCATTTTCTGTTATTTCAGGATTGAGGTTAGGAAACACTTTTACACGCAAAGGGTGGTGGAAGTTTGGAACTCTCTTCCGCTAACGGCAACTGAGGCTGGCTCAATTGTTAATTTTAAATCTGAGATTGGTAGATTTTTGTTAACCAGGGGTATTAAGGGATATGGGCCAAAGGCGGGTATATGGAGTTAGATGACAGATCAGCCATGATCTTACTGAATGGCGGAACAGGCTCGAGGAGCTGAATGGCCTCCTGCTGTTCCTGTTCCAAGAACAGTTTCATTGAAGGGACCACGCCCAAATCATCACAACTTAACTTTTAATGGGAAAAAAACCAGGGGAAGTATGGAACGAGGTGTTGATTGACTAGGAGTCCGCTTCTGGCTGGGGGTGAGAAACACATTTCACCCTCCCGTCTTTTATCTTTACAGGATGCTGAGCCGCTCTGTGTTTCCAACACTTTCGGTTTTTATGCCTTGGAATTATTGTTGTTCCAGTATCAGCTGAATCTATTCACAATATATATCAATGATTTGGATCAGGGAACCAAAGGTAATATTTCCAAGTTTGCTGATGACACGAAACTAGGTGGGATTGTGAGTTGTGAGGAGGATGCAAAGAGGCTTCAAGGCAATTTAGACAAGTTGAGTGAGTGGGCAAATACATGGCAGCTGCAGTATAACGTGGATAAATGTGAAGTTATCCACTTCGGTAGGAAAAACAGAAAGGCAGAGTATTATTTAAATGGTGATAGATTGGGAAATGTTGATGTACAAAGGGACCTGGGTGTCCTTGTACACCAGTCACTGAAAGCAAACATGCAGGTGCAGCAAGCAGTTAGGAAGGCAAATGGTATGTTGGCCTTCATTGCAAGAGGATTTGAGTACAGGAGCAAGGATGTCTCACTACAGTTATACAGGGCCTTGGTGAGACCACACTTGGAGTACTGTGTGCAGGTTTGGTCTCCTTACCTAAGAAAGGATATACTTGCCATAGAGGGAGTGCAGCGAAGGTTCACCAGACTGATTCCTGGGATGGCAGGACTGTCGTATGAGGAGAGATTGGGTCGACTAGGCCTGTATTCACTAGAGTTTAGAAGAATGAGAGGGGATCTCATTGAAACGTATAAAATTCTGACAGGGCTAGGTAGACTGGATGCAGGGAGGATGTTTCCCCTGGCTGGGGGACCTAGAACGAGGGGTCACAGTCTCAGGTTACGGGGTAGGGCATTTAGGACTGAGATGAGGAGAAATTTCTTCACTCAGAGGGTAGTGAACCTGTGGAATTCTCTACCACAGAAGGCTGTGGAGGCCAAGTCACTGAATATGTTTAAGAAGATAGATAGATAGATAGATTTCTAGACACAAAAGGCATCAAGGGGTATGGGGAGAGAGCGGGAATATGGTATTGAGATAGAGGATCAGCCATGATCATATTGAATGGCAGAGCAGGCTCGAAGGGCCTACTCCTGCTCCTATTTTTCTATGTTCTAAAGTGATGCGGGCAGACAGCTATGGTTGGTGTTGGGTCTCAACTTTATCGTGCTGGACCTTTCCTTCTCTCTTCGGGCTATGAGCTTTGGCAGGGCTCGCTCTGTTAAAACCCTGAGTTTTTCCAGCTAGTATTACAAAGTCGAATCCACGAAATACATTCAACTGCACAATAATTCCCCACTCATGGTTTTGTTGGATTAATGAAAGATTGCTATAGTTTAAGATTATATAATTTTTAAATATTTGAAATGCGACATGCCGGGTAAGCCCAGGGCGAGCGAAGTGCCAGGTAAGGAGGTGGCTTCACACTGCAGTTATGGACCTCTTGCTGGGCAAGAGGGGGCGCTCCTCAGCAGAGGTAAGTAGTGAAGGTAAAACGGTGAAGGTCCATGCACACCAGAATTAAACATTAGAAGTTTATGCCGATAGGTTGAGATGTTGTAGGGTGGGAGGAGGCTGGTGTGGAGCATAAACACCGGCATGGACCAGTTGGGCTGAATGGCCTCTTTCTGTGCCGTTCGTTCTATGGGGTAAAAATTTGGTTGCTTTGCACCTCCCGTCATCGCCCCCTGGGGGGGCACTAAAGGGGCGCAAAGCCCCTCGCATCCGGGCGCGGCGCCGCTGACGCCTCCCGCAAAATCCAGCGGGAGGTTAATGGTGGCGGAGGCCAGTAGCGCTGCACCTCCGGTGATGACGTCATCACCGTGCGCAGCGCCCCATGACCTATCGCCGCACGAAATATCCGACAGGGTCAGGGTGGTGTTTCTGCAGCCGCGGTGGCGCAATTAAAAGGGAAGGTGCTGGGCGGCCATTTTTTCTGGGCCGCCTGCCCGCTTCCCCGTTTTTATTCAGGATGCTGGCGGCGATCGCTCAGCTGGGCGCTCCTTGAGTGCCGGCCTGTTTTCCCAGCACTTACTCCCTGGTGGTCCAGCAGGGCCCTGGTGCGCGCAGTGCTAGGCCACTCCCCTTTAATCGGGGGAGGGAGGCCTGCAGTCCCGCGGCGCTACGAGCCGACGGGCGTGGAACTGCTGCACGTAGCGCCGCGATATTCAGTGGTAGCGCCCCAGGAGGGCGGGGCAGCGCTTCCAGTAGCCCCGCCTCCTGCTTGGGGCGCTACCGCTGAATTTAGGGCACCGGGCGCTGTGCCCGAAAGGGGACGCCACCGAATATTTCCCCCTATGTAACCACAAGGTGACCTTCCAGGAAATGGGACCCACCGACACAACAGAAGGGAAGAGTTGCTGACTACACAACAGGCACCCTTCCACCAGACCTGTGGGTCATTATAAACGGCACAAGTCCCTGCACGCACCTCCGAGAATATATTAAACCCTGGAACATGTCTTTAACTTCTGAGTTCTGCGGGCGATTTTCTCATACGCACCGGTGCCCGGGCAAAATACTTTGTCACGGGAGAGGAATCGGAAATCTTTCACTCTTTAACCTGCTGCGGTATTTTAACTCTGAGGCTGTTAAAGGAAACACAGGCAGCACTCATGGGAGTCGCTGCCAAGCCGGCATTATTGGCCCATCCCAAGTGGCCCAGCTGGTGAAGGTGGCCCTTCATCTTGACCATTGGTAGTGGGGTCGCAATATCCGAGTGTCTCGCTCGGCCACTTCAGGGGGCCGTTAAGAGTGGACCAGGTTGCGTGTGGGGACTGGAGTCACGTGTAGGCCCAGACCGGGTAGGACGGCAGGTATTCCTTCCCTAAAGGACATCGGTGAACAGTTGGGTTTTTACGACAATCCGACAGCTTCACGCTCACTATTACTGAGACCAGCTTTATATTTCCAGATTGTTTTTTAAAGTTGAATTCAAATTTCTCAAACTGCTCTGCTGGATTTGGACTCCGGTTCTCTGGTCCAGTAACAGAAGCACCACACCACTGTACCCGATCGATACGTGCTACATAGGCATGGTGTTTGGAAAATACACAGGCAAGTGATCCAACATGATAGCCACAGACGCACCAAGCCGGGGCTGGATTTCCCTCCATTTCTCTGTTATAAATATCTACAAATAAACCAGGGCCCTGCTGCCATCGTCTGGCTGTTATGGGCAGAATTATTTTGCTGCGAATTGCAATTCTGGACTGAGCTTTGCAAATCGGGAGTGAAAATCTGGGAAATCACACGGCATGTGAATTAGAAGGAACTTACTCGTGATAGGCACTCCAGTCATGTGAAACTCTGCACCGAGGGGCCATGTCACCTGGCGGGACCGTGTCAAGGCCTTACTCCTGATCTTTACTGGGGGTTCGAGTGGGGGTGGAGGGAGGTGTGGGGGAATATGTCCGCAACAGTGGCTGCCTGGTCCCCGAGAAACATTTAATGTCCGGGGCCTTGCTACACTGTCCCCACGTTGACTACTGCCCACAGCGGACAGGAAAGAGGGGGAGACCAGTGGGCGGGAGGCCAACACCGGTCACTGGAGGAGATAAACTTTGGTACAAAGGTAAGGCTTTTGATGGTGGGTTGGGGGGTGGGTTGTTCCAGTGAGAATCACCAATGCGGAACAGAGGGGGGGGCGGGGCGGGACGGAGAATGGAGGGTGGGTGAGGGGGCGGGACGGAGAATGGAAGGGGGGGAGGGTGTGGGGTGGGATGGGCAATGGAGGGGGCCGAGTAGGGCGGGACAGGGAATGGAGGAGGCCCAGGGTTTCGCCGGGGGGGGGGAAGGGGAAAGGGGAAGGGGGAAGAGGTGGAACACATTCCCCGGGGTCTTTTTTGGCCCGGCTCCCATCTGGCGCCACGTTTCCAGTCAGTAAACTCCAAAAGTACTTCATTGACTGTAAAGCGCTTTGGAACATCCTGAGATTGTGAAAGGCGCTGGAGAAATGCAAGTCTTTCTTAACACATAATGACTCCAGAGTTGGAAATCAGACCAGCAGCTTGGGGGGGGGGGGGGGGGGGCGCCTGTCTGCCGCAGAGATGTGGCCCCAATCAGAATATCAAGGCTAAAGCCTGTGATTTGCCCCACTGGAGACTGGGTCTCAGCAAGTGTTGGACGCTGCACTGCCCTCACCCGTATAACCAGCAGATGGAGCTCAAAGACAGGCTACAGCGAGAATCCAATCTGAACAAACTCGCCCCCCTCGTAATCTGCCTTTTATAAACTCCACAACAATCGCGGCAGAGCAGGGAGGATGTGCTCGTTAACCTTTAACACAATTGTGAATGAGTGCGGAGTACACAGCTGCAATATAAAATTGTTAAAAGTTAACTTTCTCATCAGGTCCTGTTGATGCAGGGACCTTGGTTTTCTATACATACAGATCAGTCGATGGATAAAGAGAGATCTCGCATTTAGATCACAGCTTGCTACATCTCTCAGTAACATCCTGAAGTACAAAGCGTCCCTTCATCGTCGCTGGGTCAAAATCCTGGAAATCCCCAACTAAAGAAAGACTTGCATTTCTATAGCACCTTGCTCAACCTCAGGACGTCACAAAGTGCTTTACAGCCAAAGAAATGCTTGAAGTGTGGTCACTGCTTTAATGTAGGAAACGCGGCAGCCAATTTGCGCACAGCAAGCTCCCACAAACAGCAATGTGATTAATGACCAGATAATCTGTTTTAATGACTTTGTTTGAGCAAATATTGGCCCGGGTCATCAGGGGGGAACCTCCCCTGCTCTTCTTCAAATAGTGTCTCGGGATCTTACACCTGGGCTCAGTGGGTAGCACTCTAACCTCTGGGGTTCAAGACCCACTCCAGAAACTGGAGCACATAATCCAGGCTGGCACTGCCGGAGGGGCGGGCAGTGAGGGAGTTCCACCCGGTCAGAGAGGCAGCACTGAGGGAGCGTTGCCCTGTCGGAGGGACGGCACTGAGGGAGCGTTGCCCTGTCGGAGGGACAGTACTGAGGGAGCGCCGCCCCGTCGGAGGGACAGTACTGAGGGAGCGCCGCCCCGTCGGAGGGACAGTACTGAGGGAGCGCCGCCCCGTCGGAGGGACAGTACTGAGGGAGCGCCGCCCCGTCGGAGGGACAGTACTGAGGGAGCGCCGCCCCATCGGAGGGACAGTACTGAGGGAGCGCCGCCCCGTCGGAGGGACAGTACTGAGGGAGCGCCGCCCCGTCGGAGGACAGTACTGAGGAGCGCCGCCCCGTCGGAGGGACAGTGCCGCAATGTCGGAGAGGCAGTACTGTGGGAGTGCTGCACTGTCGGAGAGGCAATACTGAGGGAGTGCTGCACTGTTAGAGATGCCGTCTTTTGGATAAGACGTTAAACAGAGGCCCTGTCTGCTCTCACAGCTGGATGTAAAAGATTCCATGGCATTATTTCAAAGAGCAGCAGAGGAGTTCTCCCCGGAGTTCTGGGGCCAATATTTATTCCTCAATCAACATCACTAAAACAAATTATTTGGTCATTAATCACATTGCTGTTTGTAGGAGCTTGCTGTGCACAAATTGACTGTCGTGTTTCCTACATTACAACAGTGACTACACTCCAAAAAGTACTTCATTGGCTGTGAAGCGCTTTGGAACATCCTGAGATTGTGATAGGTGCTATTGAAAAGCAAGTCTTTCTTTGACGCATAATGGCTCCAGAGTTGGAAATTGGACCAGCGTCCCGGGGGGGGGGGGGGGGGGGGGGGGGGGGGGAAAAAGGTGGGGTGCGATTTGCCCCACTGGAGACTCGGTCCACGGTGGAGACTGGGTCTGAGCAAGTGTTGGACGCTGCACTGCCCCTCACCTGTATAACCAGCAGATAGAGCTCAAAGACAGGCTACAGCAAGAATCCCAATCTGAACAAACTCGCCCCCCTCGTTAATTTGCCTTTTATAAACTCCACAACAATCGTGGCAGACCAGGAAGGATGTGCTCTTTAACCTTTAACACAATTGTGAATGAGTATGGAGTTAACAACTGCAATATAAAATTGTTAAAATAGTTAACTTTCTCGTCAGGTGCTGTTGATGCAGGGACCTTGGTTTTTGTATAAATACAGATCAGTCGATGGATAGAGAGATCTCTCGCATTTAGATCACAGCTTGCTACATCTCTCAGTAACATCCTGAAGTACAAAGCGTCCTTGATCGTCGCTGGGTCAAATCCTGGAAATCCCCAACTAAAGAAAGACTTGCATTTCTATAGCACCTTGCTCAACCTCAGGACGTCACAAAGTGCTTTACAGCCAAAGAAATGCTTT
The DNA here is from genome assembly GCF_052327205.1 of Somniosus microcephalus. Lineage (NCBI taxonomy): Eukaryota > Metazoa > Chordata > Chondrichthyes > Squaliformes > Somniosidae > Somniosus > Somniosus microcephalus. The sequence goes on along the minus strand of NC_141002.1, from coordinate 104,287,875 downwards.
TGAAGTGTGGTCACTGCTTTAATGTAGGAAACGCGGCAGCCAATTTGCACACAGCAAGCTCCCACAGACACCAATGTGATTAATGACCAGATAATCAGTTTTAATGACTTTGTTTGAGCAATAAATATTGGCTCGGGTCATCAGAGGGAACCTCCCCTGCTCTTCTTCAAATAGTGTCTCAGGATCTTACACCTGGGCGCAGCGGGTAGCACTCTTACTGCTGGGGGTTCACGACCCACTCCAGAAACGAGCCCATAATCCAGGCTTGCGCTGAGGGAGCGGCGCACTGGCCGAGGGGCAGTGCTGAGGGAGCGGCGCACTGGCCGAGGGGCAGTGCTGAGGGAGCGGCGCACTGGCCGAGGGGCAGTGCTGAGGGAGCGGCGCACTGGCCGAGGGGCAGTGCTGAGGGAGCGGCGCACTGGCGGAGTTGCTGTGTTTCGCATGAGACGTTAAATGTCTGCCCTCTCCCGGCACTATTTGAAGAGCTGGGGAGTTTTCCTCATGTTCTGACTAATATTTATCCCTTAACACTTGAGAAAATGCTGGAAACACTCAGCTCGCTCTCTCTCAAATTCTGCAGAACCCCAAAACAGAAGGGTAACCCTATTTAAAACAATTTTGGACCATTACAGAAGAAATCTGTAAAAGATAAAATGCATGGTTGGGCCTAACAGAAGAATTCAAAGATTTGAATTACACAATTTCCCCCAATGTAAGAAAGAGATATTGGACTGTTTGAAGGAAATATTGGGCCAAAGGGATTTAAAAATCAAAACCCCAGGAAGATTTGGCTGGTCTAGAAATGCATGTTCAGGCCTGTGAGAAACTGTGACAAAAGGAAGGTGGGGTGAGCCCCCGAGTTTGGATATTGGGCCGTCTGGGAATGTTCTGGGCCACCCCAACCTTGACAATAATACCTGTTCCCAACAAAACTCAGAGCCAAAGTACATGAATAAAACAGCACATGCCCACAGCAACACAAGAGAAAAGAACATGGCCCAACAGGAAACAGCAATCAAAAACCAGAGAGACATCCAAAACCACTTCATACACTTAAACCAATTTTGAAGCAATCCCAAAACCAGCGAAATAGATGTGACAATCACTTAACGAGCCCGCCCAAAATTTAACAATGAACCGAGATGGATTTGGTGGGCAGCTAAGCAGGCCTCAATTAGTATAAACTAAAGACCTGTCTCCACAAGAAATCAGCTAGTTCGAGGAGTTCGATCAGTACAGTTCAGGCAGAGAATTGAAACAGCGGTCAGTGAATTGAAGTCAGCAGTACAGTTCGGACAGACAGAAAAAGGCACAGCTCATTCGAAAGACATCAGCCTCGGGACAAGAGGAGAACGGAAGGAATCGCAGCAACCAAGGGTCCCATGAAACAACCAGGTAATGCTGGGCCACCGCGACCAACAAGAAACCAACTCGGAAGAAACCGAATATCTGCACGTTTTTCCCCACTCTACAAACTATTCTTGCGTTTGGTGAGCATTTCCTGGTCCTCTGGAATCCAACCTAGTTAGTTTAGTGGGATTGGGAGGGGTGAAGTATTTTTGTCTATTGTCATTCTCCCTCACATATTCCGAAGTGTTCCCCCTTTGAGCGATAAGATTTATTGTGTTGTGTATATTTTGTCTCAAATAAAATCCAAGTTCTTTTCACCAACTCAGTTGTCCGCGGCACTTTCATTACATCCCCCAAATAAGTCCAGGTCTAGAACCGAGGGAGTGGGAGCGATTCGAACCGCTCAGGGAGTCAGAGGCAAAGCTGACCACACACACACCACCCCTTACACACCCCACCACCCTCCATACGCTCGATCTCACCACACTTTGGCACTTAGCTTGCTGGGGCCCCGAGTCAACCCGACATTGGCCAGCCTGAATCCGCCAGCTGCTTCGGGACGCCCATTTGGCAGCCGGCTGCCCGATGAGCGAGCCCGGGGAACAGGCGATGGCCGGAGATCTCCACCCAGCGCCTGGCCCAACATTTCACAAAAAGAAATTCACTCAAGCCTCTACAATTCTGAGCACAGCAGGTTTTATTAAAACGGGCACTGGGCCGTGTGCAACATCTGTAAAGTGCAATCGACGCAAAGCGTGACATCTGGTACACCGTTTCTCTTTAAACCGTGCGTGCTTTACCCAGTCAACCCCCATTTCATACCAAACCTCCTCTGACCAGCTCAAGGAACCAAAATGAACCGTATCGAGCTGTGCTTAAGTGCAAGATATCAAACCCAACCTGGAGCCTGTGCATAGACTAGTCTTCACACCTATGGGCTAAAGGTGTGTTGTACACCAGTGTTTGGTTCGACAGGTTTTCAATCAGAACTTCCATTTCATCAAACATACTCCACTTATTTTTATTAAAGATTTAATCAGTTTGAGATCAAATATTTTTTTAAACAGACATACATTTCATGAAGTCAGTTTTCCACTTTTAATATCAGAACAGAATATAAAGTTGGTGCAACACAGAGACCTGAAGGAATCTTAGCACCTCCGCCACCTATTTTTAATTTTAAATACAGCTAGCGCTCTAAACTTCTTTAGACCCCAAGGGGGAAGGTCGGTAGTCCAGAGAGCCCCAACTTTTTTTTTTTTCCAGTTTATATTTCCCCAGGAAAGCATCCCCGCTCCCCCCCCCGAACCGTCACTGACCTCTCCAACATCACCGTGAGATCAGTGGGTTTGTGGAAAACCATCGCTTGTTGAGCAAAGCAAATAATAGCAAAAAAAAACCCCCCCCACAAGTCAACGGTATTCACAGGTCAACCGTTAGAGAAACAATGTTCTCCAAAAATTGGACTCCAGTGTGTTGAGTACCAAGATATTTAAGTTTAAAATATTAATTTTCCTACACAATGGCTGCGCTTCAAAAACTAAAATATAATTAATTGGTTGGGAAGTAACTTGGGAAATCCAGAGATCAGATACTAAATAAATACAACTCCTTTCTTGAAGTTATGAGGACAGGTTGCATAAACTAGGTTTGTATTCCCTCGAGTTTAGAAGGTTGAGGGGTGATCTGATCGAGGCGTTTAAAATAATAAAAAAGTGATTGGATAGAGAGAATTCAACCATGCGGAGCAGAGGGCCAGTAAAACAAAACAGAAGTAGTTTAAAATGACGAGGGTTAGTTGCAAGACGCCCAGCACTGGACCAAGCGACTCTTCAGAAATGCTCAGTGCATTGGGGGAGAAATCCGCCCTGGGGGGCAGCGCACAGCGGGCGATAGCCAATCAGGAGCTCGAGTTACAATCCACCTGATTTTCTTAACACCTGAAGTCATTAAAGAGAAAAGTGAGGTGGTGTAAAACAAGCTGCCGATTTCACTGTCGCCTAAGCTGCATCTCACCTCCAGCAAGTGTTGAAAGCTACAGAAGTCAATGTATTTTTTTACACCCTTTTTTAAATAACTTTCGCCCCCCTCCCCCTCCTGAAAGCTTGGGCCATTCCACAGGTGCCAACCGGTCCGCAGATAACAGCGGCCTCATTGACACTTGCCCCCAACTCGCCCACCCAGGTCATTAGGAGAGCATTTTCACATCTTCTGTAAAATTCTGGGTTTAAATCGCAAACTTAAATACACAAATATAAATACAAGCAGGAGATATAAAACTCCTTCCACTCTGTTGAGACGTCCAGGCTCAAAGAAGCAAATTGCTGAACGGGTTAGTAAATCGAGGCTTCACCTAGTGAAACTCTCATAAAATAAAAACTCAGTGTAGTGTCATGTGTGCAAAAAAACAACATTTCAGCAGCCGATTCTCAGTAGATACACCAGAACACACAGTGATAGAGCAACGGTGCAGGGATAAAACCTGCGACAGAAACATTGCTTTAACCGCGAGAATTTTGAACACAGTAGAATTGTCAGAAAGTTCATTATTATCTGAACAGAGATTACATTGATCCAGCGAAAACAATTAACGGTATTGTTGAAAGCAGCGATGAATATATTGCACTATGGATTGTCCACATTCCCTGGTGCGGAAACCATGGAAATTAGTCAGTGGACAGAAACCCGCGCAATGTCTAAGAAACGGGAACCATTCCCTCTTTCAGTTGCAATCCCTCTCAAAAAGTTCTCCTTAATGAATTTCTATTATTTTCCACTGTTTTCTGTTTTAAAGTTTAAAAAAAACTAAGTTGGGCATAAAGCATTGCTCCAAACTGTACATCGCATTTAATTTTTTTGTTAATAAAGATTATTAAGAAGTCAAGTTGGGGGAATAAAGTGCGCGCGAACTGGGCTGTCGCTGCCTTCACAGTTGGTGTCAATAACTAGTGAGCTGAAGGGATTAGTTAGGAGGCGAGACGGACGAGATCGATCTGACCGCCTCCCCAAGGACTGTGGCATCACAGGGGGCTTTATCCCCCTCCCTGACCGAGGACTGACCCACGGGTAGACGCCACTCATTGGGCCCAAACATCCGACCCGCACGGCTTCGAGTCACCAATGAGGAGCATTAAACCCCCCCCCCCCCCCCCAAAATATCAGAGCCCAACCATCTGCAATGCTGCAACTCAAACATAAAAAAGAGAGTCAGGGGAGATTTTTTTTTTTTTTTTTTTTTTTTTTTTTAAAAAAGCACCACTCAGTTCAGGGCAAGCAAATGCAAAAAGTGATCCAATGAAATGGGACGGCACGGATCTGGAAGATGGGCAATGGTTTGGATCTGGTCAAATTACCAGACCCACATTCCAAAGTGCATCCAACAATTAGTGTCAATTTTACCAATGCAACCAGTCATGACCGTTAAATAAAAACAACCCACATCAGAGAGACTGGAAGGTGAAAGCAGAGCGAGCTCTGTATCGTCTCCTACTTCTCTCTCGCAGCCACCGCGCTCTGCTGTCTTGCTCAGGTGGCCCTTCCTCTCGTGTTAGCCCAGGGTGGGGAGCACAGGCAGGCTATTCACACATGGAAGGCATCCTGTCCTCCCCCCCCCAATGCCCACTTGAATGGCTTTCCACCTTGGGGGTGGGGGGGGGGGGTCCACTGAAGAGCAATCAGGAGCAGAAACCCGGGATGATTTTTCCCCCACCCCACCTCCCTAGCCCAGAGACACGGAGGCTTATTGTAGTGCTTCGACCGCCATATCAAAATATATGGAAACTCACGTGTAACCCAGTCAGTCAGTCAACTGAATTACAGCAAAGAGGGAAAATATATCCAACCACACGGGAAGCAGGGTTTAACACCAATGAACAGAGTAGGCATTGCCAACCAGTAGATTGTATGAAGAGCCCTTTGCTTGTTCTGTACGTAATGCTGGGATCTACTTAAATTTAGATTCCATCCAGGAAGCTGCCAGATAAGCTGTAAAATTACTGGAGGAGAAGCTTATTGTGCAACTGCACCGGTCGGGAACCATTCTCATTCAGTACAAGTCCAGCAGAGGTTATTTGACCGGGGATTGCTCGACCACGAACGGCCATGGAAGCGGAGACGATTTGAATGGGAATTGGGGAAGGGTTTGAAATGAGGGGGATGTAAAAGCATTCAGGGAAAGGGCTGGGACGTGGGATTAGGGTGCAGTGCCCCGGGTGAAGAGCTAGCACAGGGCGACTCTCCTTTCTGCACTGGAATTCCACCTGGCCGCTTGGCTCCTTAAAATAAACCAGGACAAATAAAAAAGATTAAATCTTCAACTCAGAAGACTGTGGGGTGGGGGTAAGAGATAACTTTCAGTGGGGGTTAGAGCGCTGCCGGTATTGGGTCAGCCTCCCGTTATTGGGTCAGCCTCCCGTTACACATCCCACCATTGAGGTCATTGAGGTCAATGAAAAGCGAAAATCGGGCGGGGTGCGTAACGGACGGCGGATTCGATTCTGCCCCCTCTGAAGTCGAGAGTTACCCCCTCCCCAGGGAAAAGCGTCAATCCAGAAATAAAGATGGACGACGGAAAACTAAAAATGGCGCTGTCGTGAGAAATGCGTAACTGAACGAACAAACTACAAGAAAATAAATAAAACCACGACTGGGTCCCCTACCTTGGAACAGGAGGGGGGAGGAGCGGAAACCTCAGAAGGCAAACCAATACATTAGCATTCGACAGAAGTCCACAGCAATTCTCACATTCGTTACAACAAAAAAATCACTTACAAAACCAGAACCAGCCCCATCGCACCACCCCAAGAAAGTATATTAATTATTATTACTTCCTACGTTTGGTACTGCCACTCATGACAAAGTAGTTATCTTCGCTTCTGCATTTTGCAGCCAGGTTTCTCACAGGGGCGGGCGAGCTCGAAGGCGTGATCTTCTTGTTTGACCGCGGCTGTTTCGCCAGCAGCGATGCGCCCTTCATCACCCTCGCTGTGGGCTTCACTGCGGGAGGCTGTGTCCGAGGAGACTGCGGGGTCCTCGCCTTGGACTGCGGCAGTTTCACCACGGCCAGTGGAGTCCTCGGGACAGGCGCGGGGCCGAGCGGCGCCGATGGTGGCTTCTTCTCGCTCGACGAAAGGGCCTTCGCCGACGCCTTCGGGATCTTCTCGGCTCGAAGAGAGTCCTTGGCCGGGTCTGGTGCAGAGTTCTGCGCGCGGGAAACCGGCGCAGAGTTCGGGACGGGGGTCCGGGGGCCTCGGTCGGATGTGGGCGGCCTCTTGGAGGCCAACGTAGATGGCAAACCGGGGGGCTCCAAGTGTTTCCCCGGGGACTGCAGTGACCTAGACGCCAGTGGGTGCGGGCTAGTGGATAACGGGGCAGACTCTATGGGGAACCGAGGGGTCAACTTTGGTGCGGGGTCAGGATTTGGCGGGCATTTGCCTGGAGGTCTTCGAATGAGTCCGCATGGCGGCTTTGAAGGGGTCTGGTGAAGTTTGGGAGAGGACGGCACCTCTTTGGGCCGGAGCTGTGTCACGGTTTTGGGTAGGCGGGAATGCTTTGCTGGAGACGGCGGTGGCTTGGAGGAGAGCTGTGATTTCGGTGCAGGAGACGGGGAGGCCCTGGAAGCCGAGCCTGGCGCCATGCAGGACAAATGGCTGCCATCGGCGGTTGCTGGGCGAGACCCCGATTTAGGCGGCAGCCCCGGAGCGGCGGGGCACCTGCAGTGGGCATGGACTGCCTTGCCCGCTGACCGCGGCGCTGTGAGAGAAGATCCGGGGTACGTGGCCAGGGGTTGCGGCACCTTGATGGTGGACGGCAGGTCCACGGCCGGCAGCTTGAGTGTTTTTGCCGGGAAGTTCGGGCCATTGGTGTGATCGTGTGAGATGCCCTTCTCGAAAGCCATGATCCTCTCCTCCAGCAGGGTGAAATGTAGCACGCGGCAGGGGTCGTGCTTCAGAAGAAAGTCCTGCAGAGTGTCCCAACCGCCTCCCACACGCACCATCACATGCTTACCATGCAACATCTGAAAATAAACATTTGAAAGAAGAACAAAATTAACATTCGATAAGATCAATTACTGTCCATCCTTCCAAATATACGCGCCTTAGAGGCGGTGCAATGAAGGTTCACTAGATTGATTCCTGGGATGAGGGTTGTCCTACGAGGAGAGATTGAGTAGACTGGGTCTACACTCTCTGGAGGTTAGCCTCTCAGGTTGCCCTTGGGCCACAGGATATTGGCCGGTTGAGTAGATTATTGGGCTTAGATTCTCTGGCATTAAGAATGAGAGGTGATCTCATTGAAACATATATGATTCTGAGGGGGATTGACAGGGTAGATGCCGAGAGGATGTTTCCCCTGGCTGGGGAGTCTAGAACTAGGGGTCAGAGTCTCAGGATAAGGGGTCAGCCATTTAGGATTGAGATGAGGAGGAATTTCTTCACTCAGAGGGTTGTGAATCTGTGGAATTCTCTGCCCCGAGGACTGTGGAGGCTCAGTCGTGGAGTATATTCAAGGCTGAGATCGATAGATTTTTGGACTCTAGGGGAATCGAGGGATATGGGGATCGGGCGGGAAAGTGGAGTGGAGGTCGAAGATCAGCCGTGATCTTATTGAATGGCGGAGCAGGCTCGAGGGGCCGAATGGCTGACTCCTGCTCCCAATTCTTATGTTCTTATAGCATTCCTCCTCCCCCATAATGATTTATAATTTGCATATAAAAACAAATAACATTGCCAGATTAGTTATCTAATTTTACACGTATAGTACTGAGAACTCCATCTTAGGAGAGAGATCAGAGCTTTGGAAAGGTTACGCACAGATTCGCCAGAATTATACAAGGAAAGAGAGATTATAGTTACAAAGGAAGCCTTGATAAAATTGAGGCGGTCATCAGGGAAAGTTCATGGAGAATCGACCCAGTTTTCATAGCTGTGAGAGGCCTTTGAGGGGGGAAACAATGAGAGATTGTTTTCACTCGCTGGCGAGTTGGTAATAAGAGGGCCCAGACTATCATCAGTTGGAGAACAAAGGGTGCACTCAGACACATTTTGACACAGAGGGTGATTAGAACATGGAACACTTTACCACAGGGGGCCATTGAAGCAGAGACTAACATCAGTTAAAAGGGAATTGGATAAGTTTGAGAAGGAAGACTATAAAAGGATACGGGGAAAGACCAGGGGAATGGGGATCGAGCAGACAGCACCAGTTAAGGAGCTAGCACCAGCACAGAAATGATGGGGTGAATGGCCTCCTTCTGTGCTATAAATTCTATAACTCGGTGCAAGGGTTTCATTAGTTAGAAGTGATAAACAGGTCCCTTGCATGATACGCAATGCCAGAGAGTCCCACTGGTGACCTGAAATTACTTTTCAATCACTTCCTGCATTATTTTTGAAAGTGTTGCGACATTGTGAACAGCAGCGAGTTATCAAAGGAAGTGGACAAGGAGAAACTGGTTCCAGTGGCAGGAGGATCGGTAACCAGAGGACACAGATTTAAGATAATTGGCAAAAGAACCAGAGGGGGAGAGGAGGAAAAAAAATTAACAGCGAGTTGTGATCTGGAACGCGCTGCCTGAAAGGGCGGTGGAAGCAGATTCAATAGTAACTTTCAAAGGGAATTGGATAAATACTTGAAAAGGAAAAATTTGCAAGGCTATGAAGAGCAGGGGGGGGGGGGGGGGGGGGGGAGAAAGAGAGAGAGAGAGAGAGGGACTAATTGGGTAGTCCTTAAAAAAGCCAGCACAGGCACGTTGGCCCGAATGGCCTCCTCCTGTGCTGTATCATTCTATGGTAAGTACGTAGTGGAAGAATAATTCATGCACCGAGACACAAGAGTAAATGACGACAAACAGAGTTTCACAGACAGAAGAAAGAATAACGATGGGACGGAGAGATAAAAACACTGTGTCCAATGACTGAGAATGTCTAGAACAAAAAGAGAGGAGATTGTAGATTTAGGACAGAAAGCAGGATTAGTTTTTTTTTTTTTTTTATAAAATCACAGCAGGATGAGACACCAGAGTTAGTATTGAAGCAGAGACCATGGCACGCTGAATAGGTTAGCAAGGGTGCTGAAGGAAAGGGGATAAAGGGATCTGGGAACAGGGCGGGTACATTGGATTAGGACACAGCTCCTGTGGGGGATGAACACCAACACAGACTGGATGGGCCGAGCGGCCGGTTTCCCTGTTGTAATTTCTATGCAATATGTAGAGTTTCATGGTTGGTATTCAGGACCTGCAGAGGGTCCATATCTTCATTCTACATCACACTCATATATGCAAGGTGTTGTTAAAACCAGGCACACCATAAAGCAGTTACTTAACCTGAGCTGCTCTGTAAAAAAGTAATTTAGTATCCGTGAGCTTGAAGGAGAAATCGGAGTTTCATTTTGCACGCATTTATGGATTTAAAGAGAAGTAAGCAGTCAGTGGAGACCTTATGGGTTAAATTAATAGGAAAGGATCGAAGACTGTAGTGAGAGTTGTGTACAGGCCCTCTGGTAGCAGCTGTGAAGTACTAGATTGTATAAATGCAGAGATTAGACAAGCGTGTAGCAAAGGCAGTGTGGTTTTAATGGGAGATTTTAACTGTCATATAGATTGGGATAAGCAGACTAGCACTTGTCAGAAAGGTAATGAATTTCTTGTGTGTCCGGGATAGTTTTCTACAACAATATGTCCTAGAGGCAACAGGGGGGCAAGCCATATTAGATTTATTGAGTAATGAGCCAGATTTAGTTAACAGCCTAACGGTGCGTGAACATTTATCCAATAGCGATCATAACATGATAGAGTTCAACGTAGCGTTTGAAGGGAGAAACCTGAAACATCTACTAAGATTCTAGATTTAGGCAAGGCCGACTTCATCGGGATGAGGCAGAGACTGTCCGCAGTAAACTGGGCAAATCTGTTAATAGGCAAAACGACAGGTCAGTGGGAGATGTTTAAAAAAGAATTTAACGTGGTATAGAACCTGAGGGGCAAGAGCTCCACTTGCCAATAAACCCAGCCATGGACGACTAAAGAGGTAAAGGGCAGCATAAAACTAAAGGAACGGACATACAAAAATGCAAAAAAGCCCAGATCCTGGCGAATGGGAAAGATACAAAGAACAGCAAAGGGTCACAAAACAGACAGTAAGAGCTACAAAAAGGGAGTATGAAAAGAAACTTGCAAGGGATATCAAAATCAATACGAAGAATTTTTACAGTTATATTAGGAAAAAGAGGGTGGTCAGGAGCAATGTTGGCCCCTTAAAAACTGAAAGTGGTGATATATCAATGACAATGGGGAAATGGCGGACATGTTGAATAATTACTTGTCGTCAGTATTTACAGTAGAAGAGGAGGATAGCATGCCGGAAATCCCAAAGAAACTAATATTGAATCAGGGACAGGGACTCAATAAAATTAATGCAAGTAAAATAACAGCAATGAAGAAAACAATGGCACTAAAGAGTGACAAATCCCCAGGACCAGATGGTTTCCATCCCAGGGTTTTAAAGGAAGTCGATGAACACATTGCAGATGCCCTAACTATAATCTTCCACAGTTCTCTCGATTTCAGGAACCGTCCCTTTAGATTGGAATATTGCGCATGTCACTCCGCTATTTAAGAATGGCGAGAGGGAAACCAGGGAATTATAGACCAGTTAGCCCAACATCTGTTGTGGGGATATTGCTAGAGTCTATAATTAAGGATAGGGTGACTGAACACCTCGAACATTTTCAGCTGATCAGAGAGCCAGCATGGATTTGTGAAAGGCAGGTCATGCCTGACAAACCTGATTGAATTTTTTGAAGAGGTGATTAAGTAGTGGACAGGGGAATGTCTATGGATGTTATTTATATGGACTTCCAGAAGGCATTTGATAAAGTTCCACGCAAGAGACCGTTATCTAAGGTAGAAGCCACGGAATTGAGGGCAAATTACTGAGCTGGTTAGGAAATTGGCTGAGCGGCAGGAGACAGGCAGTAGGGATAATGGGCAGGTACTCTAATTGGCAGGATGTGACTAGTGGTGTCCCGCAGGGATCGGTGTTCAGGCCTCAACTATTCACAATATTTGTTAACAACTTAGATGATGGCATAGAAAGTCATTTATCCAAATTTGCCGATGACACAAAGATAGGCAGCATTGTAGGCTGTGTAGATGGAAATCAATAGATTAAGTGAATGGGCAAAACTGTGGCAAATGGATTTCAATGTAGGCAAATGTGAGGTCATCCACTTTGGAACTAAAAAGGATCGAACAGGGTACTTTCTAAATGGTGAAAGGCTAAAAACAGTGGATGTCCAAAGAGACTTGGGGGTCCAGGTACACAGATCATCAAAATGTCATGAACAGGTACTGAAAATAATCAAAAAGGCTAATGGAATACTGGACTTTATATCTAGAGGACTAGAATACAAGGGGGTAGAAGTTATGCCGCAGCTGTACAAAGCCCTGGTTAGACCACACCTGGAGCACTGGGAGCAGTTCTGGGCACCACACCTTAGGAAGGATATCCTGGCCTTGGAGGGAGTGCAGCGTAGATTTACCAGAATGATACCCGGACTTAAAGGGTTAAATTACGAGGAGAGATTAAGAACATAAGAAATAGGAGGAGTCAGCCATTCGGCCCCTCGAGCCTGCTCCGCCATTCAAGATCATGGCTAATCTTCTACCTCATCTCCACTTTCCTGCACTATCCCCATATCCCTTGATTCCCTTAATATCCAAAAAAAAAAATCTAGCGATCCCTGTCTTGAATATGCTCAACGACTGAGCCTCCATAGCCCGCTGGGGTAGAGAAGTCCAAAGATTCACCACCCTCAGTGAAGAAATTCCTCCTCATCTCAGTCCTAAATGGCCAACCCCTTATTCTGAGACTGACCCCTGGTTCTAGACTCCCCAGCCAGGGGAAACATCCTCCCTGCATCTACCCTGTAAGAATTTTGTATGTTTCAATGAGATCACCTCTCATTCTTCTAAACTCCAGAGAATATAGGCCTAGTCTACTCAATCTCTCCTCATAGGACAATCCCCCCCATCCCAGGAACCAGTCTGGTGAACCTTTGTTGCACTCCCTCTATGGCAGGTATATCCTTCCTTAGGTAAGGAGACCAAAACTGTCCACAATACTCCAGGTGTGGTCTCACCAGGGCCCTATATAATTGTAGTAAGACATCTTTACTCTTATACTCAAATCCTCTTGTAATAAAGGCCAACACAAATTAGGGTTGTATTTCCTAGAATTTAGGGGGCAATCTGATCGAAGTTTTCAGGGTATTAAGGGGAACTGATAGGGTAGATAGAGAAACTATTTCCGCTGCTTGGGGATTCTAGGACTAGGGGGCAGAGTCTAAAAATTAGAGCCAGACCTTTCAGGAGTGAAATTAGGAAATACTTCTACACACAAAGGTTAGAAGAAATTTGGAACTCTCTTCCGCAAACAGCAATTGATGCTGGATCAATTGTTAGTTTTATATCAGAAATTGATAGCTTTCTGTTAACCAGAGGTATTAAGTGATACGGGGCAAAGGCAGGTATATGGAGTTAAATCACAGGTCAGCCATGATCTCACTGAATGGCAGAACAGGCTCGAGGGGCTGAATGGCCTCCTACTGTCCCTATTTATATATCCATCTCAACAGGAACACCTCTCCCAGCCATGTAAAGGGGGAGCCCAAGAACAATACAGTGGGAGGAAAGGATCGAGGCAAGAACGAACAATTTGTATTTATACAGCACTTTTTATGTCCTCAAGCTGTTTCAAAGTGCTTTACATCCAATTAAGTACTGTTATAAAAGGTAGGAAAACACAGCAGCCAATACAGCAAGCTCCCACAGACCATAAGATAAATACCAGATAATCTGTTTTTTAGTGATGTTGAGTGAGGGATAAATATTGACCAGGACACTGGGGAGAACTCCCCTGCTCTTCTTCAAATAGTGCTGTGGGATCTTTTACATCCACCGGAGAGAGCAGACGGGGCCTCGGTTTAACATCTCCTCCGAAGGACAGCGCCTCCGAGCTAGGAACTCTCAATACCTCACCGGAGTGTCAGCTGAGATTTTGGTGCTCAAGTCTCTGGAGTGGGACTTGAACCCACGACCTTCTGGCTCAGAGGCGAGAGAGCGACCCACTGACTGCCAACAACCTCGCCACCAGAGGTGGCGAAACTCTCCTAGAACACGAGCACCCTTGGGCGGCCGGTCACAATTTCGGATCTGACCGCAGGCTGTCTTCTCCGCCCCCCAATCTCTGCACCAGCACTGCCGGCTTGTACACAACTTGCCCCAAGACAGTGGTGGATGTCCCAGCCAGATTCACCACATTGCAAGCGTGGCTGCACTCGCTGTGCCCGTGCGGTTCCCCATTGCTGCCGATTCCACCCAGATTTATTTCAAGGGCAGATTAACAAAAATTGGAGCCATTACTCAAGCACTTCCAGTACATTCAGAGGGGTTGTCACAGACCTTCCTGCTACTCAAGTTCAAGCCCCATGTCAGGACCAGAGCACATAATCTCAGCAGGACTGAGGGACTGCTGCATTTTCAGAGGTCGGTGACCTTTGGACAAGACGTTAAGCTGACGCCACATTACGGTTTTTGGGTTTTCCTCCAGATGTTTGTCTTGGATTCATGATCTTCTGGCCAATCACTCACTCCCCATGACCACCATTGTGCCTGCATCTGCCAAGTATCTGGCCAATTTCTCGCACACCCAAGGACCTGGTCGATGCATTTTTGTGTTACGGGTTATATCGCACGTCCTCACATAATCTTCCTCAAGTTCAGTAAACTGTGGCTTAGGCTACCGATTGCCAAACAGATTTATTAACCAGTAAATGGATAAAAGAACAGACGCAATGATACACTGTAGGTTTACAGCAGGCTCCCTGGCATCTTGCAGCTGACCTTCCATGGAGTCTCTCTCTGGCCAATCTTTGGTGGTTCCAGATGAACTACCTAATTTTTAGCACAGGCTATTAAATAACATTAAGAAAAATGATCAGGACAAAGAAAATTTAAGGGTTCAGAACTGCCAATCAAGCATAAACAAAATCCATGAGATGTTTGTATTTGAATTGAATGACCAGATTCCTCCCTTGGGTACCTGACCAGACAATCCACCTATATCCTGCAACTCTTGTATCAGAACAGACTGGGCCATTTTCTGAGTTTACCCTACATATACACTGATAGAAAGAGATCGATACCATGATATATTGTAGACAATAATGGATACCTGCCCATTAAAGATCCCATGACACCATTCAGCGTCCACCAAAAAACAGATTAATTGGTCATTGACCTCATTGCAAAATGGCTGCAATGTTCTGCCACAGTTCAAATTAATTCATTGTATGTGACCTGCTTTGGGGCATCCTGAAAGATGGGTGAAGGCGCTATATAAATGCTGAGTTTTTCGTTCTTTCAAGTGGTACCCTCACACACGCACACACCCTCTCCCCAAGGGCAAATGTTTAGAATTATCAGGAGAAAACCTCGCCCTACATTTCACTGCAATCCACAATCATTAAATAATACTTATTTCAGTTCCACAGTTCCGTACATTCCCAGGACCAAATACTCACCCTGATGAAAAGAATCTTTTCTCCCAGCCGATAACGCCCTTCTGATAAAAACTCAATCGAGAACCGGTGCGAACATTTACAAGGGGGATCATCAGCGATGGTCTTCACCTGGAAGTAACAAAATAAATTAGCCCGCTGAAGGGAAAATAAAGTCACAACATTCCAATGAAAAAGGTAATGGATTTGAAAAGGGAGGACAAGAATTTTGAAGTCGGGGCACAAAGTGAAGAGGAAGGTGAAATAGTTTTTCGGTAGGAGTTTGGGGGGGGGGGGGGGGAGGGCTAGAGATGGAAAGGGGACAGTGTTGCGGAGGTGGGAGAAAGCAGTCTTGGTAATGGAGTACATGTGGGGGAAGAAAGCAGCGTTTGGGCTCAAGCAGTGCAGCTAGGTACCGCATCTCTTGACTTAAGTCTAAGGTGGCAGTGAGAGGGGAGAGAAGAGAGGCTTGATAGAAGCAGGGCCAGAGTTATAGGCGTTGGTGGGGAACCAAGGAGGATGGCTTCAACATTGTTGGCATAAGGATAGTGGGAACGTTGGAGAACGTGACGATGATCTGCAGATGGATAGAGGAAGAGGGAGGTGTAGAGGTGCACGTCGTCAGCACACACCCAATCCTGCGCATCGAGGTTATCGTCAATGGATAGCAGGTTAACTGTGACAAGGCATGGGAGGAAGCAATGAAGAAATGCTGGGATACAGAGGAGGCGCTCATCCAAGCAGAGAAGTAGCCGCCATTGGAGATGGTACTGTGCCTACATTGCAAAACAAGGAGAGAGCAATGCCATGGGGGATGGACTCCCAAGAAGACACATCTGAAGAAGATGGAATGGTCAATTGTGTCAAAAGTAGAAGAGGAGGTTGGAAAGGATGGAGAGCCACAGTCCAGCAGAATGTCATTTAGGACTTGGGCCAATATGATCCCGTGTGATTGGTGACAAAGAAGCCATATTGGGTTGCCTTGAACAAGGAGTGGTGGGAGTATAGTTGAGCTCCAATAAGCGTTGAACAACAACTTGCATTTATATAGCACCTTTAATGTAGTAAAATGTCCCAAGGCGCTTCACAGGAGCGTTTATCAAACAGAATTTGACACCGAGCCACATAAGGAGATATTAGGGCAGATGACCTAAAACTTGGTCAAAGAGATAAGCTTTAAGGAGCATCTTAAGGAGGAGGGGCAGAGGGGTTTAGGGAGGGAGTTCCAGAGCTTAGGGACCAGGTAGGTGAAGGCACGCCCGCCAATGGTGGAGGGGTGGATATCAGGGATATGCAAGAGGCCAGAATTGGACGAGCACAGAGATCCTGGACTTTGGAAATAAAGAGAAGGTTGGAGACCATGGAGGGATGAGGATGGCAATGATGACAGTTGTCTTGAAGGAGGTTAGGGTCTTTGCCAGAGGAAGCAGAGAGATTAATGAGGTCAGCAAGCACAGGGCTGAGGAGGTAAAGTTGCTGTCAGGAGCGGAGACAGAATGGCACTAAGAGGGAAGGAGTAAGTTACCCCAATGATTGTTACACATTACTAATTGGAGAGCTCTTTCAAAGAGCCGGCACAGGCACGATGGGCCAAATGGCCTCCATCTGTGGTGTAAGATTCCATCAATGAGTCTATAACAGACATGAGGTGAGGGAAACCCCCAGCGGGGGAGAGCTTTGGGAACCAGAGGTCCAAAGTCACCTGGTCCTCCCGAGCACGCTTCACTCCCCACACGGCATATTCTCAAGACACGCCGACTTAATCAAGATCGGGAAAAATCAACTTGGGAGGTGGCCGCAACTTTCCAGGAAATGCTACAATTTAGTCAATTATTTGAACTTTGCAAGGTCTTGGTTCTAAACCTGAAACCGCTAGGCACTTTTTAAAATGCAGATTTCATTAAAAATAAACATCAGGTACAGTAGCATAGCAGTTATGTTACTGGACATGTAATCCTAGAGGCCTGGACTAATGATCCGGAGACACAAGTTCAAATCCCACCATGGCAGCTGGAGAATTTAAATTCAATTAATTAAATAAATCTGGAATAAACAGCTAGTATCAGTAGTGGTGACCATGGAACTACCGGATTGTCATAAAAACCCATCCAGTTCACAAATGTCCTTCAGGGAAGGAAATCTGCTGTCTTTACCCGGTCTGGCCTCTATGTGACTCCAGACCCACAGCAATGTGGTCGACTCTTAACTGCCCTCTGAAATGACCCAGCGAGACACTCAGTTGTAACAAACCGCTACAAACTGTGGGAGTACCTTCACCACACGGACTGCAGAGAGGTTCAAGGCGGTGGCTCACCACCACCTTCAAGGGCAATTAGGGATGGGCAATAAATGCCAGCCTCGCCCACATCCCAAAAATGAATAAAAAACTCAAATAGCAGATGGAGAATAAGACCAACTTACAGCTTGGTGAAGCTCTTTGTTATGACAACACGGTTTTGCACGTTCAACAGGAATCGGCTGTTCCGAAGTGGTCAAAAGCGTTTCCTCAAGTTCAATCTCCTTCTCTAGTTTCACTAGTACTGGAGGTTCAACACCATACCTTCAATTTAGAATGAAAGTGAACATAAACCAGCACACCTGAACATTAAAACTATTAATGCTCCACACGAGCCTCCTCCCACCCCTCTTCATCTCATCATATCCTTCGATTCCTTTCTCCCTCGTGTTTATCTACCTTCCCCTTAAATGCATCAACGCTATTCGCCTCAACCACTCCTCGCCAACGTTCCCTTTAAGCCGCGCAACGCTCCAGGGATCCCGCGCAGCCGGCTTTTCGGGCCGTGCAGTGCCAAAAACAAATTACTGGGAACATTACTCCTTGTGGTAGCGAGTTCCATATTCTTATAGATCGTGTGTGCGCGCGCGCGTTTTGGGGGGGGGGGGGGGGGGGGGGGGGGGGGGGGGGTAAAAAGAGAGACAGAGAAAAAACCCTACAGCAGTATAACTTCAGACCTCAGCTGTGCCGAACATACATTGATTTCTTTCTTCAAACAGCTTTCCGTTTTCTTCTCATTCTCCATCCATAAAAACTCAATACAGATCAGCCACAATCTGATTGAACGGCAGAATAGGCTCGAGGGGCCGAATGGCCTCCTCCGCTTCCTGTGTCTCAGCAGATTGACTAGCTGCAGTAACAGATGACCTGATCACACTTACCGGGACACAATTCGACCAATTTCAAGCAGACACAGGCACACCTGTCGCGGTTGTTTGTGCAAAACTAGAAAAAAAAGGGAAGAAAACAAAACCAGTTATCCATAAGGTCGATGCCATTAAGCAAAGGGTTCACCCGATGGCCACTGTCTGCTCCACAAGATGAACACCTCAAAGCTCACATGCGCAGATTTTGCAATACGTTAGCACAAGTTGTTGGTGTTTTTTTCTGATAATGAAAGTTATGGTTTCGGAGATTTTGTTAAGTCAAGTATCAGATTCGCCAAAGAATGGACGAGGAGAAAACTGGCAAGGAAAAATAAAAAATAAATATAAAGAGGTTCTGTTGAAAATGCCGAGTGTGGAAATGGGTTCTGCACAAAATCATCCCCAACAATCCAGCATCAATTAGCATTTTCACCCAGATACAATAGGGTGGCTGGGATTGGAAGTGTAAAATTGTCACACTGGTGCAAAATGAGGTCCCAACCTGGGGAAGCTGCAACACAGGACTACATGCATACTAAACAGCAGAAGCAGCATGCTATAGACAGAACAATCCCACAATCAACGGATCAGATCAAAGCTCTGCAATCCTGCCACATCCAGTCGTGAATGGTGGTGGACCATTAAACTACTAACAGGTGGAGGAGGCTCCATGAATATCCCCATCCTCAATGATGGTGGAGCCCAGCACGTGAGTGCAAAAGACAAGGCTGAAGCATTTGCAACCATCTTCAGCCAGAAGTGCCGAGTGGATGATCCATCTTGGCCTCCTCCCGAGGTCCCCATAACGACAAATGCCAGTCTTCTAAAGGTTGGGGTCTGAGTAGAGAGCGAGAGCACGCACTGTACTTAATATCTAACTATGCTGAACAAGACTGGAGTGTTCAATGGTGACGCTGAATACCTTGAATATAAAATGTTCCATTTGTGAAGACCCACGTAAAGATCAGACAACAGGAACTTTAACCTAGAAAGCTCCAAATCGTTTTATTATGAACATAAAACGGTTGCATTTAAGAATAACAAGCAGACAACAGCAAGAGAACCAGAGGCGACATGGCACAAACTTTTTTTTTATATAAATAAAAACAGCGAGTTGTTGTGATCTGGAACGCGCTGCCTGAAAGGGCGGTGGAAGCAGATTCAATAGTAACTTTTGAAAGGGAGCTCGAGGGGCTTCTATGTTTCTATGGAATTGGAGAAATACTTGAATAGGAAAAATTTACAGGGCTGTGGGGAAAGAGCAGGGGGCAATCTGCACACAGCAAGGTCATTAGCCACTCCTTTCGCTTGCACCATCATCACTTATCATTTAATCAGCCCTGCCCTCCATCCTATCACAGACCTCTCTCCTTTTTCCTCTTTCCCTGCCCTTGCTTAAAAGCTGTTCATTTCTTCAACATCTTCTAGTTCTGACGAAAGGTCATCGAACTGAAACATTAACCCCGTTTCCCTTTCCCCAGATACTGCCTGACCTGCTGAGTGGGTTTCCAGCATTTTCTATTTCAGATTTCCAGCAGCCTCAGTATTTTGCCTTTGACTCAATGTTCTGCTCAGCTCCCACCCGCTCAAAGCTTCAAAACAGAAAATCAGGCGCACAGGAATTGAGGCTATACTAATTCAACGGCGGCACCTCCCAAACCCGTGACCTCCTCCACCTAGAAGGACAAGGGCAGCAGGCGCATGGGAACACCACCGCCTCCAAGTTCCCCTCCAAGTCACACACCATCCTGACTGGGAAATATATCGGCCTTTCCTTCATCGTCACTGGGTCAAAATCCTGGAACTCGCTCCCCAACAGAGCACAGACTGCAGCGGTTCAAGAAGGCAGCTCACCACCACCTTCTCCAGGGGAATAAATCATTAAATTTATAGAAATTTACAGCACAGAAGGTGGCCATTCGGCCCATCGTGTCAACGCCGGCCGACAAAGCTATCCAGCCTAACCCACTTTCCAGCTCTTGGTCTGTAGCCCTGCAGGTTACGGCACTTCAAGTGCATATCCAAGTACTTTGTAAATGTGATACGGGTTTCTGCCTCTACCACCCTTTCAGGCAGTGAGTTCCAGACCCCCACCACCCTCTGGGTGAAAAAGGTTCTCAACTCCCCTCTAATCCTTCTATCAATTACGTTAATCTCTGCCCCCTGGTTATCGACCTCTCTGCTAAGGGAAACAGTTCCTTTCTATCCACTCTCTCGGTCCCTCAATTTTATACACCTCAATTAAGTCTCCCCTCAGCCTCCTCGGTTCCAAAGAAAACAACCCCAGCTTCTCCAATCTTTCCTCATAGCTAAAATTCTCCAGTCTAGGCAACATCCTCGGAAATCTCCTCTACACCCTCTCTAGTGGAATCGCATCCTTCCTGTAATGTGGTGACCAGAACTGCACACAGTATTCTAGCTGTGGCCTAGTGTTTTATACAGTTCAAGCATAACCTCCCTGCTCTTATATTCTTTGCCTTGGCTAAAGGCAAGTATTCCGTCTGCTTCTTAACCACCTTATCTACCTGTCCTGCTACCTTCAGAGATCTGTGGGCATGCACTCGGATCTTCTGTACTTCAGTGTCCTACCATTTATTGTGTATTCCCTTGCCTTGTTAGCCCTCCCCAAATGCATTACCTCACACTTCTCCGGATTGAATTCCATTTCCCACTGTTCTGCCCACCTGACCAGTCCATTGATATCTTCTTGCAGTCTACAGCTTTCTTCCTCATTATCAACCACACGGCCAATTTTTGTATCATCTGCAAATTTCTTAATCATGCCCCCTACATACCTTAAGTGCCAGTGACACCTGCATCCTGAGAATTAATATTAAAAAAAATTCACAACACAGTCACTGGTATTTGGTTATCAGATAGGCTTCCAACAAAATTATGCAAATGGTTAATTTGGATATAGTTACAATGAAATCTCACAGTACCATCTCTTCCACGTGGGAAACTATTTTTGTGGCAGTTAATGACCCAGAAATTCGGGTCGGGGGCTTCCCGCGGGTGCAAGCCCCCGACCTGCACTTACCTAGCGCGCCGGCCGTTGAACTGTGGGCCCCCGTGGAATTCCGATCCGGGGCCTGCTCCAGCTGCCGGCGCGCAGTGCTTGCGTATCCCAGGGGCGCAGTTTGTTCGATGTGTCCCCTGGGATCACGTGGGCCACGGGGAGCCAATCGGAGCAGGGAATGCTCCATTCATAAGATTGACAGGAAGACCTGTCAAAAGTTATAAATACTACGGCCCCAAAACAGCACTAAATCTTCAAATAAATTTTTTTTTTTTTTTTAATCACATTTTTTAAAGTGAACTATAAATTACATGAAATAACTATTTTAAATAATAATTTAAATTTTTGAAAAAAATAATTTTATTTTCTAACAGGGCTAAAAATAAACTTACCTTGCTTTAAAGTATTTAAAAATAATAAACCTGCGGAAAAAATGTTTTAATTTTAATTAATTCACCACTTACCTTGTAAAAAGCAACCCTTACGCCTGCTTTTTACATGTCAAACTTCTGGAGACTTACCCTCCTGGGAAAACCTGTAAAAGAAACCAAAGTTCGATGCGCACGCGCAGCCTCTCCTGCGCACGCGTTCGACCTCCGAACCCCTTCGTTCAGGGGAATGGAAGTGCCGGTTTCCCACACATGCGCAGTGCATGCAGGAAACTAGCACCTCCATTGGGCTTACGGGTGAGTACCCCATGTGTACTCACCCGTGGAGACCCGAATTTCTGGGCCAATGTTTACAAGATGTTTACTAGGAACTGGAGGCAAAAAACCACCCCCTCATATATCCCCACTTCCATGAGCTTGTTAAACAAGCGGGAGCAAACATCAGCTATAAAACACAACCAAAAAGGCTAATGGGATGTTGGCCTTCACCTCAAGAGGGCTGGAATACAAAAGAGTTTGTGGGGGGGGGGGACACGTACATTATGCTACAGTTGTACGGAGCTCTGGTCAGACCCCCCACCTGGAGTCACTGTGTTCAGTTCTGGGCCCCGCCCCTCAGGAAGGATATACTGGCCTTGGAGGGGGGAGCAGCGCAGATTCACCAGAATGACACCGGGGCTAAAAGGGTTAAATTACGAGGACAGGTTGCACAGACTGGGCTTGTATTCCAAGACTGAGGGGTGATCTAATCGAGGTGTTTAAAATGTTAGGGTCAATAGAGAGAAACTATTTCCTCTGGTTTTTTGGGGGGGGGGGGGGGGGGGGGGCGCGTCCAGAACATGGGGGCAGAACCTTAAAATTAGAGCCAGGCCGTTCAGGGATGATGTCAGGAAGCACTTCTTCACACAAAAAGGGGAGTGGAAAGCTGGAACTCTCTCCCCCAAAAGGCTGTCGAGGCTGGGGGTCAATTGGAGCTTTCAAGACCGAGATGGATAGATTTTTGTTGGGTAAGGGTATCAAGGGATACGGAGCAAAGGTAGGTAAATGGGGTTGCGGTGCAGATCAACCGCGATCTGACTGAATGGATCGGAGCAGGCTCGAGGGGCTGAACGCCCTCCTCCCGTCCCTATCCTTTTCCCGCATGCAGGGCTCCTGCGATCCCTCGCAACCAGCAGACTCCGCGGAAGCGGAGTGGTTAGCACTGTTGCCTCACAGCACCAGGGACCCGGGTTCGAATCCGGCCTCGGGTGACTGTCTGTGTGGAGTTTGCACATTCTCCCCGTGTTTGCGTGGGTTTTCTCCGGGTGCTCCGGTTTCCTCCCACAGTCCAAAGATGTGCGGGTTAGGTTGATTGGCTATGATAAATTGACCCTTAGTGTTAGGGGGATTAAATACGTGGGGTTACGGGGATAGGGTGGGATATGCGTTGGTGTAGGGGTTATGGGGATCGGGTGGGATATGTGTCGGTGCAGGCTCGATGGGCCGAAATGGCCTCTATCTGCACTGTGAGGTTTCTGTGATTTCTGTGATCTGTGAAGCAGATTTTATTCATTTCTTTTTGTCGTCGCCCACTGAGGAATACTTCAGTTGTGTTCTTTGTTCTGCATTTCAGCAGAGAAAAAAAAACTCAATGGCGGGGACACATTGCCCCATTTATAAAAGGCTCTGGTGTCAAGGTTGACCTTCCAATTTCTGTAAAGAGTAGCTTTAGTTTGCCCTTTCGAAGTACAATACTCGAACCCCACGGCTTTAGGAGAGGTTGGCCGCCACTCCTCCCCCGCGACCTACAAACATTGCAGCACTGTAACCACCAAAAGTCCATCATTCCGCTCTGCCAACTGAGCCCTTTGAATCCGACTACAAAACACAGCCACTCGACCCGGGGAAGAATTTAATCTGAAATTGTGGGTCAGAAAATAAGTGCGCGAGTGAATAGAATTACTCAGCGAGATCACACGTGGTCAGTCGGTCAGGAACATGAAACACTAGGGTTCTCTGCAGGGCTGAAATTAAAGAATAAAGGCAGCGACAACGACAACTTGCATTTATATAGCGCCTTTAAAGTAGAGAAACATCCCCAAGGCATTTCACAGGAGGTGCAATCAGGAGATAGCTGGAGGCGGGGTCAAAATCTCAGTCAAAGAGCTGGGTTTTAAGAAATGCCTTGGGATGTTTTTTTCTATGCGAATGGTTCTATAGATAGGCAAGCGGACTGCGCGCAGCAAGATCCCACAAACTGCAATGAGATCATTGACCAGATAATTAGTGATGTGGTATAATCGGAACATGAGGAGGCTGCTCAGCCCCTTGGAGCCTGCTCCGCCATTCAATGAGATCGTGGCTGATCTGCATCTTACCTCCATCTACCCGCCTTGGTTCCGTAACCCTAGATACCCTCTCCCAACAAAAATCAATCAATCCAAGTCTTGAAATTTTCAATTGACCCCCAGCCTCAACAACTTTGGGGGGGGGGGGGGGGGGGAGGAAAGTCCCAGATTTCCACTACCCTTTGTGTGAAGAAGTGCTTCCTAACACAATTGAAAAAAAAAGTAATTATCCAATAATTTGGGTGCATTTAAGGGGAAACTAGATCAACATGAGGGAGAAAGGAATAGAAGGATAGGGGAAGATGACGAGGGCTGGGAGGAGGTTCTTGTGGAGCAGAAAGACCGGCACGGACCCGTTGGGCTGAATGGCCTGTTTCTGTGCTGTACATTCCATGTAATTTATCTAGAATCATACAGCACAGGAGGCCGCCATTCAACCCATCGTGCCTGTGCCAGCTCTTTGAAAGAGCTCTCCAATTAGTTCCACTCCCCCCCTGCTCTTTCCCCAGGGCCCTGCAAATGTTTTCCCTTCAAGTATTTATCAGAGTTCCTTTTGAAAGTTATTTGAAGTTTGAATTAAGATAGACATTATTCCCAAGACGCAGACTAGAAGCACAGATTGAAGTGAAAGTTAGATGCTTAATAAAAAGATATTAAGACACCGACTGCGTGACAAGTGCCTTGGCTCGATTTACAGAAACACGTGACCCGCCAGGACTGCACCACGGCAGAGCTGGGAACCTACCTAATCCCTCGGACTCAAACAGGTAGGTCTCATCGACTCCGGCCGCTCTGCACCACGACAGGAAATTGGCAGTGTTGTCACGTGCAAAAAAAGAGCCCGACGGAGCATCGGTTTTACACAGAACTTTCCTCATCGTGAAATGCTGAAAAAGTGAAGACGCACAAATTTATAAACACAAGAGCACACTGGTTGCGATATTTTTTAATTTTGTCGACCTAGATTTGGTACCAAAAGGTTAAAAATTCACTCCCTCCACCACCGGCACGCCGAGGCTGCAGTGTGTACCATCTACAAGATGCACTGCAGCAACTCGCCAAGGCTTCTTCAGCAGCACCTCCCAAACCCGCGACCTCTACCACCTAGAAGGACAAGGGCAGCAGGCGCATGGGAACACCACCACCTCCAAGTTCCCCTCCAATCACACACCATCCTGACTTGGAAATATATCGGCCGTTCCTTCATCGTCGCTGGGTCAAAATCCTGAACTCCCGACCAATGTTCCCTCTAATTTTTTTTTTTGGCTTGTGTGGTCCCTTTAAAGGGCTGTGCAGGTCATTCAAAATTCCGCGCAGTTGCAGTTTATCTATTGAAAAGCCGGCTCATCAGCGGCACCCTCGCCCCACGGGACCGCGGCGGCACCCTCGCCCCACGGGACCGCGGCGGCACCCTCGCCCCACGGGACCGCGGCGGCACCCTCGCCCCACGGGACCGCGGCGGCACAAGATGGCTCACCACCAGCACCTTCAAGGGCAACTAGGGATGGGCAATAAATGCCAGCAACACCCACATCGCCAGAATTAATATTTTAAAAAATGAGAGATAGAAAAGATAATGAAATGAGAGAATATTAGACTAGGATCTAAAGCAGCAGCTGCAACTCTTCAACCAACTCTACCCTGAAGCTTGCAATAGAGCGTAAACTTTTACTAAAGCCCCAATTTTAACTTGGGGCTTGTGGGGGAAAGAGAGGAAAGGCAGTGAGGGGGAAGGGAGCAGAGAGAAGAAAGCAAGAGATGAATTTAAACAGTTAAAATAGCCTGGGCCTCATTTCTGGAGCAGAGGGCGAGTTGCCAACTGCACCCGGCTGTAATTGAATGAATTGGTTGCGAGTGGTCACCTAACCCCAGCAATGGCAGAGTATGGGCAAGAGTTTAACCTGAGTGCGTCACAAACCCAGTCTCCTGTGCTGCCCTGTGCAAAGGCGAGCTTTCTCCAAGTCGGAGCCTGAACCAGCTGTCGCCCAATTTCAATTGTCATGTGAACATCGGGCGTGCTCATGTACAACATTCATTAAACTCCGCTCCCCACTGCCACAACGGTCTAATTGCTCACATCTTTCAATCAAACCTCGTTACATGTCCGACAGTGACAGCTTGATGGAAACTGATGATCCACTGGTTTAATACTCGCCGGCTTGCTAATAAATCGAGGTTTCAATGAAAGGGTGATCAACAGGAACAGCTTCTTATAAAGAGACCAACACCTGCATCGCTCAGGGCCAGCGCTGCGGGGCGCTCAGGGCCATTAGCTGGAGGGTCGCTGCGAATCCGAGCAAAAGGGAGAAGCAAAGAAAGTCATGAAAACATCACAGGGAGATCAGGGTACTAGGAACATAGGATAGACAGGAGGCCATTCGGCCCCTCGAGCCTGTTCCGCATTCACTTCGATCATGGCTGATCTGTACCCGAGCTCCGCACCTCTACCACCACCCCCCCCCCAGCTCCGCACCTCTACCTAACAAGACTCTCAGTCTCCAATTGTCTCCCAGTGTCCACAGCTTTTTCTCTTTGGGTGGGGGGTAAAGAGAGAGTTCCAGATTTCCACTCCCCTTTGTGCGAAGAAATGCTTCCTGACATCACCCCTGAACGGCCTGGCTTGGCTCTAATTTTAAGGTTCTGCCCCCTTGTGCTGGGCTCCCCCCACCAGAGGAAATAGTTTCGCTCTATCTACCCTATCAAATTCTTAGTTGTCTTAAACACCTCAATTAGATCACCCCTCAACCATCTATACTCCAGGGAACACAAGCCCAGTCTGTGCAACCAGTCCTCATAATTTAACCCTTTTAACCCCGGTATCATTCTGGTGAACCCACGCTGCTCCCCCTCCAAGGCCAGTATGTCCTTCCTGAGGGGCGGGGCCCAGAACTGAACCCAGTCACTCCAGATGGGGGTCTGACCAGAGCTCCGTACAGCTGAAGTATCACTTCCACTCCTTTACACCCCAGCCCCCTCGAGATAAAGGCCAACATGCCATTAGCCATTTCGATTACGTTTTGTCCCCGTGCACTGGCTTTTAGTGATGCATGTACTTGGAGGGGGGGGGGGGGGGGGGGGGGGGGGGGGGGGGAGGGCAAATCCCTTTGCTCCTCCAGAGCCCCCAGTCTCTCGCCATTAAGGAAATGTTCCGATTTGCCTTTCTTGGATGCAAACTGGATGACCTTCCAGTTCCCCACATGGAACTCCAGCTGGAGTCTCCCCCAGGGAGGCTAGGGCCTTGTCCAGAGTATTGAAGGCACACACAAGCCATGGCTTGCTGCAAGTCCTTAGTCAAAGTTATGGAACACCATTAAGGAATATTATTTAATAGAAAGAAAGGAAAGGATTACATTCTATTACTTGTCCCGAATGCGCTGGTTCACGGGAGATTCACATTTCTGATTATGCAAATCATTGATCAGAAACTTGAACTGTAAATTAACCAGCACAATTGAGCCCAATTTCCCGACTGCGCTCCAAGCAGAAACTCTACTCCGATATATTTACTGCACTCATTTCATTTTGGCAGGAGTTTAGCAACCTTCAGAAGGATCACTTGTGAACTCGCCAACAGGCATCAGGGAAGTGGAGTTGAGGCCAAGATCAGATCAGCCATGATCTTATTGAATGGTGCGAGGGGCCAAATGGCCGACTCCTGCTCCTACGTCTTATGTTCCAATACCAGTCTTGGGTACCCACTGCTCCAGCTTTCTCTCCAGTAACACTAGCTCCGCCATGACTTGCCATTTAGGGACTCCAGGATGGAAAGAGCAACACTCGGACTCACCTGTTCATTCCCTGGATTCCCACATTCCTTTACTTTCTGTTGAAGGATAGCGATCAGTTTACAAAGCACCACTCCATTATCCAGCTCCGCCATGAAGCTCTCCGCTCTGACCTCCTTCCCTAAAACAGAAACTCGGCTCATTGGGTTGGTTTGGTTTATTTTGGTTGGGCTTAAGGCAAGGTGAGCATTCCGCCCAGCTGTTAAAACATTTCAGTACAGATAAAAAAAAGGAAAGATAACACCACAGCAAAACTGAAACAGAAGACAACACAGTTAGAGAGGGGTCCGCGCCCCGGGGAGGAGGGCGAGCGGTCAGTATACAGCACAATTTATAAGCTATTGAAGCAACACCACTAAGAACAGCCTTTTCCAAATATCTAAAGTTCAAACAAACGAAGAATAAAGTGCGCAGAGTTGGCTGGGATTAATGGGCTGGATTGACCGTCTCCTCAGGAGCTTGTAGGCCACAGGCTGTAATGTGGATGCCCCGTGTAGCCAGGTTAAACAAAACAACGTTATGCACTATATGACAAGTCAAGTAACGTGTACAAGTACCAAACCTCACCGAGCATGCCGCTTAGCCAGATGGACAGGTCCTCCTTCATTGGCACTAGACTGGCCTCATGGCGCACGGCCAGCCACTGGTCATACTGGGTAACATCTGCGAGTCCCGGTCCATGTCTGGGAGTCAAAGGACTCCTTGAGCACAAAGGCACATCACCAAGCCACATCTACAGAAAGAAAGGAAGACTTGCATTTGTATAGCACCTTTCATGATCTCAAGATGTTCCAAAGAGCTTTACAGCCAATGAAGTACTTTTTGAAGTACAGCCACTCTCGTAACGTCGGAAACGCAGCAGCTAATTTGCACACAGCAAGCTCCCACAAACAGCAATAAGATAATAACCACATAACCTGTTTTTAGGCGTTGGACGAAGGCTAAATATTGGCCAGGACACTGGGGAGAACGCCCCTGCTTTTCAAAATAGTGCCGTGGGATCTTTCACGTCCACTAGAGAGCAGATGGGGCCTCGGTTTAACGTCGCAACTGAAAGACGGCACTCCCTCAGCATTGCACTGGAGCGTCAGCCTAAATTTGTGTGCTCAAGTGTCCAGAGTGGGGCTTGAACTCACAAACCTTCTGACTGAGAGGCGAGAGTGCTACCGACTGAGCCACAGCTGACACCTAAACAAAAGAATTGCACAGTTAGTGGGGAGGAGAATAAACAGGAACCCCAACACTTGGGAAACAGCAAGATCCAAGAGATGCTTTTTTTTTTTTAAAAAACAGATAGGGGATTGGCTAACTAACAGGAGAGAGAGTCGGGATAAATGGGTCATTTTCCGGTTGGCAATCAATAATTAGTGGGGTGCCACAGGGATCAGTGCTGGGGCCTCAACTATTTACAATCTATATTAATGACTTGGATGAAGGGACCAAGTGTACTGTAGCAGGGCAGATGCGGAGAGGATGTTTCCCCTCGTGGAGGAATCCAGAACTAGGGGGCATAGTTTCAGAATAAGGGGTCGCCCATTTAAGACGGAGATGAGGAGGAATTTCTTCTCGGAGGGTCGTGAATCTTTGGAATTCTCTACCCCAGGGAGCTGTGGAGGCGGAGTCAGTGAATATATTCAAGGCGGAGATTGACAGACATTTGAACTACAGGGGAGTCGAGGGGTGTGGGGAGAGAGCGGGAAAGTGGAGTTGAGGCCAAGATTGGATCAGCCATGATCTTATTGAATGGCGAAGCAGGCTCGAGGGGCCGAATGGTCGACTCCTGCTCCTGTTTATGTTCTTATGTAATATTTCTTCAGGGTGTGAGCAAGGCTGGCATTTATTGACCCTCCCTACCCTGAGGGCATAAAGAGCCAAACATGTAGAGTGGGACTGGAGTCACCTGTCGCTCAGAGCAGGGAGAGCCAGCGGGCTCCCTTCCTGAAGGACATTGATCCATCAATTGGGTTTTTATGACAATCCGGCAGCTTTCATGATCATTTGTTTTCTTCTACCAGTCCACAAATCACCAGATTTAATAAATTCAATTTCCCAACTTGCCCTGGAGGGATTTGAACTTACAAGCTCTAGGTTCCCCAGTCCAGTCCCACAACCACTACACTTCTGCGACCCAATGGTACTGCATGTTGTCCACCAGTTCTCACCCAGTCAACATATCCTCCTATTCCTTTCTCCCTCGTGTTTACCTAGCTTCCCCTTAAATGTATCTCTGCTATTCGCCTCAACCACTCCCTGTGGTAGCAAGTTCCACATTCTCACCACTCTCTGGGTCAAGAAGTTTCTTCTGAATTCCCGATTGGATTTATTAGTGACTATCTGATATTTATGACCCCTAGTTCTGGTCTCACCCGCAAGTAGAAACATCTTCTCTACTTCTACCTTATCATAATCCTATAGACCTCTATCAGGTCACCCCTCAGTCTTCTCTTTTCTGGAGAAAAAAGAGCCCCAGCTGTTCAATCTTTCCCAATAGTTATAACCTCTCAGTTCTGGTATTACTCTAGTAAATCTTATTTTGCACCTTCTCCAGTGCCTCGAAATCCTTTTTTATATAAATATTGGAGACCAGCTTCCTTCATGTTCTGTCCCTTTCTCCCCCCACCCCACCCCACCCCCAGCCCCCTTTCCTTTGTTCAGTTCCATGAAGTGATTTGATTTTCTCTCAGTTCTGGGTCTTCATCCAAAACATGAACCTGTGGCTTCCCCCCCCCTCCCTCGCTCGCTCTCTGCCGGTGCGGAGCATCTCCCGCATTTGCTGCTTTCATTTCTGAGATCTAATAACCAGGTTGAAATCATTGCAAAGCAGGTTTGCTGCTCTGCAGATTGTAATGGAGCCCTCAGGCACAGAAAATCTGTGTTTGCAGATAGTTGCACCTGACAAATAACCATCTCTTGAAGGAAGCAATAACTAGCATTTATAAAAAGCACCTTTCATATCCTCAGGACACCCCAAAGCACTTCCCAGCCAATGAAGCACCTTTTTGAAGTGGAGTCACTGTTGTAATGTGGGAAAAGCAGCAGCCGACGTGTACACAGCAAGCTCCCACAAACAGCTATGAGATAAATGACCAGATCATCGGTTTTATTGCTGCTGGTTGAGGGTTAAATACTGGCCAGGACACTGGGGAGAACTCCCCTGCTCTTCCCTTGAATAATCTTTTACATCCGCCCAAGAGAGCAGACGGGGCCTCGGTTTAACGTCTCATCCGAAAGACGGCACCTCTGACAGTGCGGCGCTCCCTCAGCACTGCCCCGCCGACAGGGCGGCGCTCCCTCAGCACTGCCCCGCCGACAGGGCGGCGCTCCCTCAGCACTGCCCCGCCGACAGGGCGGCGCTCCCTCAGCACTGCCCCGCCGACAGGGCGGCGCTCCCTCAGCACTGCCCCGCCGACAGGGCGGCGCTCCCTCAGCACTGCACTGGAGTGCCAGCCTAGATTCTTGTGCTCAAGTCTCTGGAGTGGGACTTGAACCCACGACCTTCTGACTCGGAGGCGAGAGTGCTACCACTGAGCTACGGCTGACACCTACAAAATAACTGGAAAACAAAGATTAAAAACTAAAAATACACAAGTTAGTCAGCATTTGGAGAGAGAAATTTAGGGTCCAAGGTTTCAGGTGTGGGCCACTCACCTGTTGGGAAGAGTAAGCAACCGAAAAATCCTAACCGGTCTCATCTCTTATCTTTACAGAGGCTGACTGACCCGCTGTATATTTCCAGCATTTTACGAGCATACAAACACTGACAGACAGGTAAAGACCCTCTGGTCCATCCAGCCACTCGCACATGATTGCAATACCTCTAGTATCACAATATATACACTCCCCACCCCACCCAACACCATGGGATCTCCTGGGAGAGGCAAAAACACAAATAAAAACAAACACAGGCCAGGTGGGTTGGGGGGGGGGGGGGATGTGAAATCTGAGAAAGTCCTCTCCGACCCATCTAGGTGATCGAAACTAGTCCAGCAGCTCGCTCTGACCCCGAATTCCATCTTCATCAGCTGTACAAGGTAACTATTGGAAGGTGCAGAGTCTGAATGGGTTTAATGCGGGACCAATAATTACACTGAAACTCCCCTTTTTAAAAAAAAAAAAAAATTAAGCTTTCAGTTTGTCAAAATAAAAGTTCACGGTCCCATTCACTGAAAAAATTACATTTAGTTAACAAAAAAAAAACAAACCAAATTCAGCAATTATGATTAATTATTTACCTGAAGACCTTTTTGCAAAGCCATCATTGCTCCTTCGACGATCCCAGACTCTCCTCCTGAAAGTAAGGACACTCGGATTAACCAGCTCCAAATACCCTAGCGGCGGTACTTCCCAGTCAACTTATAAAATCGCCTCCCCGCCCTCTTTTAGGACAACCCTTTTAATCTACCCTAATTTCACTTCTTATAGGATCTCACATCTGTCACTGGATACACGCTACTCACCCCAGCCTTTACACAAGTAATATTTGAACGCTGATCATCCATCCTCTGTCTACAAAATGGGTTAAATTGCTTCCCCCCCCCCCACCACATTAACCAGAGGAACACAGATCGAAGATAATTGGCAAAAGAGCCAGAGGGGGAGATGAGGAGAAGTTGTTTTTTTTGTTGTTTTTTTTAAATATATAACGCAGCGAGTTGTTGTGATCTGGAACGCGCTGCCTGAAAAGGCGGTGGAAGCAGATTCAATAGTGACTTTCAAAAGGGAATTGGATAAATACTTGAAAAGGAAAAAATTTGCAGGGATCTGGGAAAGAGCAGGGGGAGTGGGACTAATTGGAGAGCTCGTTCAAAAGAGCCGAATGGCGGCCTCCTGTGCTGCAAGATTCAATAATATTAACATCCCACATCCAAATAGATTGCGATTTGCCAGAGAGTAAAATGATGCATTTTAAAGAATAAATTGAATAAAACATACAATCTACATCTGCATTAAGCTTTTGGGTTTCCACCCAAACGCCCAGCCCTGTTTGACTCATCACTGTGGCTTCTCGCACACACGGTTCTATAGAACAGCCACTAAACTTACTGACAAAGTTGTTGCAGTCTTTCTAACTGTAGTTTTAAACCAGGCACCATCTCCTGTACTGGCACACACTGATGAAAATCTCTCCAGTCAGTCCAAATTTAAAACCCATGTGGTTCGCTCATCCCCAAAATATCTCCATATATTTGAATATGCAACAAAAAAAAAGAGCAAGAATAATGCCACCAGTCTTCTGGACGGGAGCAGAGGCTGCTCTTCGAGAGAGAGTCAAAGTGCTGCGAACTGGAGCAAAAGGGCTTTGGATTTGGACCGACCTGTGGGCTTTCCTTCATGGGCAGTTGACGGAGGAGCAAATCTCTCCTTCCTGCATCAACAAGCAGAAGAGCAACAACAGTGAACTCTTTGTTTCAGACGCTGGCGGAACGATCCCATGCAATCCGAGGGTCTGGTGAAGTATTGAAGGCGAAGCCAGGCCGTGCAGCAGGCATCGCACTCGCTCGAACAAGAGTCTGAACAGAACGCAAGGGGAAGGGGCACGGCAACTGCCAAGAACGGGATAAAGACAACACGGATTGCTGGGAGCGCACTATTCATACAGAGCCCGTAAAACACAAAGCTCAGACGTCACAAACATGTTTGGCATCTGCACTGGATACTGCAAACAACAATATCCATCGCGGACAACACACAGAGCGAATGTTCAACACTGACACGAGCTATTTCCACTACGGCGCTAGACTTTAGTTCTACTATTAAAATCCTTAAAAATACAGCAGCCCATCACCAGAACAATCCCTGGTTTAACTCATTTTGTGTTCCTCATTAACATACTTTTTGTACAACCGCCAGAGATATTGGCCCAGATCTTGCTGGAGTGGGGCATCGCACGGCGTGCCCCGGTACTTACATTTATTTCCCGCACCCTTCAGCTCGAACAATTTTGCATTGTAAGTTGCTGGGAGTGCAAGCCAATAGTGGAGCGGTGATGGCAACAGGCCATCTGGGGCCTCAGGTGAACGACGGAACCAACAGTCCAACTCCTTAACCAATCAGATTGGTGAAAGTAAGGGAAAAAAATTGCATTTTAAAAATCTCAAAGAACAATTAACTAACTGCAGGAGTGAGACTCCACAGTTTCAACTGTTCCTTCTCTGGGCCGGAGAGGTTGAGTGGCATTGCCGGAACCTAAATCTCATTAAAAGGGTCCTTACGCTGTTCAGTACCAGCACTAACTTTCCACGGTGAGTTTAATGGGTAATTAATGCACAAATGCAGCAATTTCCTGAACCTCACGGGGAGGTTGAGGACGAGCTGCCGTTTTCGCGAGGCGGACGGCGGAGATCGTCCGGCAACTTGTGCCGATTCACAACTCGCGGCGTATCGCTCCCTATCCACAAGTCGCTGAATGATTTATGCATCAATAATGGCGGGCGCCATTAACACTTATTTTTAAAGCAAATTCTGGGCCATTAACTGGTCATTATCACATTGTGATCTTGCTGTGCGTAAATTGGCTGCTGCGCTTCCTACATCACAACAGTGACTACACTTCAAAAAGTACTTAATTGGCTGTAAAGAGCTTTCGGAAGTCCCGAGGTAGGGAAAGGCGCTGTAGAAATGAAAGTCTGTGTTATAAATTGCCGCACAGAGACTTGACGGGGCGCGGTGGTGAAATTGATTTAGGCCCGCTTTCGGGTCTCACATCTTTCAGGCGTCCTTTGGGCGGGAGATGATGGCCCCTGAAATTCACCATCGTAGTGCCTGTTTTATGCCTGTAAAATGACACGAGGTCCAAATTCTACCCCTTGTTGAGGGGAGTGTGACTGCCCTTGACATCAAGGCAGCATTTGACCAAGTGTGGCACCAAGGAGCCCTAGTAAAACTGGTCAATGAGAATCAGGGGGGGGGAAACTCTCCAGTGGCTGGAGTCATACCTAGCACAAAGGAAGATGGTTATCGTGGTTGAAGGTCAAGCATCACAGCCCCAGGACATCCTCAGCGCAGAGTCCTAGGCCCAACCACCATCAGCTGCTTCATCAATGACCTTTCCTCCAACAGAAGGTCAGAAATGGGGATGTTCGCTGATGACTGTACAGTGTTCAGCGCCATTCACAATTCCTCAGATAATGAAGCAGTCCATGCCCGCATGCAACAAAACCTGGACGACGTTCAGGCTTGGGCTGATAAGTGGCAGGTAACATTCGTGCCAGGCAATGACTATCTTCAACAAGCGAGAGTCTAACCAGCTCCCCTTGGCATTCAATGGTATTACCATCGCCGAATCCCCCACTATCAACATCCTGGGGGGTCGCCATTGACCAGAAACTTAACTGGACCAGCCACATAAATACTGTGGCAACAAGAGGTCAGAGGCTGGGTATTCTGCAGCGAGTGTCTCACCTCCCGACTCCCCAAAGCCTTTCCACCATCTACTAGGCACAAGTAAGGAGTGTGATGGAATACTCTCCACTTGCCTGGATGAGTGCAGCTCCAACAACACTCAAGAAGCTCGACACCATCCAGGACAAAGCAGCCCGCTTGATTGGCACCCCATCCACCACCTTAAACATTCACTCCCTCCACCACCGGCGCACCGTGGCTGCAGTGTGTACCATCTACAAGATGCACTGCAGCAACTCGCCAAGGCTTCTTCGGCAGCACCTCCCAAACCCACAACCTCTTCCACCTAGAAGGACAAGGGCAGTAGGCGCATGGGAACACCACCACCTTCAAGTTCCCCTCCAAGTCACACACCATCCGGACTTGGAATTATATCACCAATCCTTCATCGTCGCTGGGTCAAAATCCTGGAACTCCCTCCCTAACAGCACTGTGGGAGCACCTTCACCACACGGACTGCAGCGGTTCAAGAAGGCAGCTCACCACCACCTTAGAGGGCAACTAGGGGATGGGCAATAAATGCTGGCCTTGCCAGCTACGCCCACATCCCAGGAACTAATAAAAAGAATCTCCATTATAGTGTCTACATCATATCCCTTCATAAAGTTGTTAAAGGAAATACATTTGCAGGGCTATGGGGAAAGAGCAGCAGGGAGTGGGACTAATTGGAGAGCTCTTTCAAAGAGCCGGCACAGGCACGATGGGCCGAATGGCCGCCTTCTGTGCTGTATCATTCCATGATTCCAGGACTTAAATCAGTTTTATAAATCGCCTCAGACCCAGTTTCTAAAATGGGTTAAGTCGACGTATTCACAACATGGAATGAATGGCATCCATCACCAAAAACTGGTGTCAAAGCAAGAAACTGCAAACAACAAAGCAATTGACAGTCGCTTTTATTATCTCTTTTACTAATTGTCTCAGACTGAACACTACGTGCGTTCAAACACTGCCAGGGCACCTCGAGTCCTTGGACTGAAGCCAGCCAGACAACCAGAGACACACACAGACAAACAACTGCTTGAATTTATATAGCGCCTTTAAATGCAGTAAAACATCCCAAGGTGCTTCACAGGAGCGATTATCAAACAAAATTTGACATCGAGCCACATAAGGATAAATTAGAGTAGATGACCAAAAGCTTGGTCAAAGAGGTCGGTTTTAAGGAGCGTCTTAAAGGAAGAAAGAGTGGTAGAGAGGCGGAGAGGTTTAGGGAGGGAATTCCAGAGCTTAGGGTCTTGACAGCTGAAGGCACGGCCGCCAATGGTGGAGCGATTAAAATCGGGGGTGCTCAAGAGGCCAGAATTGGAAGACGCAGATATATAGGATTACACAGGATATACAGCACAGCAACAGGCCATTCGACCCAACCAGTCCATTCCAGCATTTATGCTCCACTCGAGCCTCCTAATGTATTTCCTCATCTAACTATCAACATAACCCTCTATTCCCTTCTCCCTCAGATGCTTGTCCAGCCTCCCCTTAAATGTATCGATACTATTCGCTTCAACCACTCCCTGTGGTAGCGAGTTCCACATTCTCACCACTCTCTGGGTAAAGAAGTTTCTCCTGAATTCCTTATTGGATTTCTTGGTGACTATCTTATATTGATGGCCTCTAGTTATGCTAACCCCCACAAGTGGAAACACTCTCTGTATCCCCTCTATCAAAACTTTTCATAATTTTAAAGACCTCTATTAGGTCACCCCTCCGCCTTCTCCTTTCTTTTCAAGAGACCCCCCAGCCTGTTCATCCTTTCCGGATATGTATACTCTCGCATTTCTGTTATGATTCTAGTAAATCTTCTCTGCACCCTCTCCAGTGCCTCTATATCCTTTTTATAATATGGCAGACTGATACTGCACACAGTACTCCAAGTGTGGTCTAACCAAGGTTCGATACAGGTTTAGCATAACTTCACTACTTTTCAATTCTATCCCTCGAGAATAAACCCTAGTGCTTGGTTTGCTTTTTTTTTTTATAAATGGCCTTGCTAACCTGTGTTGCAACTTTGTGATTTGTACGTCGAGATCCCTTTGTTCCTCTACCCCATTTAGATTCATATTTTCCAAGTAATATGTGGCAACCCTATTTTTCTTACCAAAATGTAATACCTCACGTTTATCTGTTAAATTTCATTTGCCAATTATATGCCCATTCCTCAAGTTTATTAATATCTCAGAGGGTTGTGGGGCTGGAGGAGATTACAGAGATGGGGAGGGGGGGGGGGGGGGGGCTATGGAGGGATTTGAAAACAAGGATGAGAATTTTTAAATGGAGCTGTTGCTTAACCGGGAGCCAATGTAGGTCAGCGAGCACAGGGGTGATGGGTGAACGGGACTCGGTGCGAGTTAGGACACTTGCAGGGCTACGGGGAAAGGGCGGGGGGAGTGAGACTAACTGAAGTGCTCTTGCAGAAAGCGGGCACGGGCTCGACGGGCCGAATGGCCTCCTTCTGTGCTGTAACCATTCTATGATTCTATGACATTCACTGAAACATACAAAGTTATAGGGCTCGATAGGATGGATGCTGGGAGAATGTTTCCCTTGGCTGGGGAGTCTAGAACCAGGGGCCACAGCCTAAGGATAAAGGATAGGCCATTCAGGGCTGAGATGAGAAGAAATGTCTTCACACAGAGGGTGGTGAATCTTTGGAATTCTCTACCCCAGAGGGCTGTGGAGGCTCAGTCATTGGGTATATTCAAAACAGAAGCCGATAGATTTCTGAGGCTGGCAGGAATGACGTATGAGGAGAGATTGGGTCGATTGGGCTTGTACTCGCTGGAGTTTAGAAGAATGAGAGGGAATCTCATTGAAACTTATAAAATTCTAACAGGACTAGATGCAGGAAGGATGTTCCCGATGGCGGGGGAGTACAGAACCAGGGGACACAGTCTAAGGATAAGGGGTAAGCCATTTAGGACAGAAATGAGGAGGAATTTCTTCACCCAGAGTGTGGTGAACCTGTGGAATTCTCTACCACAGAAGGCGGTGGAGGCCAGTTCATTAAATATATTCAAGAAGGAGTTGGATATATTTCTTAAGGCTAAAGGGATCAAGTGGTATGGGGAGAAAGCAGGGACCGGATACTGAATTTGGATGATCAGCCATGAACGCATTGAATGGCGTAGCAGGCCCGAGGGGCCGAATGGCCTACTCCTGACACGGGCAGCAAAGTTTTGGATGACCTCAAGTTACGGAGGGTAGAATGTGGGAGGCCGGCCAGGAGTGCGTTGGAATAGTCAAGTCTAGAGAGTTAACAAAGGCATGGGTGAGGGTTTCAACAGATGAGCTGAGGCAGGGGCGGAGACAGGCGATGTTACCGAGGTGGAAATAGGCGGTCTTAGGGACACAGGCACACAAGCCTTGAAAAGTGTCATTCCGACAGTGCCGATTATAGGATTGATGTGAATAT
The DNA here is from genome assembly GCF_052327205.1 of Somniosus microcephalus. Lineage (NCBI taxonomy): Eukaryota > Metazoa > Chordata > Chondrichthyes > Squaliformes > Somniosidae > Somniosus > Somniosus microcephalus. The sequence goes on along the minus strand of NC_141002.1, from coordinate 104,249,467 downwards.
GGTGCAAAGTAAGTGGAGAGGAAACCTTACTGTGAATTTACTTCTACATTACGGCTCTAGCAGTGAATGCTGCAGGACGATGACATTCTCCCAGCGTGACCTCCCTCGGTGACTGGCTTCGGCTGAGACAAGTACAAGAACATTAAGCCTAACAAGCCCAGTTCCACTCCCACTTCCAATGTACCTCAATGCAGACTCTGCTCAACCCAATCCCTTCAATAATCGAAGCGTCATCTGTTGCCTGGGCCCTAAGCTCTGGAATTCCCGCCCTAAACCTCTCTCTCCTCCTTTAAGACGCACCTTAAAACCTCTCTCTTTGGCCAAGCTTTTGGTCACCTGCCCAAATTTCTCCTTATGTGGATCGGTGTCAAATTTTTTGTCTTAAAATACTCCTGTGAAGCGCCTTGGGACGTTTTACTACGTTAAAGGCACTATGTAAATACAAGTTGTTGTTGCAAACCCCTGGAACCAGTGTGTTCTATCGCTCTGCTCCCAAATGTAATGTAGCAAATATCCAGGCATCCAGCACAACCTCACAACCCACAATATTCAACACTGGCAGCCACGCACCCCAGATAATCCACTCAATCACCCATGGATTTCCTTATACTAAAGCATTCAGCCGTGGTTTAGTGGGTAGCACTCTTGCCTCAGAGTCAGAAGGTTGTGGGTTCGAGCAGCACTCGAGACTTGAGCACAAAATCTAGGCTGACACTCCAGGGCAGCGCTGAGGGGGCGCCGCCCTGTCGGAGGGGCCGTCTTTGGGATGAGATGTTAAACAGAGGCCCTGTCTGCTCTCAGGTTGACGTAAATGATCCCATGGCACTATTTCGAAGAGATGGGGAGTTCTCCCTGGTGTCCTGGGGCCAATATTTATCCCTTGATCAACATAAACAGATTATCTGGTCATTTATCTCATTGCTGTTTGTGGGAGCTTGCTGTGCACAAACTGGCTGCCACGTTTCCTACATCACAACAGTGACTACACTTCAAAAGTACGTCATTGGCTGTGAAACGCTATGGAACTTCCAGGGGGTCATGAAAGACGCTATATAAATGCAAGAGGGAAATGCTCCCCTGGTTGCAGAGACCAGAGCCTCTGAATCCTGGGTAGACCTCCAACAGGGTACTCGTGTCTGATGGGACTGGATTAACGACCCCCTTCCCACCCTCCACCAAAATCGCATCTAGCCGCTTCTCCTGGTCGGGAATGGCGAGTCAGGCTAATGACCTGTCCACGTAAAAGGGGACTTTGTTACAGGAACAACAGCAAGCTCCCACAAAGGGCAAGGTGATAATGGCCAGATAATCTGTTTTTTAGTGAGGTTGATTGAGGTATAAATATTGGCCAGAACACCAGGGAGAACTCCCCCTGCTCTTGTTCAAAATAGTGGTGTGGGATCTTTTACATCCACCCCAGAGCACAGACATGGCCTTGGTTTAACGTCTCATCCGAAAGACAGGACCTCAGACAGTGCAGCACTCCCTCAGTGGGAATGTCAGTCTGGATTTTTGTGCTCAAGTCTCTGGAGTGGGACTTGAACCCACAACCTTCTGACTCAGAGGAGAGAGAGTGCTACCCACCTGAACCACAGCTGACACTACGGCACATCCCTGACACTAAACACACCCACAGCAGCTTGTAATATCTCACCTCATGGTTTCAAAAAATGCATCTCAATATCTCAGTCAACAGGAAGGGCCATTCACCGAAAAGCATTAAACGACCAAATAAAAATGGTCATATTCTGGTGCGTTTAAATGAGAAAACACAATCCAATACTGTAAAAGCTGCAGAGATCCACACTCCCCACAATAAACTTAGATTTTCACAAACACAGAAGTCCACATGAATAGCAAAAGGCAGCTCACTGTGCTTGCAATGAACGAAAACTATCCGAAGGATTGGAATGCGACTGAACTATAGGTTTAAAATACACCATGTCAGTACTCAGAGCCTGTGAAACAAGCAAACACATTGCGAAGACCTGTGCAATGTTCTGCCTTTTAAATGAGCAATCTATATTGCAAAAAAAGTGACTGCACCCTTTTATAACAGAATCAACCATTTCAACCTGAAACAATCCATAATTACTTTCCCCCTTTCGCACCCAGTGCATCGCTGCACGATTATACCGAGGGGTGCAAATTACTGAGGAAGAAAGACTTGTATTTCTACAGTGTCTTTCAGGACCTCAGGACGTCCCAAAGCGCTTTACAGCCAATGAAGTACTTTTGAAGTGTGGTCACGGTTGTAATATAGGAAACGCGGCAGCCAATTTGCACACAGCAAGCTCCCACAAACAGCAACGTGAGAACGACCAGATAATGGGGGAAAAATGTGTGTTCGCCAGCAAAGTTACCGGTCGCTGGGAATGGCCGCATTGCTAACCGAGGGGGGGGGGGGGCCACGCACACTGAAGCAATACAAATTAAAATGCAGCGAAGCAATACATTTTTCAGCCCTTCCTGCCTTTGAAAAAATATTCAACATTTAAATGAAGTTCCAAATGTGAATATTCAGCTGTTAAAGCTGAATTACCGTCCTAACCTCAACAAATGGGAAAACTGCCTCAGTACTAACACAAATGGTTCAGCAAGCCAGGGAAGGGGCACCGAGGGTCTCGCACACAGCACTCCAGCTTTGTGCAGGGGATCAACACTGCAAGAGCGGCCCTCTACCCACAGGGGCCAGGAGGCCCTCCAGAAAGAACGATGTGGGAGAACATCACCGAGGCCGTCACTGCCAGCAGTGTCGCCCCCCACCACCTGGCTCCAGTGCCCAAAGAAACTTCATGACCTCAGGCCCCTGGTCAAGGTCAGTGAATGCATCTTCAAAAGCCGTCTCCTACCAACTGCACCACTAACCCCCCAATCACTCACCTACCAACAATCTGCACTGATGACAAGGCACATCTCCTATCTCTAGCCTCACCTCACCCCCTTGGAGGAGACTTGGCAGGGGCATGGTTGAGCCCTTGACCAGCGGCGGGGCTGAAAGGATGCAAGATGCGGGTACCCTCGTACGTTATCCTCCTTCTGGCATGCACCTTTTTCTTTCCTGCCCTCCCATCACCACAACTCCACCCTTCCGCCTTCCTCATTTCACACACCCAAGAAATGCAGCCTGCCCAGCCAGCAGGTCAACAAGAGGCAGCCTGCCCAGCTAGTGGGACTGCAGCCGGATGATTCCATCCCGGAAATCCCGGCCACAAAGGGGCCGTCGGGGATGCATCCTTCCATCTGATTCCTCCTCTTCGACTTCCTCCTTTTCACCATCTTCCTCTTCCCGCTGCAAGCGGATGCTGTAAATGTGAAATACTCAGTTGGTCAGGGCAGCATGTCGACCCAAGACGTGAACTCTGTCTTTCTCTCCACGGATGTTGCGTGACCTGCTGAGTAGTTGCAACATGTTCTGTCTTCTCAAGGCCTCCATTTACCATCCGAGCCCTTGCAAGCGTCCAGCAGCACTCCCTACATGCTTAAAAAACTTTTCACATCTACTGCAGCAAGCCACCCCTTCAATAAAATTTGAAAAAAAGCCCAAACCCTTAAGTTCAAACTTACCTGAGCAATCTGTGTGTCCCTTGAAGAGCTGCAAACTTCGCCACAGTCAGCCCACTTGCACAGCAGGTTAACCTGGCGTGCTTAGGACCCAGTGCTGAATTCAGTGCTAGGGTCGAAGCTCGCGTTGGTGGCATTAAGTCGGCATTGCACGCCAATTGAAGTCACCGTGCCGCCATTTTTTTCCCCCCAGGGCACTGCCAGAGCAAAGGGGGAGAGGAATATGGCAGCCATCGCGGGACATTCCCCAGGAGCTGGCGAGAGTGTGGCACTTTATGGTAAGGAGATGAATTTCAAGCCAATCTATTTGTGATGTTGATTGAGGGATAAATATTGACCAGGACACCAATGAGAACTCCCCTGCTCTTAGAGTCAGAGTCACAACGGCACAGGAGGTGGCCATTCAGCCCATCAAGTCCGTGCCGGCTCTCTGCAGAGCAATCCAGTCAGTCCCATTCCCCTCACTCTATCCCCGTAGCCCTGCAAGTTTATTTCCCTCAAGTGCCTACCCAGTCGCCCCTTGAAAACATTGAGTGTCTCCGCTTCCGCCACTTCAGTCAGCAGCAAATTCCAGGTCCTCACCATTCACTCCTCACGTTCCCCCCCTGCATCTTTTGTCCAAAACCTTAAATCTGCATCCCCTAGTCCTTATACCTTCAGCTAGTGGGAACAGCCTTTCCCCGTCTTCTTCGAAATAATGCCGTGGGGTTTGTTACGTCCACTTGAGGGGGCAGACAGGGCCTCAGTTGAACATCTCATCTAAAATACGGCACCTCAGACACTAACGCTCCCTCAGTACTGCCCCTCCGACAATGCGGCACTCCCTCAGTACTGTCCCGCCTGACAGTGCATAGAAACATAGAAGATAGGAGCAGGAGTAGGCCATTCGGCCCCTCGAGCCTGTTCCGCCATTTAATGAGATCATGGCTGATCATCCAAACTCAGTACCCTGTCCCTGCTTTCTCCCCATAGCCCTTAATCCCTTTAGCCTTAATATATCTAACTCCTTCTTGAATATATTTAATGAATTGGCCTCAACTGCCTTCTGTGGTAGAGAATTCCACAGCTTCACCACTCTCTGGGTGAAGAAATTCCTCCTCATCTCTGTCCTAAATGGCTTACCCCTTATCCTTAGACTGTGACCCCTGGTTCTGGACTCCCCCGCCATCAGGAACATCCTTCCTGCATCTAGTCTGTCTAGTCCTGTTAGAATTTTATAAGTTTCAATTCTTCTAAACTCTAGCGCGTATAAGCCCAATCGACCCAATCTCTCTTCATACGTCAGTCCTGCCATCCCAGGTATCAGTCTGGTGAATCTTCGCTGCATTCTCTCTATGGCAAGAACATCCTTCCTCAGATAAGGCGACCAAAACTGCACAATACTCAAGGTGTGGCCTCACCAAGGCCTTGTACAACTGCAGCAAGACATCCTTGCTCCTGTACTCGAATCCTCTGGCTATGAAGGCCAACATACCACTTGCCTTCTTAACCGCCTGCTGTACCTGCACGCTTACCTTCAGCGACTGCTGCACAAGGACACCCAGGTCTCATTGCACTTCCCCTTCTCCCAATCTATTGCCATTCAGATAATAATCTGCCTTCCTGTTTTTACCACCAAAGTGGATAACCTCACATTTATCCACATTATACTGCATCTGCCCAATCACCCAACCTGTCCAAATCAAACTGGAGTTTCTCTGCATCCTCCTCATAGCACACACACCCACCCAGCTTTGTGTCATCTGCAAACTTGGAGATATTACCGGTACCCCACTAGTCACTGCCTGCCACTCGGAAAAGGACCCATTCATGCCAACTCTTTGCTTCCTGTCTGCCAACCAGTTCCCTATCCAAGTCAGTACCTTACCCCCAATCCCATGTGCTTTAACTTTGCACGCCAATCTCTTATGCGGGACCTTATCAAAGCCTTCTGAAAGTCCAAATACACCACATCCACTGGTTCCCCCTTATCTATTCTACCAGTTACATCCTCAAAAAATTACAGTAGATTAGTCAAGCACGATTTACCTTTTGTAAATCCATGTTGACTTTGTCCGATCCTATCACTGTTTTCCAAGTGCTCTGCTATTACATCTTTTATAATGGACTCTAGCATTTCCCCCACTACCGATGTCAGGCTTACCAGTCTGAGGCCTAGAAATTCGGTGGTGCCCCAAAAAACTCGCCTGGGCGCCGGAATTACCGCTGCGAACGGAGCTGTTTGCGCCATCTCGATATTCAGTTTCAACGCCCCAAACGGAAGCGCGGCGCTGCTCGAGGCGCCCCGCATCCCTCTTGGGGCGCTGAAACTGAATATCGCAGCGCAACGTGCCGCAGCGCCACACGCTGCGGCATGGCGCACTGCGGTACTGCAGGCCTTCCTCCCCTTCTTAAAAGGGGAGGGGCCTGCACCAGCGCGATCCGAGATCGCGAGTGCCGGCAAAAGAGCCCGGCACAGAGGAGAAGTGCCGGGCGCTTGGGACACAGCCGGCACTGCCCCGGGGGGGGGGGGGGGGGGGCGCTCAGGAGGCCGGGGACGTGAGGTGGAGCTGGCAGGTGGCCAGCAAGAAAAATGGCCGCCCCGCACCTCCCCTTTAATTAGCGCCACTACCGCCACAGGTAGGCCCCCCTGACCCGGTCGCAAATTGCGACCAAATATCGCGATTGGGGCGCTGCGCACACCGATGACGTCATCGGTGGCAGCGCAGCGCTACAGGCCAACGCCGCCATTAGCGCCCCTCTAAATATCGCGGGAGGTATGGCCAGTGGTGCTAAAGCTGCTGAGTGCCCTCTTTAGGCGCTAACTGGTGGCGCAGCCCACCGAATTTCTAGGCCTATAATTCCCCGTTTTCTCTTTACCACCCTTTTTAAATAGTGGGGTTACATTAGCTACCCTCCAATCCATGGGAACTGTTCCAGAGTCTATAGAATTTTGGAAGATGACCAGCAATGCATCTACTATTTCTAAGGCCACTTACTTAAGTACCCTAGGATGTAGATTATCAGGCCCTGGGGATTTATCGGCCTTCAATGCCATCAATTTCCCCAACACCATTTCCCTACAAATACTGATTTTATTCAATTCCTCCCTCTCATTAGACCCTATGTTCCCTGACATCTCTGGAAGGTTATTTGTGTCCTCCTTTGTGAAGGCAGAACCAAAATATGTATTTAATTGGTCTGCCATTTCTTTGTTCCCCATTATAAATTCAGCGCTCCCTCAATACTGCCCCTCCGACAGTGCGGCGCTCCCTCAGTACTGCCCCTCCGACAGTGCAGCGCGCCCTCAGTACTGCCCCTCCGACAGTGCAGCGCTCCCTCAGTACTGCACTGAAGTGTCAGCCTGGATTATGTGCTCAAGTCTCCGGAGTGGGGCTCGAACCCACAACCATCTGAATCAGAGGCGAGGGTGCCACCCACGGCTGACCCCTTGTAATAATTCATAGTGTGAACTTATTTTCTCTAGTTTCCAGCAGACAATCTGCCGCGTGCAGTAGACATCCTTTAAAGAGAAACAGAGCGGTTGTTGGAGTGGATTGGGAGTGGTTGGATTACAAGCAAACTCCTTGTTCTATTCACGACTAAATGTGACTCATTCCTGCTGTGAGTAACTGCAACCAGTGAAATGTCAAAGTTCTTTTTTTTTTTAAAAACTAATTTATTATCGGTTGTAAAGAAGAATATTCCAAAAGTGCACAAAAAAAGAAAATTTATGTCGAGACGAGTGACTAAATATTTTTATACTGATTAACTGAAGTCTGAATTCCCTTTTGCTTTGGTTTCAGTATTACCTTCTCATCCTGCTTTTCAAATCCCATGGCCTCGCAGGTCCCTATCTCTAATCTCCTCTAGCCCCACAACCCCCTCCGAGATCTCTGCGCTCCTCCAATTCTGGCCGCTTGAGCTTCCCCGATTTTAATCGCTCCACCAGTGGCGGCCGTGCCTTCAGCAGCCTAGGCTCGAAGCTGTGGAATTCCCTCCCTAAACCTCTCCGCCTCTCTCTCCTCTAAGACTTTTTAAATCCCATCTCTTTGGCCAAGCACCCTCCTAATATCTCCTTCTGTGGCTTGGGGTCAATCTGTGTCCAAGAACGCTTGTGTGAAGCGCCTTGGGACATTTTTCTGTGTTAAAAGCGCTGTATAAATAGAATTCGTTGTTTACACATATACTAGAATACAAGCTGAAGTATTAAACTTCAGCCAACCTGTTCTAATTGATTTAGATTTTGCAGTGGGGAAAGAGTTAAACTGACATCACTGGCAGTTTCACTGAATGGTGTAATAAAGACAATAATCTAATAGGCCTTTGCAGTAGTAAGCTTTTTCTAAATTGCTGAACTGGCAGTTGAGATAACCTAGCCAGACATGGAACCATTAAAGGCCAAGTTCTGTTCTGGCAGGAAAGTAAAACAATGAGTTGGAAGTAAAGAGGCCCAGAGAGGCAGGAAAGGAGGACAATGAGTCAGAAGTACAATGTTGATGAGACCCCATCTGGCATAAACAAAGGGATAACGGACATATACTTTTTCGGTAATAAAGGCGGTACTTTAATGTAACGCGGCATAGGCAACCAATCAGTGAAGATGCATGCGGGCCAAGGTCCAATCAGATGGCAGGAATGAATTTTGAATGAGCTGGACATGTGTATTGTAATGTATAAAAATGTAGTGTTTGCTGTACCAATTTGGAAAAGTCTGGCTAAGACAGAGCAGACTGTCTCCCCACCGGTGCAATAAAGACAACTTGACTATCGATCGAAAACCTTGTGTCGAGTGTTGGTTTAAAATACTCCACAACAATTGGCGTCACAAACAGGATCCACACAGACGGGAGGCACAGGCGAGTGAAGCCGAGCCAAAAACCCGAGTACTTTTAAATACCACGTAGTTAGGGCAAGGCAACACCGTCTCGTGTCCACCGCCCCCTTTGGAATCAAAGAACTAAAAGGTTTGAATCGATAAATCAAGCGGTCTTGGGGTTAGGGTGAAACACACAGAAGTATAGGCGTGGTATGAGTTGCAAGTAGTGCGTTAACTTTGGAGTAAAAGTCTAAAGCATACCTCTGACAACTCCAGTTGCAAGTAGTGCTAAGCATACCTCTGACAACAAATTACCCAAACAAAATTGTTGCAAGTTGGGTCTCACTTTGAGAGAGTAAGGGAGGTACCTCTGACAACTGTGGTTACAAGTACCGTCTCACTCTGCGAGTAAAGTAAGGGGCGTACCGCTGACAACTGGGGTTACAAGTACCGTCTCACTCTGCGAGGGTAAAGTAAGGGGCGTAACGCTGACAACAATGAACCATGGGAAGTGAAGAACTTGAGTGGGGACCAGTGGGGTCTCCGACACGCTATTTAGCAGACACAAATAAAAGATTAATTGACAAAATGGTTAAAAACGATTGGCAACCGAACAACCCACTGGTAAAACAAAGAGAATGGTGGGCTAAAGAAACAAAATTAAAGGAAGAAAAGGCCATCATTTTAGTGGCTCGTGCATATTAGGAGTTGAGTAGACGTACTCGAATTTGGACCAAAAACAGGTGCCAAAATTGTACCAGAGTACCAGTAATTTAAGAAAAGGAATAAGGAAAAAATGTAAGTTTTATCGACACAGATGCGATCAGTTTCTGTCCAAAACAAGTAAAATACCCGAGTGAAAGGAATCTTAAAAGGAATGCTGGAATCTCAGTTTGTTAAAAGTGTAGAAGTTTCCTGTCTTTGAAAGAAAATGTCTGTTGTGTTTGTTTTAGCGCCACCCACTCTTTTGTACAGAGAGCTAAAAGCTGTTTAACCCTTTGAAGACTTGTCTTGAGTGATGGACAAGCGTTTTAAGTTTGTTAATTGTTTTACAAAAGACAAGCTTCAGCCTTGAAGTCACAGTTGCCAATGTGCCTGGAAGATAATGAAGCTATGGTTTCTTTCTTTTTCCAAGTGATACTGGTTAGTTAAAAAAATTGATCTGGATTGGATTGGAGTTATGAGGTTAATTAACCTATTAAAATCAGACTTTTATTGTGGCCACGGTGAAATTCTGGTTGGTGTAAATTTGTGTAGACCGCATTGAATAAGATATTTAATGGTCTGAAACCAGACTTTAAAAGATTTACAGTCTTGGATATAGCAAACGGGTTCTGGTCCATACCATTGGCAGAGCAATCACAAGGGAAATTCGCCTTTACTGTCGGGGATAGACAGTATACATGGACCAGGGCCCCGCAGGGGTTCCACAATAGTCCAAATATATTCCACCATGTACTGAGTCAAGCCTTAGACGAGTTAGACCCATCAAAGTACCAGAGTGCCCTACTCCGATATGTCGATGACATAATGATTGCATCAGAGGATGCCAAAGGACACATGGGAGCATTACTCGCCACCCTCCAGACACTTAAGAAAGCTGGCTTTAAATTGAGCCCCCCAAAAAAAGGCACAGGTTGGACTGTCCAAAGTAAAGTATCTAGGGCACGAGATTAGCCAGGGGTATAAGGCACTCCCACAGGAAAGAAAGGCAGCCATAAAAGACATGCCAAGGCTAGTGACCGTCCGGGGAGTGAGGAAAGTGTTGGGACTGTTTAACTACTGCAGGAATTTCATATCAGACTTTGCAGGGAAAGCAGAGCCGATTCAATGGTTAGTTAAAGGGGGGGGGGGAAAAAGAGACCCGCCACTGATAAGATAGAATGGGAATCGGAGCAGGACGAGGCTTATGCAAAATTAAAAGCAGCCTTGACGTCCGCACCCGCACTAGGATTGCCAAATAAAGTCAAACCATTCCATATATACTATAGACGGGAACTTCTATAATGCTGTAGTCAGCCAAGAGTACGGGGGAGATGCGAGGCCAACTGCCTATTACTCTGCCCAACAAACCCCTGTGGCTAAAGGAATGGCGAGATGCATGGCAGCCCTCGACTGCGCCATATGGGCGGTGCGGATGTGCAAGCCCTTCACTATGTCAGGACAGCTGATATTACACACGCAACAGTGGTGGATCTACATAGAAGATAGGAGCAGGAGTAGGCCATTCGGCCCCTCGAGCCTGCTCCGCCATTCAATGAGATCATGGCTGATCATCCAATTTCAGTATCCAGTCCCTGCTTTCTCGCCATATCCCTTGATCCCTTTAGCCTTAAGAAATATATCCAACTCCTTCTTGAATATATTTAATGAATTGGCCTCTACTGCCTTCTGTGGTAGAGAATTCCACAGGTTCACCACTCTCTGGGTGAAGAAATTCCTCCTCATCTCTGTCCTAAATGGCTTACCCCTTATCCTTAGACTGTCACCCCTGGTTCTGGACTCCCCAACCATCAGGAACATCCTTCCTGCATCTAGTCTGTCCAGTCCTGTCAGAATTTTATAAGTTTCAATGAGATCCCCTCTCATTCTTCTAAACTCCAGCGAGTACAAGCCCAATCGACCCAATCTCTCCTCATACGTCATTCCTGCCATCCCAGGTATCAGCCTGGTGAATCTTCGCTGAACTCCTTCCATGGCAAGAACATCCTTCCTCAGATAAGGCGACCAAAACTGCACACAACACTAAAGACGTGCTAAACACAGGCAAAATGAAGGCTGTATCTGACAGAAGGAGGGCGGCTTGGGAAGCAGTATTGATACCCAAGGACAGATCAGTCCAGATTATAAGGGAACATAGCATTCCCTCTGCGGGGTTGACTATCAGAGGGTGAGGCACACGAGTGTCAGTTAGCATTCGAAGAAGAGGTCAGAGGAACCGTGTCAGAATCGCCCCTTGAAAATCCCCAAAACACCTTTTATGTAGACGGATCTCGCCGATATATAAATGGGGAGCCACACACAGTTGGGCAGTAGTATTCGAGAATGGAGAAACAGTCGCAAAGGGAGGGCTTGAAGGAGGAACCTCGGCGCAGGTAGCAGAACCAGTGGTTCTCAGAAGCATTGAAATCGCCAAAAGGAAAACGAGTAAATATATACACAGATATTAGATATGCGTTTGGGGTAGTACATGATTATGATAGCGTGGAATAGTAAAGGATATGTAACCTCTGGGAGGACAACAAATACAGCATGAGGAGGTAGTGAGAGACCTAGCAGAAGCAGTAAAAGGAGAAGAGGTAGCAGTGATTAAAGTAAAGGCACACCGTAAGATAGTGAGCGAGCAACAAAAAGGAAACATGCTAGCTGATCAGGCAGCAAAAGCAGCAGTGGACACAGATGCCTATACCAGCAGGTAGAATAACAGCAGAGGAAGTGAACATTAAAAGAATCCAAGAGGAGACCGAAATGGAGGACCAGGAGCAGTGGACAAAGAGAGGCGCAGCCAAAGGTAGAGATAGAATATGGAAAAAGGATCATAGGGTGGTAGCCCCTCGCTGTATCCAGGAGAATTTATTGAAAATATACCATGGGGGGCAGAATGGCATGATAGGTAGGCTAAGTATAGATTGGTGGAGGAGTGGAATGGGACAAGATGTGGTAAGATATTGCAGACGCTGCATCATCTGTGGACAGCACAACCCGGGTAGGCCCATAAAAGGTTAGAATGGCCCACCAGCCATGACCCAAAGGCCCCTGGGAAAACCTCCAGATAGACTTTACTGGACCCCTACCCAACAGCAGAGGGAAGAAATACTGTTTAGTGATCATAGACCAGTTTACAAGGTGGGTGGAAGCATTCCCTACCAGAGACTGTAGTGCTCAGATTGTGGCCCGAGTATTCTCATATGACGTGATACCGAGATATGTGGGGGGGGGTCCCGTTGCAAATAGATTCAAATCAAGGTACCCACTTTATGGGAAAAGTAATGAAAGAAGCTTGTAAGTTACTGGGAGTAAGACAGAAGTTCCATATCCCCCATCATCCGCAAAGCTCAGGCATGGTAGAGTTAATGAACAGAACCCTGAAAACAGCCTTAAGCAAGGCCATAGCCAAAACCGGACAGGGATGGGTGGATGTCCTTCCGTGTATCCTGAGGAGGCTGAGAGCCACCCCAAACAGGGTGACCGGACTGACACCATATGAACTCATGACTGGACGAGCAATGCGTCTGCCGGAAGGAGTAGCATCTGGTAGCGAGGGACTAGGACCCTTAATAGATAAAATTAGGAAATACGTACAAATATTGGATAATCAATTGAAAGAGCTCAAACAAGAAGTTAAAGAACAAGACATCAGAGATAAAAATACACAAAAGCAGGGGGCCTCGGAGCCCCTACCCAAAGTGGGCGAGCAGGTATTTGTTAAAATATTGCCAGAGAGATCGGGATTCTCACCTAGATGGACCGGACCATTTGAGGTTATCATGACCAGCGATACATGCGCATATATAGATATGAGGGGAAAAGGGTAGAGGGAAACATTGGACCCAATTAAAATGATATAGCAATACCCCATCTGATCTTAAATCCCACAGGAACAATGGAATAAACACCGGAGATAAACTAACCTCTGGTGACGACCAGGCTTCTGCTTAATTTACAGGGAAACTTCACCATGAAGGTGGGATTACTGCTGGGACACAAAATAAGCAAAGGGACATCCCACATTACACGACAAGTACATGATGAAGAAGCACCATGTTTTAAGGGAACAATCACATTCGGAGTCTCATCCACGGCTCCCAATACACAGAAAGAAGAGACAAGCGAACCGAGGATGCTACAATGTCCAGATACAAAACCTGGGCCTATGAATGGACTAGTATTATTTACCGAGGGAGAACAATTGTATGATAATGTGAGACACGAAATTGTACCGGTACTAATGAACTTAATGTTACAATGGCCAGGATATTGTGAAAGGTTTACTAAAACTAGAGAATTGTAAGCATATATGATAAAGAATGTAATTAACCAAGCTGCTGATGCAACAGGGGCTACTAATTTCAGGGTGTGGTAAACCACTTTTACCGTTCACTATCGTTACACTATAGTTATCACTGTTAGATCGTTTCCCTATAGTTATCACTGTTCACATTGTTGTATCACTGTACGAGGTCACCTCTTGTCACGCTGCTATACCTGGGCTGACCACTGCCGACTCCGCCCATGGCTCCACCTACCTGCCCAGGTATAAAGGTGGTCGACTGGCTGGTATTCCTCCTTCTTGGATCCGATCACCCACGAGGGTGGGCTCTGTTATTTAGTCAATAAAAACCTATAGTTACTTTCTTAACTCGTCGCTTTTCATTGGACAAATTGATAGGTATATCAATTTTATTGACTAAATTTTAAAATGTCGTCACTTGAGCAGCCAAACAACCAGTCAACGGAGCAGCCAAACGACCAGCCAGACGCCCAGCTACAACAGCCACAGCAGCCGGCTTGGCTGCGAGCCCTCAAACCACCATACCTGGATCTAAACCCACAAGCAACAAACGCAGCCCTCGACTTCAAACACTGGCTGTGCTGCTTCGAATCCTACCTGGAAGAATCCGGCGTCCCTCAGAGATCCAAACTGAGAGTTCTGACCGCCCAAGCGAGCCCTAAAGTATACGCACTCATCCAGGACATTACTACTTACGAGGCCGCTATCAACCTACTGAAACAGCAGTACCGGAGCCCGGTAAATTCCATGTATGCCAGACACCTCCCAAGATCCCGCCCGCAACAGCCAGGCGAGTCTGTGGCTGAATTTTTACGGGCGCTACGAACACTCGGCAGGGACTGTGACTTTAAAGCAGTATCGGCTGCAGAAAACACTGAAGATAACATCCGTGATGCCTTCGTGAAAGGCCTTCGGTCCGACTACTCACGGCAGAGACTGCTGGAATCAAAGGACCTCGACCTGAACACAGCTGCAGCCTTGGCCTACTCCCTAGAAGTGACCGAGCGGGACCTCGAAGTGTATTCCAGGTACAGTTCGCGACTCTGGGACTCGGGCCCGACCCCGACCGCAATACCCCTCGTAGCGCCGCCCCCGGGACCTACCTCAGCGTCCCGGACCCGATCGGGACCGCCACCCCCGATACCGGCTGCGACTTCGGACCCCCGCGACCGGGCCGCCGGCTGCTTCTTCTGTGGGCAGGCGAAACACCCGAGGTCGCGCTGCCCAGCCAAAAACGCGACGTGCTCCAGCTGCCTGAAGAAAGGCCACTTCGCGAAGGCCTGCAGAGGGAGAGCAGCAGAGGCCAGCAGTGCCTCATGCGAACTGTGGGGGCGGCCATCTTCTATCAAGGCCACAGATGAGCAATGGGGCGGCCATCTTTGATCCAGGCAACCGACGCCAGCAGTGCCTCATGTGGGTTGTGGGGGCAGCCATCTTCTCCACCATTTTGCCCCACCTCGTGGGCGCCTCCATTTTACCCACCACGCTCGACCGCCACCTTACCTCCAGACCTGACGACCGCTTCACCTACAGACTACAGCGACCCGCTCAGCCACACACTAGCCTCCGTCACACTAGACCAAGCTCGCCCGCATCAGCTGTCCAAGTCAATGATGGACATCAAAGTAGACAGCCACGCCACGACCTGCCTGTTCGACAGCGGAAGCACGGAGAGCTTCATACATCCAGACACGGTGAGCCACTACTCCCTCACTGTCCAGCCAACGCGCAACCGGATCTCGATGGCATCGAGGTCCCACGCCACAGACATCAGTGGCTACTGTGTTGTGACCCTGTCGGTTAAGGGCACGGAGTATAAAAACTTTAAACTCCTCGTCCTGCCCCAGCTATGCGCTGCCGTCCTACTAGGGCTGGATTTTCAATCCCACCTCCAAAGCGTCACTCTAGCATACGGTGGACCCCTCCCCCCGCTCACAGTCGACAACCAGCAGCCTTTAAATCGCCCACCGCGTAACACCTGCGGCCTATCCACCCTCAAGGTCCTGCCACCTTCCCTGTTCGCTAACCTCACCCCCGACTGCAAACCCGTCGCTACCAAGAGCAGGCGGTACAGCTCCGGGGACAGAGCTTTCATTAGCTCTGAGGTGCAGCGTCTCCTGAAGGAGGGCATCATCGAGGGGAGCAGCAGCCCCTGGCGTGCCCAGGTTGTAGTCGTTAAGACCGGCAATAAAAACCGCCTGGTCATCGACTACAGCCAAACCATAAACCGGTACACCCAGCTGGACGCATACCCCCTTCCCCGCATATCTGATATGGTCAATCAGATTGCTCAATACCGGGTATTCTCTACCATCGACCTTAAGTCGGCCTACCACCAACTCCCTATCCGCCCCGAGGACCGCCAGTATACCGCCTTCGAGGCGAATGGCCGCCTCTACCACTTCCTTAGGGTCCCCTTCGGCGTCACCAACGGGGTTTCGGTCTTCCAAAGGGAGATGGACCGGATGGTTGACCAGAACGGGCTGCAAGCCACGTTCCCCTATCTAGATAACGTCACCATCTGCGGCCGCGACCGGCAAGACCATGACGCTAATCTGGAAAGATTCCTCCGTACGGCCCAACGGCTGAACCTCACCTACAATAAGGAGAAATGTGTGTTTAACACCTCGCGCCTTGCCATCCTCGGCTGCGTAGTAGAGAACGGAATCATCGGCCCCGATCCCGAAAGAATGCGTCCCCTCATGGAGCTACCCCTTCCCCACTGTCCAAAGGCGCTGAAGAGAACCCTGGGGCTCTTCGCCTACTATGCCCAATGGGTGCCGAATTATGCGGACAAAGCCAGACCCCTCATGAAGTCCACCTCCTTCCCCCTTACAGAAGAAGCGCGCGCGGCCTTCTCCCTCATCAGGGGAGACATTGCTAAGGCCACTATGCACGCAGTGGAGGAGTCCATCCCCTTCCAAGTGGAGAGCGATGCATCCGACTTCGCCCTAGCCGCTACCCTCAACCAGGAGGGGAGACCGGTGGCCTTCTTCTCAAGGACCCTACAGGGCCCTGAGATCCGACACTCTTCGGTCGAGAAGGAGGCCCAGGCGATTGTGGAGGCGGTACGCCGCTGGAGGCATTACCTCGCAGGCAAGCGATTTACCCTCCTCACCGACCAGCGTTCGGTCGCTTTTATGTTTAATAACAAGCTGAGGGGTAAAATCAAGAACGACAAGATCTTGAGGTGGAGAATCGAGCTATCCACCTACGATTATGATATCTTGTACCGGCCTGGTAAGCTGAACGAACCCCCTGACGCTCTATCGCGAATTACATGCGCCAGCGCGCAAATTGATAGACTTCAGACCCTCCACAACGACCTCTGCCACCCCGGGGTCACCAGGCTTTACCACTTCATTAAGGCCCGCAACCTGACCTACTCCATCGAGGAGGTCAGGACCATGACCAGGAACTGCCAGGCCTGTGCCGAGTGCAAACCGCACTTCTTTAGGCCGGACAGAGCAAGCCTGATCAAGGCCACCCGCCCCTTCGAGCGCCTGAGCATCGATTTTAAGGGGCCCCTCCCGTCCTCTGACCGTAATGTGTACTTCCTCAACATTGTTGATGAGTACTCCCGTTTCCCCTTTGCCTTCCCCTGCCCAGACATGACCAGCACCACGGTCGTTAAATGCCTGAACGACCTCTTTGCCTTGTTCGGGTTCCCAAACTATATACATAGTGACCGGGGCGCCTCCTTCATGAGCGAGGAACTCCGTCAGTTCCTACTAGCGAGAGGCATCGCCACTAGCAGGACCACCAGCTACAACCCCCCCGAGGGAACGGCCAGGTGGAAAGAGAGAACGCGACGGTATGGAAGGCCGTCCTCTTAGCCTTAAAGTCTAAGGGCCTCCCAACCTCTCGCTGGCAGGAGGTCCTCCCGGCGGCGCTGCATTCCACCCGGTCACTACTTTGCACTGCCATTAACGCCACCCCCCATGAACGAATGTTTGTTTTCCCCAGGAAGTCGACTACGGGAACCACGCTACCAACCTGGCTGACCTCTCCGGGGCCTGTCTTGCTGTGAAAGCACGTGAGGGCCCATAAAACGGACCCCCTGGTCGAGAGGGTGAACCTCCTGCACGCCAACCCCCAGTATGCCTACGTGGCATACCCAGACGGGCGGGAGGACACAGTCTCCTTACGAGACCTCGCACCCTCGGGCACTCCGGAGACACCACCGCTACCCCCCCCCACCACCCCCCCAATTCCAGCCCAGGTAGACGGTACGCCGGAACCCCAAGAGCCTTCGCCTACCTCGCAGACGCCAGCATTAACACCGGAGAACGCAACACCGCCGCTGCGACGATCAGACAGGCTTACGAGGCCTCCGGACAGACTGACATACTAGAACTGGTAGTACACTTCACCCCGCCGGACTCAAATCTAAACAAGGGGTGAATGTGGTAAACCACTTTTACCGTTCACTATCGTTACACTATAGTTATCACTGTTAGATCGTTTCCCTATAGTTATCACTGTTCACATTGTTGTATCACTGTACGAGGTCGCCTCTTGTCACGCTGCTATACCTGGGCTGACCACTGCCGACTCCGCCCATGGCTCCACCTACCTGCCCAGGTATAAAGGTGGTCGACTGGCTGGTATTCCTCCTTCTTGGATCCGATCACCCACGAGGGTGGGCTCTGTTATTTAGTCAATAAAAACCTATAGTTACTTTCTTAACTCGTCGCTTTTCATTGGACAAATTGATAGGTATATCACAGGGGACATGCTGCATTCCACCAAAGGATTAAGAGGAGCTTAGGAACCGATATATTCACAGGAATAAACACAGGGATACCATTCATTAATGCCCTAGATATACAAGGAGTCCAGAGTCGTGTGGAACGACTACAAGGGGTAATACAACAAATTTTAGAGAAGGAAACTGGTTTGGTTCGACAAGGATCAGAGTTGGGAGGACATACGATAAGGAAATTACTCAAGGGAATCAAGGTTATAGAGGACCATGCTAGCATTATCAACAAACTAAACCATAGAGATGAGGAACAGGCAAAAGATGGGGTAGGGAGAGGCTCGTCATACCTATGGCCAATGGATCACCGGGCAGTTAAAACACAATCTGGCACAGATAGAGTGAGGCAAGGTACCAGACTGGATTAACAGCACACAGCTCTATGGCCTGAGCCAGAATCCAGGCCCTTAGTGCTTGTACCCTCAAAAGGGATGACCAAAGTATATCCAGTGATACAAAAATGTAAAGCAGAAGTGACAGCAATGATAGGCATGGTACTCCTGATGCCAGTGGTGGGACTAGACACTACTCCATACCCACAGTACCAGGTAACAAATATAGGCATAGTGAGGGGTGAGACATACCTCCAATACTACCCAATTGATACCTATGCTATCAGGAAGTATGGTACAGGAAACTGTGTGTTATCCGGAGGCTAATTGTCCAGAATGCTCGAGCCACTGGCAAAAATCAGGTGCCGTTTTCATTAGGTTTTTTTTTCTCGTTGCTTTTTTTTTTCTTAACAGTCAAGCTCTGCATGGTCTGCTGAAGCTATTGCTAAGCTAGAGATGCTACAGAGACGCTAGGACTGTTTAGAAGCTGTGCAACAGGGTTTGTTGACAGATACAGAGCTCAGAAGCTTCCGTATCTTTCAACATTAGCGCTGGAGTGTCCGGCAGTTTTGAGGGAACGGCAACAGCTCGGTCCCGTCGGTGCTGGATAGCAACGTTTCCTGTACTATGAGAGGAGACTCCCTAAACGGATGCCACGGGAAAAGCACACTTACGATATGCCCACATCTGGTAGGAGAAGGCCCTAAGGATGAGTGCAGCTATAATAAGACAGAGGGGTGTGTGTTGGAATTATCACATGTTGATCACCATCACACCTGCTCGGGATATAGAGGTGAAGGGGAGTATTGTATAGCCACCAGAGAGTCGGAGTACCAATATAGTAACCTTGTATGTGCAATCACAATGCCTAACTTCTGCTTTACACCAAAGATCCCTGTGACAATTGGACACACCAGATTGGTGTATGTACATTCAAGAGGACATAAAACTAAAAATGTGCCAGGTAGTCTAAAGGACGAGTTGGTCAATTATGAAGATCTGGTAGGGGCCCCAATACCCCGCCTGCAAGAGGATCTGCAAGAAATGAAAGAGGATTTAAGTAAGATGGTGAAATACATAGTGCTGCAAAGGAATCTTGGGAAATTAGAAAGGGACATAGAGGTAGAGTTACAGGAAGTCCCGTGGTATGAGAAGCTGTGGGATTGGGGAATGAATGTCAACATACACCCATGGATCTGCATTATCTCAGATATTAGTGATAGTACAGTTAGTCATGGCTATAGGACAGGGAATAGCAGCATGCACCGCTTGTAAAAAGAAACGGACCAAACAAAGAACTAAAGCGAGTCGGAAAGAGCTGGAAAACACAAGTTCGCACTAAACATGATATATGCAGGGCCTCCCGAACCAGCGCCTGATCACTGCCTGGGGCAGGAGGCACAGCGATGCTTATACATGTGGTTTAACTTGGGCAAGGGCCAAGTACCAAAAGAGGGGATTGCAGTGGGGAAAGAGTTAAACTGACATCACTGGCAGTTTCACTGAATGGTGTAATAAAGACAATAATCTAATAGGCCTTTGCAGTAGTAAGCTTTTTCTAAGTTGCTGAACTGGCAGTTGAGATAACCTAGCCGGGCATGGAGCCATAAAGAGGCCTAAGAGGATGCAAGTTCTGTTCTGGCAGGAAAGTAAAACAATGAGTTGGAAGTAAAGAGGCCTAGAGAGGCAGGAAAGGAGGACAATGAGTCAGAAGTACAATGCTGATGAGACCCCATCTGGCATAAACAGAGGTCATAAGTGCAACAACAGCTTGTGGGATAACGGACATATACTTTTTTCGGTAATAAAGGCAGTACTTTAATGTAACGTGGCATAGGCAACCAATCAGTGAAGATGCATGTGGGCCAAGGTCCAATCAGGTGGTAGGAATGAGTTTTAACATGTGTATTGTAATGTATAAATTTGTACCAATTTGGAGAAGTCTGGCTAAGACAGAGCAGACTGTCGCCCCACCGGTGCAATAAAGACAACTTGACTATCGATCGAAAACCTTGTGTCGAATGTTGGTTTAAAATACTCCACAACAGATTCCCACCTCAGCTTTTCAAGTATTTCCTTTTCCTTTCCTTGTCACCTAATTTGTTCAACATAATGCACATAGGGTATAAAAAGAGTCAGTGTTTAGAAAGCACAAACAGCAAAGCACAAGTATTTCATCATCTCATCTCCATTTGACCCACCAAAGGTGCACAACCTGGGTTAGAAAGATCTTGCATTTCTATAGCGCCTCACACGAGCTCGGGACGCCCCAGAGCGCTTTACCGCCAATGAAGTACTTTAAGTGTAGTCACTGTTGTAATGTAGCAAACGCAGCAGCCAATTTGCACACAGCAAGCTCCCACAAACAGCAATGAAATAATGACCAGAAAATCAGGGATGCTCAAGAGGGCAGAATTAGAGGAGTGCCGAGATCTCGGAGGGTTGTACGGCTGGAGGAGGATACAGAGATAGGGAGGGGCGAGGCCACGGAGAGATTTGAACACAAGGATGATGATTTTTTTTTAAAAATTTTAAATCAAGGCGTTGCAAGGGAGCTTGCCAAGTAACTTGGCTGATGGACATATAACCGTCAAGACACTGCACCCATGGCATGATGGAACAAGATCGGACCAAATAACGTGCAACGGGAAGTGTTTTTTGCAGAGCAGGTTCAAAGGGCCCTGAGTCATTCACTCTCTCAATGTACTGATACACAGACTTGCTTTCCAGATCTACAAAGGTGTCAGCCGTGGCACAGTGGGTCGCACTCTCGCCTCCGAGTCAGAAGATCCTGGGTTCGAGTCCCACTCCAAAGACTTGAGCCCATAATCTAGGCTGACACGCCAGTGCTGTTGCTGAGGGAGCGCCGCACTGTCAGAGGCGCAGTCTTTTGGACGAGATGTTAAACCCAAGCCCCTTCTGTCCTCTCAGGTGGACGTAAAAGATCCCATGGTACTGTTTGAAAGAGCAGGGGAGTTCTCCCGGTGTACGGGGGCCAATATTTATTCCTCAAATCAACATCACTTAATAGATTATCTGGTCATTTATCTCGTCGTTATTTGTGGGATCTTCTTATGCGCAAATTGGCTGCTGCCTTTCGCTAATTTATGACTGTGACTTTAGTTTGAAAACACTTTACTGGCCGCAAGGAGCTTTGGGACGCTATACAAATGCAAGTTCTTTCTTTACTCTTTATTTCCACCCCACTTGCGCTCAGCAAATGCCAGTAACTTCTCCAGTGCCGTGGGATCTCTTCCGTCCACCCAAGGGGGGAGCCAGACGGTGCCTCGGTTTAACCTCCGACAGGTTGACACTGGCATCCCCCCCCCCCCCTTTCCCTGCCCCTCACCCTCTGGCCCTGGAGTAAGACCCTCCACCATCTCGCCCCCATCACATCTTAAAAACCTTATTACAAATCGCACGAGGTGGTCCCGGGCAACTGGATCACAGCAGCGAGCGCGAAAATGGACATTTCATAATTAGACTGCGAGCAGCTGCTTCCCGAGGTCCCTGAGCTTTGAACTCATTGCGTTCTGTTAAAACGCTAATAAATGGAGCTTTAAACAACCATTGCGGAAATCAGTGACAGTCTATAAAGTTCAGAGATATTCCCTGGGCTAGAGACAGTATTGGACTCTGTCTAGACAAAACTGTGACCTGGTGTCAGTTTAACAAAAAAACCTGCAAGAATACATTTACAGTATTAAGGTTATTAGATATAAATTATGCAAAATATTTAAACAGCTTTATAATACTTACACTGAAAGCTACAAGTTTAATTAAACTGATGGGGCTTGAACTGGATCTGAAATGCGAAACCTTAGCTCATCTGATAAAGTGCTCGAAGCCGTATCCTGGATCCCACCCTGTAGCAAGTCCTGCTCACCCCTAATCCTCACCCCCTCAGCACTGCCCTGGAGTGTCAGCCTAGACTTTGTGCTCAAGTCCCTGGAGTGCGGCTCGAACCCACAACCTGCTGACTCAGAGACACCAATGCCACAGCGGACGTCTCCATAAATTGCATCGTGCTACATCTCTCTGCACCTTCTAAAGCCTCCTTAACACAGAGCACTTTAACCATTCCCATCCAACACCACCCCCCCCCCCTTCCCCCCGGGGTCTGATCCCCACCTGCGAAGCACCTGGAGAGCAGCTTTAAAGTTGCTCGATAAAAGTGGGGGTTGGGATCCTGGAGCACAGTTGGGAATCTGTCTTTAACCCCCCAGGCCAGTGCCCCCCACCCCTCTCCATCTAAAAATCACTGTCCCACAATCAGCCAGTCCAGAGAACTAACCACGCCCACACCGCCTGACTGACATCTCAGTGGGCCAATAGCAGCAGTCCTGGACCCTCACCCCAAGCTCACCACCAATGGAAGCAGCGCCCACCTGTAGCCCTGGGAGCCCCCCAGTGACGGGGGGGTGGACGGGAGCCCCCTCCCCCGGCTCAGTCTCACTGGGAGCCGCGGCCCCGGAGCTGACACATTGTTTCTTTTCTCGGATACAAAGTCTCACTGGGGGGGCGGGGCTCCTGCCCACTGTCCCGGGGCTCTCTCCTCCGGCCGCTTCCTCAGCTCCTGGGTCCCGGGCTGTCCTGTACCTAGTTGTCCTGTCCCGGGTGGTCCTGTACCTGGTTGGTCTGCACTGGGTTCTCCTCTCTCGGGTCTCTCTCCTCCGACCACTTTCTCAACTCTTGTTAAACCGCCATTCACCCCGCAGGCAGCGCAATTCGAAACAGCCAATCACAACCTCAGCTTTAGCGTGTAGGGGCGGGGTTTATGGAGAAGGGGCGGGGCTATGGAGAAGGGGCGGGGCCCGGCGCAGCACCAATCGGCACATTGAAAGAGCGCTCACCGACCCAACACACACTGCCTCTACACACAGCATCACAGAATCATCAATACATAGCAGTGTCTCAATCAATTCAATTCAATTCAAATCGCTTTATTGGCATGACAAGGTACATCTTATGTTGCCAAAGCATCGAAAAACATTCATGGTTGTACACAAAAATACAGATCTATCCATACAGTGTATAAACAGATATATCCTGAGTGTATAAATATACTTTCATATAATTTGTATATACTCTTTTCTTATATTTAGTGGTTGTCCCTCTGTTTATGGCAAGCTGTAACATAGTGTGCCGCTAAGGTTACACAATTTCTCTCTCCCCTAGTAGGTATGGGAGTTTTTGGTCGTCATTCAAATTTCTGAATTCCGGGCATATTTTTGTGAATTTTGGGTAGAAATTCTCCCTAATGCCCTGATATTTTCTACAAGCTGTGAGGAAGTGCATCTCTGTCTCCACCACTCCCTGACTGCAGTGAGAGCATATCCTGTCCTCTCTTGGTAGCCGGGTCTGCCTGTGTCTACCTTTTTCGATCGCCAGGCTATGTTCACTAAGTCTGTACATTGTCAAGGTTTTTCTCAGTTTGCTATCCTTTACCATGGTCAGGTAATCAGCCATGTTGTATTGTCTGTTTAGGGCCAAGTAGCAATTGAGTTTGCTTTGGGTTTTTGTTGTTTCTGTCCAATATGACAGATATTTTTCCTTTTGCTTAGCGACGATTGTGTTGGGTCGAATTCTTTGTGTTACGCTGTCACTGTCCTGGGGCTGGTTATTGTTAGTAGTGTTAGTAGTTACTTCACTGAGTCCCAGGACTAGTTGACTGAGGGTATTCTTTATGGTCCTCTCTTGGCATTTCAGGGCTTCGTAATGATAGCAGTGGGGGTTGCTCATTTCTAGGTGTTTCCAAAATTTGGTGGCTCTTTTTTGGATAGTGATTATTAATGGATATTGGCCTAGTTCTGCCCTGCATGCAATCTCTCCTGCTTTCTATCCTATCACTGACCTCTTTTGTTCTTTTATCCCCTCCCCATTTTCCCAGCCCCCAAACCTGCTTTCCATTTCCTGCTTTTTTCCAGTTCTGACGAAGGGTCATCGACCTGAAACGTTGACTCTTTCTCTCTCCACGGATGCTGCCCTGGCCTGCTGAGTTTTTCCAGAGTTTTCTGTTGCTATCACAGCATCATAGAATGGTTACAGCAGAGCAGGCCATTCGGCCCGTCGAGCCCGTGCCGGCTCTCTGCAAGAGCACTTCAGCTGGTCCCACTCCCCCGCCCTTTCCCCGTAGCCCTGCAAATTTTTTTCCTTCAGGTTTTTATCCAACTCCCTTTTGAAAGCCACGATTGAATCTGCCTCCACCACCCTTTCAGGCAGTGCATTCCAGATCCTAACCACTCGCTGCGTAAAAACGTTTTTCCTCATGTCGCCTTTGGTTCTTCTGCCAATCACCTTAAATCTGTGTCCTCTGGTTCTCAACCCTTCCGCCAATGGGAACAGTTTCTCTCTATCTACTCTGTCCAGACCCCTCATGATTTTGAACAAATCTCCTCTCAATCATCTCTGCTCCAAGGAGAACAACCCCAGCTTCTCCAGTCTATCCACATAACTGAAGTCCCTCATCCCTGGAACCATTCTCGTAAATCTTTTCTGCACCCTCTCTAAGGCCTTCACACCCTTCCTAAAGTGCGGTGCCCAGAATTGGACACAATACTCCAGTTGAGGCTGAACCAGTGTTTTATACAGGTTCATCATAACTTCCTTGCTTTTGTGCTCTATGCCTCTATTTATGAAGCCCAGGATCCCGTATGCTTTTTTAACCACTTTCTCAACCTTCAACGATTTGTGCACAGTCTCTCTGTTCATGCACCCCTATTAGGATTGTACCCTTTAGTTTATATTTCCTCTCCTCATTCTTTCTACCAATGGTACTACCTACTATGGTCTGTATTCTCTCCTTGGTTTTTTCTGCGTTAAATTTTATTTGCCACATGTCCGCCCATTCCACCAGCCTGTCTATGTCTTCCTGAAGTCTATCACTATCCTCCTCACTGTTCACTATACTTCCAAGTTTTGTGTCATCTGCAAATTTTAAAATTGTGCCCTGTACACACAAATCCAAGTTATTAATATATATCAAGAAAAGCAGTGGTCCTAGAACTGACCCCTGGGGAACACCATTGTATACCTTCCTCCAGTCCGAAAAACAACCGTTCACCACTACTCTCTGTTTCCTGTCACTTAGCCAATTCCGTATCCATGCTGCCACTGTCCCTTTTATTCCATGGGCTTCAACTTTGCTGGCAAGCCTATTATGTGTATATACACACACTGTATGCACACACACATTTACCCATATTACATATAGAATATATCTATACACACTTTATATATATATATATTTTATATAAGTATAAAAAGCATTTAGATATTATATATATTGTATGTACAGGCACATATTTATATATGTACATTATTATATAACATATACGCACACACTTTATATACATTTTATGTACGTACACATATTGTTTTCATGTATACACATTATTTACACATCACACATAACAAGGCCATAAAAATGTGAACTAAGCACTGTGGTAAACCACTGTTATTGTTTTCATTGTTGTTCACTACTGTTATCGTTATTGCACATCGTTACCTCTTGCTACTCACTGTGTACCAATGCATGCCTCAGCTGGCTCCGCCTACATGACCTGGTATAAAGGTGGCTGCCCGGCAACCCACTTCCTTCTTGGAACCAGTCGTCCACGAGAGGCATGCTCTGTTCTTTAGTTAATAAAAACCTTTTCATTACTTTCCTAATTCATCGCCTTTTATGGAGTAATTGATAAGCGTATCAAGCACTAGGGTTCATTTCTAGAGGGTTAGAATTGAAAACATAGAACCATAGAAGATAGGAGCAGGAGTAGGCCATTCGGCCCCTCGAGCCTGCTCCGCCATGCAATGAAGATCATGGCTGATCATCCAAATTCAGTACCCTGTCCTTGCGTTCTCCCCATATCCCTTGATCCCTTTAGCCTTAAGAAATATATTCAACTCCTTCTTGAATATATTTAATGAATTGGCCTCAACTGCCTTCTGTGGTGGAGAATTCCACAGGTTCACCACTCTCTGGGTGAAGAAATTCCTCCTCATCTCAGTCCTAAATGGCTTACCCCTTATCCTTAGACTGTGACCCCTGGTTCTGGATTCCCCGGCCATCAGGAACATCCTTCCTGCATCTAGTCTGTCTAGTCCTGTTAGAATTTTATAAGTTTCAATGAGATCCCCTCTCATTCTTCTAAACTCCAGCGAGTACAAGCCCAATCGACCCAATCTCTCCTCATACGTCATTCCTGCCATCCCAGGTATCAGTCTGGTGAATCTTCGCTAAACTCCTTCCATGGCAAGAACATCCTTCCTCAGATAAGGCGACCAAAACTGCACACAATACTCAAGGTGTGGTCTCACCAAGGCCCTGTACAACTGCAGCAAAACATCCTTGTTCCTGTACTCGAACCCTCTTGCTACGAAGGCCTTCTTAACCGCCTGCTGCACCTGCATGCTTACCTTCAGCGACTGGTGCACAAGGACGCCCAGGCCTCATTGCACTTCCCCTTCTCCCAATCTATTGCCATTCAGATAGTAGTGAAGTTATGCTAAACTTGTATAGAACGTTGGTTCGACCACACTTGGAGTACTGTGAACAATTCTGGTCTCCATATTATCAAAAGGATATAGAGGCACTGGAGAAGGTGCAAAAAAGATTTACTAGAATGATGCCAGAGCTGAGAGGCTATACCCATCAGGGTGGGGCACTTTTCTCTAGAAAAGAGAAGGATGAAGGGTGACCTGACAGAGGTCTTTAAAATTATGAAAGGGTTTGATGGGGTGGACGTAGAAAAAACGTTTCCACTTGTGGGGGAGACCAGAACTAGAGGCCATCAATATAAGATAGTCACTAATAAATCCAATAGGTAATTCAGGAGAAACCTCTTTACCCAGAGAGTGGTGAGAATGTGGAACTCGCTACCACAGGGAGTGGTTGAGGCGAATAGCAGAGATACATTTAAGGGGAGGCTGGAGAAACACATGAGGGAGAAAGGAATAGAAGGATATGCTGATGGGGTGAGATGAAGAGGGGTGGGAGGAGGCTCGTGTGGAGCAGAAACACCGGCACGGAGCCATTGGGCCGAATGGCCTGTTTCTGTGCTGTACGTACTATGTAATAAAAACTATGGTCTGTATTCTCTACTTGTTTTTTTTTATTCATTCTTGGGATGTGGGCATCGCTGGCAATGCCAGCATTTATTGCCCATCCCTAATTGCCGTCGAGAAGGTGGTGGTGAGCCGCCTTCTTGAACTGCTGCAGTCCTTGTGGTGAAGGTGCTCCCACAGTGCTGTTAGGGACGAAGTTCCAGGATTTTGACCCAGCGATGATGAAGGATCAGCGATATATTTCCAAGTCAGGATGGTGTGTGACTTGGAGGGGAACTTGGAGGTGGTGGTGTTCCCATGCGCCTGCTGCCCTTGTCCTTCTAGGTGGTGGAGGTCGCGAGTTTGTGAGGTGCTGTCGAAGAAGCCTTGATGAGTTGCTGCAGTGCATCTTGTAGATGGTACACACTGCAGCCACGGTGCGCCAGTGGTGGAGGGAGTGAATGTTTATATAGACTCTGGAACAGTTCCCATGGATTGGAGGGTAGCTAATGTAACCCCCCTATTTAAAAAAGGTGGTAGAGAAAAAACAGGGAATTATAGACCGGTAAGCCTGACATCGGTAGTGGGGAAAATGCTAGAGTCCATTATAAAAGATGTAATAGCAGAGCACTTGGAAAACAGTGACAGGATCGGACAAAGTCAACATGGATTTACAAAAGGTAAATTATGCTTGACTAATCTACTGGAATTTTTTGAGGATGTAACTGGTAGAATAGATAAGGGAGAACCAGTGGATGTGGGGTATTTGGACTTTCAGAAGGCTTTCGATAAGGTCCCGCATAAGAGATTGGCGTGCAAAGTTAAAGCACATGGGATTGGGGGTAAGGTACTGACTTGGATAGAGAACTGGTTGGCAGAGAGGAAGCAAAGAGTTGGAATAAACGGGTCTTTTTCCGAGTGGCAGGCAGTGACTAGTGGGGTACCGCAGGGATCGGTGCTAGGACCCCAGTTATTCACAATATATATTAATGATCTAGACGAGGGAACTAGATGTACTATCTCCAAGTTTGCAGATGACACAAAGCTTGGTGGACGTGTGTGCTGTGAGGAGGATGCAGAGAAACTCCAGTATGATTTGGACAAGTTGGGCGATTGGGCAGATGCATGGCAGATGCAGTATAATGTGGATAAATGCGAGGTTATCCACTTTGGTGGCAAAAACAGGAAGGCAGATTATTATCTGAATGGCAATAGATTGGGAGAAGGGGAAATGCAACGAGACCTGGGTGTCCTTGTGCACCAGTCGCTGAAGGTAAGCATGCAGGTGCAGCAGGCGGTTAAGAAGGCAAATGGTAAGCTGGTCTTCATAGCGAGAGGGTTTGAGTACAGGAGCAAGGATGTCTTGCTGCAGTTGTACAGGGCCTTGGTGAGACCACACCTTGAGTATTGTGTGCAGCTTTGGTTGCCTTATCTGAGGAAGGATGTTCTTGCCATGGAGGGAGTGCAGCGAAGGTTCACCAGACTGATACCTGGGATGGCAGGAATGACGTATGAGGAGAGATTGGGTCGATTGGACTTGTACTCGCTGGAGTTTAGAAAAATGAGGGGGGATCTCATTAAAACTACTAAAATTCTAACAGGAGTAGACAGACTAGATGCAGGAAGGCTGTTCCCGATGGCAGGGGAGTCCAGAACCAGGGGTCACAGCCTAAGGATAAGGGGTAAGCCATTTAGGACTGAGATGAGGAGGAATTTCTTCACCCAGAGAGTGGTGAACCTATGGAATTCTCTACCACAGAAGGCAGTAGAGGCCAATTCATTAAATATATTCAAGGAGTTAGA
This sequence comes from Somniosus microcephalus, assembly GCF_052327205.1. Lineage (NCBI taxonomy): Eukaryota > Metazoa > Chordata > Chondrichthyes > Squaliformes > Somniosidae > Somniosus > Somniosus microcephalus. The sequence goes on along the minus strand of NC_141002.1, from coordinate 104,220,152 downwards.
TATATTTCTTAAGGCTAAGGGGATCAAGGGATATGGGGAGAAAGCAGGGACAGGGCACTGAGTTTGGATGATCAGCCATGATCTCATTGAATGACGGAGCAGGCTCGAGGGGCCGAATGGCCCACTCCTGCTCCTATCTTCTATGTTTCTGTGTTAATGTGGCGGATGGGGTGCCAATCAAGCGGGCTGCTTTATCATGAATGGTGTCGAGCTTCTTGAGTGTTGTTGGAGCTGCACTCATCCAGGCAAGTGGAGAGTATTCCATCACACTCCTGACTTGTGCCTTGTAGATGGTGGAAAGGCTTTGGGGAGTCAGGGGGTGAGACACTCACCACAGAATACCCAGCCTCTGACCTGCTCTTGTTGCCACTTCTTCTTTTCTTAGGCAGTCCCTCAGAACCGAGGATGACTTGCCTCCACACTAAAAATGAGTTCTCAGGTGACTGATGAGTCCAATGCAGGACCTACAGTCTCTGTCACAGGTGGGGCAGACGGTGGTTGAAGGGACGGGTGGGTGGGGTGCTTGGGTTGACATGTGCTCCTTGTGCTGCCTGCGCTTGGCTTCCGCTTGCTCCTGCCGAAGAGACTCGAGGTGTTCGGCGCCTTCCCGGATGCTTCTCCTCCACTTTGTGCGGTCTTGGGCCGAGGATTCCCAGGTGTCGGTGGGGATGTTGCACTTTTTCAAGGAAGCTTTGAGGGTGTCCTTGAAGCGTTTCCTCTGCCCACCTGGGGCTCTCTTGCCGTGTCGGAGCTCCGAGAAGAGCGCTTGTTTTGGGAGTCTCGTATCGGGGATGCAGACGATGTGGCCCGTCCATCGGAGCTGATTGATCGTGGTCAAAGCTTCGATGCTGGGGCTGTTGGCCTGAGCAAGAACACTGACGTTGGCGCCTATCCTGCCAATGGATTTACAGGATCTTGCAGAGGCAGCGTTGGTGGTACCTCTCCAATGCTTTGAGGTGCCTGCTGTACATGGTCCATGTCTCTGAAGCATACAGGAGGGCGGGTATCAGTGCTGCTCTGTAGACCGTGAGCTTGGTGCTGGGTTTGAGGTCCTGGTCTTCAAATACTCTCTTCCTCAGGCGACCGAAGGCTGCACTGGCACACTGAAGGTGATGTTGGACTTTGCCATCGACGTCTGCCCTTGTTGACAGTAGGCTCCCAAGGTATGGAAAGTGGTCCACGTTGTCCAAGGCCTCATCTTGGATTTTGATAATCGGGGAGCAGTACTGTGTGGTGGGGTTAGGTTGGTAGAGGACCTTTGTCTTATGGATGTTTAGTGTAAGGCCCATGCTCTCGTACGCTTCGGTGAAGGTGTTGACGATGGTTTGAAGTTCGACCTCAGAGTGTGCGCAGACGCAAGCGTCGTCTGCATACTGTTATTCCATGACAGAGGATGGGATGACCTTGGATCTGGATTGGAGGCGACGGAGGTTGAACAGTTTCCCGTTTGTTCTGTAGATTAGCTCCACTCCAGTGGGGAGCTTACTGAAGGTGAGATGGAGCATTGCAGCCAGGAAGATCGAGAAGAGTGTTGGTGCAGTGACACAGCCTTGCTTGACCCCGGTCCGTACGTGAATTGGGTCTGTGGTGGATCCATTGGTCAGGATCACGGCTTGCATGTCATTGTGAAGCAGGCGGAGGATGGTGACAAACTTTTGCGGGCAGCCGAATTTGAGGAGGACACTCCATAATCCCTCACGGTTGTCAGTGTCGAAGGCCTTTGTGAGATCAAAGAAGGCCATGTACAGCGGTTGGTGCTATTCCCTGCATTTCTCTTGTAGTTGACGTACAGTGAAGATCATGTCCATTGTGCCCCTTACAGTGTTTATGTGGCTGGTCCAGTTATGTTTCTGGTCAATGGTGAGCCCCCAGGATGTTGATGGTGGGGGATTCGGTGATGGTAATGCCGTTGAATGTCAAGGGGCAGTGGTTAGGTTCTCGCTTGTTGGAGATAGTCTTTGCCTGGCACTTGTGTGGTGCGAATGTTACCTGCCACTTATCAGCCCAAGCCTGATTGTTGTCCAGGTCTTGCTGCATGCGGGCATGGACTGCTTCATTATCTGAGGAGTTATGAGTGTCACTGAACACTGTGCAGTCATGAGTGAACATCCCCACTTCTGACCTTATGATGGAGGGAAGGTCATTGATGAAACAGCTGAAGATGGTTGGGCCTAGGATACTGCCCCGAGGAACTCCTGCAGCGATGTCCTGGGGCTGAGATGATTGACCTCAACAATCACAGCCATCTTCCTTTGTGCTAGGTATGACTCCAGCCAGTGGAGAGTTTTCTCCCTTGATTCCCATTGACTTCAGTTTTACTAGGGCTCCTTGATGCCACACTCGGTCAAATGCTGCCTTGATGTCAAGGGCAGTCACTCTCACCTCACCTCTGGAATTCAGCTCCTTTGTCCATGTTTGGACCAAGGCCGTAATGAGGTCAGGACCGAGCGGTCCTGGTGGAACCCAAACTGGGCATCAGTGAGCAGGTTATTGGTGAGTAAATGCCGCTTGATAGCACCGTCGACGACACCTTCCATCACTTTGCTGATGATTGAGAGTAGACTGATGGGGCGGTAATTGGCTGGGTTGGATTTGTCCTACTTTTTGTGGACAGGACATACCTGGGCAGTTTTCCATATTGTTGCATAGATGCCAGTGTTGTAGCTATACTGGAACAGCTTGGCTAGAGGCGCGGCTAGTTCTGGAGCACAAGTCTTCAGCACGATAGCTGGGATGTTGTCAGGGCCCACAGCCTTTGTTGTATCCAGTGCACTCAGCCATTTCTTGATATCACGTGGAGTGAATCAAATTGGCTGAAGATTGGCTTCTGTGATGGGGGGGGACCTTGGGAGTAGGCCGATATGGATCATCCACTCGGCACTTCTGACTGAAGATGGTTGTAAACGCTTCAGCCTTGTCTTTTCCACTCACGTGCTGGGCTCCACCATCATTGAGGATGGGGGTATTCATGGAGTCTCCTCCCCCGTTAGTTGTTTAATGGTCCACCACCATTCACGACTGGATGTGGCAGGACTGCAGAGCTTTGATCTGATCCGTTGATTGTGGGATCGCTCAGCTCTGTCTATAGCATGCTGCTTCCGCTTTTTAGCATGCATGTAGTCCTGTGTTGCAGTTTCCCCAGGTTGGCAGCTTATTTTTACGTACACCTGGTGCTGCTCCTGCCATGCTCTTCTACGCTCCTTATTGAACCAGGGTTGGTCCCCTGGCTTGATGGTAATGGTAGAGTGAGGGATATGCCGAGCCATGAGGTTACAGATTGTGGTGGAATACAATTCTGCTGCTGCTGATGGCCCACAGCGCCTCATGGATGCCCAGTTTTGAGCTGCTAGATCTGTTCTGAATCTATCCCATTTAGCACGGTGGTAGTGCCACACAATACAATGGAGGGTATCCTCAGTGAGAAGATGGGACTTTGTCTCCACAATGACTGTGCGGTGGTCACTGCTACCAATGCTGTCATGGACAGATGCATCTGCGACAGGTAGATTGGTGAGGATGAGGACAAGTAGGTTTTTCCCTCGTGTTGGTTCGCTCACTACCTGCCGCAGGCCCAGTCTGGCTGCTACCTCCTTCAGGACTCAGCCAGCTGTGGTGCTACCGAGCCACCCTTGATGATGGACATTGAAGTCCCCCACCCAGAGAACATTCTGTGCCCTTGTTACTCTCAGTGCTTCTTCCAAGTGGTGTTCAACATGGAGGAGTACTGATTCATCAGCTGAGGGAGGGCAGTAGGTGGTAACCAGCAGGAGGTTTCCTTGCCCATGCTTGACCTGAAGCCATGAGACTTCATGGGGTCCGGAGTCAATGCTGAGGACTCCCAGGGCCACTCCCTCCTGACTGTACACCACTGTGCCACCACCTCTAGTGGGTCTGTCCTGCCGGTGGGACAGGGCATACCCAGGGATGGTGATGGAGGAGTTTGGGACATTGGTTGAAAGGTATGATTCTAAAGGATAGAAATTGTGCTTCTTTGTGCCTCCCGTTAGCACCCTCGAAGGCACTAACAGGGCGCAAATGGGTTTGCGACTGGGTGCGGCAATATCAACGCCTCCAGTGGCGGTGCTAAAACGTTGTGCCCCGAGCTCCTGCACCCGGAGATCATGACGTCATTGCCGTGCGCAGCGCCCTGGATGAAAAATTCCCTCTCGGCCCCTGCTTGTGCGCCTGCCATTAACGACGGGTAGAGGAGGTGGCTTTCAGTCGGGTGCCCCCTGGAGGAGGTGGCTTTCAGTCGAATGGTCCCTGGAGGAGGCAGCTTTCAGTCGGGTGCCCCCTGGAGGAGGCGGCCTTCAGTCGAATGGTCCCTGGAGGAGGCAGCTTTCAGTCGGGTGCCCCCTGGAGGAGGTGGCTTTCAGTCGAATGGTCCCTGGAGGAGGTGGCTTTCAGTCGGGTGCCCCCTGGAGGAGGCGGCCTTCAGTCGAATGGTCCCTGGAGGAGGCAGCTTTCAGTCGGGTGCCCCCTGGAGGAGGTGGCTTTCAGTCGAATGGTCCCTGGAGGAGGCAGCTTTCAGTCGGATGTCCTCTGGAGGAGGCAGCTTTCAGTCGGGTGTCCCCTGGAGGAGGTGGCTTTCAGTCGGATGTCCTCTGGAGGAGGCGGCCTTCAGTCGAATGGTCCCTGGAGGAGGCGGCTTTGAGTTGGATGTCCCCTGGAGGAGGCGGCGCTATTTAAAGGCGTCCACATCCGGTTTAGTTTTCGTCGGCCAACAATGCTGCGTTGTTAATTTCACTAAGAGGTGTTTTGACCGATTTGCGCATTTTGCATTTCAACGCATGTTCTGGTACATAAAGATTATGGAGTTTCATTGAGGGGAGATTTGAAAGTGCAGTATTTGTATCCTTTCCTGGGGACTGTACTGGCACTGGACCTCGCCCTCCAGCGTCAACGTGGGAGGCAACTGAGGCTCAGAGAAAGAGTGCAAAATGTGGCCAGAGGTAGGAGGGCCAACAGGGCTCTCAACAGGAGGCCTTACCCACCCAGGATATTCCAGCAGCAGTTCTCCTGCATGAATCTCACTGAGGACCAGTGTGTTAGAAGGCTTCGCTTCAGCAAGGACGTGGTCACAGAGCTCTGCCACCTCCTGCAGCCTGACCTGCAGCCTCAGACCAGGATCACCACGGCTCTCTCAGTGGCAGTCAAGGTCACCGTCACCCTCAATTTCTACGCCAGCGGATCATTGCAGTGTGCGACAGGCGACATCACCAACATCTCCCAGTTTGCCGTCCATTGCTCCATCTGTCAGGTCACAGATGCTCTCTACAGAAGGAGAAGGGACCACATTTCCTTCTTCATGACTAGAGAGAAGCAGCGCGAGCATGCATGTGGCTTTTGTAATGTATATACCTTTAAGGGGGGAACTACTTTTTACAGCTCATGTATACTGCAGTACCAGCAGTAACCACACCTGTATATAGCACTGAGTAGTAATCTGTACAGTTCAGTTCCAGAGTGAGCCACGTTGAGTAAACACCTGTTGTACCGTTCTCCTGCAGTCTTGTGTCTTATTACTCTCGGACACAACATTGGCGACGAGACAAATTCGATCCTACCTGCAACTCTGCATCACCTCCCAAGGATTCGCTCCTGGAGACCAGTAGATTGGAGGTCAAGGCCAGAGACATGGGCGTCGACCACGGGCAACCGCCCAGTCATCCAGCAGAGACTCGAGAATTGCGGGGGAGGCTGTTGAGAGCCAGGCTTGGCTTTCCAGTCACGGTGGTCCAGCGAAACGGGCCGGCAACAGGTAGTGCGCAGGCCCTTCCCGGACAGCGGCGGGCTAGAGCCCGACCGAGCGGCACAGCAAAGGGCCGAGCAGCGTCGACGGGGGAGAGAGAGGGCAGAGCGCACAGGGCGCAGCCGGTGTTCAGGGGCCGAGCAGCGTCGAGGAGAGGGAGAGAGATGGGCAGAAACCCGCGAGGTGCCGCCATTGTCACGAGGACCGCTGAGAGTGGCGTTGGCAGCAGCGCAGGAGAAGCGCGCAAAACCTACAGGCCTCCGCCATTGCCACGAGAACTGCCGAGAGCGGCGTTGGCAGCAGCGGGGGAGGAAGGAAAGCGCGGGAGACGCCATTTTAAGCCATTTTAAACCACACCCAAAATGCCGAAGAGTGGCAGTATCACCGCATTTGACAATGAAGTCGAAGATTGGACTACATATGTCGAACGAATAGAGGTATACTGCAAGGCAAATGAGGTGTCAGATGACAAGAAAGCGCTGGTACTGTTAAATGTAATGGGTGCAAAGACGTATGGCGTATTACGAAATCTAGTAACCCCAGCGAAGCCAGTGGAAAAGAGTTTTGGAGACATAGTGACGATACTACAGGAACATTTAAACCCCACACCGCTGCTGATAGCAGAAAGATTCAAGTTTCACAAACGGAACCAGCATAAGGATGAAAGCAATGCTGAATATTTAACAGAACTGCGCAAACTATCGAAACACTACCAGTTTGGAACAGGACTGCAGGTACCTTAAGGGACAAGTTTGTGTGTGGGCTTCAAAGTGAAGGAACCCAGAAACGGCTTTTATCTGAAAAGGACCTTAAGCTGGACAAGGCTTTCAGCATTGCGGTATCATATGAAGCAGCAGCATGGGGCGCTGCAGAGATACAACAGAGACCGCAAGAATATGGCACAAACGAAATGTCATACAGAACAGAGAAGTGCTATCGCTGCGGCAGAACAACACACGACCAGAATGATTGCTGGTTCAAAGACAAAGTGTGCAGACAGTGTGGAAAAGTAGGACACATAGCACGAGGCTGCAGGTCGGGAAAGAAAACCAGCAATAAGAAATCTCCAAAAGAAAAGTACAAGAAGGTACATAAGGTGACGGAGAATAGTTCAGACAAACAAAAGAGTGATACCGACTCCGAAAACAGGGAGCTGGGTTGTCTGAAACTACATAATGTGATCAAAACGGAGGATCACCGAACCATTTGGGTCACTCTCAAGATAGCAGGAGTCCAGGTAAAAATGGAATTGGACACAGGATCAGCCCTAACAGTCATAAACCGACGGGACTACGAGCAGCTATTCTCACACATACCCTTGAGAGACACAAAAATTATTTTGAAGACGTACACGGGGCAAAAAGTCTACCCCAAAGGAAAAATAAGGGTGACCGTTATATATAACGGTAAGGAAACACCAAAACTAGACCTGTATGTATTGCAAGATGGAGGACCACCATTACTGAGATGTGAATGGATCCGGAAAATACAGCTGGATTCGCATTCCATACAAGCACTGACTGTGGCTGCCAAAAAGGATGACGACGTCACACCTGGGCGACTGTCAAAGATCCTAACCGACAGGCAAGAAGTGTTCCAGCAAGGACTCGGAACACTAAAAGGCATGACAGCAACAATAAAAATCGAAGAAAACGCAAGCCCAAAATTTTTTAAGGCCAGACCGGTACCTTATGCGATCCGCCCAGCCATCAAAGCAGAGCTGGAGAGTTTGGAACGTTCAGGAGTACTGTCCAAGGTAGACTGGAGCGAGTGGGCTACACCCATCATCCCTGTGATGAAAAAGTCATTGAGCAGCACGCCTGGGGAACCAAGGAAGGTTCGCATCTGTGGGGACTTTAAGGTAACAGTGAACCCAGTCCTTCACACCGTACAATATCCGCTTCCGCGGATTGAAGATATTTTCGCCTCGCTATCTGGAGGGAAATGCTTCACTAAGATTGATCTGGCCCAGGCGTATCTGCAAATGGAGGTAGAAGAAGCATCAAAAAAATACCTCACAATCAACACCCATAAAGGTCTCTACCAATACAACCAGCTGGTATTCGGGGTAGCATCCGTTCCGGCTATTTGGCAAAGGGCAATGGAACAAGTCCTGCAAGGGATCCCAGGGACCCAGTGTTATTTGGACGACATCCTGGTCACGGGCAAAAATGACAGTGATCACCTCGCCAACCTGGAGCAGGTGCTCACTAGGTTGAAGGAATATGGGCTCCGAGCTAACCGCCCCAAATGCGAGTTTTTTAAAAAACAGATCTCGTATTGTAGCCACGTTATCGATAAAGAGGGGTTACATAAGTCCCCAGAAAAGATTGAGGCAGTAGTCAAGGCTCCAGCACCGGAAAACGTGTCACAACTGAGGTCGTTCCTCGGGCTGGTAAACTACTACCATAAGTTCTTGCCAAATTTGTCTACAATACTACACCCACTGAACACCCTACTGCAAACTGGGGTGCCATGGAAGTGGAGTGATGAATGTAAACGAGCTTTCCAGAAGAGCAAAACACTAATCACATCGAAAGAGGTATTGGCCCATTTCAACCCGGCACTACCAATTCGGTTGGCGTGTGATGCGTCACCCTACGGCATTGGAGCGGTGCTGTCGCACAAATTCTCGGACGGCTCAGAGAGGCCAATAGCCTTTGCGTCACGATCACTAACCTCAGCTGAGCATAACTACGCCCAGATTGACAGGGAGGCCCTCAGCCTAGTGTGGGGAGTGACAAAGTTCAATCACTATCTGCACGGGCAGAAATTCACCTTGCTGACTGACCACCAGCCTCTTGTCTCCATTTTTAATCCGAAGAAGGGCGTTCCGGTGATGACTGCGCAACGACTACAAAGATGGTCACTCTTTCTAGGGGCGTACCACTATGAGATTGAATATAAGGGCACGAAACAGCATGGAAATGCGGATGGGCTATCACGCCTGCGAGTGCCTACTGCGGAGGAAGCACCAGCAGTGGATCCTGTCGAAATATTTCATTCAACTATAGTTGAATACCTACCGGTAACTAACGCTCGTATAGAACAGGAGACCCGAAATGACCCGACACTGTCTCGGGTATATGATTTGATGGTGAAGGGATGGCCAGCACATGGCGACTCACTGTTGCCAGCATTCTCGACAAGAAGAGAACAGCTGTCAGTGTGCCGGGGGACCTTGATGTGTGGATCCCGAGTGGTAATTCCACCCAAGTTAAGGGATAGAGTGCTCAATGAGCTTCATGAGGGTCATCTGGGAGGGGTAAAAATGAAAAGCCTTGCCAGGGCTTATGTGTGGTGGCCGGGAATCGATAAACAAATCGAGGACCTGACCAAGAGCTGCTCAGGATGCCAGAAAGTCCAAAATGCACCACCACATGCCCCTCTACACCCATGGGAGTGGCCCTCATCTCCATGGCAACGGGTGCATATTGATTTTGCTGGTCCATTCATGGACTCAATGTTTTTAATAGCCGTGGATGCGCACTCGAAATGGCCTGAGGTCATCAAAATGTCCTCCACCACCACGGAGAAAACTATTGCAGTCCTGCGGACCATTTTTGCCAGGAATGGCTTGCCAGAACAGATTTGCTCCGATAACGGACCACAGTTTGTGTCCGAAGAGTTCCGGAGGTTTATGACGAAGAATGGGTTAAGGCATTACACATCCGCCCCGTATCATCCAGCCACAAATGGATTGGCTGAGAGGTTCGTACAAACCTTTAAGAAGGCAATAAAGGCTATGTACAATGACAACATTCCGCTGCAGCATAAGGTGGACAATTTCCTGTTCGCCTACCGGAATGCGACACATGCAATCACCAACCAGGCCCCGGCCATGATGTTCTTTAACCGAAGGTTAAGATCTCGCCTGGATTTGCTCAGACCAAACGTACGAAGAGATGTTGAGAGTAAGCAATTCCAGCACATCCATGAGAAGCCAACAAGGAGCTTCAATGTAGGGCAACCAGTCTTGGCCCGCGACTACCGAACAGAAAAATGGCAGCCAGGAACGATATGCACACGGCAGGGCCCACTAATGTACACAGTGGACGTTGGGGAGAACATCGTGAGACGCCATGCTGACCAGATCCTAGAGTCGCAGGAACAAGTCAACCCCATGTCTCGCCCATACATACCTGGTGAGGAACCCGACGTACAGGTCGCTTCTACCCCAGAAACAGTAGCATCGGAAGCTGATGACCCAACCGACGACAGGGTGCCAGAATCGCCTCCGCACCAAGAGCGAGACACTCAGGAAAGGCGCTATCCAGAAAGGATCAGGAAGCCTCCCCAAAGACTGAATATATAAATGGACTATTCTCAGCTAACGTTGTATGTTAAAAGTGTTAATTGGAATTAGTTGATATTTAATTGTTAAATGAGTGTTATGGTACTGTTAATCTAAAAGGGGAGGAATTGTAATGTATATACCTTTAAGGGGGGAACTACTTTTTACAGCTCATGTATACTGCAGTACCAGCAGTAACCACACCTGTATATAGCACTGAGTAGTATAGTTCAGTTCCAGAGTGAGCCACGCTGAGTAAACACCTGTTGTACCGTTCTCCTGCAGTCTTGTGTCTTACTACTGACGGACACAACAGCTTTGCCAGGATCGCGGGCTTCCCCATGGTGCAGGGCACCATTGACTGCAATCACGTCGCTCTGCGGGTACCGCATAACAATCCTGAGGTATTCCGTAACCGCAGAGGCTACCACTCTCTTAATGTGCAGTTGGTGTGCGACCACAGACAGTGAATCCTCAATGTCAATGCCCGCTATCCTGGCAACAGCATCAATGCCTTCATCCTGTGCCAGATCTGTTCCAGCCACCACATGAAGCTTGCGGCTAACTACTGGGAGACAAGGGCTATTCGCTCTGCACCTGGCTCATGACTCCCCTCCGCAACCCCAACACTCCTGCCCAGCACTCATATAATGAGAGCCATGCTGCCACCAGGAACATCATCATTATTATAAAAGGATTGGGGTACAAGAGCAAAGAAGGCAGAGAGTTGGGATAAATGGTTCATTCTCAGACTGGCAATCAGTAACTAGTGGTGTTCCGCAGGGGTCAGTGCTGGGTCCCCAACTCTTTACAATCTATATTAACGATTTGGAGGAGGGGACCGAGTGTAACATATCAAAGTTTGCAGATGATACTAAGATGGGAGGGAAAGTAGTGAGTGAGGAGGACATAACAAACCTGCAAGGGGACATAGACAGGCTAAGTAAGTGGGCAGAGATTTGGCAGATGGAATACAATACTGGAAAGTGTGAGGTTATGCACTTTGGCAGGAAAAATTGTAGAGCAAGTTATTATCTTAATGGCAAGAAACTGGAAAGTACTGAAGTACAAAGGGATCTGGGGGTCCTGGTGCACGAAACTCAAAAGGTTAGTATGCAGGTGCAGCAAGTGATTAAGAAGGCCAATGGAATGTTGGCTTTCATTGCTAGGGGGATAGAATATAAAAGTAGGGAGGTATTGCTTCAGTTGTACAAGGTATTGGTGAGACCGCACCTGGAATACTGCATACAGTTTTGGTGTCCATACTTAAGAAAAGACATACTTGCTCTCGAGTCAGTACAAAGAAGGTTCACTCGGTTAATCCCGGGGATGAGGGGATGGACATATGAGGAGAGGTTGAGTAGATTGGGACTCTACTCATTGGAGTTCAGAAGAATGAGAGGCGATCTTATTGAAACATATAAGATTGTGAAGGGGTTGGATCGGGTGGATGCGGGGAGGATGTTCCCGATGATGGGTGAAACTAGAACTAGGGGGCATAGTCTTAGAATAAGGGGCTGCTCTTTCAAAACTGAGATGAGGAGGAACTACTTCACTCAGAGGGTGGTAGGTCCATGGAATATGCTGCCCCAAAAAGCTGTAGAAGCTACATCATTACATAAATTTAAAACAGAAATAGACAGTTTCCTAGAAGTAAAGGGAATTAAGGGTTATGGGGAGCGGGCAGGAATTTGGACATGAGTCCAGGTTCGGATCGGACATGGCCCTGTGGGTAGCGGAGCGGGCCCAGGGGCCATGTAGCCTGATCCTGCTGCTATTCCATGTGTCTAATTCTGTTAGATTCAGGAGATGGTTCTGTGATAGTGGATTGGCGGTTAGGATCAGATCAGCCATGATCTTATTGAATGGCGGAGCAGGCTCGAGGGGCCGATTGGCCTACTCCTGCTCCTATTTCTTATGTTCTTATGTTCTTATGTAAGTCTTACTGCAATTATATAGGGCCCTGGTGAGACCACACCTGGAGTATTGAGCACAGTTTTGGTCTCCTTACCAAAGGAAGGATATACTTGCCATAGAGGGAGTGCAACGAAGGTTCACCAGACTGGTTCCTGGGATGGGGGGATTGTCCTATGAGGAGAGATTGAGTAGACTAGGCCTATATTTTCTAGAGTTTAGAAGAACGAGAGGTGATCTCATTGAAAAATATAACATTCTCAAGGGGGATTGACAGGGTAGATGCTGAGAGGCTGTCTCAGGATAAGGGGTCAGCCATTTAGGACTGAGATGAGGAGAAATTTCTTCACTCAGAGGGTGGTGAATCTTTGGAATTCTCTACCCCAGAGGGCTGTGGATGCTCAGTCGTTGAGTATATTCAAGGCTGAGATCGATAGATTTTTGGACTCTAGGGGAATCAAGGGATATGGGGATCAGGCGGGAAAGTGGAGTTGAGGTCGAAGATCAGCCATGATCTTATTGAATGGCGGAGCAGGCTCAAGGGGCCGAATGGCCGACTCCTGTTCCTAGTTCTTATGTTCTTATGTAGAAAAGATATATCGACCAATATATATCACATAAATCCACACAAAGTAATTTACATCAAGAAATACATGTTACAATTCATCCTTTATTCGCTATTATAATAGTATAATAATATACATATTCCCACAAATAATACATTTCTGATTTCAAGGGATCAATATGAGTAATAATGAAATCGCTCGTCAAGTTAATTATGTCACATGTTGTGAATAAAAATTGGGCTCCCTTAGTAAAATGTATCAATATACAACAACCCATCGATGAACATGAGACGCTAACACTTTCGGTTTTAAAGGTTTAAAAACTGTCCGAAATCTTTACACGATACTGACCTGCCATTTAGGCTTCATCCTTTACAGAAGTGTCCCATTGCTCCAAGTCACAATCTAATATACGATCAACTGGGGTCTTGAGAAAAAGTCTTCCTGAGCGAAGGTTTCCGCTGCTCCCTATTCACAGTGAAATTGTGTGGAACGCTTTACAATTTGTCTTTAGTGCCTAACGGCAGAACTCTCCCTGCCGCAGTTTAGTGTCAGCAAGCAGCAACAATGCTTTGAAAGAAAAAAAGAAAGATCTTGCATTTCTATAGCGCCTTTCACCACCTCAGGACGTCCCAAAGCGCTTCACAGCCAATGAAGTACTTTCTGAAGTGTGGTCGCTGTTGTAATGTGGGAAACGTTAAAGAGATTGTTGCAGTAGAAATTGGTATGTGTCGCGCCCATTGTTCCAACGTAAAACGGGTACAAAGCGGACCAATTTAGCAATGGGACGGTCTGCCCCCAATCTGCACAGGCGTTGGTCCCATTGTTAAATTCATGGGGACCATTTTATAGGTGCCCCAGTTCTGTTTCACTGGTGCCGGTTGAGGGATAACTATTGGCCCCAGGGCACCGGGGAGAACTCCCCCACTTGCTCTTCTTCGAAATAGTGGCCGTGGGATCTTTTACGTCCGCCTGAGAGTGCAGACGGGGGCCTCGGTTTAACTTCTCAGCTGAGCGGTTAGGGAAGGTGGCCGAGTATAATTCCAGCTGCCCAGCAGGGGGTTGAACAGAGCTCTGCTGCCCTATTAAACGCTCCATCCATCACTAGCGATTCTGGGCATCCTTTCTCACCATTGTGCAATAGAAACTACCTTTCCACTTGTCTGTGAAATGAAATCTACCCACTTCCATTTGGGAAGTTGATATCTGGAATGCCTCCCTTTGGGTATGTTCTCTAACAAAAGGAATTTAGAGGCAATACTTCTTGCTGCAATACCTCTGCCCTTAAACTCCATCCATGAAAAACCATCAGTAGGGCTCGAGTTCACAATACAAGCTCAAAGCGACTGTGAATAATCTTACATAATACTTGACCGGTGTCTATACATCAAGATCATGAAGGCAGTAAAATTACCCCCAATATCTTAAGAAGATTTTGGGGGTAATTTATCGAGGCTGTGTTGCCCATGTGGAGCCTCACTATTGGTGGGCGTGGGTAAGAGATTCAGGACTATAGTGTCCGACCCTGTTTCCAGCCTGCACTAGCACCGAGTGTGTCATTGTGCCAGTCTTGGAGCCACGGAAAAGCTCTCAGGCCCCTCGGTCTCGGTACACCAGCCAGTTCAGAGTATTTCAAAGTTGGGACCTTCAGTTTCCAGGACTATTCTGTGCATCTAGTTTAAATTACCAGGCCCTGTAAACTGCACAAGAATTCCTGCGAGGAGAGGAGGTCGGGGGGGTGTGGGGGGTGCGGGGAGGGGGGGGGTGCGGGGGTCACTGTACATCCCAGATCTCACAGAGAAGAGGCGTGAACTTGTGGTCATTGATCCTCCAGGACATCAGCATGTCTGCGTGGTGATGATTAAACGTCCTGAGCTCGGTCAGTCTTCCCAGCAAGCGGGCAAAGTGCTGGGGGTCATCCGGGTGGTTGAGTTTGCAGTATTTCTGCAGGATGTCCAGTAAAGGCTCCTGTAGTCTGTCAATAGCGGCCCGATTCTTCACGAAAGAACGATCTATAGCAAAGAAACAGATCATTAAATGTGGCCGTTTAACCTTGCACAGTGTCACAACATCCAACAAGTTGTAAAAGACTACTCCTGCTTAAAAGGAGGCACGCCAGTCACTGCCAGTCACTCATTAGGTTTATAAATGCCTGCAATACACAGCCTACACTGGCTTTCAGCCCTCACATATTCGGCAGAGCAGGAGATTTTTTAAAGGAGCTTTTTAAAAAAAAATTGTTCCTGGGATGTGGGCGTCGCTGGCAAGGCCGGCATTTATTGCCCATCTCTAATTGCCCTCGAGAAGGTGGTGGTGAGCTGCCTTCTTGAACCGCTGCAGTCCGTGTGGTGAAGGTGCTCCCACAGTGCTGTTAGGGAGGGAGTTCCAGGATTTTGACCCAGCGACGATGAAGGAATGGCGATATACTTCTAAGTCAGGATGTTGTGTGACTTGGAAGGGAACTTGGAGGTAGTGGTGTTCCCATGCGCCTGCTGCCCTTGTCCTTCTAGATGGAAGAGGTCGCGGGTTTGGGAGGTGCAGCCGAAGAAGCCTTGGCGAGTTGCTGCAGTGCATCTTGTAGATGGTACACACTGCAGCCACGGTGCGCCGGTGGTGGAGGGAGTGAATGTTTAAGGTGGTGGATGGGGAGCCAATCAAGCGGGCTGTTTTGTCCTGGATGGTGTCGAGCTTCTTGAGTGTTGTTGGAGCTGCACTCATCCAGGCAAGTGGAGAGTATTCCATCACACTCCTGACTTGTGCCTTGTAGATGGTGGAAAGGCTTTGGGGAGTCAGGAGGTGAGACACTTGCCACAGAATACCCAGCCTCTGACCTGTTTATCAGACCAAACAAAATTACTTCCAAAGGTCTAGACTAGAAATTCAGGTGAGCCCATTTTGAATTGGGGGGTGAGGGGGCGCATTAAACAATCCCTGTGTCTGAATGGTGAGGCCCGAGGAGCCCCCGATATTGGACCCTGGGCCCAATTACAATGGAGCCGGTGAGCGGCGAAGAGTAAGAGGCAGCTCATCCAGCGCAGCCCTGTGACACGAGCAGTGCCGCTCTCAGGTAAGTGATGAAGAGGGGGTGACCGGGGTTGGGGGCCGGTGGGGAGCCAGTGTCTCAGGCCAGTGGGCTGGTAGCTCCTCCTAGCTCCACATTCAAGTGAGTTTGTGGACTGTGGGGGAGGGAGGGAGACGTCCTGCCATTAGCGCCATGTTTCATTCAGTGAGGTCAGCGTGTGGCAAGGTCAGGGTGTGGTGAGGTCAGCGTGTGGCAAGGTCAGGGTGTGGCGAGTTCAGTGAGTGGCGAGGTCAGCGAATGGCGAGGTCAGCGAGTGGTGAGGTCAGCGAGTGGCGAGGTCAGCGAGTGGTGAGGTCAGCGAGTGATGAGGTCAGCGAGTGGTGAGGTCAGCGAGTGGTGAGGTCAGCGAGTGGCGAGGTCAGGGTGCGGTGAGGTCAGGGTGTGGTGAGGTCAGGGTGTGGCGGTGATTGGAAATCTACATCGGATCCCGCAAGATGCGGAAGACCCAAATTAAAATAGATTATTTCCACCGTTGAATATTCCCAATGTGCGCTCCTCACACCAGCGCAACCACCTTACCCAATATGGCGGGCACCACGTGTCCAGATAGAAATACGCGCACCCTTCCTGCCGCCATACTGGAGGCTTAGGAGCCCATTTAGCGCCTGGAAAATTGGGGATGCACCGGCCAATTTAAAGGCCCTATTTTTCAAACAGGTATTTGACAATAAGGTTCAAATTATTACTTCCCTTAATCTAACAATGCAAATAAAGTAAATGGAAAGAAGCAAAAAACAGACGGACAAAATCTCCAAAACACAAAGTCCAAGAGTCGGTCGTGTGTCGTTGGCCTCTCATTAACTTCACTGCAATATCCCAGTGAATGTTTAAAAGCGCGAGCCCAACAAATCACCGGTCGAATTGCGCAACTGCTCAGTTCTGGCAGAACATTGTTGTTTCTGCATTTCTATCCAGTGATCAAAGGCTCGTTCTTCAAAAGGAGTGGTCCAATAAAACAATACAGTCCGCATGTAGCCGTGTATCTGTGCCGTATAGCCCATGTAATCCTGTGCAGCAGGGATAAGCATCGCCGAGTGAATATTTAAGCCTGAGACTTCAAACCGAGGCCCCGTCTGCCCTCTCGGGTGGATGTAAAAGATCCCACGGCACTGTTTCGAAGAGGAGCAGGGGAGTTCTCCCCGGTGTCCTGGCCAATATTTGTCCCTCAATCAACATCACTAAAAACAGATTATCTGGTCATTCTCACATTGCTGTTTGTGGGATCTTGCTGTGTGCAAATTGGCTGCTGCGTTTCCTACATTACAACAGTGACCACACTTCAAAAAGTACTTCATTGGCTGTAAAGCGCTTTTGAAATGTCCAGTGGTCGTGAAAGGCGCTGGAGAAAGGCAAGTTATTTCTTTCCAATATATTGCCGGAGTATGTTTAAACCATCGTCAGATGCAGGAATGAGTGGGACTGAGTTTTAAGAATGGTATTTCTGCCCCATTATCAAATCACTTTCTTTCTCAGAGATACTGGGAATGTCCCTAATGCCAATCCTAAGCTAAGCCCTGGTCCTCTGGGACAAGGAGCAGCGTTGATGAACACAGAGATCGCTCTGTGAGTCGCAGGCAGGCGGGGTGTCGTTGGGATTTTTGGTTTACAATTCTACAAGCTGGAAACATGACGTATACAGAGCTCTCTGTGACCTGACCCCCTTTGGATCTGGATTTCAGTTTCTGTGCGGCAGAAAGGCTCAATGATTTACTGTTGTTTCTAAAGTATCGATGGTGGAGAAATTGGGGATCCGTTTATTGGGCGGGAAATGGCCGCTGCTGGGAATGGATTTCGGACATTGGTGTCCTGATCTCCCCCAGAATTGACAATTTGGCAGCCGGTCACCTCCCCGTGTCCCGCACACCACGCACGCTCCGCTCCCCGTGTCCCACACATCGCGCACGCTCCGCTCCCTGTGTCCCACACACCGCGCACGCTCCGCTCCCCGTGTCCCGCACACCGCGCACGCTCCGCTCCCCGTGTCCCGCACACCGCGCACGCTCCGCTCCCCGTGTCCTGCACACCGCGCACGCTCCGCTCCCCGTGTCCCGCACACCGCGCACGCTCCGCTCCCCGTGTCCTGCACACCGCGCACGCTCCGCTCCCCGTGTCCCGCACACCGCGCACGCTCCGCTCCCCGTGTCCTGCACACCGCGCACGCTCCGCTCCCCATGTCCCGCACACACTCTGCTCCCCGTGTCCCGCACACCGCGCACAACTCCACCCCACTCCCCATGTCCAGGACTCCCGCCTGAAACAGGCCTTAGCCCATTTGAATATACTAATGAGGGGCCTAACTGCGTTCAGTTTATTTTGCGAATCCCGCGGCCTGACCAGCGCTCCTTAAAGGGACAACTGATGCCATCAACCAAAAAAGTTTATATTTACATATGTAAATGAGGAGCCGGGAGGATCAGAAGGGCTCTTCCCAGCTCCAGGGCAACACAGCAGGGTCGCTGTTGGCCCAGGCTCAGGGGAAACTCCCCCCGACACACTCCACTCCCGCCCGCTCGTCTCCTCCCCATCCCCGCACTGGAGAGCGGATGAGTTTTCCAGGCCCCGGCTGGTGAACCCACGACCTTCTGACTCAGAGGCGAGAATGCAACCCAGTGAGCCACGGCCACATGGTAATATAGAAAGACAGACTCGCATTTCTATCGCGCCTTTCGCCACCTCAGGACGTCCCAAAGCGCTTTACAGCCAATGAAGTACATTTTGAAGTGTAGCCATTGTTGTAATGTAGCAAACGCAGCAGCCAATTTGCGCACAGCAAGATCCCACAAACAGCAATGTGATAATGACCGGATAATCTGTTTTAGTGATGTTGATTGAGGGATAAATATTGGCCCCAGGACACCGGGGAGAACTCCCCTGCTCTTCTTCGAAACAGTGCCGTGGGATCTTTTACATCCACCTGAGAGAGCAGACGGGGCCTCGGTTTAACGTCGCATCCGAAAGACGGCCCCTCTGACAGTGCAGCACTCCCTCAGTACTGCCCCTCCGACAGTGTAGCGCTCCCTCAGTACTGCCCCTCCGACAGTGCAGCGCTCCCTCAGTACTGCCCCTCCGACAGTGCAGCGCTCCCTCAGTACTGCCCCTCCGACAGTGCAGCGCTCCCTCAGTACTGCCCCTCCGACAGTGCAGCGCTCCCTCAGTACTGCACCTCCGACAGTGCAGCGCTCCCTCAGTACTGCCCCTCCGACAGTGCAGCGCTCCCTCAGTACTGCACCTCCGACAGTGCAGCGCTCCCTCAGTACTGCACTGGAGTGTCAGCCTGGATTTTTGTGATATATATAGACAGATAGATGGATGGATTATAACACGCTTGGAACATTAATACTGAATGTCGCCAAGAACACCACCTACCTGGTGAAAGAATTGTGATAGCTGTTAAAAGACTGTATTCTTCCTGTGTCATCTTCAACTCCCCTATACTTCGATAGAAGTTAAACATTGGCGTGATATACTCCTCAGCTATGCCTATTAAACATAGACAGGATGTTTGATTACATTTCATCACAATCACTTCATTGACTAACAAAGTATTTAACTCTAACTGTAAAATACATAAGCGATGTACAAAACTAAAGCAAAATCATTTGCTAGAACTGTAGAAGGATAAAACTCACACCAAGTCCTGTTCACCCATCACTCCTGTGCCCGCTGACCTACATTGGCTCCCGGTTAAGCTTTGATTTTAAAATTCTCATCCTTGTTTTCAAATCCGTCCATGACCTCGCCCCTCCCTATCTCTGTAATCTCCCAAAACAAGCGCTCTACTCGGAGCTCCGGCACGGCAAGAGAGCCCCAGGTGGGCAGAGGAAACACTTCAAGGATACCCTCAAAGCCTCCTTGAAAAAGTGTAACACCCCCACCGACACCTGGGAATCCCTGGCCCAAGACCGCACAAAGTGGAGGAGAAGCATCCGGGAAGGCTCCGAACACCTCCAGTCTCTTCGCCGGGAGCAAGCGGAAGCCAAGCGCAGGCAGCGCAAGGAGCGCACGTCAACCCAAGCACCCCACCCACTCACCCCTTCAACCACCGTCTGCCCCACCTGTGACAGAGACTGTAGGTCCCGCATTGGACTCATCAGTCACCTGAGAACTCATTTTTAATGTGGAAGCAAGTCATCCACGGTTCCGAGGGACTGCCTAAGAAGAAGAAGAATCTCCTCCAGCCCCCAACGCCCTCCCCCCACCCCGAGATCTCTATGCTCCTCCAATTTTGGCCTCTTGTGCATCCCCGGTTTTAATCGCTCCACCATTGGTGGCCGTGCATTCAGCTGCCGAGGCCCTAAGCTCTGGAATTCATGCCCTAATTTTCTCTGCCTCTCTACCTCTCTCTCCTTTAAGACGCTCCTTAAAACCAATCTCTTTGACCAAGTCTTTGCTCACCTGTCCTAATATCTCTTTATATGGCTCAGTGTCAAATTTTGTTTGATAATTGCTCCTATGAAGCACCTTGGGATGTTTTACTACGTTAAAGGCGCTATATAAATACAAGTTGTTGTTGTTGTTGAAGACTGACAAGAGGCAGTTCCAACGATCTGTCAAAATGCCTTCCTTAGAATCATCGAATGTTCCAGCACAGAAAGTGACCAGTCAGCCCTTGCAATCTGTGACACTTTATCCAATCCTATTCTTCTGCTCTCTCCTCACACCCTTTCATCATCCTCTGCCCACCACACTTCGGGAAGGATGTGAAGGCTTTGGAGAGGGTACAGGAGAGGTTTACGAGAATGGTTCCAGGGATGAGGGACTTCAGTTACATGGATAGACTGGAGAAGCTGGGGTTGTTCTCCTAAGAGCAGAGAAGGCTAAGAGGAGGTTTGATAGAGGTGTTCAAAATCATGAAGTGTTTAGACAGAGTAAATAAAGAGAAAATGTTTCCAGTGGCTGAAGGGTCGGGAACAGGAGGGCACAGATTCAAGGTGATTGGCAAAAGAACCAGAGACGACATGAGGAAAAACTTTTTTACACAACGAGTGGTTAGGATTTGGAATGCACTGCCCGATAGGGTGGTGGAAGCAGATTCAATAGTAGCCTTCAAAAGGGAATTGGATAAATACTTGAAGGAGAAAAAATTGCAGGATATGGGGAAAGAGCGGGAGGAGTGGGACTGACTGGATTGTTCTTCGAAAGAGCCGGCGCAGACTCGATGGGCCGAATGGCCTCCTCCTGTGCTGTACTATGATTCTTTTTCAATCTAATTCTCTTTGCCACGATAGTGGTTTGTGCCAGAGAATTCTACATTCCACATTGCATGAAGAATTATTCCAACCTCATTTTGGGACGCAGCATGTGAGTAACTGGAGACACGACGGGCGCGATCTTGTCAACCCCGAGGAGGCGGGACTGCCGGGAAAGTTGCTGAATTTGGGGGCGGCTGGCAAACCCCCTCCCCCCAACCCGCCTCTGTGCCCTCTTGCCAGGAGAGAGGGGAAGGGAGGGGAGAGGGGAGGGGGAGGGGAGGGGAGGGGAGGGAGTAGAGGGGAGGGGGAGAGGGTAGAGGGGAGGGGGAGAGGGTAGAGGGGAGGGTGGGAGGGGAGGGAGGAGAGGGGAGGGAAGGGGAGGGGGTAGAGGGGAGGGGGACGGGGGAGAGGGGAGGGGGAGGGGGAGGGGAGGAAAGGGGAGGGAAGGGGAGGGGAAGGGGTAGAGGGGAGGGGGAGAGGGGAGAGGGGAGGGGGAGGGGGAAGGGGGGAGGAGAGGGGAGGGGGAAGGGGAGGGGAGAGGGGGAGGGGAGGGAGGAGAGGGGAGGGGAGGGGACGAGAGGTGAGAGGGGAGCGGGGAGAGGGGAGGGGGGAGAGGGGGGAGGGGGGAGGGGGAGGGGCAAGGGGAGGGGGAGAGGGGAGGGAGGAGAGGGGAGAGGGGGAAGGGGTAGAGGGTAGAGGGGAGGGGGGGCGAGGGGAGGGGGAGAGGGGAGGGAGGAGAGGGGGAGGGGGAGTGGGGGGAGGGGGGAGAGGGAGGGGGAGGGGGGTGCAAATTGCAAATATTTAAAGAGAATTTAAAAGAAAATTGGTACAACATGGATTTACAAAAGGTAAATCATGCTTGATTAATCTATTGGAATTTTTTAAGGATGTAGAATAGATAAGGGAGAACCAGTGGATGTGGTGTATTTGGACTTTCAGAAGGCTTTCGATACAGTCCAGCATAAGAGATTAGCATGCAAAGTTAAAGCACACAGTGTTATGTTCATTAATAACTAGTCGTTTTTATTAAGAACAGCTAGCTTTTGCTAGACACTTTATTGAGAACATGTGGACTAGGTACAGTATCTGTAGAGGCATCCATCTTGACTGCTGCCTTGTGGGTAGCCTGGTGCATCGTGGGTAGCCCACTCTTATATACATACAGCACCACCTAGTGTACCATTCCAGAATGACAGGTTACTGATCATTACATCCCCCCTTCTTTGAGGTTAAACAAAATCAGTATCAATCAATATCAATCAATCATAACAACATAAACATCTTCAACAGTCAATACATTTTCAATGTAGTTTTCTTTGTACTCAAAGATTAAGTCTATCAGGCTTTTTTACTTCACGTGTGGATCTTCTCAGCACAGGTAAGTCTGATGTGTTTTCATGAGAGCCTGTATGTGTATTTGTGTTAGATTGTTCTGGTGGTGAGTGACAAGATTCAGTTGCGGCATTGTCATCGATTTGCTCTTCGATAGTCTCTTGTGTTTTTAGGAGGGGACGGCGGTTCCTCCTGAGAATCTGTCCTTCCTCAGTTCTAACAGTGTATGACCTTGGTCCTACTTCCTCAAGAACTGTAGCTTTCCTGTTCCATGCAGCTGGATCCTCAATCCTGACAACATCATCCCTTGTCAATGGTTTCAGAGTTTTGGATGACTTGTCATAGTATGATTTCTGTTTTAGCTTTAACAGTTGAAGCCTCTGTCTCAGTTCCTTACTCTGCTTTTCTTTTGCACAGCAGGGTAGCGTGGTACGCAACTTGCGACCCATTAGGAGTTCAGCAGGTGAAGAACCAGTGTCTAAAGGTGAGGCTCGGTAGCTCAGCAGGGCGAGATAAGGATCAGACTTGCTTTCTGTCGCTTTCTTCAGTAGCTGCTTGAGAACTTGAACACCTTTCTCTGCCTTACCATTCGACTGAGCATACAAAGCACTGGATGTGATGTGCTGAAAGTCATACTGTGCTGCAAACTGTTGCCACTCCTTACAGTTGAAGCACGGACCATTGTCGCTAACGGCAATCCTGGGAATTCCATGTCTGGCGAAGATGGATTTCACATGCATTATGACACTGCTTGCTGTGGTGCTTGAGAGCAGCGCCATCTCAGGATAGTTAGAATAGTAGTCAATCACTATTAGATAGTCTTTACCATTCAAATGAAAGAGGTCCATACCAACCTTTTGCCATGGTGCTGTTGGTAAGTCAGCTACTATCATTGGTTCCTTTGCTTGTTTGTTTTGGTGTCTTTGACATGTCTCACATTTGCCTATCATGTTCTCAATGTCCTTATTTATGCCAGGCCAATAAACAGTGTCTCTTGCTCTCCTTTTGCATTTTTCAATTCCGAGGTGTCCCTCATGAATCCTTTTGAGCATGTCTTGACGTAGAGCCTGTGGAATGACTATTCTGTTCTGTTTTAGTAATAGTCCACTTGCGACACTCAATTCTGACCTAATGTGAAAATATTTTGGACAGGAACCTTTTGGCCAACCACGATGAATGTTCTCTATTACTGTTTGTAACACTGTATCTTTTACTGTTTCTTCTGCTATTTGCTTTGATTTTGTGTCTGACACGGGCAGCCCAGCAGTGACCATACTCACATGAACATCCACGTCTTCTTCAGTAGAGCTCACATGACTCATTGTGGGTGCTCTGGATAGTGCATCTGCTAACACTATGTATTTGCCTGGTGTGTAGATCAGTTCAAAGTCATATCTTTGCTGCTTCATCATGAGTCGTTGAATCCTTGGAGACATCTCATTCAGGTTCTTTTTTATGATGGCAACCAGTGGGCTGTGGTCTGTCTCAACTGTGAAGGTGGGAAGTCCATCTATGTAGCCATGAAACTTTTCTAGTCCAACTACCAAGCCTAGACATTCCTTTTCAATCTGGGCGTATTGACACTCAGTATCAGTCATAGGCCTGGAGGCATAGGCAACAGGCTTCCAATCTTCACTCTCTGCTTGTAGCAAGACCGCAGCTAGGCCATCTTTTGATGCATCCATTGACACTTTGATTCTTTTTGTTGGGTCAAAGAAGGTGAGTACAGGTGTGGTTGTCAGCACTGTTTTGAGGTTTATCCACTCTTGTTCATGTCTTTCTGTCCATGCAAACTCATTTGTTTTATGTAGCAGGTCTCGCAGACAGGCTGTCTTGGCTGACAAGTTAGGAATGAACTTTCCAATGAAGTTTATCATCCCCATGATGCGTAGCACTCCTTTTTTATCAGTGGGTCGGGGCATGTTGAGTATGGCGTTTACTTTTCCCATATCTGGCTCTATTCCTTTAGCAGATAGATTAGCTCCTAGGAAAGTGACTTCTTGGATGCCAAACTGACACTTGGCTTTGTTGAGCTTCAGTCCATTCCGGCGTATGCTCTGTAGCACTTTAGTCAGTCGCTCATTGTGTTCTTTCCGTGTGGAGCCCCAGATGATGATGTCATCAACATAGACCCGGACTCCTTCCAGACCTTCAATTATGTGTTCCATCACTCTATGAAAGATTTCAGATGCAGATATTATCCCGAAAGGCATTCTGAGCAAACAATACCTGCCATATGTTGTGTTGAAGGTACAGTATTTGGTGCTCTCTTCATCCAGTTTTAGTTGCCAAAATCCTTGTGAGGCATCGAGCTTTGTAAAGTATCTGGCACCTGACATTTCACTGGTGATTTCTTCTCGCTTGGGAATCTGGTAGTGTTCACGTTTTATGTTTGCATTTAAGTCCTTTGGATCCATGCATATTCTTAGATCATTGTTCTTTTTCTTTATACATACCATGGAGTTAACCCAGTCTGTTGGCTCTTCGACTTTCCTGATGACTCCTAGTGTGGTCATTCTGTCCAGTTCATTCTTGAGCCGGTCACGCAGGGGTGCTGGAACTCTTCGTGAAGCATGTACCACTGGCTGAGCATCCTTCTTTAGCTGGATCTTGTAAGTGAATGGTAGAACTCAAAATCCTTTGAACACATCCTGGAAATTATTCACTACAGAATCCATCGAGTCATCTGGTCTGCTTATGGCACAGTTTATATGGTAGACTCTCTTGACCAGTTCTAAGTCCTCACAAGCTTTGTCACCCAGTAGTGAATCAAGTCTTTCAGCCACAACAGAAAACATGAGATGATGCACTTTGTCTTTGACTGTCACTTTAAGTCTGCATACACCTAAGCTATCTATTTTCTGTCCATTATAGTCCTTCAGTAGTACTGACTTTTTCTGTATTTTGGGCTTTTCTTTCATATTGTTAATGTCACTCATACTGATTAAATTTGCTTTTGCCCCAGTGTCTAGTTTCAATGTAACTAATGCTCCATTTACCTGCAGTGGGATCATCCATTTGTCCTCTTTTACTGCATTAACTTTATGTTCAGCATTGTTAATTCCTGAGGGCTGCACATTTTCTGTATCATTTTTGACATTGTCACATGACACCATTCCTACAAAAAATGTCTCACTTAAATCAGTGTCCTCAATCACATTAACTCGTTGCCCTTTCTTTGTTTTTACTTTTGAAAAGCATTGTTTGGCAAAGTGATTCTTTCCATTACACTTTGTGCACATTTTTCCAAACGCTGGGCATTGTCTTAACTAGTGTTTGTAACCACAGCGTTTACAATTAAAAATGTCATCCTCCGATTGCTTTTCATTTCTGTTCTGCCCACGTTTCTTCCCCTTGTAGGGCACAGCACTGACAGCAGCATTATCACTCATTACAATCGCATCATTATTGATTTCACTGAAAGTCTTCACATGCTTTCGAGCTAGCTCGCTGGCTTGGCATATTTTCACAGCAATTTCTAATGTTAGTTCGGTTTCTCTCAACAGACGTTCCCTGACTTTTTTATCATGAATACCAAACACAATCTGGTCACGAATCATGGATGCTTTCAGCTCAGAGAAATTACATGTCTGTGCTTTCAGTTTCAGGTCAGTCAAAAAGCTATCAAAAGTCTCATTTTGCTGCTGTGTCTGAGAACGGAAGATGTACCTCTCATAGGTTTCATTCCTTTTGGGAGAACAATGTGTATCAAACTTCTTTATCACATCGTCTAATTTTTCTCTGTTCTCCTCTGGATTAAATACAAATGTATTAAATACCTCTATCGCCTGTGGGCCTGCAACCGTGAGCAGCAACGCTATTTTCCTTGCGTCTGGCTTCATACCGTACCCGATGGCAGCAATGTAGAGTTCGAATTGTTGTTTAAAAGTCTGCCAATTGTAGTCAACATTTCCTGTGAGTTTCAAACGCTCTGGTGGCTTCAAATTCTCCATGTCGCGTTGCACAATATTCAGCAGATCTTACCAATCCTGGTACCATGTTATGTTCATTAATAACTAGTCGTTTTTATTAAGAACAGCTAGCTTTTGCTAGACACTTTATTGAGCACATGTGGACTAGGTACAGTATCTGTAGAGGCATCCATCTTGACTGCTGCCTTGTGGGTAGCCTGGTGCATCATGGGTAGCCCACTCTTATATACATACAGCACCACCTAGTGTACCATTCCAGAATGACAGGTTACTGATCATTACACACAGGATTGGGGGTAAGGGACTGACGTGGATAGAGAACTGGTTGGCAGACAGGAAGCAAAGAGTTGTAATAAATGGGTCCTTTTCCAAGTGGCAGGCAGTGACTAGTGGGGTACCGCAGGGATCGGTCCTTGGGCCCCAGCTATTCACAATATATATAAATGATCTAGACGAGGGAACTAGATGTAATGGCCCAGAAATTCTTGTCTCCATGGGTGAGTACGCACGGGGTACTCACCCGTAAGCCCAATGGAAGTGCTGGTTTCCTGCATGCACTGCGCATGCGTGGGAAACCGGCACTTCCGTTCCTCTGAACGACGGGGTTCAGAGGCCGAACGCGTGCGCGGGAGAGGCGCGTGCTCATCGAACTTCATTTTTTTTTACAGGTTTTCCCGGGAGGGTAAGTCTGCAGAAGTTAGAAATGTAAAAAGCAGGTGTAAGGCCTGCTTTTTACAAGGTAAGTGGTCACTTAATTAAAATTAAAACATTTTTTTTCACAGGTTTATTATTTTTAAATACTTTAAAGCAAGGTAAGTTAATTTTTAGCCCCATTAGAAAATAAAATTATTTTTTTCAAAAATTTAAATTATTGTTTAAAATAGTTATTTTGTGTAACTTATAGTTAATTTTAAAAATGTTATTTAAAAAAAAAATTATTTGAAGATTTAGTGCTGTTTTGGGGTCGTAGTATTTATAAGTCTTGACAGCACTTCCTGTCCGACTTATGAATGGAGCATTCCCTGCTCCGATTGGCTCCCCATGGCCCACATAATCCCAGGGGATGCATCGAACTAACTGCGCCCCTGGGATACGCAAGCACTGCACGCCGGCAGCTGGACCAGGCCCCGGATCGGAATTCCACGGGGGCCCACAGCTCAACGGCCGGCGCGGTAGGTAAGTGCAGATCGGAGGCTTGCACCCGCGGGAAGCCCCTGACCCGAATTTCTGGGCCAATATCTCCAAGTTTGCAGACGACACAAAGCTGGATGGGCGTGTGTGCTGTGCGGAGGATGCAGAGAAACTCCAGTATGATTTGGACAGGTTGGATGATTGGGCAGATGCATGGCAGATGCAGTATAATGTGGATAAATGCGAGGTTATCCACTTTGGTGGCAAAAACAGGAAGGCAGATTATTATCTGAATGGCAATAGATTGGGAAAAGGGGAAGTGTAACGAGACCTGGGTGTCCTTGTGCACCAGTCGCTGAAGGTAAGCATGCAGGTGCAGTAGGCGGTTAAGAAGGCAAATGGTATGTTGGCCTTCATAGTGAGAGGACAGGAGCAAGGATGTCTTGCTGCAGTTGTACAGGGCCTTGGTGAGACCACACCTTGAGTATTGTGTGCAGTTTTGGTCGCCTTATCTGAGGAAGGATGTTCTTGCCATGGAGGGAGTGCAGCAAAGATTCACCAGCCTGATACCTGGGATGGCAGGAATGACGTATGAGGAGAGACTGGGTCGATTGGGCCTATACTCGCTGGAGTTTAGAAGAATGAGGGGGGATCTCATTGAAACTTATAAAATTCTAACAGGACTGGACAGACTAGATGCAGGAAGGATGTTCCCGATGGCGGGGGTGTCCAGAACCAGGGGTCAGTCTAAGAATAAGTGGTAAGCCATTTAGGATAGAGATGAGGAGGAATTTCTTCACCCAGAGAGTGGTGAACCTGTGGAATTCTCTACCACAGAAGGCAGTTGAGGCCAATTCATTAAATATATTCAAGAAGGAGTTCGATATATTTCTTAAGGCTAAAGGGATCAAGGGATATGGGGAGAAGGCAGGGACAGGGTACTGAATTTGGATGATCAGCCATGATCTCATTGAATGGCGGAACAGGCTCGAGGGGCCGAATGGCCTACTCCTGCTCCTATCTTCAATGTTTCTATGTTTCTGTGTATCTACAACAAACACTGAAGAATGGGGGGATCCACTGCTTGGGGGGTGGGGGGAGTCCAAAACTAGGGGCCATCAATATCAGATAGTCACTAATAAATCCAATCGGGAATTCAGGAGAAACTTCTTTACCCAGAGAGTGGTGAGAATGTGGAACTCGCTACCACAGGGAGTGGTCGAGGTGAATAGTATAGATACATTTAAGGGGAGGCTGGACAAGCATATATGAGGGAGAAAGAAACAGAAGGATATGTTGATGGGGTGAGATGAAGAAGGTGGGAGGAAGCTCGTGCGGGATTCGACCCAACTTGGCCCCCAATGAGTATAAAACGTAACTTCTCAGCAGCTGGCACTGCTCGCAGTTTGTTACTGCCACCACTAGGTGGAGGTGCCTCCTGTCATTTTGCAGTTTCACAGCCGAACCGCGGAGATTATATCGGAGCTTTTTAACAATGACCTCTTTAAAGAAAAATGGTTAAAAAACCTTTTTATCCACTGTGGAATTAGGAGAATATGTGGTGAATAGCGGCGGAGAGGCCGCAAGGACACTAGTACGATAGCAAAATGCTGCGGATGCTGGAAATCCAAAATAACAACAGAAAATGCTGGAAAAACTCAGCAGGCCTCGGCAACATCCGTGGAGAGAAACGGAGTCAACGTTTCAGGTCGAAACACTTCTTCAGGACACGTTCATCACGGGGAATATTTGTGAAATAATGGCCGGGGTTTTACAGGACCTATAAGCACGTTACACAGCCGCAAGTGCCCCGCGTGTCCCGGGTTTCACGAGCGCTGCGCAAGCGGGAAAATCCGGAACTTGTGAGCGGTCGTGCGCAGGAAACGGACACTCGCTGGCGGAGGGTCGGCTGTTTGCCCAGCGAATGGCCACGAAACCCTTGTCCTGGTGGAAGCAGGCCTAGGGCCTTCCTTTACCAGCGTAAGGGTGACAATAAATATTAAAACATTTCAAAAAAAATCTTTTAAACATTCAAAAACCTTTAAAATTCGTTTAGGTTATTTTTGGCCCCTTTAAAAATGTTTAAATTTATTTTCCAAAAAATTAAATTTTTGTTTTAATTGTTTAATTAAATTGTATTTTTGTTAATTTTAAGCGTGTGGTGATTTATTTTTATTGAGGTGGTGTGAAAGCGTGTTTTTTATGTGATTTCTAATATACTCATAGGGGCTCCGTCCATGAATGGACTCCCCCAGAAACATACTAGGAATCCCCCCTTTGTGACTGGTTGGGCCGGCCCGCGTGATCCCAGGGACGCTCAGGAACTGCCTGCGCCCCGGGATACGCGGGGCTTCGTACGCCTGCAGGTCCAGGACCGCAAGAGTCCGAAGATACGGAGGCTCCAAGTCGCTGCATGATTCTCTTGCGGATCATAGGAACATAAGAAATAGGAGCAGGAGTCCGCCACACGGCCCCTCGAGCCTGCTCCGCCACACGGCCCCTTGAGCCTTCTCCGCCACACGGCCCCTCGAGCCTGCTCCGCCACACGGCCCCTTGAGCCTTCTCTGCCACACGGCCCCTCGAGCCTGCTCCGCCACTCGGCCCCTCGAGCCTTCTCTGCCACACGGCCCCTCGAGCCTGCTCCGCCACACGGCCCCTCGAGCCTGCTCCGCCACACGGCCCCTCGAGCCTGCTCCGCCACACGGCCCCTCGAGCCTGCTCTGCCACACGGCCCCTCGAGCCTGCTCCGCCACACGGCCCCTCGAGCCTGCTCCGCCACATGGCCCCTTGAGCCTGCTCCGCCACACGGCCCCTGGAGCCTGCTCCACAACATGGCCCCTCGAGCCTGCTCCGCCACACGGCCCCTCGAGCCCGCTCCGCCACACGGCCCCTCGAGCCTGCTCCGCCACACGGCCCCTGGAGCCTGCTCCGCCATTCAATAAGACCATGGCGAAGCGAGGCTGGAGCGAGACCGGAGCGAGACCGGAGCGAGACCGGAGCGAGGCCGGAGCGAGGCCGGAGCGAGGCCGGAGCGAGACCGGAGCGAGACCGGAGCGAGACCGGAGCGAGACCGGAGAGAGACCGGAGTGAGACTGGAGTGAGACTGGAGTGAGACCGGAGCGAGACTGGAGCGAGACTGGAGCGAGACTGGAGCGAGACCGGAGTGAGACTGGAGTGAGACTGGAGTGAGACTGGAGTGAGACCGGAGCGAGACCGGAGCGAGACCGGAGCGAGACCGGAGCGAGACCGGAGTGAGACTGGAGCGAGACCGGAGTGAGACCGGAGCGAGACCGGAGTGAGACCGGAGCGAGACCGGAGCGAGACCGGAGTGAGACCGGAGCGAGACTGGAGCGAGACTGGAGCGAGACTGGAGCGAGGCCGGAGTGAGACCGGAGCGAGACTGGAGTGAGACTGCAGTGAGAGGGAGCGAGACTGGAGTGAGACTGGAGCGAGACCGGAGTGAGACCGGAGCGAGACCGGAGTGAGACCGGAGCGAGACTGGAGCGAGACCGGAGTGAGACCGGAGCGAGACTGGAGCGAGACTGGAGCGAGACTGGAGCGAGGCCGGAGTGAGACCGGAGCGAGACTGGAGTGAGACTGCAGTGAGAGGGAGCGAGACTGGAGTGAGACTGGAGAGAGACTGGAGTGAGACCGGAGCGAGACTGGAGCGAGACCGGAGCGAGACTGGAGCGAGACTGGAGCGAGGCCGGAGTGAGACTGGAGCGAGACTGGAGCGAGGCCGGAGCGAGACTGGAGCGAGACTGGAACGAGACTGGAGCGAGACTGGAGAGAGACTGGAGCGAGACTGGAGCGAGACTGGAGCGAGACCGGAGCGAGACTGGAGAGAGACCGGAGCGAGACCGGAGCGAGACTGGAGAGAGACCGGAGCGAGACTGGAGAGAGACCGGAGCGAGACCGGAGTGAGACCGGAGCGAGACCGGAGCGAGACCGGAGCGAGACTGGAGCGAGACCAGAGAGAGACCGGAGCGGGACCGGAGCGGGACTGGAGCGAGACTGGAGTGAGACTGGAGTGAGACTGGAGTGAGACCGGAGCGAGACTGGAGCGAGACCGGAGTGAGACTGGAGCGAGACTGGAGCGAGACCGGAGTGAGACTGGAGCGAGACTGGAGTGAGACTGGAGTGAGACTGGAGTGAGACCGGAGCGAGACTGGAGCGAGACCGGAGTGAGACCGGAGTGAGACCGGAGCGAGACCGGAGCGAGACCGGAGCGAGACCGGAGCGAGACTGGAGTGAGACTGGAGCGAGACCGGAGTGAGACCGGAGCGAGACTGGAGTGAGACCGGAGCGAGACTGGAGCGAGACCGGAGTGAGACCGGAGCGAGACTGGAGCGAGACTGGAGCGAGACTGGAGCGAGACTGGAGCGAGGCCGGAGTGAGACCGGAGCGAGACTGGAGTGAGACTGCAGTGAGAGGGAGCGAGACTGGAGTGAGACTGGAGTGAGACTGGAGTGAGACTGGAGCGAGGCCGGAGTGAGACCGGAGCGAGACTGGAGTGAGACTGCAGTGAGAGGGAGCGAGACTGGAGTGAGACTGGAGTGAGACTGGAGAGAGACTGGAGTGAGACCGGAGCGAGACTGGAGCGAGACTGGAGCGAGACTGGAGCGAGACTGGAGCGAGGCCGGAGTGAGACTGGAGCGAGACTGGAGCGAGGCCGGAGCGAGACTGGAGCGAGACTGGAACGAGACTGGAGCGAGACTGGAGAGAGACTGGAGCGAGACTGGAGCGAGACCGGAGCGAGACCGGAGCGAGACTGGAGCGAGACTGGAACGAGACTGGAGTGAGACTGGAGCGAGACTGGAGCGAGACCGGAGCGAGACTGGAGCGAGACCGGAGTGAGACCGGAGTGAGACCGGAGCGAGACCGGAGCGAGACTGGAGCGAGACCGGAGCGAGACTGGAGAGAGACTGGAGTGTGACTGGAGCGAGACTGGAGCGAGACTGGAGAGAGACTGGAGTGAGACTGGAGCGAGACTGGAGCGAGACTGGAGAGAGACTGGAGTGAGACTGGAGCGAGACTGGAGCGAGACTGGAGCGAGACTGGAGAGAGACTGGAGCGAGACTGGAGCGAGGCCGGAGTGAGACTGGAGCGAGACCGGAGCGAGGCCGGAGCGAGACTGGAGCGAGACTGGAACGAGACTGGAGCGAGACTGGAACGAGACTGGAGCGAGACTGGAGAGAGACTGGAGCGAGACTGGAGCGAGACTGGAGCGAGACCGGAGTGAGACTGGAGAGAGACTGGAGCGAGACCGGAGTGAGACTGGAGCGAGACCGGAGCGAGACTGGAGCGGGACTGGAGCGGGACTGGAGCGAGACTGGAGTGAGACTGGAGAGAGACTGGAGCGAGACTGGAGCGAGACTGGAGAGAGACTGGAGCGAGACCGGAGTGAGACCGGAGCGAGACCGGAACGAGACTGGAGCGAGACTGGAGCGAGACTGGAGCGAGACTGGAGCGAGACCGGAGCGAGACTGGAGCGAGACCGGAGCGAGACTGGAGAGAGACTGGAGTGTGACTGGAGCGAGACTGGAGCGAGACTGGAGAGAGACTGGAGTGAGACTGGAGCGAGACTGGAACGAGACCGGAGAGAGACTGGAGAGAGACCGGAGTGAGACCGGAGTGAGACCGGAGCGAGACTGGAGAGAGACTGGAGAGAGACTGGAGAGAGACTGGAGAGAGACCGGAGCGAGACCGGAGAGAGACCGGAGTGAGACCGGAGCGAGACCGGAGAGAGACTGGAGAGAGACTGGAGAGAGACCGGAGCGAGACCGGAGAGAGACCGGAGTGAGACCGGAGTGAGACCGGAGCGAGACCGGAGAGAGACCGGAGAGAGACCGGAGCGAGACCGGAGAGAGACCGGAGTGAGACCGGAGTGAGACCGGAGCGAGACCGGAGAGAGACCGGAGAGAGACCGGAGAGAGACCGGAGCGAGACCGGAGCGAGACCGGAGCGAGACCGGAGTGAGACCGGAGTGAGACCGGAGCGAGACCGGAGCGAGACCGGAGAGAGACCGGAGAGAGACCGGAGAGAGACTGGAGAGAGACCGGAGCGAGACCGGAGAGAGACCGGAGTGAGACCGGAGTGAGACCGGAGTGAGACCGGAGCGAGACCGGAGAGAGACTGGAGAGAGACCGGAGCGAGACTGGAGAGAGACTGGAGTGTGACTGGAGCGAGACTGGAGAGAGACTGGAGCGAGACTGGAGAGAGACCGGAGCGAGACCGGAGAGAGACCGGAGAGAGACCGGAGAGAGACCGGAGCGAGACCGGAGAGAGACCGGAGTGAGACCGGAGTGAGACCGGAGCGAGACCGGAGAGAGACCGGAGAGAGACCGGAGAGAGACCGGAGCGAGACCGGAGAGAGACCGGAGAGAGACCGGAGCGAGACCGGAGAGAGACCGGAGTGAGACCGGAGAGAGACCGGAGAGAGACCGGAGCGAGACCGGAGAGAGACCGGAGTGAGACCGGAGTGAGACCGGAGCGAGACCGGAGCGAGACCGGAGAGAGACCGGAGAGAGACTGGAGAGAGACCGGAGCGAGACCGGAGAGAGACCGGAGTGAGACCGGAGCGAGACCGGAGAGAGACCGGAGAGAGACCGGAGCGAGACCGGAGAGAGACCGGAGTGAGACCGGAGCGAGACTGGAGAGAGACTGGAGAGAGACCGGAGTGAGACCGGAGTGAGACTGGAGCACTGCGGAGTGAGATTCCATCCTCCAGGGAGTTCGACACTGCTTCACGCTGGGGTTGGGTCGGGTCGAGTGCTGGGACTCCAGACTCACGCTGGGGTTGGGTCGGGTCGAGAGCTGGGACTCCAGACTCACGCTGGGGTTGGGTCGGGTCGAGTGCTGGGACTCCAGACTCACGCTGGGGTTGGGTCGGGTCGAGAGCTGGGACTCCAGATTCACGCTGCAGCTTCCAGCATCCGTGCAAAGTAAAAGTAGACGGTGCAGACACTACAGCGGCAGCAGAATCGCAGCCTTAATGTGACGGGAGCTCAAATCATAATTCCTTGCTGTAATTACCAGTTGTCATCTCATATACACTCATCCCCGATAGATTGATCCCCTCTCTAACCATTCTCAGCAAAAGTCGATCATTGGCGAATAAGAGCTGTTTGATTGCGTAATGTGAGAATGATGTGGCCATAAATTTCACACTCTACAACAATAACTTGTATTTCTATAGCACCTTTAATGTAGTAAAACGTCCCAAGGCCCTTCACAGGAGCGATTATCAAACAAAATTTGACACGGAGCCACATAAGGAGAAATTAGGACAGGTGACCAAAAGCTTGGTCAAAGAGGTAGGTGTTAAGGAGCGTCTTAAAGGAGGAGGGAGGGAGGCGGAGAGGTAGAGAGGTTTCGGGAGGGAATTCCAGAGTTTAGGGCCCAGGCAGCTGAAGGCACGGCTGCCAATGGTGGAGCGATTATAATCGGGGATGCGCAAGAGGGCAGAATTAGAGGAGCGCAGAGATCTCGGAGCGTTGTGGGGCTGGAGGAGGTTACAGAGATAGGGAGGGGCGAGGAGACCACGGAGGCAATGTTCCCACTAATATTTTGGGTGCCGCGCGGCCTCTTTTAGGGGCTGTGTGGGCCATTGAAAATACCAAGCATGCGCAGCACGCTGGCTGCACGGGTTCCCTGGAGCGTGTCAGCACAGCTTAAAGGGAATGTTGCATGGAGGGCTCTGAAAATAAGTATTATACGAAACAGCATGTGATATCACAGACTGGTTTTTCTTTAAATCCATTTACATGGTCTAATTGAATGACGGAACAGGCTCGAGGGGCTGAATGGCCTCCTCCTGTTCCTATGGCTGACAATATAGTGGGCTGGTATCGGGTGAAAATTCTTCCAGATCGCTTTCTCGGATTAACTCATCGCGAACAATCAGGCTAATATCTGAGCGTACAGTACCGCTGAATTAGGCGCTAATAAAACGAAGGATGAATTTGAAAGTTGGGGAGTTCATACTACAGATAGTTCCAATTGAAGAGCTGACATCGACAGAAATCTTCTGTCTCACTAAATGGATGAATGAATGAAAGTTTCATGTTCGGAAATCCTTTCAAGTTCCCCCTATCCATTATTATTGTGGGCGTAAATGTAGAATATTCCGCGTTGCAAAAAAAAAAGTCCATTTATACTTCCTCTGCAAGTAGAGAGAGTTAAAAAAGCTGCCCTTTATTTAATCTTAAAATCTGCATGTGAATAAAGTCTTCTATAGAAAGGGCAGCATCAGACACAAGCCATTCATTTCACAGAATATCA
Source organism: Somniosus microcephalus (assembly GCF_052327205.1). Classification (NCBI taxonomy): domain Eukaryota; kingdom Metazoa; phylum Chordata; class Chondrichthyes; order Squaliformes; family Somniosidae; genus Somniosus; species Somniosus microcephalus. Next base: position 104,184,674 of record NC_141002.1, on the reverse strand, counting down.
AGAATTCATTATAGGCTCTGAGACACACAAATGAATTATCCATGAGAATGGCCTTAAGTTAAAAAGTTGATAGATGACAATGTGAAGGACTCATGTGTACAGTTCAGGCACAAACCTCCCAATTATCGCACTAAGACTGTCACACCTTGACAATGGGGCCAGATGATATTTTCGTCCTTCAATGTCCGAATTAAATCAGAATTATCTTCCCATTACACCCTGGGGTTGTCACCTCCTCAACAATGGCATTTAGAGCGGCCATTCTCCTCAGCAGCGCTCCTCAACGTGAAAAGAATGCACACACACATCTGGAACTGACGAGCTGAAGATTCAATATTATGGGATGGCGTCAAGATCGGCTGCTTCTGGAGGAAGAAGCAAAACCTCGCTTCAGCTGGAGACGAATAAAGAGAGGGCCAGGGACTTGAGCCCATAATCAGGGTGACAATGCTGAGGGAGTGCCGCACTGTCAGAGGGGCAGTACTGAGGGAGCGCCGCACTGTCAGAGGGGCAGTACTGAGGGAGCGCCGTACTGTCGGAGGGGCAGTACTGAGGGAGCGCCGCACTGTCAGAGGGGCAGTACTGAGGGAGCGCCGCACTGTCGGAGGGGCAGTACTGAGGGAGCGCCACACTGTCGGATGGGCAGTACTGAGGGAGTGCTGCACTGTCGGAGGGGCGGTACTGAGGGAGCGCTGCACTGTCGGAGGGGCAGTACTGAGGGAGCGCTGCACTGTCGGAGGGGCAGTACTGAGGGAGTGCCGCACTGTCTGACGGGCAGTACTGAGGGAGCGCCGCACTGTCGGAGGGACAGTACTGAGGGAGCGCCGCACTGTCGGAGGGGCAGTACTGAGGGAGCGCGGCACTGTCGGATGGGCAGTACTGAGGGAGTGCTGCACTGTCGGAGGGGCAGTACTGAGGGAGCGCTGCACTGTCGGAGGGACAGTACTGAGGGAGCGCCGCACTGTCGGAGGGGCAGTACTGAGGGAGCGCCGCACTGTCGGAGGGGCAGTACTGAGGGAGCGCTGCACTGTCGGAGGGACAGTACTGAGGGAGCGCCGCACTGTCGGAGGGGCAGTACTGAGGGAGCGCCGCACTGTCGGAGGGGCAGTACTGAGGGAGCGCTGCACTGTCGGAGGGGCAGTACTGAGGGAGCGCCGCACTGTCGGAGGGGCAGTACTGAGGGAGTGCCGCACTGTCGGAGGGGCAGTACTGAGGGAGTGCCGCACTGTCAGAGGGGCAGTACTGAGGGAGTGCCGCATTGTCGGAGGGTCAGTACTGAGGGAGGGCTGCACTGTCGGAGGGGCAGTACTGAGGGAGCGCCGCACTGTCGGAGGGGCGGTACTGAGGGAGCGCCGCACTGTCGGATGGGCAGTACTGAGGGAGCGCCGCACTGTCGGAGGGGCAGTACTGAGGGAGCGCCGCACTGTCGGAGGGGCAGTACTGAGGGAGTGCCGCACTGTCGGAGGGGCAGTACTGAGGGAGCGCCGCACTGTCGGAGGGGCAGTACTGAGGGAGTGCCGCACTGTCGGAGGGGCAGTACTGAGGGAGTGCCGCACTGTCGGAGGGGCAGTACTGAGGGAGCGCTGCACTGTCGGAGGGGCAGTACTGAGGGAGTGCCGCACTGTCGGAGGGGCAGTACTGAGGGAGCGCTGCACTGTCTGAGGGGCAGTACTGAGGGAGTGCCGCACTGTCGGAGGAGCAGTACTGAGGGAGCGCCGCACTGTCGGAGGGGCGGTACTGAGGGAGCGCCGCACTGTCGGAGGGGCAATACTGAGGGAGCGCCGCACTGTCGGATGGGCAGTACTGAGGGAGTGCTGCACTGTCGGAGGGGCAGTACTGAGGGAGCGCTGCACTGTCGGAGGGGCAGTACTGAGGGTGCGCTGCACTGTCGGAGGGGTAGTACTGAGGGAGCGCTGCACTGTCGGAGGGGCAGTACTGAGGGAGCGCCGCACTGTCGGAGGGGCGGTCCTGAGGGAGCGCCGCACTGTCGGAGGGGCAGTACTGAGGGAGCGCCGCACTGTCGGATGGGCAGTACTGAGGGAGTGCTGCACTGTCGGAGGGGCAGTACTGAGGGAGCGCCGCACTGTCGGAGGGGCAGTACTGATGGAGCGCCGCACTGTCAGAGGGGCAGTACTGAGGGAGTGCCACACTGTCGGAGGAGCAGTACTGAGGGAGCGCCGCACTGTCGGAGGGGCGGTACTGAGGGAGCGCCGCACTGTCGGAGGGGCGGTACTGAGGGAGCGCCCCACTGTCGGAGGGGCAGTACTGAGGGAGCGCCGCACTGTCGGAGGGGCAGTACTGAGGGAGCGCTGCACTGTCGGAGGGGCAGTACTGAGGGAGCGCCGCACTGTCGGAGGAGCAGTACCGAGGGAGCGCCGCACTGTCGGAGGGGCAGTACTGAGGGAGCGCCGCACTGTCGGAGGGGCGGTACTGAGGGAGCGCCCCACTGTCGGAGGGGCAGTACTGAGGGAGCGCCGCACTGTCGGAGGGGCAGTACTGAGGGAGCGCTGCACTGTCGGAGGGGCAGTACTGAGGGAGCGCCGCACTGTCGGAGGGGCAGTAATGAGGGCACGCTGCACTGTCGGAGGGGCAGTACTGAGGGAGCACCGCACTGTCGGAGGAGCAGTACTGAGGGAGCACTGCACTGTCTGGAGCTGCAGTACTGAGGGAGTGCTGCACTGTCAGAGGGGCAGTACTGAGGGAGCGCCGCACTGTCGGAGGGGCAGCACTGATGGAGTGCAGCACTGTCGGAGGGGCAGTACTGAGGGAGTGCAGCACTGTCGGATGGGCAGTACTGAGGGAGCGCTGCACTGTCGGAGGGGCAGTACTGAGGGAGCGCTGCACTGTCGGAGGGGCAGTACTGAGGGAGTGCCGCACTGTCGGAGGAGCAGTACTGAGGGAGCGCCGCACTGTCGGAGGGGCGGTACTGAGGGAGCGCCGCACTGTCGGAGGGGCGGTACTGAGGAAGCGCCACACTGATGGAGGGGCAGTACTGAGGGAGTGCAGCACTGTCAGAGGGGCAGTTCTGAGGGAGCGCCGCACTGTCGGGGGGGCAGTACTGAGGGAGCGCCGCACTGTTGGAAGAGCAGTACTGAGGGAGCGCCGCACTGTCGAAGGGGCAGTACTGAGGGAGCGCTGGACTGTCGGAGGTGCAGTACTGAGGGATTGCCGCACTGTCGGAGGGGCAGTACTGAGGGAGCGCTGGACTGTCGGAGGGACAGTACTGAGGGAATGCTGCACTGTCGGAGGGACAGTACTGAGGGAGCGCTGCACTCTCGGAGGGGCAGTACTGATGGAGCACTGCACTGTCAGAGAGGCAGTACTGAGGGAGCGCCACACTGTCGGAGGGGCAGTATTGAGGGAGCGCCGCACTGTCAGAGGGGCAGTACTGAGGGAGCGCTGCACTGCCTCCTTCTGTGCTGTAAGATTCTATGATTCTCGAGCCATTGAAAAAGAAGGCCCACCACCTTCTTAGAGCAACTAAGAATAGGCAATTAGCATTGCCCACATCATGAAGACAAATTAAAAAAAAGAAAGACTTACATTTCTATAGCATCTTTCACAACCTCAGGACATCCAAAAGCACTTTACAGCCAATGAAGTACTTTTGAAGTGTAGTCACTGTTGTAATGTGGGAAAGGCGGCCACCAATTTGTGCACAGCAAGCTCCCACAAACAGCAATGTGATAATTGTAATGTATATACCTTTAAGGGGGGGAACTACTTTTTACAGCTCATGTATACTGTAGTACCGGCAGTGACCACACCTGTATATAGCACTGAGTAGTAATCTGTACAGCCAGTTCCACTGTGAGCCATGTTGAGTAAACACCTGTTGTACCGTTCTCCTGCAGTCTGTGTCTTATTGTACATAGACACAACATTGGCGATGAGGCAACTTTGAACCTACCTGCAACTCTGCATCACCTCCCGGGGATTCGTTCCTGGAGATCAGTGGATTGGAGGTCAAGGCCAGAGACTCGGGCGTCGACCACGGGCAACCGCCCAGTCATCCAGCAGAGACTCGAGAATTGTGGGGGAGGCTGTTGAGAGCCAGGCTTGGCTTTCCAGTCGAGGTGGTCCAGCGAAACGGGCTGGCAAAAGGTAGTGCGCAGACCTTTCCCGGACAGCGGCGGGCTAGAGCCCAACCGAGCGGCACAGCAAAGGGCCGAGCAGCGTCGACGGGGGAGAGAGAGAGAGGGCAGAGTGCACAGGGCGCAGCCGGTGTTCAGGGGCCGAGCAGCGTCAGAGAGAGGGAGAGAGAGACGCACAGAAACCCACGAGGCGCCGCCATTGCCACGAGAACCGCCTGGAGCGGCGTTGGCAGCAGTGGGGGTGGAAGGAATGCGCGGGAGACGCCATTTTAAGCCATTGGGAGACGCCATTTTAAACCACACCCAAAATGCCGAAGAGTGGCAGTATCACCGCATTTGACAATGAAGTCGAAGATTGGACGACATATGTCGAACGAATAGAGGTGTACTGCAAGGCAAATGAGGTGTCAGATGACAAGAAAGCGTCGGTATTGTTAAATTTAATGGGCGCAAAGACGTATGGTTTATTACGAAATCTAGTAACCCCAACGAAGCCAATGGAAAAGAGTTTTGAAGACATAGTAACGATATACAGGGACATTTAAACCCCACACCGCTGCTGATAGCAGAAAGATTCCAGTTTCACAAACGGAACAAGCATAAGGATGAAAGCAATGCTGATTATTTAACAGAACTGCGCAAACTATCGAAACACTGCCAGTTTGGAGCGGGACTGGCAGATACCTTAAGGGACAAGTTTGTGTGTGGGCTTCAAAGTGAAGGAACCCAGAAACAGCTTTTATCTGAAAAGGACCTTACGCTGAAAAAGGCTTTCAGCATTGTGGTATCATATGAAGCAGCAGCACGGGGCGCTGCAGAGATACAACAGAGACCGCAAGAATATGGCACAAACGAAATGTCATATGGAACAGAGAAGTGCTATCGCTGCGGCAGAACAACACACGACCAGAATGATTGCTGGTTCAAAGACAAAGTGTGCAGACAGTGTGGAAAAGTAGGACACATAGCACGAGTCTGCAGGTTGGGAAAGAAAACCAGCAATAAGAAACCTACCAAAGGAAAGTACAAGAAGGTACATAAGATGACGGAGAATAGTTCAGACGAACAAAAGAGTGATAACGACTCCGAAAGCAGGGAACTGAGTTGTCTGAAACTACATAATGTGATCACAACGGACGATCACCAAACCATTTGGGTCACTCTCAAGATAGCAGGAGTCCAGGTAAAGATGGAATTGGACACAGGATCAGCCCTAACAGTCATAAACCGACGGGACTACGAGCGGCTATTCGCACACATACCCTTGAGAGACACAAAAATTATTTTGAAGACGTACACGGGGCAAAAAGTCTACCCCAAAGGAAAAATAAGGGTGACCGTTATATATAACGGTAAGGAAACACCAAAACTAGACCTGTATGTATTGCAAGATGGAGGACCACCATTACTGGGACGTGAATGGATCCGGAAAATACAACTGGATTGGCATTCCATACAGGCACTGACTGTGGCTGACAAAAAGGATGATGACGTCACACCTGGGCGACTGTCAAAGATCTTAACTGACGTGAAAGAAGTATTCCAGCAAGGACTCGGAACACTAAAAGGCATGACAGCGACGATTAAAATTGAAGAAAACGCAAGTCCAAAATCTTTTAAGGCCTTATGCGATCCGCCCAGCAGCCGAAGCAGAGCTGGAGAGTCTGGAACGTTCAGGTGTACTGTCCAAGGTAGACTGGAGCGAGTGGGCTACACCCATCGTCCCTGTGATGAAAAAGTCGTTGAGCAGCACGCCTGGGGAACCAAGGAAGGTTCGCATCTGTGGGGACTTTAAGGTAACAGTGAACCCGGTCCTTCACACCGTACAATATCCACTTCCGCGGATTGAAGATATTTTCGCCTCGCTATCTGGAGGGAAACGCTTCACTAAGATTGATCTGGCCCAGGCGTATCTGCAAATGGAGGTAGAAGAAGCATCAAAAAAATACCTCACAATCAACACCCATAAAGGTCTCTACCAATACAACCAGCTGATATTCAGGGTAGCATCAGCTCCGGCTATTTGGCAGAGGGCAATGGAACAAGTCCTGCAAGGGATCCCAGGGACCCAGTGTTATTTGGACGACATCCTGGTCACGGGCAAAAATGACAGTGATCACCTTGCCAACCTGGAGCAGGTGCTCACTAGATTTCAGGAATATGGGCTCCGAGCTAACCGCCCCAAATGCGAGTTTTTTAGAAAACAGATCTCGTATTGTGGCCACATTATCGATAATGAGGGGTTACATAAGTTCCCAGAGAAGATTGAGGCAGTAGTCAAGGCTCCAGCACCGGAAAATGTGTCACAACTGAGGTCGTTCCTCGGGCTGGTAAACTACTACCATAAGTTATTGCCAAATTTGTCTACAATACTACACCCACTG